>NW_027507764.1:456185723-456785723 GCF_037356315.1 Lithobates pipiens | reverse complement strand
CCGGCCATGCACAATCTTGGGCATGAGAGGCAGAACAGGGACGTGCGTGTGTGTAAACCCTGTTCTGTGAGGAGAGGAAAGGCAGATTGTGAGTTCCTACTAATAGCTAGGAACCATGATCTGTCATCTCCTATAGTCAGTCACCTCCCCCCACAGTTATTACACACAGTCAGGGAACACACTTAACCCCTTGATCACCCCTAGTGTTAACCCCTTCCCTGCCAGTGACATTTACACAGTAATCAGTGCCTTTTTTTTAGCATTGATTGCTGTAAATTTGTCAGTGGTTTAAAAAATATGTCTCATGTGTCCGCCATAATGTCACAGTGCTGATAAAAAATGCAGATCACCTAGTAAAAAAATAATAATAATAAAAATGCCATAAATCTATCCCCTATTTTATAGACACTATAACTTTTGTGCAAACCAATCAAGATACACCTTTTGTGATTTTTATTACCAAAAATATGTAGAAGAATACATATCGGCCTAAACTTAGGAAAAAAATAGCATTTAAAAAAAAATAATTGGTGATATTTATTATAGCAAAAAGTACAAAATATTGTGTTTTATTTAAAATTGTCCCTCTTTTTTTGTTTATAGCGCAAAAAATAAAAACCACAGAGATGATCAAATACCACCAAATGAAAACTCTCTTTGTGGGAAAAAAAGAACGTCAATTTTGTTTGGATACAGCGTCGCACGACAGCGCAATTGTCAGTTAAATTGACGCAGTGCCGAATAGCAAAAAATGGCCTGGTCATTGAGCAGCCAAATCTTCCGGGGCTGAAGTGGTTAAGCTTTGACAAAAAAACCTGGAAGCTGATTGTTTTTTTTTCTGCAGAGCTGCACCAGATTTTGCACGTTCCAGTTTTAGTAAATCAGCCCTAAAATTTATTTTTTCTTCATACACCATCAACTTGTTTTAAACTAAATAATTACAAAAGTGCCACCACCCATAATAAAACAGCTCAACCTCTTTTTTGATTCCACCCCCCCAAATTAGGAAAGTTAACTGTACCCAGAATGATCCACTCAATGAACACTGCTCCACTAGCAATAAACCTAATACCTTGCAGCGAAAATCCAGCATATATATATATATATATATATATATATATATATATATATATATATGTATATATATATATATATGTATATATGTGTGTGTATCTGAAGAAATAAGATAAAATCACAATAGTGAAAGTACCCTTATAAAACATTTATTACATATACAAAACCAAATGCACGCACATAATGCAAGCATAAGACAGCAGTATTACAAACACTTCCATGTATCAGAACACCCTTGATGTCCACATGATGATGTCACCAATACTTGCCCAATACCTACACGTTTCACCACTGGACTTCCTCAGGAGATTTCTGTCATTGTATTGGGGTTTAGATATATATATACTTCAAAGGGACCATATTATCTAGATAAACAAAATGCAATAGTTCTATAGGACAAGATGACTCTACTGTTGGTGAATACTTTAATTAAAAATTATATTATTTGCTTTTCCAACATTCATAGGCAAAAAGACACACCTGAAGCATGAGTTCAGCACCACACAGTTATAGTACACAGTAGCACACTGTTACTTTTATGTTTAGATCAGTAAATAGAACTGATATGCATACCACCATAAACATATTCATCAAACGTAAGATCTAATGAAAAGTGTGTGTGTATATATTTTTCTCTTATTTGGAATATAGTATACAAAAAGATAAATATAGATAGATAGATATAGATAGAAAAGATAAATATATTTAGAAAAACAGACAAGGATCCCTTCTTGCTGTAAGTGGAGCTCACACTCTACCTTCTTGCTGTAATCTCACAAGCACTCTGGGACCTGTTTAATCAGACCCCACACAGTCTCCGACTATGGCTTTTGTACCGTGGGAAAAAACAAAGCACCAAAGTCAGTATTTATGCAGATACTGTCTAAGCCAAGACTCCAGTCTTGTAAAGGAGTGATTTCTAACGACTGAATCAACATAATGCCGGTGACAAGCTGTCACAAAACACTTAAAGTAAACCTGTCACAAACCTGAGCAGATCAAAAGATGACAAAATGTAGCAGAGATTGCTTTTTATAAAAACTCCATTGCAAACGATCCGTAGATCCAGAGAATGAAGAAGATAAATGGAAATTTGGATTTTTTTTTCTTGAGCTTGAGTCAACCCCTCTTACTTCTCAAAGCTTCCTATTGGTCCATGAATCCGCCGATCACATTAGAGGGCCAGTAAGGTGCATATCTAAGCCAGACCATCCTTTATCCCACGGGGGGAAAAAAACAGGACTTAAAGGGGGTGATTTACTAAAACTAGAGCTTGCAAGGTCTGATGTAGCTCTGAATGGAAACCAATCAGCTTCCAGGCTTTATTATCAAAGCCTAATTGAACAAGCTGAAGTTGGAAACTGATTGGCTATCATGCACAGCTGCACCAGATTCTGAGTGCACCAGTTTTAGTAAATCTCCCCCCAAATGTGTTTCAATTTTTGCAACCAAATTAGAATAGCACCTACTTTATGTTACATGAACCCATTCACATACCATACTTAAAAAATGCAGCACACTTTTGCTCTAGTCTGGACCCTTAAGTAAGTTCTAATTTAACCATTTTCTTACTGGGCACTTAAACCCGCTTCCTGCCCATGCCAATTTAACCTGCTGAGTTTTTTATTTTTTGCTATTTTTTTTTTCTTTAAAACAGAAAAATTTGAAAAAAAACAAAAACAGTTTTATAGTTTGTTATAAAATTTTGCAAATAGGTAATTTTTCTCCTAGATTGATGTGTGCTGAGGAAGCTTCCCTGATGAGCATTGATAGGCTGCAAGGCAGCACTGATGGACACTGATAGGTGGCACTGGTGGGTACAGATGAGGCAGCACTGGTGGGCATTGATGGGCACTGAGAGGGGGCACTGATGGGTGGCACTGATGAGCAGCACTGAAGGGCATTGATAGGTGGCACTGAAGGGCACTGATGGGCATTGGTAAGTGACACTGATAGGCAGCACTACTAGGTGGCACTGATTGGCAGCACTGATGGGCATTGGTAGACGGCACAGGTGGGCACTGGTACGTAGCACTGGTGGACACTAGTTGGCGGCATTGCTATGCACTGGCAGGTGGCACTGGTGGGCACTGGCAGGGGGTACTGGTGGGCACAGATACTTGGGTGATGTCTCACCCTCTTCAGGGCCGATGTCCTTCTGACACAAGACGGTGATCTGCTTTTTTTTCTGCTCAAGCTATTGATGCAGGAATCCCTCCTGCTGGGCCACTGTCTTCTCTCGGTGGTGGGGGGCGTCCCTGCTGAGAAAATACAGTGATTATTGCTAGCAGCTATAGCAACTGCTAGTGATAATTGCAAGCAAATCCAGTAGGCTAGTTGTAAGCTGCTTGATCACTCGGTCAACTTGTTACATTCAGTCTGACCATCAATGGTTCAAATCTCAGCTAATGCCTGCTGAACCCGTCAAGATTGGAACCATGTATGGCTGGCCTTAATGATCTCTGTTTGTACTGTGCAGCTAAGTCTTCATTATCAATGGGGTTGATTTACTAAAACTGAAGAGTGTAAAATCTGGAGCCGTTCTGCATAGAAACTAGTCAGCTTCCATTTTTTGGGGGGAAAGCGTTATGGAACAAGCGGAAGTTAGAAGCTGATTGGCTGCCATGCAGAGCTGCACCGGATTTTGCACTTTCGCAGTTTTAGTAAACCAACCCCAATGTGTAACTTTGAAGATAGACTTGGGGCAGGATTACATTGTTCAAAAAACCTTGCAGTCAGCCATGACACCTACTTCTGAGACTCTTCTAAATGGTTAGAAATATATAAAAAAATCTTTTTAGGCATGCTGGTAACACCTAAGAAACATGTAGTGGGCTTTTCTCACAGTGACTGTGAATATAACTTTTGCTGTCCGTATCTTGTTCATACTGTTTGTGTTGCCATGTATTCTGATACATTAAACACAGAACAAAGAATGTTCAAGAGAAACTACACTGTTCTCATCAGGACCGATTGACACCACTTTTTATGTTGCAATGAGTTGTAAAAAGTCATTTTAAGTTGCTTTTTAGTTTAAAATGTATTTAAGTCAGTGAAATTAAATCTTTAACTTGACTTCAACCTGTCTCAAAGCACAGCAATGCAATCAGCGTTACCATTTGTATTGGACACAAATTATGTATTTGGGATGTAAACCCAGCCGCCCTGTTTAAATGCTTAAAGCACATATCAAGGCAACATTTTAAAAGAAAAACTTGTGGTGCATATCTGTAACATATGCACCTTTCCCTGTGTTTTATCCTTTCGAAGAACCTGCAAGTAGTGAAAAATACCTGTTGATCTGCCAGAACTACACTCAGCTCCTAATCCCTGATGTAGGCTGACTGTGTGTTTTGCTCTTATTAAACAGATATAACAAAATGCTTGCAATGATATATTAAACAGACCAAAAGGAAGCAAATAAGAGAAGATCGTCGACAGGATTTGCACGCACATTAAAAGAATGTATATTACAAAGTGGTAGATTTTAGATTTGGCATTTATGTACTCTGAATTTTACTGTATATATATATATATATATATATATATATATATATATATATATATATATTATGTATAATATTAATACTGGAATTTCTTTAAACTGGTCATACAGCTCCCAGATACTGTAACTAGACAAATGTTTGAGAATTATCAATTATTATAAACAAAATATTAATAATAATATAATTAATAAAAATAATAAATAATATCAGTATTAGCATTTTATAAATGAAGGGAGCGAGTACAGTTACAATACAATTCATTTAAGAGGTCAATGATTATAAGAGCTTACAATCTAAAAGGGAGGGGCAAGTGATACAAAAGGTATTAACTAAATAATAGAGAAATTAAAAGTACAGCTTCTAGGTAGAGGTGGGGTAGACTATCCTAAACTCTCCATTTACTAATGCAGTTGCCATTAAATGGTGACTGCATTAATAAATTGGGGAGGACTGCTTATTTATTTGTGTTTGGTTTTTTTTTCCATTCTTTTTCTACCACATTTAATAATCAGGGAAGCAATTTAGTACAAGTTCAGACACTTGAGGTTGGAAAATCGACTGACATCTCATATAAGCCACTTATCTTGATATTTCCAGCAGGTACGACATGCACATAGATAATAAAAAGCCCTCTGCACTATGGCACACACACATATATATTATGGTATATATTATGGTAATCTCCCTGAGGCTTGCTTATCCATACCCAGATCTAAAGCTTGAGTGCCATGTGTGCAGTTTTTGGTTGTTCCCTGGTTGGCAAAGGATAACTGCTCAGCACCAAAGGATGACTTTCCTCGCATCTAATGAAAAAAACATCCAATCAACAGCTCCACTATTTTGCTCTAGTCTTAATGTTATCTTTAATTTGTTGTAAATTGAATATAGTCTCATGGTAAAGATCAGGACCATACACTAAATTCACTTAAGTGTTCGAAGAATTTTTACACCAGATGTAAATGTATAAGTTTTTGTACAAAATATTGTAAAATCACTGAAAGTAACTGACCTAACCTTGACCTTCTAATTGGAATTAAATTTTGCTTTTACATTCTGCGATCTGAGACAGCCCAGCTTTCTGGGACAGTTGCCTTTTTACGTTCTATTAAAATAAAAGTGCAATTAGACATAACCTCTGGGGTCATTAGACATAAAACTGCCATGTTATACTCTAATGGCAAAACCACTTCTGATAAGCTAGTTGTAATGAGACAAGAGGAGCAGATCTATTCCCAAGCACCTGACAAAAGGTATTTCAGAAGTCCTAAGGGATGCACTTTATAACTGGAAGACAAATAAGTCAAGTAATAAGAAGCTTTTTCTGTCTAGATCGGACAGGCCACCTGTCACGGAGCTTCAACTTCTACCAATGTTAGACTTTCTTGATTCTAGCAATGTTAGACTTAGAATGATTTTTTTTTCAGACACTATGAGTTTTAGTCTTCAAAAAATTGACAAGCAGGGTGAAATGTAATTTTGTTTCCCTTTAGTATGTGGTTTTCCAAACAGATTTCACCTGTTATCTGGTACAGTTATATGTCTTAGTCCAATATTTATTAAAGCCCAATTGTAGGCAAAACATAACTTCTTTGTTTTGGAGAAAAGTAGGGAAGAGCTTGACCCATGCCACATTTTTTATTGCTACCTGTGTATTTTTTTTTTTTAGATTTTTATTCCCTTCTCTAAAAAAACAAAGCTAACAGTGATCACTGGAACATAAAGTAGTAAAAACCTCACAGAGGCTTTATTCGTTCCTGCTCTATCCACTTTTGTTGCTCATTGAAGAGAATTTCCATTACTTCTTATAGCTCTTAACCCTTGTCACAGGGATAGGAAATCAGGGTAAATCTCCCTAAAACAGACATGAACCGAAAAAAAAAACTGAAGAAAGGATCTAAACCTTCCACAGTCTATACAAAACAACAAAAAAGGTTTTGCTCCAGTATCATTTCGACCACATTTATTTATTTATTGTTTTATTAAAGGTACTTATATAGCGCTGTCAATTTACGCAGCGTTTTACATATATATTATACGTTCATATCAGTCCCTGCCCTAAAGGTTCTCACAATCTAAGATCTCTTAGCCCCTGTACACACGGTCGGAGATTTCCACAACCAAATCCGTCGGATTTTGCCAGTCGAATTTTGTCCATCGGATCTTATCCGAAACTGTTGCATACACACGGTCGGACAAAATTGGCGAAAAATCCGATCTTTCAGAACGTGATGACGTAATTTCGTTACGATGGGACTACATTCAGGCTAGTAGCCAATAGCTTTGATGTAGGAACTTGATCTGAGCATGCGTGGCACTTGATCCGATCAAAATTCTCTACACATGATCGGAGTATGTCCGATCGGCCCAGTTGGTTGGTAAATATTTCCAACATGTTAGAAAATTGGGTCCGACGGATATTCCGACGGAATCAGTCCGATGCATACCACACACAGTCGGATTATCCGACGACACGGTCCGATAGGACACATTCCGACGGATTCTCCGACCGTATGTACAAGGGCTAACACACACTAAGGCCAATTTAGACAGGAGTTGATGAACCTACCAGCATGCCGCATTGTTAGGAAATGTAGCATTTTTTGTCCTGGAATTTTTTTAAAGAATGGAAAAATCAAGAACAAATTTTTATTGTTGAGAAACATTTGTTTGCAGTTATCTGACTCATATGCAAATGTTGCTGTTATAGCAAAAAATAAATAAATAATTTCACTGGTAAATGTAGGCACACCAACAAAAAGAGGCACTATAATAATTCATAGTAGATCAGATGGGCCTGATTTACTATAATAAAAGATAAAGAGCATGAATAAATGAAGTTATGGTATGCTTACACCTTGGTCTTACATGCACACCTGTATATATATATATATATATATATATATATATATATATATATATATATATATATATACCTGATTGTGCACTGATGTTCAGTGCATATTGTATGGTCCTAATTTGCCAACTGTTTTGAACATCTGAAAAATGTTGCCTTTGTGCCTTCTGTTCCTATAAGGTACACCACAAAATATGCACACATTTTTATGGAAAATTTATTTCAATGAAAAATAAACTAATGTGACCGGATCTTCGGGATAGTAAACATGCATGCACCAAATGGCATTAGTAGAAAAACCTCATACAAAACCTCATGTTGTATAATAGAGTAATTGTTTGTACAGGTTTGATAATTTGAACCTGTGTGCCAAGCAGCAGTATATGGAATACCATAGGTTTATTTATGCTTGAACTTCCTTTTTTTTTTTAAACAGTGTGTGCAATTAAAATGAGTAGCAGCAGTTAGATCCAAAGACAACAGAGAAAAATATTTTTATTTCAGACACACCATGACTTACCGGTAGCTGCTGTATGTTTAGACCTTGGATTGTGTATTCCATAGAAATCACCCCTGTTAGTGAATTATGCATATGTGTGTTGTAGCCTGTGCATGTACATTCATGCACAATACACCATAAGCATATGATTTGCTTACTTGTGTAAAATTGGTGCATGATTATATAAGCATATCCTTTAGTAAATCAACCCCCCATAATAGTAAACTTCCTGAGATGTTAGAGATGCAGATGAGCTCAATAATTATACCTCTGTGTTATGACACGGAGGGGCACAAGAAAATAGCAGATTCCATTTAAACTGGAACCCCCCTTTAACAAAATATTATAGCGATAAAAACACTGCAAGAATCATTCGAATAGTGTGAGTCTTTTTCCTAAGATCACACAATAAAAAAATTAGAATGCTTGTACTCTATGTCAAATTGTATCTCCACTTTTGCTGAGAAAACAATCTCCCCTAGGTGATCAATGTATATTGCAGGATTTTTAACAAACTTTATTGTAGTCTTTTTTTTTTTTTTCTAAAAAGCTGTTTGTTTCACCATATCCTTTGCATACTGATTCTGAATAGGAAAAACTGGTTTATTGTAATCACCTGGTGCACAATGTGGGGTTGATTTATTAAAACTGGAGAGTGAAAAAGCTGGTGCAGCTCTGCATAGAAACCAGTTGACTTCCAGGATTTTTTGTCAAAGCTTAAATTAACAAGCTGAAGTTAGAAGCTGATTGGCTACCATGCACAGCTGCACTCTCCACTTTTAGTAAATAAGCCCTTTGTCCTGCTGGGAAAAGCTGTATGATCTGTATCCATTTAAGCCACTTTCACAGGGGTGCTTCTACTTAGTGGAATCCACTTGCTCAGTGGGGGATCCATGTCCAGTCCGTTGTGCAGAGCAGACACGGACACAGTCCACCCCCCCTCTTTGGGGAAATCAGATTGAAATGGACCGCCTGTCACGATCCGATCCACCGGAAGGAGAGAAAATAGGACCACCATCCATCTGTTTTTGGCAGACAGGTTCGAAACGGATGGTGGCGGGTGTCAAAGCACATGTGTCCGCTGACATCCGCCGCTCCATAGAAGAGACTGGTGGGTCTGATCAGGTCCGCCTCGAAAAAACTGACAGGCAGACCCGATCAGACAGCCTGTGTGAAAGTTGCCATACATGGTTGAATTTCAAATGAATTTCTTTTCAATATCAGAAAATTCGTTTTTTTTGTGATCCGATGATGCCACCATTGATTTTTGAAATTTGGCCGACAAAGCCTTCAATTTCACTTCATGTTGCTACAGAAAAGAATTTTCCTGGCCAGGAATCTTCTTTTCTCTCCATAAATTTTCTTTTCTTAATACATTTCTCGCACGATTCTCCCATCATTGATTAGAAAATAGTTTGTTTTAAAAAAAATTTTTAACATGTCCGATTCCTCAAATTTGATTTCCACACGAAAATCGGCTGTTGCTGCAGCCCACTAATGGTGCAAAATTCATACGAAAATTCTTAGATACCATTTTCGAAATAAAATTCTTTCGAAATTCAAACCGTGTATGGCCGGCATTAGACTTATCAATTTAACCCCATTTGGTGCAAAGTGTCTCATCAAAACTAAAATTACTATTGCAAAGAAAGCCTAAAAGTTGACAGTGAGCAGTGAGCCAATTGCACAAGCAGAAAATGACATTTTGGGTGGCGTTCTGTACACCAAAAGTGTACAGAACACCTCCAGGTGGCCTTATTACATTGAATTTTACAGAAAATTACAGTGGCTACATATTCCAATAGAAAGGTAATATTTAATAACCTTAAAATACAATAGGGCTTGTGTAGCAATTGTATATGCTATATTAGTTTTTATTTTCTATATGTTTTTCACAAAAGTGAAGTTATCCTTTAAAGTCATTTTTTTACTTTTACTTCTTTTCTTCTAGTCTAGACATACAGTATATCACAAAAGTGAGTACACCCCTCACATTTTTGTAAATATTTTATTTTTTTTTTTATGTGACAACACTGAAGAAATGACACTTTGCTACAATGTAAAGTAGTGAGTGTACAGCTTGTATAACAGTGTAAATTTGCTGTCCCCTCAAAATAACTCAAAATAACTCAACACACAGTTATTAATGTCTAAACCGCTGGCAACAAAAGTGAGTACACCCCTAAGTGAAAATGTCCAAAAATGTGAAGGGTGTACTCACTTTTGTGAGATACTGTACACTTATTATGATATACTAATATACACTTATGGTCATAATATTACTTTTTTTGTGCTTCAACATTCAAAGAAAGCTTGTTCTCCTTTAACCACTTGACCACTGGGCACTTAAACACCCTTTTTTCACACAAATGGAGCTTTCTTTTGGTGGTATTTAATCACCGCTCGTTTTTTTATTTTTTGTGCTATAAAAGAAAAAATACAGAAAATTCTGTAAAAAAAGAATTTTTCTTTGTTTTTGTTATAAAATTTAGCAGATTAGTAATTTTTTCTTCATAAATTTTGGCCAAAATTTATACTACTACATATCTTTGGTAAAAATAAGTACAAATTGGTAGATATTATTTGGTCTTTGTGAAAGTTATAGAGTCCACAAGCTATGGTGCCAATATCTGAAAATTGATCACACCTGAAGCACTGACGGCCTATTTCAATTCTTGAGACCCTAACATGCCATAAAATTACAAATACCCCCAAATGACCCCTTTTTGGAAAGAAGACATTCCAAGGTATTTAGCAAGAGGCATGATGAGTTTTTTGAAGTTGTCATTTTTTCCCACAATTCTTTGCAAAATCGAGATTTTTTTTACTTTTTTTTATTATCAGTTTATTTCTCACACACAGCATATGCATACCACAAATTACACCCCAAAACACATTCTGCTATTACTCCCAAGTATGGCAAAACCACATGTGTGAGACTTTTACACAGCGTGGCCACATACAGAGGCCCAACATGCAGGGAGCGCCATCAGGCGTTCTGAAGCACCCAGGACAATTCTGACATTTCTCTCCTACATGTAAAAATCATCATTTATTTGCTAGAAGATTACATAGAATCCCAAAACATTATATATGTTTTTTTTAGCAAACACCCTGGAGAATACAATGGTGGTCGTTGCAACTTTTTATCTCGCACGGTATTTGCGCAGCAATTTTTCGAATGCTTTTTTTGGAAAAAAAAGTTTTGTGCTTAAAAAAAAAAATAAACACAGTAAAGTTAGCCCAATTCTAGCATAATGTGAAAGATGAAGTTACGCTGAGTAAATAGATACCTAACATGTCACTCTTCAAAATTGCACACGCTCGTGGAATGGCGCCAAACGTTGCTACTTAAAAATCCCCATAGGCGACGATTAAATTTTTTTTTACTGGTTATATGTTTTGAGTTACAGAGGAGGTCTAGTGCTAGAATTATTGCTCTTGCTCTAACGTTCGCAGCGATACCTCACATGTGTGGTTTGGACACCGTTTTCATATGTGGGCGGGACTTACGTATGCGTTCGCTTCTGCATGCGAGCACATGGGGACAGGGGCGCTTTAAAAAAAAAAAAAATATTGTTCATTTTACTTTATATATTTTAGTTTGACTTTTTTTTCCCCAAAAATACATTTTTGGATCACTTTTATTCCTATTACAAAGAATGTAAACATCCCTTGTAATAGGAATATGGCATGACAGGTCCTCTTTACAGTGAGATATGGGGTCAATAAGACCCCACATCTCACCTCTAAGCTGGGAAGCCTGAAAAAAAAAAAGATTCTGGCTTTGATCGTATTGGCGAGTCGGTAGAAGCACCGGAGGGTGGCGGAAGGGGGGGCACTGTCTATGGCTGGGTATTGCAGATTATCACCGACTATGGCTGGGTATGGCTGGGTATCTCAGAGTATGGCGTTGCAGAATATTGCGTTGCAGAGCATTGCAGGATATTGACGGGTGTTGCAGAGCATTGCAGAGTGTTGCAGGGTATTGGCGGGTGTTGCAGGGCATTGCAGAGTGTTGCAGAGTGTTGCAGGGTATTGGCGGGTGTCGCAGAGTGTTGCAGGGTATTGGCAGGTGTTGCAGAGCGTTGCAGAGTGTTGCAAGGTATTGGCGGGTGTTGCAGAGCTTCGCAGAGTGTTGCAGGGTATTGGCGGGTGTTGCAGAGCATTGCAGAGTGTTGCAGGGTATTGCAGTGTTGCAGGGTATTGCAGGGTATTGCAGAGTGTTGCAGGGTATTGCAGAGTAATGCAGAGTATTGCACAGTAATGCAGAGTATTGCACAGCACAGTAATGCAGAGTATTGCACAGTAATGCAGAGTAATGCAGAGTAAAGCAGAGTATTGCAGAGTATTGGCAGGGAATTGAGGGGTTAAATTTCGGTGAGCAGCGATGTGGGCACTGCAGATGCAGCCCACATCGCTGCTGACACCGATCTCTTCCCCCTCCGCTGTTCCGATCGGTACCGCATGCGCGGGAGTGACGTCATCGCGGCTTCACCGAATGACAGCGGCGGAGCTGCGAGACCCACCGAGAAGATGGATGAGGCGGACTACAGGGGACAGCGGTGACTTCGCTGGCTCCTGTGTCAGGTAAGTGACACATAATGGGCTACTATGCGATGCATAGTAGTCCATTATGCTTTGCCTTTGCAGGGAATGAAAGAGGAAGCAAACTCATCAGGGTTTACTTCCTCTTTAAACATAAATATAAATGTATAATTTTAGACCTGCAGCAGTATTTCCTACATATGTTAAGAAATCAACACATACTCCTAAATGATCTAAATTGAATGATGGTTCATCTAAACAAATCTCATATATAGAGAGAGCTTGTCATTACCCTCTGCCATATTTCCAGGTTGGAACTCACCTATTTCTATGTAAACATGTCACTGTTAACGTTGAACTGAGGAGTTCAGCGGGAAGACAGCGATGTCCCCAGGCCATATTTCATAATCAGGACCATCTTAATGACTCGGTTTGTCAGATAATAATGTGTTATGTCTAATGATATAGCAAAGTGGCACCAAATATCACTTTAAACAACAATCTTGGTAATTACACTGTACTTATTATAGCGTTGGTTAAACATAAATGCAATCGCGGAAGTTTAACCCTCTGTTTTCCCTAGGCATCCTCAGTCTAGATGGAATTAAAAAGGAATGCACCTGTTTTATTTTTCATAGGGAAAACAAATCACTGATTAGCTGCTGGATAAGAAATGCCTTTGGGCAAAATATGGCAGCCAGGGTATACTTTGTACATGGCAGGTTTTATCTCTATTTGATTCTAGAAAAGGTTTGTGAAAATGATGTTGGTTTATTCATATATACATGAAAATAAAATTGCGCACAGATAAAATTTGCACAATTAATGTTTTCTTTTCTTCTGTCATTTTTTTACATGACTCACTTTTTTATAATGTAACAGCAACAATGTCTATAGCAGATAAAATACTGATTAGGTCTCCTGTGAATGCAATACTCATAGTACAACCTGCTCAAAGTAGAACTAAAGGCACAACTTATTTTTTTCAATTTGAATAGGGTAAGGGAGGGTTATAACTTCTGTAAAGTTTATTTTTGCTGTGTCCCATTTTGGAGATTTCCCTTCACTTCCTGTGCCATAGCTAAAACAGGAAGTGAGAGAAAATCCATCTAAAGTAAGAGAATTTTTGGTTGTCAACAGGGTCACCAGAACTAGTGTCCCCATTGGAAGATATCCTCACTATTTCTATTCTAGGGACAATCCAGAATTTGGGATATTCTTTCACTTTCACTTTTAGTGATAAGCGTAAACAGAACAAATAGAGAGGGTCTAATAAAGAAGGAGGGTTTTGGGACTTTATATGAAGCGTAAAACAATGTACGGAACCATCCCTATATCTTGAGATAAGAGAAAAGGGGAGGGACACGACATAGCTGAGTAGAAGGTCAATCCGTAATAACTTATTTATTTGCAGACAACATCACGAACTGCAAAATGTACATACATGGGTATTAGCTAATTGAATATATACACACATCAAAAAATGCACAGTACAACATCATAGTACATATTAATAGGTGGTGATAGCTGATATGTATTCCATATCGGAAGATAGATAATGGTTGAATAATACATAGTATGGTATGAATGAAGTAAACCATATCTTAAAGGTATAGCTGCATCAAGTAATCTCTACGCGTTTCGTGGATGCGTTTCACTTCCTCAGGAGCAGATGCATACCATATATATCGGCAAAAGTAAAAGAGCAGTGCTGAAAATTGAGAACTACCAGAATTGTCTGCCATGAGAGCTATTGTGATGGGGACCCAATGGGGGAAGCCAGGCGCACACAAATGTTACCCTAGAGAACAAGAATTGATGTAGTCTGTGATAGTGTGGGATAGTAGCTTCAACATTTTTTAAAATTCTCATCTGGGGCCACTATCCAAGAATAATGTGCCAGGTGCCCATAGTGTGCGGTATAGAGAGGTTTAATCTCACTAACACGAACACAGAGGACAATAAAAACCCGACAGGTTTTCTAATCCCTCTCCACTCTATCCAGAACTTAAAAAAACGAAAAAAGATATATAATTATAAAAAAAAAAGCTTTGCCTTATGCTCTAAAGGAGACGGGGCAGCATTGCTAGTCGGTCAAACTCTATTGTGTATAACTGTCAGTCTACTATGGTGAATGTGCTTACAGGAAGGGAGAGCAAAGAGGCAAACTTCATTAGCATGCGGTTGTTCAGAATTTTTTTTTTATATGAATTGGGTATGTCCTGGATTAGGCTGTACTGCTTTGCGTCAAAGGAAAAAGTGAGGTCAAGAACTTGGCAGAAGGGCTTGGATCATAAAACTGGCTAAACAGAATTACACATATTCTGGCAGCTAAGGCAATTTACATGCATGTATTTTAACTATAAAATCATACATTTTCAGCCAGTGCAATTCTAATTCTGAAGCATTTCAGTTAACAAACATCTACAGTAGATGAAAAGTAGATTAATGAAATGTGTTATACATCATTTTCTACTTTGCAAGGAAAATTTGTTAAAGTATGCCCAGCTATATAAGTTAATTTCCCATACGTACAATCATCTGCAGCACAACATACAACAACTGATTTGTAAAGTAATGGTATATTTTAAATGGTAATATAGTATTATAGTAGATTGTGAAAAACAAAGACTCATCTTTACATTGGAAGAGGAGAACAACTATGGGGTAGATTTACTAAAGCCGGAGCACTCAGAATTTTGTGCAGCTGTGCATGGTAGCCAATGATCTTCTAACTTCAGCGTGTTCAATTAAGCTTTGAAAATAAGTCCACATTCACATTGGGCTGATTTGGCTATTGTTGGCAATGGCACAGTTTGAATCAGTGCGATGCCGACTTTGCGGCACCACACTGATTCCTAAAAGTAGTTCCTGTACTACTTTTGGCGACTTTGGGGGCGAATTGAATAGACATCTGTGCATGAACCTGCACAGATGTCTGACAAATCTCCCCTGAAGTCGGACTACATTGTCGGTTTGAAATCATGCAAGTTCAGCTGAGCTCGCACAACTTGTAACCTGAATTCAGTGTAAACCTAGGCTTAGGCCCGGTTCATACTGGTGCGACATACGTCCCAGATGCAGCATGTGCCTTGAATATTTCAATAATTTACACTACTGTAACTATACTGTAATAATATGTAATATTATTCTTTGACCATTGATGCTTGCACAGTTCCAGCTAGGGATTCTGTGGGGAAGGCTTACAGTGCCTTGCAAAAGTATTCAACCCCCTTGGCATTTTTCGTGTTTTGTTGCCTCGCAACCTGAAATTAACATGGTTTGCTTGAGAAATTGCATCATTTTATCTACAGAACATGCCCACAACTTTGAAGATTTTTTTTTATTGTGAAGCAAACAACAAATAGGACAAAATAACAGAAAATGTCAATGTGCATAACTATTCACCCCCCCCCCCCCCCAAGTCAATACTTTGTAGAGCCACCTTTTCTGGCTATCACAGCTCCAAGTAGCTTTGGATAAGCTTGCCACATCTTACCACTGGGATTTTTACCTATTCCTCTTTACAAAACTGCTCCAGCTAAAATTGGATGGTTTGTGCTTGTGAACAGCAATCTTTAAGTTTGACCACAGATTTTCTATTGGATTGAGGTCTGGGCTTTGACTAGGCCATTCCAACACATTTACATGTTTCCTCTTAAACCACTCAAGTGTTGCTTTAGCAGTGTGTTTGGGGTCATTGTCCTGCTTTATGGTGAACCTCTGTCTTAGCCTTAAATCACACACAGAATGGTACAGCTTTTTCTCAAGAATATCCCTGTATTTACCACCATCTTTCCCTCAACTCTGACCAGTTTCCCAGTCCCGACTGCTGGGATGGTGTTCTTTGGGTGATGTGATGTGTTGGGTTTGCGCCAGACATAGTATTTTCTTTGATGGCCAAAAAGTTCAATTTTAGTCTCATCAGACCAGAGCACCTTTTGCCATACATTTTGGGAGTCTCCCACATGCCTTTTCGTAAACTCAAAACGTGCCATTTTTTTTTTTGCTGAAACTAATGGCTTTCTTCTGGCCACTCTGCCATAAAGCTCAACTCTATGGAGTGTACGGCTTATTGTCGTCCTATGTACAGATACTCCAGTCTCTGCTGTGGAACTCTGCAGCTCCTCCGGGGTTACCTTAGGTCTCTGTGCTGCCTCTCTGATTAATGCTCTCCTTGCCCGGTCCATCAGTTTTGGTGTGCGGTGCAGGTTTGCTGTTGTGCCATGTTCTTTGCATTTGGTTATGATAGATTTGGTGGTGCTCCTAGGGATCATCAAAGATTTGGATATTTTTTTATAACCTAACCTTGACTTGTACTTCTCAACAACATTGTCCCTTATGTGTTTGTAAAGTTCCTTGGTCTTCATGTCAGTGTTTGGTTAGTGGTGCCTCTTGCTTGGGTGTTGCAGCCTCTGGGGCCTTTCAAAAAGGTGTGTATATGTAATGACAGATCATGTGACACTTAGGTTGCACACAGGTGGTCATCATTTCACTAATTATGTGACTTCTGAAGGTAATTGGTTGCACCAGGGCTTTTTATGGGCTTCATAACAAAGGGTGTGAATACATACGCATATGCCGATTATCAGTTTTTTATTTCTGAAAAATTGTTTTATGTATATATATTTCTAATTTTACTTCACTAACTTAGACTATTGTGTTCTGATCCATCACATGTAATTCAGATTAAAAAAACATTGAACTAACTGTAATGTAACGAAATAGGTAAAAAAGCAAAAAAGCCAAGGGGGTGAATACTTTTGCAAGGCACTGTAGAACTTCTATCATGTTTTAACTGCTATCTGGGATGCAAATAGAAAGATTTCTCCTCAGTGTATACCTTGGAGGTCAGCAGGAATAAAAGAGACCCACGGCAAGAAAAAAAGTGATAGAGGCTCTAACCATTCCTTACTTTATTCAAAAATTTATTTTTGTTGTTTGTCCCTGTTCTGTTTTTTCTGTACCAACTAAAGCCAGCCATACATAGGTCAAATTCCGAATTAAGTTTCTTTTGAAAATTAAAAACTTTGTGCGTTTTGTGAATCGGTGGTTCCACCATTGATTTAAAAAATTCGACCAATCAAGCCTTCAATTTCACTTCAAAAAATGTACAACATGCCCGATCACTTAAATTCGATGGCCGCATGAAAATTGGCCATTGCTGCAGCCCACTAATGGTGTGAAATTCAAACGAAAATTAGATATGATTTTAAAAAGAAAATTCTTTCGAAATTCCACCCATGTATGGCCAGCCTTAAACTTATTTACTTTGTCTTCCTGAGAATATTTCTATATTAACTGATGATTCCACAGCTAACACTTTACAGATAGTCAAAAAACAAACAGATATATCTCTCTTGCGCTCCGTTGTGATGCTTGCGGATGTGTATATGTATTTCTGTCTCTTAATTCTTTTCCAAATGATGCATGTGATGCCAGTGGTCTTGCTGCCCTTTCAGGACTCGTGGGCGTCCTTACAAGCACTGAAAATAAAATAATACAAAAGAGAGGACTGTGGATCTTGTGTGGTCTTATTGGCATATTTGGTTTTGCTTGCCAAAAGCTTGTAAGTAGATCACTTTTAAATGTTAAATAAATGATTATGATGGTAATGCCCTAGGTCGTGTGCCCTCTCTTTTGTATTATTTTTAACACATTACAGATCACTATAGAATTATGAATTTCACAAATTAGCCAGCGTGCTCTAAAATACACAACTTTATCTAAATCCCTAAAATGTGTTTACTAGTTATTTCAAAAAAATCATGCTGTACAGAAAGAGTAGGTCTCCGTTGGCTGACGTTGGACTAGTTAGTAAGCTGTGTTGTACGCACTTGTTCATATATTTAGCACACTTCCTTACTCAATTTATTTGTCCATTTTCTCTCATAAAGGAAAGCAGCTCTTCAAAGAGGATATTCTGCCAAGGTGACATCAGGTAAAAATTTAGGCTCCCTACAACAACCCCCCCCCCCCCACGCTATAGAACAGTCTTACCACTAATCTGAAATGTCCTGGAATGTTCCTATACTTTTTATTCACAGGTTGCAAAGTTTGTTGATAAATTACATGATTAAGGTGGATTAGTCAGGAAATGGGTGACTTAAGGTCGGGATTGTAGAGATCTGTGTGTTTTTTTTAGATAGTTTTGGCACACATATAGAACATTGATGCTAGACTTCTAATTATCATGCAATTTGTTATATGTTTCAGCTTACTTACAGTTTCTGAACCCTTCACAACGGGAATTCTGATAAAGTACCGATGGTGATTTTAATGTTTCTTTGTGACAAAGCATTATGCCTAACCTTTAAGGGAAGTGCGTGGTGGACAAATCATCAGATATGTGTTTTAGAATCTGGAGAACCATGCAATGCCGCAGAGTCTAAAAATGTATTTATAGTTATTTATTTACCTTTTCATATTGTTTTATGTATTCTGAAAGAAATAGGTTTGAGAGAATGTGGTTTTCAAGCAAGATAATCAGGATACATGCTTGGCTGGTCTGTAATAATGAAGCCCCTCGGCATGGAGTCAAATGCCCATAGCAAAGCATCATGGTCAAACAGCATCCCCAGAGCAAACTTTTAATTGATCATTGACAAAGAAACATAAACAGGTCTACGCAACATGGGAAAATCACAGGAATATTTTGGAGGAGGTCATATTCCCATTGCAACTCACATAGTTCGTGTAAACAGCACTGCATGATACTGAAGATGATTTTCAAAGCAAAACGAACCTTATGATTAAGATTAAGAAGAAGAAAGTACAATACTTGTTGCCCCAAGCAACCTACTTCGTCTTTTCAAGTGCAGTATGGGAGCGTTAAGGTGAGAAACTATTGCAATGAGCATTAAAAAACTCTTCTGTTCTGAGATGTTTGTTGATGAAGCCCAATTTCTTATAGGTAATATGTGACGTCACCTCAGGACCACAACTATAGGGTCTATTTATAATTGTTGTTACAATGGAATCACATTTGAAAAAATTACGAATCATGGGTGAATATTGTGTAAATCTTGGGTGAGAACATTTATAAAAAAATACCTCCATGTGTAATGGGGTCTCGTAGCAAAACCTCTCTCTCTAATCTACACCTTGAAAGTGATTTCTCTAGTAATGCAGAATGCTAATTGTTTTCATAGCAGTTATAAAGTTGTTCCTGGTCTTTATAGGTCTTAACTTTATCCAATACCATCCTTTCAGATTGAATTTCTGTCCAAATTTTACCACTTTCATCCCTGCAAAATTTCCACAATTCACCCCTTCGTAACAAATCACACCACTTTAAAGTTACTAATTCCCTCCTTTATTATCTCTCACCTCTATTTCAACTTCTTCCTTGTTGGCCTACCTCTAGATAGGCTACCCCTCCTTTAGTCTATCATGAATGCTGCTGCGAGACTTATCCCCTATCCAACTGCTCAGTGTCCGCCAACTTTCTCTGCCAATCCCACCACTGGCTTCTGCTTACCTAAAGCATAACCTTAAAAATAATATTTACAACAAAGAAACCATCCACAATGCTGCCCAAGCTCCATAACCAGCCTCATCTCAAAACATCACCCAAACTGTCCTCTTTACTCCTCACAAGATCTCCTGCTCTCTAGCCCCCTTCTCACCTCTTCTCATGCTTATCTCCGGTATTTCTGTAGAGCCTCGTCCTTCCTCTGGAGCTCCTTACCCCAGTCCATCACCTCTACCTAGCAACTGGAATTTTACTTTCTCCATGAATGCATCCCCTCAGTTATCAACTTTTGTATCACTTTCCTCACCCTTTAAATTGTAAGCCTTCCGGAGCAGAGCCCTTGTATTGAATTGTATCTGTATCTCCCGTATTTTGTAAAGGGCTGAGCAAACTGTTGGTGCTATTTAAATCGTGAATAATAATAATATAATAATTATTATTATTATTAATATTAATATTAATACAAATAAAATGTATGGTCCAAATAAAGCTTCATGTATTAAAGTGATTGTAAACCTTAATTTCCTTCTAATTAAAATAAAAAAACAATGTTACCCATACCTGCTCTTCTGAAGTCCCCTCAGAAGCTGTCTACTCCTCCTCTTCTCTGTGTGCCCCCATAGCAAACCATGTTTTTTTTATTTTTTGCTAAACAAATTACAAAAAAGTCCACCCTGATGGGCACTGACAGACTGCACTGATGAGGCGAGACTGATGAGGAGGCACTGATGGGCAGTGATGAGGCGGCACTGGTGTGCTGCACTGATAGTTGGAACTGCTGTGCACTATTAGGGGGCACTAATGGGCACTTAGGCTGGATTCACACCTATGCATTTTTTGTGCTTTTTGCATTTTGCAGATTTGCACTACAGATCGTGTTCCATAGGAATCAATGTTAAATGGACTCTAGTGCAAATCTGCAAAATGCAAAAAGCACTAAAACTGCATAGGTGTTAATCCAGCCTTATAGGTGGCACTGAAGGGCACTGATAGTTGGCACTAATAGGCGGCACTGTTGAAGGGGCACTGATTGGCAGTACTGATGGGCACTGATTGGCAGCACTGGTGGACACTGATTGGCAGCACTGGTGGGCACTGTTGGGAGTGCACTGATAATCAGTGAAAAACCAATAAACTGCGTTCGTGATATCAAATCAACAATTAAACAGCTGCGCCACTAATGTGAGCTATTATCACAAAACAGAAATGTATTCAAAAATTGTTGAATAGAGTAAAATGAAACTAAATAAAGTTCAGTGAGTCCATGAGTCACTAGCGTGACACTAAAACGAGTATAAGTGTACAGGTGTCTTGAACGTTATAGTCATCATCAGAATCCTCCACCTTGTGAATACACCACCACCAATCAATGGATGTGTCCAGAGAGTGTTGACCACCTATTATAGGGGGTCAGAGAAGGCTCATGTATCTCAAATACTCCATCACCGTTCAATATCCAGCATACGGAAGACGAAAGAAGATCACTCCGAGTAATCGGTGGGTAAATTGACACTCCTCTTGTCTCAAACCATGGTACCGGATGACATACTCCAACAAAGAGATTAGACGCCAAATAGTGTAAAATATTTACGATTGGGCTTTATTTAAAAGTAGTGCACTTATATGTCACCAGAATAAAATCTGCGTATAATGCTATTGGGCACAGTAACAATCGTGTTCTCTCATCCAAACGCAATGACAGGAATCAACACCTCAGACCCTGAGGACACATAGCAGATGCATGGCCTGCTATAACTATAGTTGCAGAAAAAGAAATGTACAGCTTTGTATA
This sequence comes from Lithobates pipiens, assembly GCF_037356315.1. Lineage (NCBI taxonomy): Eukaryota > Metazoa > Chordata > Amphibia > Anura > Ranidae > Lithobates > Lithobates pipiens. The sequence goes on along the minus strand of NW_027507764.1, from coordinate 456,763,976 downwards.
CTTTCACATATATCTTGTGATTCCTTACAAATGCTTATAATAACATGTTTCAGAAGATAATGTTTGTGTCTGTAGTAACTAAATTCAAAAACAAAAATGTATGGTAATTTATTGCAACTTATCATTTCTTAGATGTAGTGGCTGCATGTGTTTTCTTTTTTTAGGCTTATTTTCCTTATTTTGACCTGATTATTCTGCCAGGAACACATTTTTACTGTCCCGGTGTAACAATACTCCCTTTCTGTACTGTATCCATTGAGAGGCAGTGTTATTACCATAGGACAGGCAAAAAAGCACTCAAACACAAACAATCCACCTGGATTCATGGGGCTCCCCCCGGTCAGTCAGTCATTAGTCTCCATCTCGGGGATGGCGGTGGCTTCTCTCTGGGCTCCGGGCAGCTGCTTTCTTGGTTCCCCTGCATCTCCTCCCTCCTCCTCCTGGCGGCCAATCCGATCAGATCTCCTTTTGGCCAATCGGGTGTTTTATTTTTCAAAATTGTCGCTCTTATTTTGTTTATAGCGCAAAAAATAAAAACCACAGAGGTGATTAAATACCACCAAAAGAAAGTTCTATTTGTGGGAAAAAAAGGATGTCAGTTTTGTTTGAGTACATCGTCGCCGACCGCGCAATTGTTAGTTAAGGCGACGCAGTGGCGTATCGCAAAAAATTGCCTGGTCACTGGGGGGCAAATCCTTCCGGTCCTTAAGTGGTTTAATGATGCTTAAAGTGGAGTCTCGGTAGTCTGCCTTTAAAGTGGCACATCTGTAGCATGTATAGAAATTGCTTCAGCAAAAATTAAATTTCTAAAGAAAAAAAAATAGTCAAATCACATATAAATTAACTCGCGGTTGCAATTGCTGGCATCTGGCTATTTAAAAAAAATAAACAGAACAATGGTGTGGGGTCCTTCCCCCCCAGTCCATACCAGACTCTTATCCGAGCACGTAGCCTGGCAGGTCAGGAAAGGTGGGGGCGATGAGCGACCGCCCCCTCCTGAACCATACCAGGCCACATGCCCTCAACATGGGTGGGTGCTTTGGGGCGGGGGGGCTCTGACCCTCCCCACCCCAAAGCACCTTGCCCCCATGGGGGCAAGGGTCTCTTCCCCGCAACTCTAGGCTGTGGTGGTGTCTGTGGGCAGGGGCTGTATCGGAATCTGGAAGCCCCCTTTAAGAAAGATGCCCCCAGATCCGGCCACCCCATGTGAATGATTATGAGGTACTTATTCATGAAAAAAGTGTTAAAAAGTGATAAAAACACAGAGACAGTTTTTGACAATTCCTTTATTAAAAAATAACAACAAAAAAATTCCCTGATGTAAATCCATTGTCAATCACAATGCCCACCGCACAGCCGGGACCCAAAAAATATATTTTTTAAAATGTTATGCACTCATTGACGGCTGACTGTTCTTATATAGGTAAAGGAGGGGCCACCTGGCAACATTACCTGGTGGCACCGCCCCCTTGTGATGTCACCGACTGAGCATGCACTGGTCCGTGATGTTACAAGAACTATCAAACGGTAAGCCAGCCATTTGGTGGTTTGCCTTCACAGCAGGCGGAGAGTTTTTTGTTCCACCACTTTTTTGGGGTCCGGCGGTTCAGCGGCGTCATGATTGATGTTGTAAACTATCTGTGTTTTTATTACTTTATGACACATTTTCCATGAAAGGGTGGGGGTACCCCATACTTACTCACATACAGGGGGGCCAGGATCTGGGGGCTTCCAGTTTCTAATAAGCCCCCTGCCCGCAGACCCCCACAACCACAGCCCAGGCTTGTGGGGAAGAGACCCTTGTCCCCATCAACATGGGGACAAGGGGCTTTGGGGCGGAGCAGAGCTGTGAGCTGTCAGTGGGGAAGCCCATTGACAGCTGATGAGTCGTTGGTTTGTAAGGATACTGCGGCCAGCTTTCCAGCCCCGCTCCTTAACAACTAATTCTTTGCCCACTCAGGGCGCAGAATGCCCTGTGCAGTGCGCAGCGTACTACGGGACGTTTGGCGGGGTGAAAATGTTGATGATGTTTTTCTTTAATTTTCGATAGAGTGGGGAAGGCTCTTTGGGGGGGCTATATGTTGCTCATTGGAGAGATTTCCCATTTCTTGTTGTCCCAGAGACACAGCAGGAAGTTTTTGCAAATATTTCTTAGAACAGGTGTTTTTAATGGGAAATGTTCCTCTATTCCCATTTCTTGGGATTTCCCATCACTTCCTGTGCCAGTAACACTGGTCAAAATATGGACACAAGAAAGAAAATAAATAATGCAATATATTATCACATATCACACATAAAATAGTCTATTGATATTATATGTTCTTCAAGAGTCATACTTAAAAATATTATAGTCATGGTGTCAGTTGTATTATAATGCGCTTTTTTATATCTAAGTATATACTGTACAATAAAAGTAGTATATAAATGAAGAGAGATATGCAAATGCAAAATATCGATCCTACACATTTGAGTCAACGATTTGTAGCTTTATAAATGTTACTAAAATGGTCACTAAACGCCTCGCCTTCCTGTCTGGGAGCCCATTATTTCTCAGCTTGCTATAGATGTTGAAGGATGACATGGAAAATGTATGATACTATTGTAGTCCCATGATGGAATGTTCTAAGTAGGTTGCAGAGGCCAAAATCATTTGACCTTGGCTGTGCAGATTGGGCTGCCAATAACAGCTATCTGTTCAGTTGTTTCATATGTCAAAATATTCCTTTTGGAATGCTGGACCTCAACATTTCTCGTGTCATTATTTCTATTTTGCACTGGAACAAAAAATTCCTACCAGCCATGATATAATGACAATTAAACTGCCGGTAGGGTAAAGCTGCTAATGGCATGCTTTAAGGAAAAAGCCACAGAGGTTTTGTATTCATAGGCACGCGTGCGATACCTGACACATAGACACACAGGGATGAAGTTGACCTGTCCCTTGCTTCTGCTGCTGTTTGTTTGTCTCTCACCAAGCTGCACAGCGTTCACGTTCACCCCCTGACAGGCATGTTGAAGTCATATCCACCTCCTCCCCATTCCCTCACGAGCTGCTTGGCTGCAACTAATAAATCACATTGTCTTCTCCTCATCTTCAGTGAACAGAGAGCCACAGGAACCCAAAACAGCCTGTCAAGGGTGGTGGTGTATGCCGAGCTGCTGGGACAACCCTGCTGAGCGGATGGAATACTGGACATTTGGTGAAGCATCGGATGTCAGCACACCCGAGTCAAAATTCAGCAGTGACTTTAAAATTCTGTAAAAAGGACATTTCATGTATATTTAATTATTATTAACTCAATGACTGCCAGTAGTGTCAGTTATACAACTACTTAGGGATTCAACATATTAAATGCGTCTGCCAACCAAACCTTAATTCTAGATTTAGAGGGAATATAACCTTTCATTACTTTTATAAAATAATGCTTATCCACCTTTCTGAAATGAAAAATTTGAAAGCAGATTTCTATTCCTTTAGGCCTCGTTCACACGGTCAAAAAGAACAGACCTTTGCTTCAGGATTTTGAAGCTTTCCAAATACTTTGCAGAGCCATTGCCTGTTCTGTAAGTGAAGAAGCAAATTGTAGTACACACCTTAAAATCAGAATGCACTGTGTGGCTTTGCTTCATGCTGTTTTTGCAGGCTGGCTGGTAAGTAAGCTGAGAGTTTTTCTTTGTTGTTTTTTTGACATGCGTCACCCTTCTATATGCTCCTTACTGCAAAGGAGAGTTATAGGTTGGGGTGGTTGCCATTTGTTTGTATTGCTGATCAATTGGTGAGGGATGCACTGGATACCTTCGCTGCCATTGCTGGGTGTCTAGTGTGTTCCTATACCTTTAAGGAGGGATGGATTCCTTCTGGGCATACCTGCCCTCAATCTTTCCATTATCATATATGTGCTCCAACTTTAAGGACTCTCTAAATATATAGAGTTGGGACTGCAGTACACTCATATATTTGCAAATGTGTGCAAACTAAACCCCTAGTTTTAGCTGATAAATAGGATAATTTCTTTTGTTTAGGCAGGCTGGACAGACAGCTGGGAATTTTTCTTTGTTGTTATTTGGCATGCATCACCCTGCCATGTGCTCCTTGCTGCAAAGGTCAGTTATAGGTTGGGGTGGTTGCTATTTGTATGTATCAGTCCCGATCACGGCCATCAATACAAGGGACCACCTGCCACCTGCCTGTGCCCACCTGCCTCCCGCAGTGCCATCCTGAAATAAAATAAAAGCAAAAGTAAGTGCCCCCCGTCAGTGCCCCCCGTCAGTGCCCCCCGTCAGTGCCCATAGTGCCCACAGTGCCACCCACAGTGCCACCCACAGTGCCACCCCACAGTGCCACCCACAGTGCCACCCACAGTGCCACCCAATCTGCCTCAAAGGTGCTGCACCCCAGTGCCGCCCATCAGTGCCCAGCAGTGCCGCCCATCTGTGCCCAGCAGTGCCACCTATCAGAGCCACCTATCAGTGCCACCTATCAGTGCCCATCAGTCCCATCTATCTGTGGTACCTATCAGTGCCCATCAGTGCCACCCATCCGTGCCACTTATCCGTGCCACCCATCCGTGCCATCTTATCTGTGCCCATCTTTGCCCATCAGTGCCGCCTTATCTGTGCCCATCGGTGCCGCCTTATCTGTGCCTATTAGTGCCGCCTTAACTATGCCTATCAGTGCCCACCGGTGCAGCCTATCAGTGCCCACCAATGCAGCCCATCAGTGCCCACCAATGCAGCCCATCAGTGCCCACCAATGCAGCCTATCAGTGCCGCCTAATCAGCGCACTTCAATGAAGGAGAAAAATGACCCGTTTGCAAAATTTTATAACAAACTATTAAAACATGATTTTTTTTTTTTTTTTGCATCTTTTTTTGTTTGTTTAGCAAAAAATAAAACTCCGAGCTGTAACTAAATACCACCAAAAGAAAGCTCTATTTGTGGGAAAAAAATGATAAAAATTTCATTTGGGTACAGTGTTGTATGACCGCGTAATTGTCACTCAAAGTGCATCAGCGCTGAAAGCTGAAAATTGGTCTGGGACTGAGGGGGGTTTAAGTGCCCAGTAAGCAAGTGGTTAATTTTAAGTAATGGAAATTGGTTCATTTTTACTCACAGCACAGGTAGTGATTAGACTAACTCTACCTGTAAACCTATAACCCTTCTTTTTGTAAACTTAACCCCTTGTTTTCACACTCACCTGTGTCATATAATAACCCTTCTAGTGCAAGAACATACCAGTGGTGTGATTCTAACCCCGGAATCTACTCTTTTTACCTAGTACTATCACTTTTTTTACTGGACATTTGCATGTATACTATACATTAGATAAAGGTGGCCATGCATGCATGATTCAGCCACCAAATCATAATTTATAGGAACAATCATAATACAAACATGCAAACATGCAAATTGCCTCAGACAGACTTGAATGTTTATACCTGTGAAGGAAGCAGAGGAGCAATGAAGGTACTTTCAGTGCCACGGAAAGACACTGGATATTGTTTTGAAACATCCACCCCAACCAGTAGACAAAAAGAATAGAAAAGAAAAACAGCACCATCTAAGTAAAGTAGTGCTTATCCACAGTTTATTTCATAAAATTGGCAGCTCACATAAAAAAGTAGTAAAAGTGCTTGTCAAGCATAAAGCACCACTGTGTTTATACCGACCCTGTCCCACTATGCATCGGCACCAGGAGCGCTGTTCTGGGAGCCACCAGCACAGCCCAGGACAGCGCCTGGGGGGCTGATGTGTAGCAGGACCGGATCAGTATCAACACAATGGTGCTCCATGCTTGACAATTTTTTTACTATATTTTTATGTGAGTTGCCAATTTTATGCCAATTTTACTACACTTAGATGGCACTGTTTTTCCTTTCTATTCTTTTTGTCTACATACAAAGTCGCTTCTATTTCCTGGAATTAGCTGCCACTGGGTAGAGTTATTGCATCCACTCTTTAATGGATAATGAGGACTTTTTACTGTCCATGTCATGGAGACTTTTTTTAGGTGCTCCTCCTTGGTACACCAAAAAAAGTGCTCTTTTTTACCCCAACCAATATATCTTTCACTGAGCAAGCTCCATCAAGGAATATCTGAGAAAAGCTCACATGCATACATACATCCTTGATTTAATTGTACACAGGCAAATAAAATAAGTATTGCCTTATGTCCTAAGGCACCTTTAATCTAACTTACCTTTGGTGTAGATACCAATAGTCTCTTGGCGAAGACTCTGTGGGGTTCATTTACTAAGACTGGAGAGTGCAAAATCTGGTGCAGCTCTGCATAGAAACCAATCAGCTTCCAGGTTTTTTTTTGTCAAAGCTTAATTGAAAAATCTGAAGTTAGAAGTTGGTTGGCTACCATGCACAGCTGCACCAGATTTTGCACTTTCCGTTTTTAGTAAATCTCTCCCACTATCTGTCTGAATACATGCTACGACGTATACTTGAAACAAACATGTAACCAAACAAAATTTGCAAAAAGTCCTTGATTTTCCATGTTGTTGGTGACTTCCCATGGCTTGCAGCAATTTGTTAATAAATAATTAAAATATGACCCACAAGCTGGCAAAGGTTCATCCCTCTGCTAGAGACATTGATAGTTCTGCAGGTCTTCCCCAGCTGGAAGATGTTGTGGCAGTCATCACTTGGTTTGAAGTCGATTACTGGTATAAGACCTTATCATATTATTAAGTAGATGCTACACACACCACAGATGGAAAATAGGTTGCTTAGAAACAAATTGAAGTCCCTCATTTACCTGAAAAATGCATGCAGCAGGACAATAGGCTGGGCTTCATTAGAGCAGGAGCACCTGAACAAAGAGACAAATAGGATATTTACTGTGTGATCACAAAGAAAGGATGCCACCATCAGGCTACAATAATGGAGATAATCTTTTATATTAGCAGAACTATTTCTCAAATTCAAATCTGAATTATTCTGTGGGCATCAGTAAATCTGTAACAAAATTGATTATTTCCAAACTAAGCATATGAGGGAAAATGCGTTAGTGGGTTACTTTTAGTAAAAAACAGAGTCAAACCAGTAGATCCAGAAACATAGAGAGGCCTGCCCCCCCTGCCTATTTACATAGTTACATAGTTAGCAAGGTTGAATAAAGACACCAATCCATCCAGTTCAACCTGAGTGAGTGTCTACAATTGTCCCTATCTCTGTACATTGTACATCGCACACTCACATCAGTCCCTACCCTCAAGGAGCCCACAATCCAAGGTCCCCATTCATATACTAGGGCCAGTTTTGGACAGAAGCCAATTAACCTACCAGCATGTCTTTGGGTACCTTCCTAATGATTCTATAATATTCTGCTTCACTGACTAGTGGGGAGGCTCTAGAGGTAGGATGGGGCAGAGCCAACCTCCGCTTTACAAGAAAATTGAACTCATGCACAGAACGTTAATTGCTTGTACTGTATCTCTGTATCTATGATATTAGGTCTCCATTAAAGGTATCCTCTACTTATGCATTTGTCTGTTATATACTTTTATAAATCCTATGTGTTGGTTGTTTCTTGGCCTTACACCACCCACCTGAGTCCCCTTATGTCTGTGATGGCCCCACATTGTACCAAGCTGTTTAAGCTGAAGTATGTAATGCACAGTTGTCCCAAAAGCATTAACCTCCCTGGTGGTATGATTATTTCAGATTTTTGATGCTGAAAGCAGTACAATTATTTTGCATGTAAATTTGGCGCTTTATATTGTAGGCCTGTAATTCTTAGGAATAACTCACTTAAATCTGTCCAAACCAGAGTCTAGTAGACATCCCAGGTATGATAAAGTTTGAAAAACAAAATCATAAATTATAACATAATAAATAACTATAAATAATTATACCAAATAATAATATAATAATAATAAAAATATTCAATAATGTAATCAAATCAAAAACACTGAAATTTGCTCAGTTGCAGAATTGCCTCTGTCATTACTTTTCAGTGTTTGATGACAGATCTCCCCCACAATTCACTATCGCTCAAATCTGCGAGTGTTTCTAATTTATTATCGCTGTTTTCTAGCTGGTCTAAAACCACTTTTGATGTAAAGGGACGGTTTTGGTTGCTATGGACAATCTCCAGTTTCCAGGCAGAAAGAACAGTTTTTATAACATAAAACTGCATGCAGGACACTGGAGAAACCACTAGGGACAAAAGAGATGTGAAATAATTACATACAGTAATGTAATCTGTAAGATTACAGTATACTGTATGTATAGTGTGTGTTTCACTTTTTGAATTTGGTGCCGTTCCGTGCGTCACAACGCTCGCAGGGAACGGAGCTCGGTTCTGTGATGAATCGAGCGGAGGACGAGCCGCTCAGACTGCGGGGAGACATCACAGGATCCAGGGGACAAGGTAAGTAAGCTCTTCCTGGATCCTGCCAGGCGATCCAGAGTCTGGCTCGGGGTTACAGCTTTTGGTTCTGAAATTTCACCCCGAGCCTGACTCAGGAATACCGCCAGGGAGGTTAATGGATGATTTGCATGGCTCCACCCAAAAAACCTACAGGTAGGTTTAGACCAGCCATAGACGGAGTGAATTTTTTTCCTGCAAATACGAGTTGCAGGAAACAAATTTGCTTAATTCCCGCATCGACACAGAAGGAATCCCTTCTGCTGAGTCGTCTGCCGAAAATGTCCCTGCCAGGAGAAAACACTGATTATTGCTAGCTGCTATAACAGACACTAGTGATTATCGCATGTGAAATCCAGAAAGCTGGTTGTACCTAAGCTCAACGTGGTAGAGTCAGGCTGACCATATATGGTTAGAATCTGGGCTGGTTCAGTCTTCATTGGCTGGCTTTAAACTCCTTATTTTGAGGATTTGTGATGAAACTAAGGCCAGCCTTTGACGGTTCGAACAACTTTTCTGCAACCAATGGGTTGATTCCCCCATCAACAAAGACTGTGTTGACGGGGGAATCCCTCCTGCCGGGCCATTGTATGTATGGGTGGGGGGGTAGGGTACGCTGTCCCCACTGGGAGAACTCAGTGATTATTGTCTTTGCTAGGGGCTTTACATCACATATAAAATCCGGCAGGCTGGTTGTATCCAAGTTGATCAATCAAATTTGGTACATTTAATAATAAAAGTGACCAACACTCACAATACTCCAAAAGTTCAATAATGTCTCTGTATAACAGAAGATCAGGCGTCATATATCCATCAACAACTACATGTTATTCCTCTCTTTATCTTTCCTTTCTATAAGGGGAACAAATTAATTCCAGCTGCTAAGGTAAGTAACACTGATTATTACACTTAGTTTACGGTAGAGGTGGGGATCCAGTGTGCTGTTTAGGAATATTCATTGGGTACATTCAGCCAGCCCATATATCAGGGATATGCAATTAGCGGACCTCCAGCTGTTGCAGAACTACAAGTCCCATGAGGCATAGCAAGACTCTGTCAGCCACAAGCATGACACCCAGAGGCAGAGGCATGATGGGACTTGTAGTTTTGCAACAGCTGGAGGTCCACTAATTGCATATCTCTGCCATATATGGTTTGAATCTCGGCCTGGATTCTTGCTGAACTGCCCGAGAGTCAAACAGTCTATGGGCAGCCTAACACATGTTAATAGCTTAGGGTTGCCACCTGTCCGGGATTCACTTGGGCAGTCCGGGTTTTGGACCATAAGTCTGGGTTTAAGGCGGACTGAAACCCAAACACATTGTTCAGACTTGGCTGTGGCTCCCCAAGTAACCAAGATAGTCACACACAAATCTGTTGCTGTCCGGGAGCTGCAGGCGGCTGTCTGGGGGTAGGTTTGACATCACTGGGGGGGTAGGGCGATGATGTCAACAATTTGGCCACACCCACTGTTCGCTGGGGCACGCTATGCGCACCACATTACTACTCCCCTTGGGGCACCCGATGGTGTCCAAGGCCGCTAAAGTGTTTAGGTTTGGCTTGAAGAAAACAGGGGCAGCCCTATAATAGCTTCTGTTTTAATAAGACTCTACAGCGCTTTGCACTAGTTTAATGAGGGAATTTTGGTTCCTTTTCGCCCACCTCACCATAACCTGTTTGGTTAAACTTTCTCATTTAGCCTATAGATTCTATATTTATTTTCAAGTTTCTGTGCTTGACTAGTGTAGTCTGAATGTTCCCCTTATACTATTCCTTATCTATTAGAAACGAGACCACACCATAGGTTGGAGTAAACTGGCCAAAACAGCCTTTATTAAACATAACTCAAAATTCACTCCAATAACTTGTAAATATGAAAATATATAAATATATCTAAATATATAAATATAAATAACTTTATTAACATTAAACCACATTAAATAACATTAACTGCCCATTCTGGTGATCTCTGACGGTGACCCCACTTAAGCCAATACCAAATCACTGCGGTACACCTGACCAACTTCCCAAAGGCCTCCACCTGTGACCGGTCGGAGACAACTTCCGCCAGTGAACATAACCGTATTCCCTCCAACGTTCAGGAATACCCAGAGGGGCCGATCGTTAGATGAGCCCCCCACACCCTCAGATCCCTTCTGAGTACCTGTCTACCGTCAGAAACCACCAGAAAACACACCGCCAACACGAAAAACTTTCAGCTGCCGTGACACCGATGAAACCTGCAAAAGAAGAAAAAGACCAGCAACAAAGACACAGCAAAACAACCACATAACATTAGGGCGGGAGGGAGGGGAAAAACTGCCTCCTCTGTGTCACACTGGGCTCCGAATGATCCCTTAAAGCCACACCCCTCCCTTTTATATGACCCCTCCCCTACACTGATCTTGTTTCCTGCAAACCTTTTCCTCAACTCCACCCATAAAGCTTAACCCTCTGTGTCCCTCATCCACACTGTCATGTCCAGCACTCCTTATATCATTTCATTCTTAATCCGTGCTTCTCTTGACTAGTGTAGTCTGAATGTTCCCCTTATACTATTCCTTATCTATTAGAAACGAGACCACACCATAGGTTGGAGTAAACTGGCCACAACAGCCTTTATTAAACATAACTCAAAATTCACTCCAATAACTTGTAAATATGAAAATATATAAATATATATAAATATATAAATATAAATAACTTTATTAACATTAAACCACATTAAATAACATTAACTGCCCATTCTGGTGATCTCTGACGGTGACCCCACTTAAGCCAATACCAAATCACTGCGGTACACCTGACCAACTTCCCAAAGGCCTCCACCTGTGACCGGTCGGAGACAACTTCCGCCAGTGAACATAACCGTATTCCCTCCAACGTTCAGGAATACCCAGAGGGGCCGATCGTTAGATGAGCCCCCCACACCCTCAGATCCCTTCTGAGTACCTGTCTACCGTCAGAAACCACCAGAAAACACACCGCCACAGCCCGAAAGGGTGACCCCCTCAACCTTGAGGGCCACCCCACACCCGAAGAGCTTTCTGTATCCCCTCCTGTAAGCCAAAGGACCAGAGGTCAATCCCCACATCTGATAGGTGAACGTCATCCTGCCGAAGATAAAGCCCCACATTCACCTCCAATTCCCGATGTCTAACCACAATGCCCCCGTTCTGCACTACAAACCGCCCAACTACCTTATTAACCCTAATCCTAGTTTTTTCAAGGCTGGCTAAAGACCTAGCCCCCCGCCACACCGTTCTGGCCACAATGTCCGACCACACCAAAATGGTGCCCGGGAAAAGGACTCGCATGCGCAACACATCAGCCTTAATATCCGCCAAAATGTCCTTAACCTTCCGAACTCCCAGGTCATTGCCCCCCGCATGAACAACCAGCACATCCGGGGGCCTATCCCTAAAAGCGAAGCGCTCCACCTCCCTCATGACACGCTCCCACCTCATGCCCGGGAAACCTAACCACATCACCCTAGCTACCCGCCTGGGGATACCCAATTGCCTGCCTGCTGGTAGAGAATCACCTCTCCTGGCCCCCCAGCAGACGTACGAGTGCCCCAGGATCCAAACGAGGCGTTGAGAACCTCCATCTGGAATGAAAACAAGAGAAATAACACAACAACCAAAGGAATGTTACAAGCACAGCCCTCCCCCCCATAAAACCAACAGCAAACAACACCCCCAGCCGCACCCACCTTACCCCAGTAGCAACTGCGGCCGAACATAGGACCGGAACCTCCGGGACTCCCATCTACCAATCCGGCGAACCACCGCCTCCTCCAGCCCACATCGAGCCGCTTCCGTAGCCGCCCCAATCCGAAAAGAGTGGGACGCGTATTCCCGCTCATCCAAACCCACCGCCCTCAGGCAGTGCCGAAAGACCGACACAAACTGAAACCGGGATAAAAAAGAGCCCTCCGCGTGCACCAAAAAGGGGCCCGCCCCCGCGGGCCGTACCGCCCGGAAGGCCCGTACCGCCGCCACCGGGCACACTACCGAGCCCGGAAGGGCGAGCAGCGTAATTGCTACTCCCTTGCCCCGTTGATCAGTCTTGGACCTACGCAACCGTATACTCACCCGATCCGCAACCACCTGCACATCCTGATCCAACAGACCCCCAGCCACCCGTTTTGAGCGACTCACCAACTCCCCTATCCTAAACGCCCCATAAAACGCCAATGAAAACGCTGCCGTAAACAGAACGGTCTCGTAAGCAGACAAGCAAACGTCCACCAGCCGAGAACAAATTGCCACCAAATTGTCAAAAGACACCGGCCGGCGCGCATCCCGACCCTTCCAATCCCTCCTGTACCCCTTCAACGTTTGCCGCACCCAAAAATCCTTAGTCCCGTCCGGCTCCCCCCACAGTTTGAACAAAAAGGCCAACCCCGCCAGCTTCCGCTCGATCGACGCGGGAGACAAGCCCGTCTCAATGTTCCGGGCCACCCAGTACAATACCACCCAGCGCCGGTCGGATCCCCGACCAGCCACTCCAACCTCCCGCAGGAACGCCCACCATTCCGCCCACACTCTAGAATAGGCGGACCATGTAGCCTCACTCAACGACCTTTTTAACCAACCTGCGGCGATTCCAAGGGAAGCTCCCACATCCACCCGGGGCAGGGCGCCCCCGACTCTTCCGCTCCCGGCGCCAGCTGCCGGAACTTGTCCCACTGAAAACGAGAGAGCGAGTCAGCCAAAGAATTCTCCACCCCAGGTATGTGCACAGCATAAACGTAAACATTGAGCCGCAAACAGCGAAAGACCAGCTGTCGCAGCAGCCGGATGACCGGGGGGGAGGAAGCAGTCATCCGATTGATGACCTGAACCACCCCCATGTTATCGCAATTGATGCGCAACTTCAAATTACGAAACTCCTGCCCCCACAGCTCCAATGCCAACACTATCGGGAACAATTCTAGCAAAACCAAATTACCCAACAACCCCGCAACCTCCCATGAGCGTGGCCAAGGTTCCGCACTCCACCGGCCCCGGAAAATTGCCCCATAACCCGTAGAACCAGCCGCGTCAGTAACCAACTCCACATCGAAGTTGCTCACTGGCCCCGACATCCACATAGCCCGCCCATTATACGACTCCAAAAATTCATGCCAAGCCCGCAGGTCCTCCCGGTGTTCCCTTCGCAACCGCACAAAATGGGTAGGGGCGGTTACCCCGGCGGTGGCCCCCGACAGCCGTCGGCAGAACACACGGCCCATAGGGATGATCCGGCAAGCGAAATTCAGCTTGCCCAACAGGGACTGCAGGGCCCGAAGCTGAACCTTCGGCCGGCCCTGCATACCTGCCAGCTCCGCCTGCAGATCCCGTAATTTATTCTCTGGCAAGCGACACTCCATTGCCAGAGAATCAATCACGATCCCCAAAAAACTCAATTCCGTCACCGGGCCTTCCGTCTTATCCCCCGCCAACGGCACCCCGAACCTGCCCGCAATGTGCTGCAACGTGGACAGAAGAATCGCACACACATTGGAGGCAGGCGGGCCCACGCACAGAAAATCATCCAAATAGTGGATGACCGACTCCAGGCCCGAAACATCTCTCACCACCCATTCCAAAAATGAGCTAAAAGCTTCAAAATAGGCGCATGAAATGGAACAACCCATGGGCAGGCACAAGTCTACATAAAACTTGTCCCGCCAATGGCATCCCAACAGCCGGAAGCTGTCCGGGTGGACCGGCAGAAGACGAAACGCCGATTCCACGTCCGCCTTGGCCATGAGAGCCCCACGACCATACCGCCTGACCCACCGTACCGCCGCGTCAAAAGACGTGTAGGAAACCGTACACGCCTCCGGGTCAATGAAATCATTGACCGACCCCCCTTTCGGAAAAGATAGGTGATGAATCAAGCGAAACTTCCCCGGTTCCTTCTTAGGAACCACACCCAACGGGGAAACCACCAGGTCCCCCCACGGCTGCACTTCGAAAGGCCCGCCCATCCGGCCCATCGCCACCTCCCTACCCAATTTTTCATCCACAACCCCCGGGTGATCTAAAGCCGATCGAAAATTCTTGGCCAACGGCGGCACCCCTCCCAAAGAACAGGGAATCCTAAAACCGTCCCGAAAACCCGAAATCAACCCCCGCGCCGCCTCACCATCCGGATACCTATTTAGGAAGGGAAGCATCCTTCCCAGGTTCACCGGCGTCATCCCTTTTGTGACCGGCGGCACCGGCGCGCTGACCTTTTTTGAAACAGCGGGACAGGGGGTGGGTGCCGCCGCACCCGGAGCACTCATGCTTGAAACGGCACGCGCCCCCGAATTTACAAGCCCCTTCATTAAAGGGCCAGCACACCCCCCACTTCTTTCCGGCCGGCAGCCCCGAGGAAGACGCACTCCCGGCCCCCCCCTGAAGAAACGGAGTGGGCGTCCGCGGGGCAGACATAAGCCTCATCCAGAGGCTTATGTCCTTGTGATCCCAGCGCAGGTCAGCCCGCACTGCCTTACGCTGACGGAACTGCTCATCATAGCGCAGCCACGCCAGCCCTCCGTACACCCGATGAGCCTCCCCAATCGCGTCCAGGTAACAAAATAACGCCGAGCAATGCTCGGGGTTCTTTTCCCCTATCACGCTAGCCAAGATAGCGAACGCCTGAAGCCAATTCGCAAATGTGCGGGGGATCAGCCGATACCTACGCTTCTCCTCGTCGTCCTTCTTGGAACTGTCCGGCTTGACCCTGTCCAAATTAAATTTCTCGAGGGGGAGCAAAAAGAAAATCTCCACATACTCACCCTTGACTATCTTGTCCCGCACTTCCTGCTTCAAATGCGCCCCCAACGGGCCTTCAAAACAAACATAGACCTCGCACCGGGCAGCATCCGCGATCCTAACCAGGTCAGACCGCGCCCCCGGGTCCGCGGTCACCGGGGGAACCCCCGAGCCCACAGCCCCCGCATCCAGGCCCCCTGACACCGCAGCAGTTTACGGTAGAGGTGGGGATCCAGTGTGCTGTTTAGGAATATTCATTGGGTACATTCAGCCAGCCCATATATCAGGGATATGCAATTAGCGGACCTCCAGCTGTTGCAGAACTACAAGTCCCATGAGGCATAGCAAGACTCTGTCAGCCACAAGCATGACACCCAGAGGCAGAGGCATGATGGGACTTGTAGTTTTGCAACAGCTGGAGGTCCACTAATTGCATATCTCTGCCATATATGGTTTGAATCTCGGCCTGGATTCTTGCTGAACTGCCCGAGAGTCAAACAGTCTATGGGCAGCCTAACACATGTTAATAGCTTAGGGTTGCCACCTGTCCGGGATTCACTTGGGCAGTCCGGGTTTTGGACCATAAGTCTGGGTTTAAGGCGGACTGAAACCCAAACACATTATTCAGACTTGGCTGTGGCTCCCCAAGTAACCAAGATAGTCACACACAAATCTGTTGCTGTCCGGGAGCTGCAGGCGGCTGTCTGGGGGTAGGTTTGACATCACTGGGGGGGTAGGGCGATGATGTCAACAATTTGGCCACACCCACTGTTCGCTGGGGCACGCTATGCGCACCACATTACTACTCCCCTTGGGGCACCCGATGGTGTCCAAGGCCGCTAAAGTGTTTAGGTTTGGCTTGAAGAAAACAGGGGCAGCCCTATAATAGCTTCTGTTTTAATAAGACTCTACAGCGCTTTGCACTAGTTTAATGAGGGAATTTTGGTTCCTTTTCGCCCACCTCACCATAACCTGTTTGGTTAAACTTTCTCATTTAGCCTATAGATTCTATATTTATTTTCAAGTTTCTGTGCTTGACTAGTGTAGTCTGAATGTTCCCCTTATACTATTCCTTATCTATTAGAAACGAGACCACACCATAGGTTGGAGTAAACTGGCCAAAACAGCCTTTATTAAACATAACTCAAAATTCACTCCAATAACTTGTAAATATGAAAATATATAAATATATCTAAATATATAAATATAAATAACTTTATTAACATTAAACCACATTAAATAACATTAACTGCCCATTCTGGTGATCTCTGACGGTGACCCCACTTAAGCCAATACCAAATCACTGCGGTACACCTGACCAACTTCCCAAAGGCCTCCACCTGTGACCGGTCGGAGACAACTTCCGCCAGTGAACATAACCGTATTCCCTCCAACGTTCAGGAATACCCAGAGGGGCCGATCGTTAGATGAGCCCCCCACACCCTCAGATCCCTTCTGAGTACCTGTCTACCGTCAGAAACCACCAGAAAACACACCGCCAACACGAAAAACTTTCAGCTGCCGTGACACCGATGAAACCTGCAAAAGAAGAAAAAGACCAGCAACAAAGACACAGCAAAACAACCACATAACATTAGGGCGGGAGGGAGGGGAAAAACTGCCTCCTCTGTGTCACACTGGGCTCCGAATGATCCCTTAAAGCCACACCCCTCCCTTTTATATGACCCCTCCCCTACACTGATCTTGTTTCCTGCAAACCTTTTCCTCAACTCCACCCATAAAGCTTAACCCTCTGTGTCCCTCATCCACACTGTCATGTCCAGCACTCCTTATATCATTTCATTCTTAATCCGTGCTTCTCTTGACTAGTGTAGTCTGAATGTTCCCCTTATACTATTCCTTATCTATTAGAAACGAGACCACACCATAGGTTGGAGTAAACTGGCCACAACAGCCTTTATTAAACATAACTCAAAATTCACTCCAATAACTTGTAAATATGAAAATATATAAATATATATAAATATATAAATATAAATAACTTTATTAACATTAAACCACATTAAATAACATTAACTGCCCATTCTGGTGATCTCTGACGGTGACCCCACTTAAGCCAATACCAAATCACTGCGGTACACCTGACCAACTTCCCAAAGGCCTCCACCTGTGACCGGTCGGAGACAACTTCCGCCAGTGAACATAACCGTATTCCCTCCAACGTTCAGGAATACCCAGAGGGGCCGATCGTTAGATGAGCCCCCCACACCCTCAGATCCCTTCTGAGTACCTGTCTACCGTCAGAAACCACCAGAAAACACACCGCCACAGCCCGAAAGGGTGACCCCCTCAACCTTGAGGGCCACCCCACACCCGAAGAGCTTTCTGTATCCCCTCCTGTAAGCCAAAGGACCAGAGGTCAATCCCCACATCTGATAGGTGAACGTCATCCTGCCGAAGATAAAGCCCCACATTCACCTCCAATTCCCGATGTCTAACCACAATGCCCCCGTTCTGCACTACAAACCGCCCAACTACCTTATTAACCCTAATCCTAGTTTTTTCAAGGCTGGCTAAAGACCTAGCCCCCCGCCACACCGTTCTGGCCACAATGTCCGACCACACCAAAATGGTGCCCGGGAAAAGGACTCGCATGCGCAACACATCAGCCTTAATATCCGCCAAAATGTCCTTAACCTTCCGAACTCCCAGGTCATTGCCCCCCGCATGAACAACCAGCACATCCGGGGGCCTATCCCTAAAAGCGAAGCGCTCCACCTCCCTCATGACACGCTCCCACCTCATGCCCGGGAAACCTAACCACATCACCCTAGCTACCCGCCTGGGGATACCCAATTGCCTGCCTGCTGGTAGAGAATCACCTCTCCTGGCCCCCCAGCAGACGTACGAGTGCCCCAGGATCCAAACGAGGCGTTGAGAACCTCCATCTGGAATGAAAACAAGAGAAATAACACAACAACCAAAGGAATGTTACAAGCACAGCCCTCCCCCCCATAAAACCAACAGCAAACAACACCCCCAGCCGCACCCACCTTACCCCAGTAGCAACTGCGGCCGAACATAGGACCGGAACCTCCGGGACTCCCATCTACCAATCCGGCGAACCACCGCCTCCTCCAGCCCACATCGAGCCGCTTCCGTAGCCGCCCCAATCCGAAAAGAGTGGGACGCGTATTCCCGCTCATCCAAACCCACCGCCCTCAGGCAGTGCCGAAAGACCGACACAAACTGAAACCGGGATAAAAAAGAGCCCTCCGCGTGCACCAAAAAGGGGCCCGCCCCCGCGGGCCGTACCGCCCGAAAGGCCCGTACCGCCGCCACCGGGCACACTACCGAGCCCGGAAGGGCGAGCAGCGTAATTGCTACTCCCTTGCCCCGTTGATCAGTCTTGGACCTACGCAACCGTATACTCACCCGATCCGCAACCACCTGCACATCCTGATCCAACAGACCCCCAGCCACCCGTTTTGAGCGACTCACCAACTCCCCTATCCTAAACGCCCCATAAAACGCCAATGAAAACGCTGCCGTAAACAGAACGGTCTCGTAAGCAGACGAGCAAACGTCCACCAGCCGAGAACAAATTGCCACCAAATTGTCAAAAGACACCGGCCGGCGCGCATCCCGACCCTTCCAATCCCTCCTGTACCCCTTCAACGTTTGCCGCACCCAAAAATCCTTAGTCCCGTCCGGCTCCCCCCACAGTTTGAACAAAAAGGCCAACCCCGCCAGCTTCCGCTCGATCGACGCGGGAGACAAGCCCGTCTCAATGTTCCGGGCCACCCAGTACAATACCACCCAGCGCCGGTCGGATCCCCGACCAGCCACTCCAACCTCCCGCAGGAACGCCCACCATTCCGCCCACACTCTAGAATAGGCGGACCATGTAGCCTCACTCAACGACCTTTTTAACCAACCTGCGGCGATTCCAAGGGAAGCTCCCACATCCACCCGGGGCAGGGCGCCCCCGACTCTTCCGCTCCCGGCGCCAGCTGCCGGAACTTGTCCCACTGAAAACGAGAGAGCGAGTCAGCCAAAGAATTCTCCACCCCAGGTATGTGCACAGCATAAACGTAAACATTGAGCCGCAAACAGCGAAAGACCAGCTGTCGCAGCAGCCGGATGACCGGGGGGGAGGAAGCAGTCATCCGATTGATGACCTGAACCACCCCCATGTTATCGCAATTGATGCGCAACTTCAAATTACGAAACTCCTGCCCCCACAGCTCCAATGCCAACACTATCGGGAACAATTCTAGCAAAACCAAATTACCCAACAACCCCGCAACCTCCCATGAGCGTGGCCAAGGTTCCGCACTCCACCGGCCCCGGAAAATTGCCCCATAACCCGTAGAACCAGCCGCGTCAGTAACCAACTCCACATCGAAGTTGCTCACTGGCCCCGACATCCACATAGCCCGCCCATTATACGACTCCAAAAATTCATGCCAAGCCCGCAGGTCCTCCCGGTGTTCCCTTCGCAACCGCACAAAATGGGTAGGGGCGGTTACCCCGGCGGTGGCCCCCGACAGCCGTCGGCAGAACACACGGCCCATAGGGATGATCCGGCAAGCGAAATTCAGCTTGCCCAACAGGGACTGCAGGGCCCGAAGCTGAACCTTCGGCCGGCCCTGCATACCTGCCAGCTCCGCCTGCAGATCCCGTAATTTATTCTCTGGCAAGCGACACTCCATTGCCAGAGAATCAATCACGATCCCCAAAAAATTCAATT
The DNA here is from genome assembly GCF_037356315.1 of Lithobates pipiens. NCBI lineage: Eukaryota > Metazoa > Chordata > Amphibia > Anura > Ranidae > Lithobates > Lithobates pipiens. The sequence continues at coordinate 456,744,129 of NW_027507764.1, read as the reverse complement.
CCGTCACCGGGCCTTCCGTCTTATCCCCCGCCAACGGCACCCCGAACCTGCCCGCAATGTGCTGCAACGTGGACAGAAGAATCGCACACACATTGGAGGCAGGCGGGCCCACGCACAGAAAATCATCCAAATAGTGGATGACCGACTCCAGGCCCGAAACATCTCTCACCACCCATTCCAAAAATGAGCTAAAAGCTTCAAAATAGGCGCATGAAATGGAACAACCCATGGGCAGGCACAAGTCTACATAAAACTTGTCCCGCCAATGGCATCCCAACAGCCGGAAGCTGTCCGGGTGGACCGGCAGAAGACGAAACGCCGATTCCACGTCCGCCTTGGCCATGAGAGCCCCACGACCATACCGCCTGACCCACCGTACCGCCGCGTCAAAAGACGTGTAGGAAACCGTACACGCCTCCGGGTCAATGAAATCATTGACCGACCCCCCTTTCGGAAAAGATAGGTGATGAATCAAGCGAAACTTCCCCGGTTCCTTCTTAGGAACCACACCCAACGGGGAAACCACCAGGTCCCCCCACGGCTGCACTTCGAAAGGCCCGCCCATCCGGCCCATCGCCACCTCCCTACCCAATTTTTCATCCACAACCCCCGGGTGATCTAAAGCCGATCGAAAATTCTTGGCCAACGGCGGCACCCCTCCCAAAGAACAGGGAATCCTAAAACCGTCCCGAAAACCCGAAATCAACCCCCGCGCCGCCTCACCATCCGGATACCTATTTAGGAAGGGAAGCATCCTTCCCAGGTTCACCGGCGTCATCCCTTTTGTGACCGGCGGCACCGGCGCGCTGACCTTTTTTGAAACAGCGGGACAGGGGGTGGGTGCCGCCGCACCCGGAGCACTCATGCTTGAAACGGCACGCGCCCCCGAATTTACAAGCCCCTTCATTAAAGGGCCAGCACACCCCCCACTTCTTTCCGGCCGGCAGCCCCGAGGAAGACGCACTCCCGGCCCCCCCCTGAAGAAACGGAGTGGGCGTCCGCGGGGCAGACATAAGCCTCATCCAGAGGCTTATGTCCTTGTGATCCCAGCGCAGGTCAGCCCGCACTGCCTTACGCTGACGGAACTGCTCATCATAGCGCAGCCACGCCAGCCCTCCGTACACCCGATGAGCCTCCCCAATCGCGTCCAGGTAACAAAATAACGCCGAGCAATGCTCGGGGTTCTTTTCCCCTATCACGCTAGCCAAGATAGCGAACGCCTGAAGCCAATTCGCAAATGTGCGGGGGATCAGCCGATACCTACGCTTCTCCTCGTCGTCCTTCTTGGAACTGTCCGGCTTGACCCTGTCCAAATTAAATTTCTCGAGGGGGAGCAAAAAGAAAATCTCCACATACTCACCCTTGACTATCTTGTCCCGCACTTCCTGCTTCAAATGCGCCCCCAACGGGCCTTCAAAACAAACATAGACCTCGCACCGGGCAGCATCCGCGATCCTAACCAGGTCAGACCGCGCCCCCGGGTCCGCGGTCACCGGGGGGACCCCCGAGCCCACAGCCCCCGCATCCAGGCCCCCTGACACCGCAGCAGGCGGCGCATCCCGCGCAGGCATAGCCTCCGCCCCCCCGGCCCCCCCCCCAGTACCCAACCAGGGGGCCACCTGCGGCGACCCCGAGCCCCCAGCGAACTTACCAACCAGGGCCTGCAGCCCCTCCAACAGCTCCTGCAACGGACCTGACGGCCCCCCCGGGGCCACTGGCCCCGCCCCCTGCGACGAACCAGCCGAAACCCCCCCACGACATCCCGGGATCCCGTGGGCACCGCACCCCCCTGCGCCACCCCCATCAGATCCCGCAAAGCATCCGCCAGCAATGTAGACTCCCGCAACTTACCCGGCCCCCCTGGGGCCTCGGCGACCGGTACCGGTCCGGGTGCAGAAAAGGACACCTCCTCCTCCTGGGACAGCTCGCTCTCCGAACCGACCTCACCAGCACGCACCGGGGACGCAGCCATCCCCCTGTGCTCCGAGCGGTCCGTCCGGTCACTGCGATCCGGGACTGCAGGCAATGTCCTCCTCCCCCCTACGCCCCCGGCATGCCTGCGTATAAAACCAGCCCTGCCAGGCACCTTGGCGGCCTTCTGCGACCCTCCCTCCCCCCCTCCAGCATGCGACCCCCCCGTTGCGCCCCCCTCCCCCCCACCGCGCGGATGCTGGCCCCTGACCCAGCATGCCGCGGATCCCCCGCCACGTGCACCCCCCCTGGTCCACACACCCAGAACCATCCGCACCCCCCCCCCACCTCCACCGGGCCCCGTGCAGTCCCGGCGCCATTGCCATGCGGCAGCGAAGCCCCGCCCCCCTCCGATTGGCGGCGCAACGACCGCCCGGACCGGGGGGAACCGAGAACCTTTCGTTTCGCCGGGGGGACCGATCGGTCCTCCCCCGGGCTCCGGGAGTCACGAGGCGGCCGAGGAGTAGGCCCAGGAGAAAAACGCGCCGGAGGCCGAGACCTCCGCGCGCGCAGTGGAACCTCACCTGTCCCGCCGCCGTCCACATCGCCGTCCGCCAGGTCACCCACGCGTTCCCGCAGCCAGTCCGCTCCGTGCACCTCCGCCGCCCGTCGCAGCCGCGCGAAGAGTCCCTCGAGATCCGCCATAGCAGAGGAGCAGCGAAAAACTGCCTCCTCTGTGTCACACTGGGCTCCGAATGATCCCTTAAAGCCACACCCCTCCCTTTTATATGACCCCTCCCCTACACTGATCTTGTTTCCTGCAAACCTTTTCCTCAACTCCACCCATAAAGCTTAACCCTCTGTGTCCCTCATCCACACTGTCATGTCCAGCACTCCTTATATCATTTCATTCTTAATCCGTGCTTCTCTTTCTGTTTCACTTTTCTAGTCAGAACTTTAGAGTTTACTCAGGCTAAGTCTAACTTGAATATATATTAGGCTATGTTAATAAAAACAGTCAGTGCTGACATCTTCAGTAGCTAATGTCTGACATTTGCTTTTAACGACCTCAGCTGACAAAGTCATTAATCCTGCTCCTTCCTTTGCAAGTATTATCATGTAAACCTTTAATTCTATGCTCCATGTGCTGCATTTCTAAACTAAGAATGTGATCACATATATAACTTAAGGCTTTTTCTACAACTAGAATTTACTGTTTACTTTTCAGATTAAAGTTACTAGCTGGAATGACATAGGCTGCTCAGTACAGCATGCATACTAAATAAATGAACGCTTGCAATTGTACATATGTATTCTCACATACATGTTGTTCAGAATCCTTAGACATTAATCTTTGATCTGTTTAAAGTCAGAGATTGACCACAACGATGAATTAATTTCTGACAGGTGAAATACAAATCAATAAATCTGGATATCTGAATAGTAAAAAGGTTACAGAAGCCAAGATAGGAAAGAATGTGGAGAGAATGTTGACTGACCACATAGAAAGAAAGGTTTGCTGAGCAGCACGAAAATTTGTATTTATTTAATATATTCTACAACCTAGTGCTGACAAATTATGCGGTACATACTGTATATATTTCATACATGGCCTGGCCCTAGAAGGGGCAATTAAAGTACAGCTAAAGGCTCCTGTCTAAACAAATACCAAATACAGTTACTATGTGATATACATGCCTCATAAAGTTAACAGAAAATGCCTTTACCTCCACTGACTACCAAATCCTCCTTCATTTGTGTCTTGCATGCTCCTGCTCCCAGACACTGCAGCGCACAATAGGAGAGTTTCAGAAACAGCGGTCTTGCTGCCAATCCAGAAAGCAGTTGGAAAGGCTAGGTGCAATGATTGACAAGCTACATTCTTGTAAATGAGCTGGGGCAATGCTATAGCCACACCCCCTGCAACATCTTCTCACCCCACTGTAGTGCAAGCAGGCACAACCTCCATGAGAGTGGCAACTCTGATCTGAATTCATGAGCAGTGCAGCATTGTTACCACCAGGGCCAGATTTACATCTAAGGAGCCTATAGGCAGAGAAGTCTGGAGTGCCCCTCTCCCATTTACAGTATTGGTGAGTGGTCGCATTGTGTGTCGCTGTGCCTGTATTTGATGCCGCAGCAAGACCACAGCAGGTAGCAGCCCATGGTTACAACACAAATGTATAAATGCAAGTGCATTATTACGCTGCATTGCCGCGATATGATGCACTTTATTACAGTATAGTTAAATATACAACAATGATGCTAGATGAATGATCATTGGGCCCCCCAAAGGTGAGGTCACACGGGCCCGAGGTCTGAAATAAAAAAACTGTTTAAAAAAAGGAAAAACAAAAACTCATACACTCTAGGAAGGGTGCCTGTAGGCTCATGCCCTGGTTACCACCCCATTACAGGAAACTGCACTAGGTGGTCTTTATTGGCACGATCAACAGGCGTTTGTTAGACTTTGCATGAAGCGTAAGATTTTTCTAATCATGGGATTCTAATTTAATAACTTACTGTATACACTAGACATTTAAGATCATTTACCATCATGTTCACTGTATGTTTTTAAATAATTTTTCTACTTGACTTATCTGTTATGATTCATTGTTGATAAAGTATCAATTTTACTATAACCTCATCCATTTTGCCTGTAAAGTCCAATTTAGAGCCTTTCTGTCTCTCTACCTTTTCCCTTCTAATTTATATGTATCCGACACAGTGATAAAAATTGTAGGGTTATTTTTCTGGGTGGATGCCAGGTAATAGATTTGCATGTTTTGAAGTCTGGAGATAACCAGAATAGATGGAGTGAAGATTTAAACTTCTTAACAATAGCGTCCCATGTAGAAACTCAACCCAACATTAACTAACATTTTCACGGACATTGAATCATTTATTTATGGACTGTATATATATTTAAAATAAAATATGGACTCATGTGTATTTATTATATATAGATGATTTTTACACTGTTTTCAGATTTTTATTTACGCACTATAATTTGAGTGCACTATATTTTTGGTGACTAGAATCCTAATTCATTATTTTTATGAATTTAAAATGATGAAAGTTGTATTTTGATTGGTCCCTTCAGTTTAGTATATTTTCAACAATATAACGAGATTTTGTTCCGCATAGTGTAAATCATAGTGTAAATCAAGTCTCTGTTATTTAAAAAAAAATAAAAAAAAATAAAAAAAAGCAGAGCACAGTAAAAAATACAAGACTGCAAGCTTGTGTTGCCATACTTATTTTAAAGTTTACTGCTACCTTATGCAGAAAGTCCCCTTCATCACTGGATAGCGCTGCCCTTTCAGGGTAAATAATAGTTAGCAACATTCAGTGTACTTCTTGGGAGTCAAGACTGTCATGGACAGACCTCTAGGGGTGCTTCATCGTGCCAGCCTGGGCTCATAGTACTGCTGCATTGAATGGCACTCACATGTCATGATGATGTGAGGGCCATTCTGTGCAGCAGAGTATGTCCACAGCCACTCAACAAGAAGAAGACCGATGATGACATGGGACTGACCAGAGTAAGGCTGGATTTAGGATATATATTTTTAATCTGTGTTAGGGGTGCTGTGAGCAGGGCAGAGATAACAGGGGGTGGCTAATTCTTAAAAGTGGACATTGCCTTTAATGCCGTGTACACACGACTGGACTTTGACGGACTGAATTCCGTCTAAATTTTCGACGGACTTTCGAACAGACTTTCGACAGACTTCCGTCAAATCGGACCTGTCTACACAGAATCACACCAAAGTCTGACGGATTCGACCGTGATGACGTACAACCCTACTAGAATAAGGAAGTTCATAGCCAGTAGCCAATAGCTGCCCTAGCGTCTCTTTTCATCCGTTGTACTAGCATACAGACGAACGGATTTTTCGACCGGACTTGAGTCCATCGGAAAAATTTGAAACAAGTTCTAAATCTAAAGTCCATCTGATTTTTCAAAGCCCACACATGGTCGAATTGTCAGACGGGTTTGTTCCGTCGGACCTTTGCTGTCGAAAAGTCCAGCCGTGTATACACGGCATAAGGCTACAGTAGGTGTGGACAAGGGCAATATTTATGTTTTGGGGGGTATCAGTTTATAAAAACACTGTTGCATTTTCATATACCTGAGATAATTGTTTGGCAAGTTTTCTTTTGCAATAGATAGTGTCACCTCCCCTCACACAAGGCCATAAAGAAAAGTGTTGCAATCTTGTAGCTGGATGCCCCAAGTACATGTTTATTCTACCTTGTGGGAAATTATTGGGGAAAGAGTCATTTCTGGTCTTATATGACAGCTAAAAGTCTAAATTATGGGAGGGATATACTTCCTCTGGAGTCCTTGAATGACATAAGTTTGCATGTAATAGTCATACTTTTTGTACTTCTATATCTATATTGTGCTCGTAGGCAGGTGCAGTCTACTTTCTCCACTGCAGTTGGCACTGTTGTTGGAGAGGAACTCAAAAGGAACAGGGTTCATCTATGGTTTCCTGGGGCACTGTGGAAGCTATCCCATTGGATGTGTCTCTGGATGTGATATTGAATGTGACTCTGGCAGCCATCTTGGGTCAGGCAGAGCCAATTTAAGGCCCATTTTCAATGGGGGCAGTGTAGGGAAAAGTACCCTGCCTGTTAGGGACAGTGTTAGCGGTAGGGAAATGTTCCTGATGAGGAGGGAAAGCATAGGGTCTGCAACTCCTCTGGACATCTTCCCAATTGGGAATGAGATGGCTGTACCACATTCTGCCCTCTTTACAGGCGCTGGCAGTCTGGCTGAGCATCACTCCATTCACTTTGCTGAAAACCGTGAGTGCTCCCGATTGGGTGGTTCCCCCCCCCCCCCCCCCCCGGGTTCTTTTGTGAACTGTTTCTGCATACTTCCATACAAGTTCTTTATTGCACCCCCTGTATGAATTATTGCCACTGCACCACGCTGTACACCACCTACACGTATTATTTATGATACTTGAACTGTGGCACTACTTTTAATATTTTATGATACTTTGCACTTTAAAATACCCTTAATAAAAGTTTATTCTGTTAAAAAAATAGTTGTACTTTAATATGCACTATTAAAGTACAATTATTGTACATGTATTTACTAGTCTACTGCCTCACAGGTGGGTCTAACATCCATCTCTTTCTCATCCACTCTGTTTATTGACAGTTTGGTGCAAGCTAAAGGTATTATTTGACTCTTTTAGGCCGCGTACACACGCGCGGACTGTTCGCCCAACTTTGTCCGCTGAACAGTGTTTGGGCGGACAGTCCGCTCGTGTGTGGTCTTTCAGCGGACAGTTTCAGCGGACAGTTGGACGGACAAGGTTTTTCGGAAATTCCGAAAAACTGTCCGCTGAAACCTTGTTTGAGCGAACAGTCCGCCCGTGTGTAGGCTTGTTCGTCAAACAAAGTTGCGCGCATGCTCAGAAAGGATTTTCACGCCGAAAGCTATAATGCAGTGTATAGGACGTCGTATTTTTCGTCCCGTCGTACGTGCCGTTCACGTCATCGCGCACGGTTTCAGCAAACTGTTCGTTCGTCGTGTGTGGGCATGTCCGTCCATGCTAATTTTGAGCGGACTGTTTGCCGAAACTGTTTGACGGACAAAGTTGGGCGAACAGTCCGCGCGTGTGTACGCGGCCTAAGACAGATTTCTATTGAAGTTTCCTTTGAAGTGTAGGTCAAAGTTGGAGGTTCATGTTGGACCTATTGCAAAGTCTTGGAAGATATTTTTCAATCTGTGCAAATGTTTTGTTTTGTTTTTTTGTCCTGCTTGCATACATTTACTCAAATATTTATTCTCCATAAAGTCTATCGTACCCCCTTATTCTTACATAAGATCAGAGCTAGAGCTGATTCTTGCTGTAACAGATGTGAGCATCCCCATGTATCTTTTATATATCTTTATGGCGCTGCCCTAAACTTAAGAGAATCTGGGCTGAGGCAGTGGGCACTTTAATCAGTCTCTTTGCTACCAATCTGCCGGTAAAACCCTTACGTGAGTTTTAGGCCATTTTGATGTGTTGTTTATGGACATGCATTTAATTGTTACTTTTTTAGATTTGTTTTTTTGCCCGTAGAATGATCACTTTGAAGTGGACCTCACCCTGCCCACCTTCTCTCTAAGAATGGATTATTGAAATACATTTTTGAAAAGCATACTACATGCACAACGTTCAAATGTCTAAATGAAAAGCTCTTTGGTCTCACTGAATGTATTGTATGCTTTCAGTTATTTCTTGAGAAAAGAGTTGCTAGCGTTTATTTCATGTTGAAAGACACAATAATGTTTATTGCTGTATGTATTTTACAGTAAGTACTACAATATGAATGTTTTCACGGTAATGCTATGGATGCACTGCACTGGTATGGGTTGTGTTTTTTTTCCATGTGTTTTTTGGTGGTTCTTTGTTTTTTTAAATAAAATCTGATTACATTTTTTATTTTTTTTTTTATAAAATCTGATTAAACAAACAAAAAAAACATCCAGGCTACCTGAGAGACATGTATCTTTATTTCTTAATTTTGACAAAGGATGGAAACTGGAAATGTCTAGAAAATGGCAATGGCTTACTAACTTGCCATCACACAAACGTCAAGCTTTTTTTTCGTTTATTTTCATGTGTTTTCTTGTATTTACCTGTGAATATTATTATTGCTTGTATTATTAATATTATTATATAGCCTTTACATAGTATATAGTTTGCACAGCACTTTACAAAATAAAGGCAGACAGTAAAAATGCAATATAATTCAATGCAATACAATACGCTTCCAATCTTTGGCTACATCTATTGCTCCACTGTAAGTATTGAGAGATTCATGGCTGTCACCACGATTAGACACCTAATATGTCTGCTTTTGTTCATCTCCATTTCATGGCGGCTGATAAGTCAGTAGTTTACATTAGAAAAACAAAATTTTCTTCCTTCGGTTCAGTAAATAGGAAGTGACCAAGGCAATGGATTTCTGTCAAGATCAACAGGTATTTTCTGCACTTGCTGAAAATGTTTTTAGCCCAAAAAAAGAAATCTATGGCAGACATCAAATCTAAGGACTGGCAAGCTGCAATATATTTCATTGAGCTTTTATTTTTTTTATAGGTTTATGCTTTAAGAGAGGATAATCATTTTCCATGACACCCAAGTCCCCTGTATGGCTTCCTCTTAACCACCATTATGGGCCCCTTGTCATTTTAAATCCCTATCCAGCAGAAAAGGGTATTATTTTCTCTTGCTCCAGTTAAGCCTTCCTTCAACCAGCAGATGTCACTGCTTTAAAAAGTAGATGGTCTACTACGGCTAAATTCAGGTGCTTTACAACGGCATCCAAAGACCAATGTTTGCTACAGTATAAATAAGGTGTCAACGACCCATCATGAAAAAACTGTTCTAACACTGGTTTTCATTATTGTAGATAGTTGCTGCCTGTATAACATAGAGATTTTTAAAAAGGCATATATGTCATATTTTTTGCACTAAAGCAACAGAGAGGATACCTCTCCAACTTTTTGTCAGTTCCCTTTTACAACGGAATTAGACTGATGTATTAGGAATAATAAATATATTTGTAAGTAGGGGTTAGTGATAATGAATTGAGGATTTAATGCTTTTATTATGTTCTTAAAGTGAAAATAAACTCTCATTTGGCTCGTTTTATTCCTTATCCATTGACCCGCTTCCATGGTTGTTCCCAACTGGGGACAATTGCTCACATATGATGGTCGTGTCCAAAAATGTGCATACTATGGGTTTAGGTTTATGCGCCTGTACGCACACTCTTCCATTCAAACATCAAACAGGAATCTGTATGAAGCTCTACTTTGTAAGCCTATTGAGAAGCTACTCTGACCGGAAAGGTAATTAGCATTGCATCTTTTTGCAGCAACCAAACTTACCATAGGGAGAGCCTGGAAAACACCAATTCTCAGTTTTGAAGCAGTCAAGTGCCATATGACCGACATTATGGTCAATGAAATATTGATGGCCATTTTACTTGACACCCATTAGAAATTCCTCTCAGTCTGGCAGCCCTGGATATCCCATGTTCAGCCATCTCATTTTGATAACCTCCGTATGCCAATCTGAGGACTTTAACCCACAGTTCAATGAGACCGCTTTATCTTTGTCTCTTTTTTCTTCTCTTTCTCTACCCTTCCTGGAATCTTCCTCTTGTTTCTGGCTCACCAGCTTCTCTCTTTCTTTAACTCTGTATTTCTTTAATTTGCGTGTAAAGCCCCCTACACACTATCAGATTTTCTGCTGATGTTTTCCTTCAGATTTACCAAAACCATATAATGTGAGGTCAAACCTTAGGAGTTTCAATTTGTATGCAATCGGGCAGGCCCTTACACTACATGGTTTTGGTAAATCTGAAGGAAAAAAATCTGCAGAAAATCGAATAGTCTGTATGGGGCTTAGTCTATCAGGCTTTTAGATTGTGACCTGGTCATGACATAATTGCACTTACAGGTCTTTGCCTATTTTTTTCAACGTTCTCATTGTGGATTTGCAATTTCTTTGGCTTGATATTTCAACTAAACTTAAAATCATCAGTCCATTCAGATGGAGTGTACCTTTGCTCATTATGATGTTGTGAAGTCCTGATTTACTTATTTTATTTTTTGTACAAATCCATGTCATTGTTAGGTTTTCCATGCCCATGTACATGTATACATACTGTATGTTATACAATTGTCATCCCATCGACTTTGTGGTGTATGTTTCTTAATGTGTTACTAAACCCAGTAATATGAAAATAGTTCATCCACCCCCACAGTGCCCACAGCTTATAAATCTCCTTTTTACATTAAAATACTGCCACTATATACCTTTTTGGGTGATCTGTATACCATGGTTAGATGATAAACGGCACAGATTCTCCATTGCTGAGAGTTCAGGAAGGAGTTGTTCATTGCAGCCTGCATACACACCCATTATCATGACCTGGCTAGCTCTGATCAACAAATCAAATGTGCTCTCCAGCATAAAAGACACAACTGAGCATGTGCAGGTCAGCTACTCTGCCTGTGTTAGCTGGCTTTCCCCAGATAGACAGTGCAGGAGGGGAGGGTCTATGCATACAGGATAAAACGGACAAAACATAATCAGGAATTCCATGTAGTTTAAAGATTTCTTGAACCATCGACTCCACAATTTGTTTAGCAGAGGGTACCCCTTTAACAAGTATAAACTGAGCAATCTTGGTGAGACAGTCAATTACTAACAATATAGTGGTTATCTGTTTTGAGGGAGGAAGATCGACAAAAAAGGCCATACAAATTGACCCCCCGTGGTCATGATGGAACAGGGAGTGGTTAAAGTAACCCTAAAGGAGAATATAGGGATGTCTTAACAACACGTCAGGGACAAGGTCACATAGTTCTTGACATTTTTCTTTTAACCAGGCCACCAAAAGTATTGTGATAATAGTTCTTGCTTCTTAGAAACCCATAAATGCCCCGCAAGTTTAGAGTCATGTACCAAGCTAGGGGCTTCTATCCAAACTGATTCAGGTACACAGAGACAATGAGTCCAAAAGCGGTTCTTGTACTCGAGATTAATGTCCTTAGGAGGATGATTGGGAAGTGAGTCATTCTCATACCTCTCTTTGAGGAGAATCCAGAATGTCTTGGAACTTGTAGTCCCCAGGAATTTCTTTTGAGGCAGTTACAAAGATAAGTTGGTTGTTAGCGAGCATATAGTTGTGCCACATGCAATGTTACAGAAAATGAAACAAAATCCCCTGGTGGTGGACTTTTAATTCACAGACGTTGTAAAGAAGGAATTATTTAATATGAAAAAATATTTATTTGGTATGAAAAATACAAAACATGTATAAAAAGCACATACCAGTATGTTAGAACGAATGTTACAGTGTTGTCATCAAAAACATGATACAAATAATGAGCTAATAGTTCTTGCACCCAACGCGTTTTGGGGTGAAAATGTAGTTCTCCTTCTTCAGGGGTTTGGTTTGAGCAAGAACATTTAGTATTCTATAATAGGATTGAAAAAATTACATAAGTATACAAATAAATAACAATGTAACACTGTACATACGGATACCGAGATAACAGACATGAATTAGTGGAAGAATGAAGGAAAAAGACTTACATATGATGGGATGACAGTTGTTGCAGATTAAAAACATAAGAGTGCACAGAAAGTTTCTTCCAAGTTGCTTGAGACAGAGAATTCAACACAAAAGGATTGACTCAAAAAACAGGGAGGTGCCTGGCCCAAAAATGCTGATCCAGCTCCCCCACACACACAGCACCATCACGAGGGGGAAAAGCCAGAAGACCCAACGCGGCCAAAAAAAGAAGTACCCTGGAAGCATGAAATAAGTCGATAAATGCATAGTTTTAATTAATACTCAATTTTTTCCTAAGAAAGTAAAAAACCTTCATAGGTAAATGCAGCATAAGGTATAATTTTCAATTTATAGGGAAATGTTGAAAAAAAATCTAAATTTTAAAAAAATTTTATGCCAGAAAGATACCTGCAAGTGGTGCATGAGAAATGCTTGACTACACAGGGGAGATATTTTATATTATAAAGAGAGACCACAGTCACCACGACAAAAAAAAAATAAAAAATATGTATAAAAATAAGAATTAAAAAAAATTTAATAAATAAATAAAAATATTTCTTTAAATCTTTTGGTTTCTTTAAAATTTAATTTAAATTGAGTTAACAAGATGATTCCTAAATGACCAAGTGTTAAACAGCCAATTTAAAAAAAGGAAGAAGAGAAGATGGTAAAGGTCCATATAAAACAAAAAACAAAGAGCCCATAGCCTGCCAAGCACAGTGCAGGTAAATGCAAAACCAAGTAAACAGCACCAAAAATGTACCTGATGAAACTTGTGACCGCTCGCGCCAGCATCCAGCCCAAGACTGACCTGGATGCCAGAGAGAGTGGCCATAAAATGCAAAAACTCCCCCCCTCCTTCCAATCAGCCTCAATCAGCAACAGCTGATCCGGCCAAAGAGGAGGCAGGAAGGGAGAACAGGGTCTGTTCCAACGGCGGCCCCCTGAGCCATGCAGCCTCTTCCACAGCGTGCACTCAGTGACGTTGTGCACCAGAACGAGGCCACGCCCACACCGCCCACCGACACGCAAGGCTTCAACAACAGACTGAGCATGTCTGCTGGAGGAGCAATATGGAGGCAGTAGGAGCCATTAAACATGAACATGTTGTGTTCAAGAATGAATTCAATAATGAAATGATGAATTCACTGTACACTGGATCTGCATCTCTATCTTTTTGCAATACGGGCCTGACAGCTGCTACACCTTTGCTATGTGGAATAGAGCTATAAAGCGCTTCGAAGTCCACTGTAACCAAAGTGATCTCATCGGGGACAGTTAGGTTATCTGGGATCTGTAAAAAATCTGAGGTATCCTTCACAAAAGAAGGTAACACTGTCACAAATGGTTTAAACAGCTGTCAATCAGCCTACTGGCATTCTCACTTATTGACCCTACCCCAGAAATAATGGGTCTACCTGGAGGATTTCTTTCGTTCTTATGGACTTTTGGCAGTGCATAAAATGTGGGCACTCGAGGGAAGTCATTTCTGATGAAGTTCCAAAGTTGTTTAGTTATTGTGTTGTTGGAAAAAGCAGTATCAAACAGAGTATAAAAATCCTTATTAAATGTCTCAACAACGCTGCTCGGTATTCGACGGTACCAATTTGGATTTCTCAATATTTAATTACACATATCTATGTATTGTTTATTGTCCAATATAACGACGTTCCTGCCCTTATCAGAGGCTTTAATAGTGATTGAGTTATTATCAGATAACTGTTTTAGCGCAGACATTTCATTTTAACTTAAATTCATTAATTTACAATGTCTGTGCCTTAAAAGTTCACCACCATGGGATTTTGTTTAATTGTACATTCAGAATTGCCTTCCTCAGACAACATCATTGATAAGGCATATTGGCCTTACCATTCCTTGAGCCAGGTCAATACGGTATAATAAAATTGAACCTGGAAAACAATAGAGATCAATGTGCTTGTCTAGAAGACAATCTCTTAGCAGAAAAAAATTAATTTCAAATTTTTAATTAGAATAGTTACTGGTTGATTAGCCCCTTCCAGCAGATGCTTCCATGCAGAAAAGGCTTCCTTAATCACCAGCAAATCTTTATTCCCAATACCAGTACCACCAGTGGTGCATGTCACATTCTGTAAAACGTTGCCTTAAGCATTATATAGATGTACGTTAGACAAAAAAATACTGTAATAGTTGGCACTCAAAGTAGAACTATGGTTAAACTGTATAATCAACTATATGATGTAGGCTGCCCACATCACTAAGACTGGGTTTCCTTTTTTCTAAGTACATTTTGTAAACATTTGCTAATCCTTCCAATCAGTGGCGTAACTAGAACCTTCAGGGCCCCGATGCAAGAAACCATGAAGGGCCCCCCTGAACCCCAGCCAGGGCCCTTCCCTCCGAGTCCGGCAGTGGAACTCCAGGGCGTGGTCACAGGTATGACCTTTGTGAGCCCTGTAGTTCCACCACTGGTATCAGTAGTTTTTTTTAATTATTTTTTATTTTTAGGTGCCCCATTGGGGGACTGTCCCTAGGCAGGATGGGGTCCTCGTCCCCAGAAGAGATGAGGTCCTTTTCTCCAGGGCAGATTAAGTTACTGCCCCCAGGTGGGAAGGGGTCCCTGTCCCCAGGGGAGGTGGGGGTCCCTGTCCCCATGTGAGAAGGGGTCCCTGTCCCCAGGGGGAGATGGAGGGGGTATGTAATGGTGTGTGGGGGATGGGGTCCTCTCACTCACCATGACAAGCTGTAGGCGGTGCACTCATCCATGTTGGCCTGGGCTCCATCCAGTGTGCTGGAAGGGCGATCAGCATATCTCCCAGAAAGACCTTTCATCATCTGTGTATGACGGGGGAGGAGGGGGGCTGGCAGACAAGCCTGCAGTGTCCTCCGGGGAGCCGGCTCTCATAGGGCTGCACTGCATCTGTGTGCTTAAAGTTTGTTTACCCGGGAGAAGTATGCAGTGCAGTGTGGGCTGGACTCGGGGGGGGGGGCGGGACTCTGGCTGGGGAGAACAGACATCAGACTGAACGGCAATGCATGGAGCAGGAGAGGGGTACTCTGAGGAGCCGGCTGAGGACACAGGTCATGGGGGGAATGCACAACTAAAGAGCAGCCAGTGCGATAGTCGAGCATGGAGCTCTGCTAGTCACCCTACACCTCCAGCCACCCGTGTGCATGATGCACTGGTACTCCTAGCTGCCTATGCTGCTGCCAGCCATATGTAGAGAGGGGCTGCATGGGCCCCCTGCATCACAGGGCCCAGTTGCGGTCGCGACTGCTGCACCCCCTATAGTTACGCCCCTGCTTCTAATAAATCTATTAGATAGACACTTCCTTTAATAGGGTGACAAGTTCTTCCTTCTACAATGAATTTTTTTCAGCATTGTCACCCTTGCTGCTGCTGCTGTAGCTGCTTAAATGCTGCCACCGTTGATAGTCTCTTCAGTGAATAGCCTTTGGTTTGACAAGCACATTGTTCTATCTGAAAGAGCTCAGGGAAATAATGTAAAAACCCCACCTAGTCCTCTCCCCTCCTCTATCAGTGCAGAGAAGAAATCCTGCTTCTCATGTGATTTATTTTTTATTAAAAAGGGGTAAACTGCATTTACTTATAAGACATGTAACTTGTATTTAAAATATTTGTTTTTTCACACTGAAAGGGAAAAAAATAGAACTCGAATCCTTGCTGCCCAAAAGCTTGTCCCAAGAAGGGGAGGAAAACCCAGATAAATGGAAACCAAGATAGTGTAGAACTATTAATTTAGAAAGACATAAGCAAAATGATAGTTGGTCAAAATAAAAGCGTGTTCCCAGCACTGAGGAATCAATCACTCAATCATGGAAGAGGTGCCACATCAGCAACCACCATGCCTGTGGTAGCTCCTTCAGACGTAACAATGTCACAGTGCAAAGCCCTCCTGACTTGTGTTTCATCAATCCTGATGTCTTCAAGAGAGGTCTTCAGGATTTGTCATCTCATTTCCATTTATTTTGTCCTGGGGACTGCTGTCATGAGGACAAAAACAATAGTAAGAGTTGTGTGGACTTATGCCACAGCTTAATGAACTAATGGACTAAAAAGGACACAGCTATTCAAAGTATAACTACCTCGTGGGGCAGTGGCACCAGGAAAATACCTAATGGGCACTTTAAAGATCTTGTACAGGAATATGGTTTAGAAATATATACGTTGAACTGTTCATTTAGTGTACTTAAAGTGGATGTAAACCCGATTCATGAAATTTGAGCTGGACACATACATCTGCAGTGCTTTCTTATCTCTCTCCAAAACACTATGTCTCGTAACTATCTCTTGCTCAGTAGCTCTGTTATCAGCCTGATAACATCCCAAACGTTCTCCAAGATGGAGATAGAAGTGTGTGCTGGGGGAGGTTGCTTTAAATAGAATAGCAGTCAGTTTGCTGTCTAAGAGCAGAGCTGTGCACATTGCTTTCTTCCTTTGCCTATGAGGAGTGAGGGTGTGTGCCTTTCCTCCAGTCAGCTTTGCTGGCTGTAAGCCAGTAATCCACAGTGCTAACCAGAAAGAGAAAAACTTTAACAAGATGTGCACTTTCTAAAGGATATATACAGATGAAGACAGCAGATATACATGTAAAATTTATATAGGGAGATTTGTTTCATCCCGGTGTATCATCTGAGGCTGTTCACTTCACTGGGTATATGTGAAGGTTTACATCCACTTTAAATAACTTCAGTAAAGAATTCTGTTTATGTATACCTTGGCCTGGCCTGAAGTCACTTCAGGATAATTTTAAAGGGTGTGTGCATGGCGAATCTCAGAACAGGGTTCACGGGGCCTTCTAAGGACCCATCCTGGAAGTCATGGAAGATGAATGAGTTCTCAGGAAAGAATATGCACAAGTTATGTACAAAGTGAGCTTCCACTGGGATGAGGTGACTGGTTATTGGGAAGGTGGAGTCCAGTGCAAGCTCAGTGGTAGTGGCTCAGAAACACTGTACAACAGAAGAGAGAAGTGTTGTAAAGTATCATGAGAAACTGTTGTCTGTAGTGTACAATGTAAAGGATTACAGCAGTTGGTCCATGGATTACAGCAGTTAATTATATCTGTGTGGAGAAATGCCACTTTTAAGATAGAGTGCTGCCTTAAAAGCTGTTTGCCTCAGCCCACCTCAGGGGCACTAGCAAGCTCTCTCTCTCGGTTCTCCTATGGACATCGGCCACAACCAGTTTTTCTGTGTGTTGTGGTATGTAGGCAGGTTCCCTATTGCAGTTTAGTTTATTGCTACCTCAGCCAGGAAGGTTAGAGTTATTTAAGAAACAGGGGCCCGGATTCCAGTGCTGCTCGTTTCTGTTGTTGTCTTCACTGCTGAAGCCATTGCCAGAGTCTAATCTACCAGTCTGCCATGTTGAGTCTGGAGTTCCTGCTGAAGAAAGGAGCCTTCCACAGCATAGGGGGATTGCTGGGATTTGCAGTCCACCCTGAAGATACCAGCCCTGGACTTTGCCAAAAATTGACAGATGTAGGGGTAGCCACAAGCCTGAGTTAGGGATTCGTTTAGGGGAAAACTGTTACTTTTGTTTTACTGTCATGCCTAATTTATTTGAGTAAAGCTGTGTTGAAATGTTACCTTTGCCTGGTTTGAAGTTACTAAAGAATTTGAAAAAAAGGAGGTTCAAATTCTGCTAGAAATTTGGCCAAATCCCTGGTAGATTTAGGGAAAAGAACTCCCCCAACATTTGGAACTTTTAGGGCCCTGAGGAATGGTCTAAGAACGAAATGTAAACAATGAGTATTTATTAGTATCAAAATGTGTTAAAAATGATTAAAAGGTTACATAAATACAATACATAGAAAAAAAATTTATGGTCGGAAGCCACAGGCAAAAAGTAAATCCACTCAGTGGTGGTACTGGAGATTGATACAGAAAACCATACACCACCACGTTTCGGAGTCCTTAGAGAAACTATTTCAGGGAAGGTTTTAAAAATCTTGACAAATATAATCTATAAAACAGAACACATATTAGAGCATTCATTGCTAATCATTGGTGACATAGCACAATACGAACAAAAAGGGAAGGGGTGGGAGGGAAAAAGGGCAAGACAGCAACTACTCACAGTGCCTGAGCAGAAATGCAAAGCACATGGCCAATAGATGGTAAAAACAATATTTGTAATAAATCCAACCAAGATAAAACAGGTATGCAGAAAAGTAAAAAATCATCTTGGCTAATGGACGCACCACGTGGGGTACACAGGGATCACCTTGTATAGATAGAAGGAGAGGGAGGGGAGGGTGTGTATATACAGTGGTGTGAAAAAGTGTTTGCCCCCTTCCTCATTTCCTGTTCCTTTGCATGTTTGTCACACTTAAGTGTTTCGGAACATCAAACCAATTTAAACAATAGTCAAGGACAACACAAGTAAACACAAAATGCAATTTGTAAATGAAGGTGTTTATTATTAAAGGTGAAAAAAAATCCAAACCATCATGGCCCTGTGTGAAAAAGTGATTGCCCCCCTTGTTAAAACATACTATAACTGTGGTTGTCCACACCTGAGTTCAATTTCTCTAGCCACACCCAGGCCTGATTATTGCCACACCTGTTCACAATCAAGGCATCACTTAAATAGGAGCTGCTTGACACAGTAAGGTCCACCAGAAGATCCTTAAAAGCTACACATCATGCCGAGACCCAAAGAAATTCAGGAACAATTGAGAAAGAAAGTAATTGAGATCTATCAGTCTGGAAAGGGTTATAAAGCCATTTCCAAAGCTTTGGGAATCCAGCGAACCACAGTGAGAGCCATTATCCACAAATGGCGAAGACATGGAACAGTGGTGAACCTTCCCAGGAGTGGCCTGCCGCCCAAAATTACCCCAAGAGCGCAGCGACGACTCATCCAAGAGGTCACAAAAGACCCCACAACAACGTCCAAGGAACTGCAGGCCTCACTTGCCTCAGTTAAGGTCAGCGTTCATGCCTCCACCATCAGGAAAAGACTGGGCAAAAATGGCCTGCATGGCAGAGTTCCAAGGAGAAAACCACTGCTGAGCAAAAAGAACATCAAAGCTCGTCTCAATTTCTCCACAACACATCTTGATGATCCCCAAGACTTTTGGGACAACATTCTGTGGACCGATGAGACAAAAGTGGAACTCTTTGGAAGGTGTGTGTCCAAGTATATCTGGCGTAGAAGAAACACTGCATTTCATAAAAAGAATATTATACCAACAGTAAAATATGGTGGTGGTAGTGTGATGGTCTGGGGCTGTTTTGCTGCTTCAGGACCTGGAAGACTTGCCGTGATAAAAGGAACTATGAATTCTGCTGTCTACCAAGAGATCCTGAAGGAGAATGTCCGACCATCTGTTCGTGTACTCAAGCTGAAACGAACTTGGGTTCTGCAACAGGACAATGATCCTAAACACACCAGCAAGTCCACCACCGAATGGCTGAAGAAAAACAAAATGAAGACTTTGGAGTGGCCTAGCCAAATTCCTGACCTGAATCCTATTGAGATGTTGTGGTATGACCTTAAAAAGGCCGTTCATGCTCGAAAACCCTCTAATGTAACTGAATTAGGACAATTCTGCAAAGATGAGTGGGCCAAAATTCCTCCAGGACGCTGTAAAAGCCTCATTGCACGTTATCGCAAACGCTTGGTTGCAGTTGTTGCTGCTAAGGGTGGCCCAACCAGTTATTAGGTTTAGGGGGCAATCACTTTTTCACACAGGGCCATGATGGTTTGGATTTTTTTTCACCTTTAATAATAAACACCTTCATTTACAAATTGCATTTTGTGTTTACTTGTGTTGTCCTTGACTATTGTTTAAATTGGTTTGATGTTCCGAAACACTTAAGTGTGACAAACATGCAAAGGAACAGGAAATGAGGAAGGGGCCAAACACTTTTTCACACCACTGTATGTATATAGTTATATATATTTAAGTAGGATGGAGATGTGTTAAAAAAAGCATCCAGAGAGGAAGTGTCAAAACACTGATGGTTTACTAACAAGCAGTGATTAAAGAGTATGTATTGTACATATGTGTGTATATACAATAATATAAGTAAGGTGTAGTCATAGTGCATTGGTGGGGAAAGAGGAGGATACAAATCCGCCCTCCTAAATCTCACTGCCGCAAGCACTAGTTGCAGCAGTTGCAAAGAGGGGAAGGTACATACCTGCTTAAACAAATCCTCACTGTGTAATGCAACCTGCACATCCAAGGCCAGATCACATACTGCCAGGAAGTGACTGCCTATATATAGGGACACCTACAAGTTAATTGGAGCCGCTGGTAATGAGAGGGAAGGGAGTGGCTTCACCCAGAACAGTGACCCGCCATCTATTAGAGCGAAGGCACCATAGTGATTGAACCCACAGGAACGGAGCGCTCAGCATCACCCCCCACCACCCCCAAGACAAGGGGAGTGGTGTGCTGAGTGAAGTCATGCCCTCAGAACCCACTGAAATGATGGCCGTCCCAGCCCATGGGCGTGGCCACCAAAGCCGTATGGGCGGCAGGGATCCTGAGGGAAATGACGTCCAATGGTCACGGGTACATAGCAGAGCTTGACCCAGAAGTGGGTGGCATGGAAAGTCCGATGTGATGCTGGCGGGGGGTGACACAGGGGGACACAGCCCCAAGCCTCAGAAAGTAAATATAGATAAAAATGAATAATAATGCATAGTAAATAGTGGGGAAAAAAAGTGGGTAATTGAAAACAATATATTGTCAATTAAATTAGTACCTGGGAGATATGAGGTGGTGTGTATATATTAGAAAATAATAATAGTAATAATAATAATAATAGAGCTTCGCCATAGGTTGGTATGTGCGCCATCAAAGAATCACAGGCATATATGAGAGAGTGGCTGCAGGGGGGATATGGCATTGAAAAAGAAGAAATAGGGGGCAGTGAGATGAATTAATACTCCATACCCTCAGAAACAAAACCTTCCAAAAAGGGATTGCAGTTGACAGCCTCGTTGAGGCCTCGGTGTGTGGTGGCCTTTAGCAGATGAATTCACCTCAGCTCCCTCTGGAGAAGTTTGTTCCAATCCCCTCCCCGGGTACTGGGGTGGATCCGCTCCAAAGCCCAAAATTTTACTCTGGGGAAGATCCCCGCATGCATGACTAGGGCATGTCTGCCAAGGGGAAATTCAGGGTTGGGGGTTTGCATACTAAGTATATGCCTATAGATTCTCTTACACAATTCATTTTGGGTTTTATCAACATAGAATGAACTACATCTGCAGAGTAGAAGATATACTACACTGCAGGTTTTACAGTTTACAAAATGTTTTTCCTTAGACATCCATCCATTGAGTAATATGATGGATGAACTAGTGTATATGTATCTACATTGGTTACATCCTCCGCAGGTATAAGTGCCCTTATACTTGCATGGGTCTTTTCTTTTCTATTCACTCTGAGTGATAGAGTCCCACAATGACATAGAGTGTCTATATGTGATCTGGGGGACCTGCGATACAAATCTCCCTATTTTGAAGTACAGGGACAGAAGGTGCCAATGTTTTTGTATAATGTGTTTGATTCTGGAGTGTTGGTTAGAGAATTTCATTATGATGCTAGGGGAATGATCCTGCTTCTTGGGTGCCATAAAGTAGTTCACTCCTAGTGAAGCCTATTACCTTTTTATAGGCTTTTTTTAAACATGTTTGAATGTAGCCTCTTTCGAGCAAACGGTCTCTTCGTTTTTGTGCCTCCTGCTGAAAGGATATTTCATCAGAGCAATTTCTTCTAGTTCTGAGGTATTTGCTGTAAGGAATGGATCTCAGTAATGGGCTAGGGTGAAAGCTGGAAGCGTGCAAAAGAGAATTGCCTGCCGTGGGTTTACGATACAGGTGGCTTTGCAGTATATCAGCGTGATGTGTTACCATGACATCAAGGAATGTAACCTCATGGGGGTGAAGTACCATGGTAAACATGATATTAAATTCATTTTTTAAATTCCCTAAAAAAGTATTTTAATAGGACCATCCCAAATCATAAAAATGTCATCCTACTTAAATACATATAACTATATACATATATACATACCTTCCCCTTCCTCTCCTATCTATACCAGGTTATCCCTGTGCACCCCACGTGGTGCATCCGTTAGCCAAAAGGACCTTTTACTTTTCTGCATACCTGTTTTACCTTGGTTGGATTTATTACAAATAATGTTTTTACCACTGGTTGGCCATGGGCTTTTCATTTCTGCTCAGGCATTGTGAGTAGTTGCTGCCCTGCTTTTTTCCCTCCCAATCCTTCCCTTTCTGTTTGTATCATGTCGCCAATGATTAGCAATGAATGCTTTAATATGTGTTCTGTTTTATAGATTATATTTGTCAAGATAAGTCCTTAGAGCTCCCTGAAGAAGGAGCTCTAAGGACTCCGAAACATGTTGGTGTATGTTTTTCTCTATCAGTTTCTGGTACCACCACTCATTGGATTTACTTTTTGCCTGTGGCTTCCGGCCATTAATTTTTTCTATGTGATTTATTTATATAACCTTTTTAATAATTTTTAGCAACTTTTGATACCAATAAATACTCCTTGTTTACATTTCATTGTTTGTACATTCCACAGAGCACTAAAAGTCCTAAATGTTAGGGGAGTTCTTTTCTCTCAAAGTTACTATAAGAGGTACAATGCAAATAACTGGTACACAGTGGGGCTGATTAATGAAAGCCGTGCGCCAGCAGTATTTTCATATTTACAAAACGGTGCACCGGGAACAGAGCTCAAATTCCCCATTTACTATAGCGATCTCTGTGCACGGGAGAATGCAATCTGTGCACCACTATGGACATGGTGCACGGCATCTCTAATTCAATATTGACAGAAGATGGAGGTGCCAATATTATGGGATGATGTGAGGAAGTTTAGTAACAAATATTGTCAAAATAAAATGAGAAAGTAACTTTTTCAGAGAAAGCCTGGTGTCTGCAAATATGTTTAGAACTGAGTGAGATCAATGTAAGCAGTGCATATGCAAATGCAGCTTTTGCGCTCGTTCAAATGCATTTGTTCACTGCACGGCCAAAATCTTAGTAAATGTTAAGCAATGTACATGCAATTGCGTGGGTTGACGCAATTGCATCCCTCCCACCCCCTCAAGTTACTAGCTTTTAAGCAATTTTGAATTTTTAAAGGCACTTCTCCTTGTTTTGTTTTTGGGGTTGTCCAAATTAGTGACATTGATATATGTCCCTCAGGGTGGGACCTGGGCCCCCATAGCCATTTTAAGGCCAATAAGTAGAATATATGCCAGCCAAGGGGGGACTAGCAAAATTAACAAGCCAGTTCCCATAGACTGCAATGATATTTGTTGTATAACTTTTGCCCATGTTAGGCTCTTTGTTTACCCCCCTGGACCGGGGATGTTTGTCCCATCTGTAATTTTGTAGCATGTTGGATGATGTGCTTAATTTTGTTCAGGGGGTGGCTTATTTTGTACTAGCTGCATTTGGGTTGGTCTGGGCGTGCTCAGGGACTTTGATTTTGAACAGTGTGTGTGTGCGCGTGCGGTGTACACAGCAAAATGCTAGAGTGCAATTTACCTATTTGGGAAACTATTTAGATTGACCTGTGTGTCCCCAAGGAAAGACATTGATAGGGTTTTACCCTCACTTCCTGTTCGGCTATGTGACAGGAAGTGAATAAATTTGAAGAAGAAAGTGGCAACATTTGGGAGGTGTCTTTACCCTACCCCAAAAACTGACAAGACTTCTAATCCCTCTGCACTCAAGCAAAAATAAAAAAGGATTTCATTTAGTTTAACTTTGCAAAGACACATTCCTAAGTTCAACTGTGATGCATGTCAATGGCCCATTTAGACCTTGTTTAATAGAAAACATCAGTTGCATTTCACTATAAACATTTGTTAGTCCAGTCCTGGAAATCTGCATCTGCTTTACTATCAATTTCCCTAAGAATTGGGTTCCTGCAGCTAGATGTCCGACCGCCGAGTATGTGAGCACGGAGGTATGTACCTGTGGCGCATATCTGGTTCCCGGAAGCGGTGGCCAGCACACAGGGATGACATCACGCCCCTACAGGAAGTTGCTTGTACTGCTGCTAATTTCTTCCCACCACCATGCCTTGCTCACTGTTCTCTGAGGAAGAGATGATCCTTATTTGCAAATTAAGATAATTTTTTATTTATTTTTACATGGGGGATGTTTATGTGGGTCTTGTGTGGGAGGAAACCAGAGTACCTGGAGGAAACCCACGCAGGCACAGGGAGAACATGCAAACTTCAGGCAGATGGTGTTGTGGGCAGGATTCGAACCAGCAACCCTTTTTGCTGCTAGGTGAAAGTGCTAACCACTACAGGGGAAAAAACCCAATCACAGCAGCTTTTTACCACATGATCAGCTGTGTCCAATCACAGCTGATCACGATCTAAACACACTTGCCAGATATTGGCATTCCTTTCTGTCACAGTGCAAGGAGAGTAGAGAGCCAGTAATGGCAAGTGTAAAAAGGGACATCTACACTGATAATCAGGGCATCGATTATTAGTGTCCTGATTATCAGTGCAGCCCCAGCAGTGCCCATCACTGCTGCCTATCAGTGCTGCCTATCAGCGCCCATCAGTGCTGCCAATCCCTGCTGCCAATCAGTGCTCATCAGTGCTGCCAATCACTGCTGACAATCAATGCCTATCAGTGTTGCCAATCACTGCTGGCAATCAGTGCCCATCAGTGCTACCTATTAGTGCCCATCAGTGCTGACAAATAGTGCCTCCTCATCAGTGCCGCCTATCAGTGCCACATATCAGTGTAGCTTCATCAATGCCTCCTCATCGGTGCCCACCATTGCCACCTCATCCTCTGCCCTTCGTTCTGCTGGCCCCATCCTCTGCTCTATTGATCACATAAGTGGCACTTGGACAAATCATGTCTCAGGGTCTAATGAGGAAGCCACAGCTGTTCACTATGAACAGCTGCAGTTTTTTCATCAGACCCTGAGACAAGAACAGTATAGCGTGGCTGGGGTGGGACAAATTTAGATGGGGGGGGGGGGCAATTTTAGTCTTGCCTAGGGCAGTACAAACCAAACCAAAATACATCATTGCTTCCTACCCTACAGGTGTGCAACAGTGCAGGTGCATGCATTACTACTATACTAGTGTTTTAAGGTGCACTTTTAAATAATTGCACCACACTCTGCTATAACAAAAGTTTTGTAATTTATGAATGAATACAAGGCTTCCTCTGACTGGCTGAGGTGGAGATCCTGATGTCACCTGCCCACCTTTCCTCCTCAGACAATCAGAGGAAGCCTTGTACTCATTCATAAAATACCATGCAAATGGCTGAATAGGGCTCTGCCCAACTTGATGTTGTTCTAAGAATGGAAAGGAAAGTCCCTCTACCATTGCCACAGCACAACGCTGCACACTGTATGTAACTAATGATACGTGGCTGCATGTATTAATAATATAAGTTAGACTTTCAGAAAAATCCAGACAACCAGCTCAAATGTATCTATATTTATTTTATTTATTTCAGGTACTTATATAGCGCCATAAATTTACGCTGTGCTTTACATATACATTCACATCAGTCCCTACCCTCAAGGAGCTTACACTCTCAGGTCCCTAACTCATATTCATACATACTAGGGACAATTTTAGACAGGATCCAATTAACCTACCAGCATGTCTTTGGAGTCTATACATACTGTATATACTGTATATTCTGCAACATCAATCGTATTCATAAAGCAAACACACTGCTGTGCGGATACACAAATAAAGTGTAAATTTGTCACACTTAAAAAAACTTAAAAAATCAAAAATGTTAACAATGCAATGCTCTGAAACAGTGCATTACACCACCCTTCACTGCACTACGCAATGGACAATAGCCTGAGCGCAACGCTTTAGTTTGTAGCTGGTATAAGCAAGCCCTTAAGGGTCTTACCTTCTTACTTTGCAGCAAAGAAAACGAGACATTGTTAAAAAGAAGCTCTTATGGCATCATCGGAGTGGACCTTTTTTTTTTCCTTGTTCAGATCTGCAGAGTTTTATTCTTTTTAATTCTTCCATAAGTGGTTAAATACTTTCAATTTTTTTTTCATTCTTAGTATTCCTGAAATTGCACCGTGATGTGTTGAGTAGAGTGCTTCTTTACACACAGTTGAATATTGCTGATCAGACCAGCAGCAACACAGTTAAAGGCTATAAATAAAAGAAAAGCCAGTAAATGTTGAAGCTAGTGAAAGCAGAAGTGTTTTCTGTATAAAACCAAAGCTTTGGAGCTATTTAGCTTTCGTTAAACTAAAAAAAAAAAAAAAAAAAGAGTGCACAGTCTAAAGTTGTGCCTCCAGCTGTTAGCCCATTGCATTATAATGACTATGGGAAGAGGCCGGGCGGAGGAGGTTGCATTTCCCCAAAGCCTGCTGTGCCTGAGCCTTCCTGTCCCCTCCTGCAAACGCACTCATATACACAAGATGCCACTCCCCTATTGTTTTCACTTTAACCGGTTTTGGCATCAGCTCCTCAGCACATTGAAAGGGTGTTCATTAGCACTGGGACCAAATCCAAAGCGAATGCAGAAAAATGAACACATGGCCACACTTGTTCTTACACTAAATGACAGCTTTGGTTGAAAAAAAAACAAAAAAAAAACAAAAGCGACAACATGCAATCAAAACAAAATAATAAAAATGGAGCAAAGATAACACTGTGCATATAACTAGCGAGACCGAGAATTTGAGAAAAATAAGAGTTGTCAGCCAGCAATGTGTTGTGCAGTAGGGGGGAGGTGCAGCTTCAGTTCTTCTACCTGTTATGTAGGGTCATTTTGCTCAACAAGCATAGAAAAGAAATTGCATTTGTGATGAGCAGTGAGATGACTGACCTTCAAATCTAAGACACCTTTCAAGGGTCTACTCTGATGAAGAGTGTGAAGGCATATATAGGAAGCATTGTTTCTTGGTATTCACTTATGATTATTTTGTGACTAATGCCTGATGGGTTTAATGACACCTAAGGTGCTATTAGTGGGTGTTTATCTATCTATCTTTCTAACCATTATTACTATTAAAACTGTCATTAACCTCTTGCTGCCCGCGAAACACATATGTGCTGCAGCAAACACGGTGTGCTTTAATGCACACATGCCACACACATGCATCCATGGATGGCCAAGGTTTCTATGCCGAGTGCTTGCTCACTGCGAGTTCCCAGCACAGTGCTCGAGTTTAATAGACGATTCATAATTCATGATTGGGAGCTGGCGGGACAGGATTCTGATCATGTAACCGCTGTGACAGTCAGTCACAGTAGTCAAGTGATTGGGAAGTCAATTGTCCCCCTTCGCCAGGTGTAAAGTCCCACTTATAGGGACGCTTGGCTGGGAAGGAAGGGGTTGATATTATTGTACGGTTATTATTATTAGTCTTAGAAATGTTCATTAGTTGTCCGTTCGCCCCAGAATGCCGTGCGGGAAAGGCACATTTCCATGCGTGTTTCCTGCACCACACAGGAACGCGCTGCCCTTGTTAGATGCATGTGGGTGCCATTAACTGTTAATGGCACCCCAAACACATCTAGCAAACCCAGTGTGTTTGCAACTACCAAACCTCTTGTCATGGCAGTACCGTGCAGTTTGGTGCAGCCTGATTTTTAAAAGTGCAGAGCAGTGGTTCTCAATCTAATGCTGTGTACACACGACCGGACTTTGAATTCCATCTGACTTTTCGACAGACTTCCATCATATCGGACTTGGCCACACACAATCACACCAAAGTCCGACAGATTCAACCGTGATGATGTATGACTGGACTAGAATAAGGAAGTTCCTAGCTAGTACCCAATAGCTGCGCTAGCTTCGGTTTTCGTCCGTTGGACTAGCATACAGACGAACTGATTTTTCGACCGGACTCGAGTCCGTCGGAAAGATTTGAAACATGTTCTAAATCTAAAGTCCGTCTGATTTTTCGACAGCAAAGGTCCGATGAAGCCCACACACGGTCGAATTGTCCGACAGATTCGTTCCGCCTCACCTTTGCTGTTCAAAAGTCCGGCCATGTGTACACGGCATAAGTGAGCCCAGGGCGCAGTCATTTTCTTCCGAAACCTTCTATACTCATTTACTTCTTTGTGTTAAAGCAGTATTAACCACTTCAGCCCGGGAAGATTTTCCCCCTTAAAGACCAGGCAATTTTTTGCAATATGGCACTGCATCGCTTTAACTGACAATTGCGTGATCGTGCTACACTGTACCCAAACAAAATTTACGTATTTCTTTTTCCCACAAATAGAGCTTTTTTTGGTGGTATTTAAACACTAGTGATGGCCGAACGGTTCGCCCGGCGGTCGTTTCGCGGCGAATTTCCGACATTCGCGGTCCGCACGTTCGAACGCCTTTTTCCGTCGTTCGCCGCGGCGGACTTACGTGTTTAATGTATACAAGAACTTTAACCTTTGGTGACACGTTTATCATGTGATACAGGACAGCCAATTGAGACATGACAGCACATGGACACTTGTACATTCCCCCTAACCTATAAATACACCCGATCCGGTGGCCATTTTACATTCTTTCTTCTGTTAAGATAGGGACAGGTTCCTGTGTGGAGTAGGGAGAGATAAACCACTAGCTATTTGGTACACAAAAGTTCTTTTCAGGACTGGTATAGGTGTTAGGTGTTGATAGGTTTGCTGTGCTGCTGATTCTTGCAGCAGCCTGAGTGTCTTTTGTTAGTTTAGAGAAAGGGAAAGGACGGTGTATGCTACAGGGACAGCCAGATTAGTCTTTCATCATCATCATCATCATCATCATCATTAGCTGTTACTATCAAGGTCCACAAAAGAGCTGTTCCAGTAACCACTAATCGTTCTCTTTTTTTGCCAATTTGTATAGGGACAGGAAGGAAGCAGTGTTGTCAGGCAGTGAGGGTAATTTTAAAGACTTGCTGTTATTATTAGTTCCACAAAGGTTCTTTTCAGGACTGGTATCAGTGGTACAGTAATAGGCTTGTACATGTATAATATTCTTTCTTCCAAATATAGAAAGGATATTATACTTGACTGCTGCCCTTCTGCTGCAGTCTGCTAAACATTCACAACTCACTTGTTCCACAAAAGTTCTTATAAGGACTGGTAACTTGGTATAGGGTGCTACGGTACATAGGCTTGAGTGCGGTACAGTCTGCTGTTCTGTAAGGACCGCTATCGGTCCACAATAGATAGGGTTGACGTGCACCACTGCTGACCGCTGCCCTATACTGCAGCAGTCCTTCAGCGGTATAGGGACTGACGTACAGTCTGCTAATCACTAACACACAACCTGCTTGTTCCACAAAAGTTCTTATAAGGACTGGTAACTTGGTATAGGGTGCTACGGTACATAGGCTTGAGTGCGGTACAGTCTGCTGTTCTGTAAGGACCGCTATCGGTCCACAATAGATAGGGTTGACGTGCACCACTGCTGACCGCTGCCCTATACTGCAGCAGTCCTTCAGCGGTATAGGGACTGACGTACAGTCTGCTAAAAACTAATACACAACCTGCTTGGTCCACAAAAGTTCTTATAAGGACTGGTAACTTGGTATAGGGTGCTACGGTACATAGGCTTGAGTGCGGTACAGTCTGCTGTTCTGTAAGGACCGCTATCGGTCCACAATAGATAGGGTTGACGTGCACCACTGCTGACCGCTCACCTATACTGCAGCAGTCCTTCAGCGGTATAGGGACTGACGTACAGTCTGCTAAACACTAATACACAACCTGCTTGTTCCACAAAAGTTCTTATAAGGACTGGTAACTTGGTATAGGGTGCTACGGTACATAGGCTTGAGTGCGGTACAGTCTGCTGTTCTGTAAGGACCGCTATCGGTCCACAATAGATAGGGTTGACGTGCACCACTGCTGACCGCTCACCTATACTGCAGCAGTCCTTCAGCGGTATAGGGACTGACGTACAGTCTGCTAAAAACTAATACACAACCTGCTTGGTCCACAAAAGTTCTTATAAGGACTGGTAACTTGGTATAGGGTGCTACGGTACATAGGCTTGAGTGCGGTACAGTCTGCTGTTCTGTAAGGACCGCTATCGGTCCACAATAGATAGGGTTGACGTGCACCACTGCTGACCGCTCACCTATACTGCAGCAGTCCTTCAGCGGTATAGGGACTGACGTACAGTCTGCTAAACACTAATACACAACCTGCTTGTTCCACAAAAGTTCTTATAAGGACTGGTAACTTGGTATAGGGTGCTACGGTACATAGGCTTGAGTGCGGTACAGTCTGCTGTTCTGTAAGGACCGCTATCGGTCCACAATAGATAGGGTTGACGTGCACCACTGCTGACCGCTCACCTATACTGCAGCAGTCCTTCAGCGGTATAGGGACTGACGTACAGTCTGCTAATCACTAACACACAACCTGCTTGTTCCACAAAAGTTCTTATAAGGACTGGTAACTTGGTATAGGGTGCTACGGTACATAGGCTTGAGTGCGGTACAGTCTGCTGTTCTGTAAGGACCGCTATCGGTCCACAATAGATAGGGTTGACGTGCACCACTGCTGACCGCTCACCTATACTGCAGCAGTCCTTCAGCGGTATAGGGACTGACGTACAGTCTGCTAAACACTAATACACAACCTGCTTGTTCCACAAAAGTTCTTATAAGGACTGGTAACTTGGTATAGGGTGCTACGGTACATAGGCTTGAGTGCGGTACAGTCTGCTGTTCTGTAAGGACCGCTATCGGTCCACAATAGATAGGGTTGACGTGCACCACTGCTGACCGCTCACCTATACTGCAGCAGTCCTTCAGCGGTATAGGGACTGACGTACAGTCTGCTAATCACTAACACACAACCTGCTTGTTCCACAAAAGTTCTTATAAGGACTGGTAACTTGGTATAGGGTGCTACGGTACATAGGCTTGAGTGCGGTACAGTCTGCTGTTCTGTAAGGACCGCTATCGGTCCACAATAGATAGGGTTGACGTGCACCACTGCTGACCGCTCACCTATACTGCAGCAGTCCTTCAGCGGTATAGGGACTGACGTACAGTCTGCTAAACACTAATACACAACCTGCTTGTTCCACAAAAGTTCTTATAAGGACTGGTAACTTGGTATAGGGTGCTACGGTACATAGGCTTGAGTGCGGTACAGTCTGCTGTTCTGTAAGGACCGCTATCGGTCCACAATAGATAGGGTTGACGTGCACCACTGCTGACCGCTGCCCTATACTGCAGCAGTCCTTCAGCGGTATAGGGACTGACGTACAGTCTGCTAAACACTAATACACAACCTGCTTGGTCCACAAAAGTTCTTATAAGGACTGGTAACTTGGTATAGGGTGCTACGGTACATAGGCTTGAGTGCGGTACAGTCTGCTGTTCTGTAAGGACCGCTATAGGTCCACAATAGATAGGGTTGACGTGCACCACTGCTGACCGCTCACCTATACTGCAGCAGTCCTTCAGCGGTATAGGGACTAAGAGTTTTGTCACAGGGTCATTTAAAAAATGACATGCAGAGGAAGAGGCAGGCCCTTCCGCAGGGGTGGTAGGGGTAGGGCAGGAGCAACAGGCTTGAGCCAAAGTGGGAAGTTGCAGAAGGTGCGTTCAATTACTTTAAAGGATGCACCAGACTTGGTTGAGTGGCTCGCTCAGCCTTACTCTTCTGCACCCTCCTCATCCTCTCGATCTGCACCCTCTTCTTCACTCTCTGCTATGTGCACCCCCAAAGACACTACCACCAACAACACGACCACCACCACCACCACCACATACCTTCCGCTTGAGTCACTGGAATTATTTTCCGATCCATATCAAGAGGACATTTCTGATGCGCAGCCACTCTTGGTATTGGATCAGGAAGAGGAGGTAGCAACAAGCGCTACTCAGCAGTCTGACGCCAGTACCCAGATCAGCCCAAGGAGGAGGTTGGTCCCCGGTGTTGCTGCCTACTCCGAGATCTCTACTTATAGCGGTGGGGAAGGTGACGTTGATGATGACGTGTCTAGTGATGTCACGTGGGTGCCCACAAGAGAGGAAGAGGAGGGGAGTTCAGAGGGAGATATGGACCAGCAGATAGGGAGGAGAAGCAGCAATGACTTACATTGCACAGCAGGGACAAAGCAGACTGCAAATGTATCAGGAGCGAGTCATCGACCATGTACGGTCACATCTGGCGCTCCCAGGACACCGGCACATGGCTCCGCAGTGTGGGCTTTTTTTAACGTGTCCGCTGCTGACAATAGCGTTGCCATCTGCAATCTTTGCAGTCAACGCGTTAGTCGCGGTAAGCCCAATACTCACCTAGGGACGACCGCCTTAAGAAGGCACATGAGCAGCCATCACCGAGCCCAGTGGGAGCAACGGAACACACAAAGCCACACTGCAGGCTCTCACCGTCCAGCCTCGTCTTCTACTTCTCCTTCTCCTCTCTCCTCACAATTGTCCTCCACTCCACCTTCCATCACGCCAAGCTCACATTTTTCTGCAAAAAGGCAGGCTTCCGTGGGCCTAATGTTTGAGCGTAAAAAAATGATGATGCCGGATAACCCTCTTGCCCAACGGTTGGCGGCTGGCTTGTCAGAACTCATAGCCCGCCAACTACTGCCATATAAACTGGTGGACTCGGAGGCCTTTCGCAAATTTGTGGCCATTGGAACACCACAATGGAAGGTCCCAGGAAGGAAGTATTTCTCAGAGAAGGGCATCCCAGAGCTATATGGCCATGTTCAGCGGCAAGTGAATGTATCTCTGGCACACAGTGTCGGTGCCAAGATACATCTGACCACAGACACGTGGTCTAGCAAACACGGGCAGGGAAGGTATATCAGTTTTACTGCCCACTGGGTGAACCTTCTGACGGCCGTCAAGCATGTAACCCGTGGCACCCGTGTAGATTTGGTTTTACCGCCACGGATTGCATGCAGGCCTGACTCTTCTTCTCCTCCTCCTACTCCATCCTCCTCCCTCTCCTCCTCAGCTGCCTCCTCCTTTTCCGCTGCTAGCGTCTCTTCCACTGCACCGCCCAAGCTCCCCAGAACCTATTCCACATGCCAGGTGAGACGTTGCCATGCCGTGCTGCGTCTGTTGTGCCTGGAAGCAAAGAGCCACACTGGCCCGGCACTCCTTTCAGCTTTGCGTTCACAGGCAGATGAGTGGCTAACACCGCTCAATTTGACAGTTGGTAAAGTGGTGTGTGACAACGGTGCCAATCTGCTTAGCGCATTGAAACAGGGCAAAATCACGCACGTGCCGTGCATGGCACACGTCTTAAACTTGGTCGTGCAGCGATTCCTTGTCAAATACCCTGGGGTCCAGGACATCTTGCGGCAGGCAAGGAAAATCTCGGCCCATTTCAGAAGATCTTACACGGCCATGGCTCGCCTTGCTGACATTCAGCGGCGACACCATCTGCCGGTCAGACGTCTTATTTGCGATTGCCCGACGCGATGGAACTCAACCTTCTATATGCTTGATAGGCTGCTCCAGCAGAAACGTGCAGTTAACGTCTACCTGTATGAACTCTGCGAAAGAAACGGTTCTGGGGAGCTGGGTTTTTTTTCACCGCGCCAGTGGCTGCTCATGCGCGACACATGCAGACTTCTGCGGCCATTTGAGGAGATCACCAAACTGGTCAGTCGCAGCCATGGCGCCATCAGTGACATGGTACCTTATGCCTTCTTTCTGGAGCGTGCATTGCGTCGTGTCATTGATCAGGCTGTGGAGGAGCAGGAGCGGGAAGATGAGGAAGTCGCAATGCTGGATGAATTCCCAGGGGGGGCTACTCTATCTGAGACAAGTCAACAACAGGAGTCTGATGAGGAGTCAGAGGAGGATGGTGCCGGGGCGGATGAGCAGGAGCAAGAAGAGCATGCTTTAAACCTTTCTGGGATCCCTGTTGTGCGAGGATGGGGAGAGGAGAATGAAGAGGACGACATTATCCTGGATGATGAGCAGGAGCCAGGCCACCACACCGCTTCCACTTTAGTGCAAATGGGGGCCTTCATGCTCCAGTGTTTTAATAGGGACCCCCGTATAAAAAGCATGAGGGTCAAGGACCAGTACTGGGTGGCAACGTACTTAGACCCCCGGTACAAACACAAAATGGCGGAAATGTTACCGCCGTCGCAGAGGGCTGTCAGAATGCAGCACTTCCAGGCCTTGCTTCGAGAAATGCTGCATTCTGCTTTTGCGTGCGCTGGCAGAGGAGCAATTCCCACTCCCAGAGAAGGATTTGCGGGTACCAATCCAACAGCGCCTGCAAGAAGAGGCCGGTTTGAAGATGTGTTGGTGACTTCGGATATGAGGTCATTCTTTCAGCCGACCCATCGACAGGTGTCATCCGGATCCAGCATCAGGGAACGCCTAGACCGTCAGGTGTCCGACTACATTGGGTTAACGGCCGATGTGGACGCTCTGAGGAGTGATGAACCCCTAGACTACTGGGTGGGCAGGCTTGACCTCTGGCCAGAGCTTGCCCAATTTGCAATCGAACTGTTGGCTTGCCCCTCATCCAGTGTCCTGTCCGAAAGGACGTTCAGCGCAGCAGGGGGGATTGTGACCGATAAGCGTACTCGCCTAGCTCACCACAGTGTTAACTACCTCACATTTCTAAAAATGAATGAGGCATGGATCTCGGAGGAATTCAACACATGTGACCAGTAGACCATGTATATGTCTATAAACTATTTTTTTAATCAAGCACACAGACCTTCTTAATTCATTTGGCTCACTTCCTTGACCCAAAAAAGCACACCGTACTATATGCCCCTACCCTCCTCTTTGAAGAGGTTGAGCGGTGTCATATTTCTACTGGGGCTGCTTATGATATCCCTGTGCTGTGCTGACTTCCTCCTGGGGGTTCTTATTATGAAGGGATCACACTATCCCTGTGCTGTGCTGACTTCCTCCTGGGGGTTCTTATTATGAGGGGATCACACCATCCCTGTGCTGTGCTGACTTCCTCCTGGGGCTGCTTACGGTGCTGCTGTCAGTGCTGTATGTCACGGTGCTGCTGTCAGCGCTGTATGTCACGGTGGTGCTGTCAGCGCTGTATGTCACGGTGCTGCTGTCAGCGCTGTATGTCACGGTGCTGCTGTCAGCGCTGTATGTCACGGTGCTGCTGTCAGCGCTGTATGTCACGGTGCTGCTGTCAGCGCTGTATGTCACGGTGCTGCTGTCAGCGCTGTATGTCACGGTGCTGCTGTCAGCGCTGTATGTCACGGTGCTGCTGTCAGCGCTGTATGTCACGGTGCTGCTGTCAGCGCTGTATGTCACGGTGCTGCTGTCAGCGCTGTATGTCACGGTGCTGCTGTCAGCGCTGTATGTCACGGTGCTGCTGTCAGTGCTCTGTATTACGGTGCTGCTGTCAGATGCCTCTATCACGGTGCATGTGTCATTCCGGTATGTCACGCTGCTGGTGATCATCTCCTGCACCCTCTTCTTTGCCTACCCTGGTCCCTGACCTTCCCTCTCCTCCATTGCCTTCATTAGCTCCATAGTCCTGAATTGTTAGAACAATTTCCCAAATAAAATAAAAATGCTTGTAGTTATCGATCCCAAATTCACCTCATACATGTATTATGTCATTGTCCAGATGGTGGGACTACGTTTTACCCCCTAATAATTACCACGTGGCCGCAAATTCGACATGAAGGTTTGCAAAGTTCGCCTCCCATTGAAGTCAATGGGGCCCGCGGCGAACGGTCGGTTTCGCGAACGTTTGGGTCCGTTCGCATTTCGCGTTCGCGAAACGTCCCGTCGGAAGTTCGTCCATCACTATTAAACACCTCTGCGGTTTTTATTTTTTGCGCTATAAATAAAAAAAAGCAACTATTTTGAAAAAAAACCCAATATTTTTTACTTTTTGCTATAATAAATACCCCCCCCCCCCCTCCAAAAAAAATGTCTTCATCAGTTTAGGCCAATATGTATTCTTCTACATATTTTTGGTACAAAAAAAATCGCAATAAGCGTATATCTCAGCTGTAGACTCTGGAGCGGCCCAGTGGATGAGAATCCCCGATCTGGATTAAACCATATACACAGATTGAACTAATTCAATTTCTCTCTGGGCTTCCCCTAATTTCAGTCTAATGGTTGCTTTTGCCTGCTATTAAGGAGAATCTCTGCCAATAGAGAAAGATACAGTAGTTTTGAGTTATAAATATGTATGTTTTTCTGGGCAGCTACTAGGAGATTTAATATATAGAAAAGAATACAGCAATGGTTATACTCACAAGCATGGTATACAAGCATAACAACGCAACAGCAAGTGCAAGCAGTAACTCTTAGGTCTACAACTGGACCCGAAGGTGTTTGGCGGACCAGGTAGTATTGCTGAAACATATAGAAAAGAAGATAACTTTGGCTCTGAAGAAGAGGGTTCTCCCTCAAAACATGTTAGCCACCCTGCAATACTGTCTGGTCCTCCAAACTCCTTTGGTTCCAGTTGTAGACCTAAGAGTTACTGCTCACTATTGCTGTTGCGTTGTTATGCCTGTATACCACGTTCCTACGTGAGTATAACCATTACTGTTTCACCTTTATCAAAATGTTATTGTTTCAGCTCCAAGGACACCTATTGTTCTGAGGAGGGCAGCAAGGCCATTGACATTTATTGCAAAAGGGCTGACTGCACCACACACCTCTAGACCCAACACCCAAGCGCAGGAGAATTGTTTTGTGTTACTAGGAGATGTACTGCCAGTGGTGCATCCTGGAGAAGGATATAAATATGTGGGGGCGACCTTCCAGAATGGTCCTTGCCTCTGAGGCTATTGCCAGGAGAGGAGGCAGTGTTGGAGGTCAGCACTCCCAAGCTTGCTGCCTGGGGTGGTCCTTTGCCAGAAGAATGGACTGGATTTGAGGCCTGGAAGCGTTTGTTCTACATCGCTGGAGCATCTGGGGAACATGTATCCTGTTGAATAGGGTCCTGGAGAGCTGGGTGCAAGTTGCTACAGGTGGACATTGCAGGAGAGTCCTATATACTTACTGCAGAAGATATTTGTGCTGTTTAAAGCTACTCAACAGTCTGAAGAGTGCACATTGCTGGTCTTAAAGGACTATAGCCTGTACTGACTGTTGTTAGCTGAGATGCCTTTTGGTTATCCTTTGTCCTAACCCTTTCTCTGCGAAGTTATTGAGCTTTAAAAACTCTCTTAAATGTTCTAAAGTGACAGGATCCCATTTTTTCACCCCAAAAAGAGTCAAGGATTCTACCTTGAAGTTTGAAATGCCAGCCAACTGAGCTACAGGGGGTCCTCATTTACCTCCCAGTGGTAAGGGGTGTTACATTAAGTATAATTTAACAGTATTGCAGGGTGGCTAACATGTTTTGAGGGAGAACCCTCTACTATCAGTAATGCACTGAAATTCAAGGACATTTAGTTGTCCAGTTTTGTCCAATTTCTAATTATTTAGCAAGTACAAGCAGCAGCATGCTTTTCTGGCTATGGGAAGCTCACCTGGCATGAACTGAACAGTGTATGTCCAAATAAGAATGAGATCTTCTGAGTCTTTGATCATCTGGACATTACAACAATACATATGGCTCTCTTTCTGTGTGCCTAAGTGAACACCAGAGCTGGCCGGACACCTGCCAGTCTGGCAGCTCAGTTGGAACTTTCATAAGTTCAGTGCTGGCCACACACATCATTTGCTGCATTTTTTAGGTCCTATCAGAATTACTATATTGAATAAAAAATTATCCGAGATGTTACACACATTTGATGTTTTATTTGGTTTCATCCTAATGGTGACCCGCATGTCTTTGTAATTTATCTTTTTTTTTTGTGCGTGATCTAAAATGACAAAAGCGAGAAAATTCATTCAGTTTAGCAAGTATAAAAAATTAATACTGTTCATCCTTTCCTTTTTTAATCAACCTTA
The DNA here is from genome assembly GCF_037356315.1 of Lithobates pipiens. Taxonomy (NCBI): domain Eukaryota; kingdom Metazoa; phylum Chordata; class Amphibia; order Anura; family Ranidae; genus Lithobates; species Lithobates pipiens. The sequence continues at coordinate 456,706,249 of NW_027507764.1, read as the reverse complement.
CAAAAACAGATATATCCAAACACATTTCTTTTTACCATATGAACAGAGTATAAAATGTTTGGATTGACACGTGTGGGCACCTGAAGACCAAATCAAAAGCTTTGAAAGACATTTCAAGCACACGTGTCCCAATTTAGGAAATAACATGTATGTATAGGCACCTCCCCATTCACAAGTAGATTTGCTGGAATTCTACATGCTCAAACTAGACAGGCGGGCACTTGAACAGGTCAGTGTTGGACTTCAAAGGGAACCTGTCTTATGGAATACATGTGCAAACTATAATTGTAGCTGGAGATCAAGCATCAAAAGGTGCCTACAAGTACCTTTCAAATGCTCTAAGGGCTCTCTCACACAAGTTCAGTTGAGTTTAACCACAGGCACACAGAAAATTTCTTTATGCCCTTTTCACACCACAATGCTGCCTTGAGGTGAGTTTGAGTGTGTTGCATATAAATACAGATTTTTCTGCAATGTACTACAGGTCACCTGATGGCACCATCACCATAGAAAGGAAAGGAAAAAATTGGGCTTATTATTGTTATTATACAGGATTTATATAGCGCCAACAGTTTGTGCAGAGCTTTACAATGTTAGGGCAAACAGTACAGTTCCATACAATTTAATACAGGAGGAATCAGAGGGCCCTGTGTTTATTAGAGCTTACATTCTAAAAAGAGGGGTTGTTCAAAATACAAACATACAGACTCACTTCCATGCTGCAGCATTGGTCTGATGCTGCAGCTGTCCCCCACTGACTCTAACCCCGAGAACTGATCGATCACATGTCCACTGATCACTCAGTTCTCTGTGAGCTCTCAGCAGAGAATGGTGATTGTTAGAGCTCTCTGCTCTGCCCCTTCAGCACTCACTGGAACAACAGGCAGGTGAGGTGGCAGAAGCCACTGGTTCCAGCTCTAAGCCATATGCTGAGAAGCTGAGTAGGCTGGAAGGAGAACCAGCAGCACTGAGAAGGATAAAAAAATGATCAAAGCATCTCTGGTTGAGATCACTGAATGTGCTACACACAGCCAAAAAGTCATAAAAGTATACAGGGTGTATGTAGTGTATACAGTCCTTCTGTCCTGTTTCCACACCATCCCCAACCGTATATGCTGGCAATTCTTAGCTTAACCACTTCAGCCCCAGAAGGATTTACCGCCTTCCTGACCATGCCCTTTTCTGCGATACGACACTGTGTCGCTTTAACTGACAATTGCACGGTCATGCGACACTGTACCCAAACAAAATTGATGTAATTTTTGCCCCACAAATAGAGCTTTCTTTTAGTGGTATTTGATCACCTCTTTTTTATTTTTTTGCGCTGTAAACAAAAAAAGAGCAACAATATTTTTTACTTTTTGCTATGATAAATATCCCCCAAAAATATATAAAAAAACTAATTTCTTCCTCAGTTTAGGCCAATATGTATTCTTCTACATATCTTTGGCCTATTGATTGGTTTGTGCAAAAATTACAGCGTCTACAAAATAGGGGATAGATCTATGGCATTTTAATTATAATTTTTTTATTAGTATTGGCAGCAATCTGCGATTTTTATTGTGACTGCGACATTGCGGCAGACAAATCGGACACTTTTGACACTATTTGGGACCATTGTCATTTATACAGCAATCAGTGCTATAAAAAGGCACTGATTACTGTGTAAATGTCACTAGCAGGGAAGGGGTTAACTTCCCTGGCGGTATGATTCGTTCTGGTTTTAGGTGCTGAAAGCGGTACAATTATTTTGCATGAAAATTTGGCGTTTTATATTGTAATTCTTATGCCTCGTACACACGATCAAACAATCCGGTGGAAAAGTCCGGCGTACTCAAGTCTGTAGGACAATCACACACGGCGGACCTTTTTTTACCCAAAAGTCCGCCGGACTCTCATTTCAGCGGACAATCCGGCTGTGTGCGTGCCAGTCCGCCGTACTTTTGAAATGAGCAGACTTTTCCCGCCCGGGAGGCGTCGCTGGCCCCGTCACCTGGTATGGACTTAAAGGGGAATCCCTACGTCGAAAAAGATCAGCGTGGGGGTCCCCCCCTAGGTCCATATCAGACCCTTATCTGAGCACACTACCCGGCCGGCCAGGAAAGGGGGTGGGGACAAGCGAGCACCCCCCTCCTGAGCCGTACCAGGCCCTCAACATGGGGGGTGCCTTGGCCCCATGTTGATGAGGACAAGTCCCTCTTACCAATAACCCTGGCCGGTGGTTGTCGGGGTCTGCGGGCGGGGGGCTTATCAGAATCTGGGAACCCCCTTTAATAAGGGGGCCCCCGGATAGCGGCTCCCCACCCTATGTGAATGAGTATGGGGTACAATGTACCCCTACCCATTCACCTGTGAAAAAAATGTAAAAAAAAAAAACACAACACACAAGGGTTAAAATAGTTTATTGCACAGCTCCGGGGGTCTTCCGTCTTCGGGGGTCTTCTCGCTAGACTTCGCCGCCGCCCTCTTCTTCCGACTTCGGGGGTCTTGTCCCCCTCTTCAGTTTTTCTTCTGTCGCCGTCTTCGGTTCTTCTCTTCTGGAGATGTTGCCTCGTTGCTGTCTCCGGCCACAATGACAGAGACGCGGCGTGCGGTGACTTATATAGGGACATCACCGGTTGATGTTCCCGCCCATTATGATGTCACAGTCCCAGCATCTTCTGGGACTGTGACAACATAATGGGTGGGGACATCATCTGGGATGTCCCTATATAAGTCGCTGCACGCCGCGTCCCTGTCATTGTGGCCGGAGACAGCGACGAGGCAACATCTCCAGAAGAGAAGAATAGAAGAAGAGAAGAACAGAAGACGGCGACAGCGGTGACAGAAGACCGGGCCACCATTTGTAAAAGAGCTAGAAGAAGGCGCAGTGGCCCGGCAAGAAGAACCGAAGAGGGGGACAAGACCCCCGAAGTCGGAAGAAGAGGGCGGCGGCAAAGAAGAAAGCTGGGCTCCTCTGCTAGTAAAAGAGCTAGCAGAAGATAGTGGAGGAGTCCGACGAGAAGACCCTTAAAGACGGAAGACCCCCGGAGCTGTGCAATAAACTATTTTAACCCTTGTGTGTTGTGTTTTTTTTTTACATTTTTTTCACAAGTGAATGGGTAGGGGTACATTGTACCCCATGCTCATTCACATAGAGTGGGGGGCCGCTATCCGGGGGCCCCCTTATTAAAGGGGGCTCCCGGATTCCGATAAGCCCCCCGCCCGCAGACCCCGACAACCAACGGCCAGGGTTGTCGGGAAGAGGCCCTTGTCCTTATCAACATGGGGACAAGGTGCTTTGGGGTGGGGGGCCACACGGCCCCCCCTTCCCCAAGGCACCCCCCATGTTGAGGGCACGTGGCCTGGTACGGCTCGGGGGGTGCGCTCGCTCGTCCCCACCCCCTTTCCTGGCCGGCCGGGTAGCATGTTTGGATAAGGGTCTGATATGGACTTGGGGGGGCCCCCACGCCGATTTTTTGGCGTAGGGATTCCCCTTTAAGTCCATACCAGGTGACGGGGCCAGCGACGCCTCCTTTGCTGGCCGCGGCTACCTGGAGACGAGCTCAAAATAAGCGGACTTTCCTCCGCGTGTGTGGGCGAGTCCGATCATTTCAAAAGTACGGCGGATAGTCCAGCAGACTTAGTACGCCGTATTAGTCCGCTGAAAAAGTGCCGTGTGTGGGCAAGTAGCTCGTTCGGAAAGTCCGGCGGACAGTCCGCCAGACTAAGTCCGCCGGATAGTCTGCTACGTGTGTATGCGGCATTAGGAATATCTCTCTTAAATCTGTTCAAACCAGAGTCTAGCAGACATCCCAGGTATGATAAAGTTTATAATATAATAAATAATAATAAAAATTATTCAATAATGTAATCAAATCCTAAAACACTGAAAAAGGGACACTTTCTGGTTGCTATGGACAATCTCCAAATTCCAGCCATAAAAAACTGTATTTATAATATAAAAGTGCATGCAGGGCACTGCACAGACCACTAGGGACAAAGGGGATGTGTAATTTTTTTATACAGTACTGTAATCTGTAAGATTACAGTACTGTGTGTGTTTTGTGTACTTTTACTTTTTTGAATTTGGCGCCGATCTCCGCTCCCGTGCACCGTAACACACAGCGTGGAGGATGTCGCTGGATCCAGGGGACAAGGTAAGTAACTTTTCCGTCTCCTCCCTGTATCCAGCGATGCGATCCCGAGTCTGGCTCGGGGTTGCCGCTTGTGGAACTAAAATCCCAACCTGAGCCAGACTCAGGATCACCGCTAGGGAGGTTAAACACTAGGGGGTGATCAAGGGGTTAAGTGTGTTCCCTCAGTGTGTTCTAACTTTAGGGGGGGTGGGCTCACTAGAACATGACAGATCACTGCTCCCGATCATTGGAAGCACAGTAGATCCCTGTCATGTTGCTATGCAGAACAGGGAAATGCCTTGTTTACATAGGCATCTCCCCGTTCTACCTCTCCTTGCCATGATCGCAGGCCACAGGCGGACATTGAGTCCATGGGACCCGCGAGCATGACGGAGTGACATACGGGTACGTTGTTTTGCGCACCTTTGCCACTTTGCCGACGTATATCAGCGTGAGCCGGTCGGCATGTGGTTAAAGAGTATGTAAACCCAACATATAATATTCCTGATCTGTGTCTGCTGTAACATGTACTTGTATGAAAAACAATCATGTTTTCTTTGTATTGCTTCCTTTGTTTATAGACTCTGGTGTTCTTGCCAGGCCCGCTGCTCTCCTGTTAAAAACTGAAGGCACTAAGCAGGAGAACACACTCTGGTCAGTTCTCTAGCTATGCTGGAAACTCAGCCGCCTGTTCTCCTTCAATGATCACAGTTGTCCTGACACCCCCGTTGCACAGACATTCACTAGGAAGACCAGTGGTCTGCTGCTGTTCCTCCTCCAGCTCTTATTCAGCTAAGAACGGAGGGGATGTGATCACTTATAAAAAAGGGGAAAAAAGATATTTATCATATATATATATATATATATATATATATATATATATACACAAATGTTTTACCTTTCATTTTTATTTTAAACTGAACGGGTTGTATCACAAGCTGATCATTTAAAAAAAAAAAAAAAAAAAGCCGGGCATTTCTGTACAAATACAGCAGCTGCTGTCAAATAAAAATGCTATCTGGCATGTTTATCAACATTGTTTAGACAGGAAAAAGGGGGATACAAATTTACATTGTTACTTTTGTATCTACTCTGTTTCATTCCTCTGCAAACCAAAGGAATGGGTTTTGATATTCATATCATGTCAGTTTTTTTTAAATGCTTCTATTCAACCCCTTATTAAAGCGGTTGTGTGCCGCATATTACCTCATTATGAAATACTTACCTTAGAACTAAGCGTCGGCATCGCCTCCCGGTCACTGCTGAGGCAGCTGATATGTTCAATTGGTGTTTCCTCTGTGTTTGCAGCTCCGGCGCTGTGAGTGGCTGGAGCCGCGATGACGTCACTCCCGCATGGGTTTCTTCTTTCTGCTGAGGAGCTCTGATTTTCTGGCAGCATCCGCTTGAGCTTCAGAGCTCATGTGCCGCTGACGTCATCAGCTGCATGCCAGGTGAATATCTCCTAAATTGTACAGGTTTAGGAGATATTCATTTTACTTACACGCAAGCCTTACTAAAGGTTTACCTGTACGTAAAAATGTGAAAGCGGTGTATTCATCCTCGTTTATTATAATCAGCCCTAATAACCCCTTCAACTATTTTTTTCCTGCTGGTTTTGGTTTTGTCCTTTTCAACTTTATTAACCATTAATATTTAAATATTTTTCATTTTTATTTGTTTCGTTTCTCAGCTTTTTTTTTGTGTCATGTTAAAAATAAAAACTTTTCAATGATTTGTACCCGAATAAGAATTTTTGTCATTTTAAAAAGGACAAAAGGAGTGATTTACTAAGAAGAAGGCACTGCACCAGTTCATACATTAATTGGTGGGCTGAAAAAGGTCATTAATCGAACATACGAATAGGTGCACATAGTGATAATAAATACCCGCATATGTAAACTGCAACTGGTGCTAGGGTAACTTCTGTTTTATCATTGATAATAGCACACGCCCAATACAATTGGTTAATTTCATCTAATTGGATGTGTCTTGTTAGGCAATTAGTAGGTGTTCTCAATTAATGAACCTTTTTGATGCTAATCTCATGTCTATTACTTCTAATATATCTTTGAAATGTGATTTTTTTTTTTCACAAATCTTTCAATTCAACACAAAGAACAGAGAAGTCTTTCTAAACCCAATAAATTATTATTTTCAGATCTTGATTTTTAAAGGTGACCCTATACTGCAATCAGTTAGAACTTTATAAATAAATAAATTAGATTTAGTGCAAGAGCCTGATTGATTTCATATAATTTGAATTAATTGTTCAAGTGCATCTTCCTATTACCTATTTTGCCTAAATATTGAGTTGTACAGAGATTGGCCAATCAGATTGCATAGTGCATGACCATCTTAAGTGCCAAATTTGAAATGTAGATGTGCCATGACCCACTTGTATTTTCCAAACGATATTTCTTGGGCATTATAAATGGCACATGAAAAACCACCTTTTTTCAAGACATGTTTAGAGTAATCTTCATCCCATGAGGCATTGTAAAACTCTGACCTTCACATACATGACTAGGCATGATGGGAATTGTAGTTCCTGAACAACTGGAGGACCGTAGTTTGAAGAACCCTGTGCTAGACCATTATTATGCCTCCAGAATTGGGAGTGTGGCATCCACCCAACTTCTCTCTGCTGGTGGACACAAGAACCTACAGCTATAGATATATATATATATATATGCACACACACACTGAAGCAAGAAGCAATATACATTGGCACGGACGTGAATCTGTAGATAGGAGAGTGCAATTTGCTTAATGGGGACACCAGTTAGATTGACCTGTGTGTCCCCAAGGAAAGACATCAGTAGGGTTTTACATGAGCAGAATAAAATTGATTGTTTTTAGACTTTTGTTCCACAGTGAAACAGTGGTCAAAAAATTAAAAGTGCTTATGTCAGTTTTGTTACTTTTTTGAAGGGTGACTTTAACAATTTTTACAAGGCAATATGACAAAAAGAAAGTAAAAGAACAGCGCATGCATTACTTTTTTATCTTAAGCAATAACTAAGTTATTGCTGAATAAACAGGTCCGTAGGAGAAGTGTAAAAATTGCTCTTGCCTGTAGGGGATTTGCAAGTGTGGAAGCTGAAGGGTAAAGAAAAATGTTATGTTACAGAGTGCTTAAGCAGACTAAATGCCATTCAGTTAGGGTTTACATTTACTTTAACCGTTTAACCACTTCAATACCAGACACTTAGACACCTTCCTGCCCAAGCCAATTTTCCGCTTTCAGCGCTGTGACCATTTGAATGACAATTGCATGGTCATACAACACTGTACCCAAACAAGTTTTTTATCATTTTGTTCCCACAATTAGAACTTTCTTTTGGGGGTATTTGATCACCTTTGCAGTTTTTACTTTTTGTGTAACAAATAAAAAAAGACTGAAAATTTTGAAAAAAAAAAGTTTTTCTTTGTTTCTGTTAATTTTTTTTTGTAAATAAGTACGTTTTCTTCTCCAATGATGGGCACTGATATGGCTGCACTGACAGGCACTGAAAAAGAGGCACTGATGGGCAGTGATGAGGTAGAACCAATGAGGTGGCACTGACGGGCACTGATGATGGGCACTAATAGGTGGCACTGATGGGCACTGATAGGTGGCACTGATGGGCACTGATAGGTGGCACTGGTATGCAGCACTGATGGGCATTTGTAGGCAGCGCTGATGGGTACTTATGGGTGGCACTGATGGGTACTTATGGGTGGCACTGATAGGTGGCACAGATGGGCACTGATGGGCACTGATAGGTGAGCACTGATGGTTCATGGATGGGCACTGATAGGTGGCACTGATGGACACTGATGGATGGCACTAATGACACTGATTAGTGGCACTGATGACACTGATGGGTGCCATTGCTGGGCATCACTGATGTTACGTGTTATATAATGGTGCCAGTCAGTGCACATTTGTGGGCACTGATTGGCACAGATTGGACATAATTTGCACATGTAGATGGCCATGGGGTACATACCTGGCCATCCACATGTTGCCCCCTTCCCTGGTGGTCCTGACGGCTTCCCTGGTGGTCTAGTGTGGGCATCTGAGGGGGGGCTGCGCTGATAAACAATCAGTGCATACCCCCCTGTCAGAAGCGCCGCCGATCGGCTCTCCTCTACTCGTGTCTGTCAAACGTGAGTTAGGAAAAGCCGATCAGCGGCTTTTCCTGTTGATTGGACATGGCTGATCACGAGGTAAAGAGCCTCAGACACACGCACCACTGATCGCCGCAATGCACGCCCCCCGGGGGCATGGCGGCTGTTATCCTGAATGACGTCATATGACGCCCAGTCAGGATAACTGAACCACTGATTGGACACAGCGGGAGCCAATCAGCGGGTCCGGCGGCCGCGATGGCATTCACAGGAGAGGCAGGACGGCGGTCCTATGTAAGCAAGGCAGACCACCGTTCTGTGAGGAAAATGGAGATCTAAGCAGAAATAAGGATCTCAGTTTTTCTCTAGTCACAGCATTCCCCACACAGTTAGAAAGCACTCCCTAGGAGCACACTTAACCCTTTGATCACCCCTGAACACCTTCCCTGCCAGTGTTATTTATACAGTGACAGTGTGTTTTTTTTAGCACTGATCACTGTATTGTGTCACTGGATCCCAAAAAAGTTTCAATTAGTGTCAAACTTGTCCGCTGCAATGTTGCAGTCCCACTAAAATTCTCTGATCGCCACCAATACTACTAAAATCAATTAAAAAATAAATAAAAGTCCATAAACGTATCCCATAGTTTATGGACGCCAAAACTTTTTTGCAAACCAATCAATATACGCTTATTGGGATTTTTTTTTTTTTTTTTTTTACCAAAAAACCTGGAGCAGCATACATATTGGCCTAAATTGATGAAGAAATTAGATTTTATACATTTTTTTTATTGGATGTGTTTTATAGCGGAAAGTAAAAAAAATTGGGTTGTTTTTTCAAAATTGTCGGCATTTTTTGTATATAGCGCAAAAAATAAAAACCACCAAAAGAAAGCTCTATTTGTGGGGGAAAAAGGACATCAATTTTATTTGGGTGCAGTTTTGCATGACCGTACAATTGTCAGTTAAAGCAATGCAGTGCAGTATCGCAAAAAATGGTCTGGTCGGGAAAAGGTAAAACCTTCGGCGCTAAAGTGGTTAAGCTAATGTGGGCACAATTTTAGTAAATGGTACCTACAGATGAGAAATTCTGCAGGTTCTTTTCTCTTGTAGACTGAGCTCACTTTAACTTGACATTGAGCAGCCCCCAACACATTGTGAATTACAGTATCTCAATGCAGCAAGTATCCTTGTTGCTTGTAACTACTGCAAGCAACCTGCTTTGCTATTACATACTGAGATTCAGTTTTTGTAGGCCTCTATTGTCTATTACAAAATTCTGTTCTGTTCCTTAGCAAAATAACTTCTGTCCAGACTCTGAAAGAGGTATCTTCAACTTAAAATGACCTAGACGTTACATATCGAATTTATTACCACTCAATTTCTGAGACTAAAAAAATTATGTCATTTGTTGGAAATTAAATATAAAATAATCTGTCATAAACAGAATATTTAGAGTGTAAAGACTGGAAATATGTTTTCCCTATCTATGGACTGCAAATCCCCAATGGAGCAAATCCCCAGAGCAAGCATGTTGATTTTGGCAGACAAACACACAGTCCCTCAGTTGTAAAGATGAGCTGACACGTGCAGATTCTCAGATTAGCTGTTTCAAAAGGCTAATTAAATATTACCGCTGTTTTCCCAGCTAATAATGTGAGTTCTATTCTTTCACTGTCAGCATAGTGACTGGTTTTAGCCATTATCATTAAAAAAACTCAAAGTAAATGCCTACTCCAATTGCAACCCATAGCTTCCTTCCTCAAAAACATGGAACGATGACATAAAACGTAAGCACCAAATTAATGTAATCTCTCTTTTTCCTGTAACTATTCTTATCGAGAGCAGGAATAATGGAATGACGTATCAGATGAGAGCTGTTTTATATCTGAACTTAGAGTCATTCCGCTGCATTCACAGAGCTCCCCCGAATGTGTTCACATACTGTCCTTATAGAGTGTTTCCTATTGTTTGATGCAACGCACATTCAAACACCCTTGTGACTAGTGTGGGTATAGTCAAAGCATTTTTTTATGTTTGGATATCGTTGGGAAGGATTAGAACCGGTGTCATGTTTTATTGCCCTCTGTAGGCCAAATGGGGAGATCCAACATTATTATATATGTTCTGCTGACCAACCATAGTCACCAAGACAGTAAATTATAGGAAATTCAAAATGTAGGCCCCATTAACATTTATGCATTATGGTACTCTATGCCATGAGGTGCCTTTTATTTAAAATGACACCCCAATGCACAGTACAGTAGGTATAGCATAGCTCCCAACTGTCCTTGATTTCGAGGGGCTGTCCCTGATTTGGAACAAAGTCCCTCTGTCCCTCATTCCTCCTCATTTGTCCCTCATTTTGGCCTGATCTATATAGTTGTATATAAAATGCACTTGTTGTCTTTGAAAAAGTGTTTCCCAGTGCTAAACTTTTCATCCAATTTTCTAAGTTGCTACATTTGTAAATGTCAATAGACAAAATAAAGGGAAAATTGTGTTTAAAAAAAAAGCACTTGTCGGTTTTACTAATGTTTTTTGTTTGTATATTTCTCCTCTAAGGGGACGTGGTGGGGTGTGTCCTATGCCTACATAGTTTTTTCTAATAGGTGTCCCTCGTTCCCAACTAAGAAAGTTGGGAGGTATAGGTATAGACCCACGCCACAACACAGATACATGTATTGTGATGTTCTGCCATACAAAAGTCATTGTCCAAAAATTGCATTTTTTTAAAATGCCCACTTCCTTTAACCTCCCTGATTAGTTCTGAAAGCGGTACAATTATTTTGCATGGAAATTTGGCGTTTTATATTGTAGGCCTGCAATTCTTAAGCCGCGTACACACGGGCGGACTGTCTGGCCAACTAAGTCCGTCAGACAATCCGACAGACAGTCCGTCCTACTTTTGAATGAACGGACTTGACCACACACGATGAACAGACAGTCCGTTGAAAGCTTACGCGATGACGTGTACAGCACGTACGACGGGACTAGAAATAGGACGTCCAATACACAGCAATGCAACCTTTCGCCTTGTAAATCCTTTCTGAGCATGCGCCATACTTAGTCCGTCCAACTTGCCTACTCACGAGCGGACTGTCCGCTGAAACCAAAGTTGGACGGACAAAATTACGGAAATTCCGAAAGACTTAGTCCGCCAGACTGTCCGCTGAAAAAGTCAGCTGAAGCCCACACACGAGCGGACTGTCCGCTGAAATGTGTTGCATCCCGGGTATGATAACATTTATAATATAATAAATAATAATAAAAATGATTCAATAATGTAATCAAATCCAAAAACACTGAAATTTGCTCATTTGCAGAATTGTCGCTGTCATTAGATTTAGTGTTTGAAGACGAATTTCCCCACAAATCGTTATCGCTCAATTCTGCAAGTGATTCTAATTTATTATCGCTGTTTTCTAGTTCGTCTAAAATCACTTTTGACATAAAGGGACAGTTTTTGGTTGCTATGGACAATCTCCAAATTCCAGGCAGAAAAAACAGTATTTGTAATATAAAAGTGCATGCAGGGCACTGGACAGACCACTAGGGACAAAGGGGGTGTGTTATTTTTTTATACAGTACTGTAATCTGTAAGATTACAGTACTGTGTGTGTTTTGTGTGTTTTTATTTTTTGAATTTGGCGCCGATCTCCGCTCTCACTGTAACGTCGCAGGGAACGGAGCTCGGCGGTATTCGGGCACTGTGTGAATCGAGTGGAGGATGGCTCGATCACACAGCGCAGAGGACATCGCTGGATCCAGGGGACAAGGTAAGTAACGCTTCCTGTATCCAGCGATGCGATCCTGAGTCTGGCTCGGGGTTACCGCTTATGGTACTGAAATCCCAACCAGACTCGGGATCACCGCTCTGTGATGTGCAGCAAGTGCTGCTGCAGCCCTGACATTTAAAATGAAAATTAGATTTTTTGCCAGCTTCCTAAAAAAAATAAACCATCAAAACAGCTCATGGACCCCTCTAAGGCTGGATTCACACTATTGTGAATTGGATGTGGATTCCAGCATCCAATTCACAATAGCAGGGGATTTTGACTGGCTTTCTATGGAGCCGGTTCACATATTTCCACTGTGGCTCTGGTGTGAATTTGCACAGAGGTCCTGTGCATCTTTTGGTCCATTTCAGGTTCCAATTCAGCCAAAAATATGGGCTGCAATCGGACCTGAAATGGTGAACGAGGATGCACAGGACTCCTCCTGCTGTGAGTCTCATGAGAAGATAGTGTGAACCCAGCCTAATGGCCCATACACATGATCCGAAAAACAGACGAAAAATACCGCTTTTGACACACACGTACAATAATCGGCTCATTAGTAAAGAGCCGATTACAACAGTTCATCCGATATAATTGTACGATAGCAGATTGTACGATTTTCATCTACTCAGTACAGTTGTCATCCCGAAAATACAATACAAATACACTACATCACAAGACATCACTTCCAATTTTTTATGACTGTCGTACGAGAATTTTTGTAACTTTAGTAAACTCTACAGGTTCTATATATGACTAGCATGCAACTAGCATGCAACGACTAGCAGGATTGTGTGTATGGGGTATAAGGGTTTGTTATGTATTTTAAGAGATCTTTGGAGGGGTATTTTTTTAGACGCAATTAAATGTAATTTCTGGTAATTTAAATTGTATCTTTTTTTTTTGCTGTAGCACATCCTTCAGCAAGAATGGAGAAATATGTGTAGAATCCCTCCAAAAAACATACCAGATACTATGAATCTGGTTTGAATTTTGTGGGGGTACCTTGTGCAAAAAAAAATAAAAAAATTCATGAGGTACCCTTAGGAAATACACACCAGACCCTTGCAGTCTGTATGTATTTTAAGGAGAGTCTCCATATTTTTTTTCAAAGTAAATGCTTAACAGACCCTTAGGGCCCTTTCACACTGATACGTTTTTCCTGCATTTTTTCCTTGCAAGAAAAACGCTAGAAAAATGTTTCCTTTCCCTTTGAATCCCAAGGGACTTTTCCCAGCACTGTGTTACAGGTGCAGTGCGTTTGGAAAGTCCTGCAAGCTACATGTTTGGTGCGGCTAAGCCTCAGTTCACATTGGAGCGTAGGTCAAATCACATGACAAGTTGCATCCTATTGCCGGCAATGGCAGTGTTCAAATTGATGCGACGCTGACTTTGCGGTGCTGCATCGATTTGAAAAAGTAGTACATGCACTACTTTTGGTGATTTCAAGTGTGGCTTCAATGGACATCTGTGCATGAAGCCACACAGATGTCTTTGAAGTCGCACTGAGATGTGGCTTTGAAATCGTGTGATTTCAGGTGAAGCTGCACTCAATGTGAACAGGGGCTTAATCCAAGCATGCAGCCACCAACCCCCACCCCCTTTACCATACCAGGTCACATGCCCCCATGTTGAGTTACCTTGCCAGGGGGACCACTCTGCCTGGCTATGCACCTTGTCCCAATGTTAGAAAAGGCTGGTGGATGTGGGGTTCTGTAAGAGGAGGACTTAGCCCCAGGTACCACCCACCACACGTGAATGAATATGTACCCCTACTCATTCATAAAAGAAAGGATGTAACCTAGAAATAAAGATACTTGGCAAATCCTTAATTAAAAAAATAGAAAACCCCAAAAAGTGCCTCATTATAAATCTATTTTCAATCACAATATCCCACACCTTCTGACTCACCAAAAAAAGAGTGCCTGAGCTATCAAAGGAAAGTGGTGGGGATAGAAGTGACTGCTATCTTCTTTGTTTTGATTCCATGGCCAGGGAAACTTGGCCATGCAAGGCAATGTGCCATGATGTCAGCGGCTCCTTGGCATATTCTGGGTGCAAGCCCCTACTGCTTCCCTAAGAACCAGCAATAGCAGGAAGCTGTCATATTTAGAATCCATAGAAATACTATTTCTATATACTCGGCCCCCACTGCACAATGGGCCAGATAGGTAAAAGTTTGGATGTTCATCCGAATGACCAAGTAGCGAAAGTTCTAACTGAACTATGGGTTCCTCCTTTAACCACTTAAGCCCTGGACCATTTTGCAGCTAAAGGACCAGGCCCCTTTTTGCGATTCGGCACTGCATCGCTTTAACTGACAATTGCGCAGTCGTGCAACGTGGCTCCCTGAACAAAATTAGCGTCCTCTTTTCCCCACAAATAGAGCTTTCTTTTGGTGATATTTGATCACCTCAGTGGTTTTTATTTTTTGCGCTATAAACAAAAATAGAGCGACAATTTTTTAAAAAATTAAATATTTTTTACTTTTTGCTATAATAAATATCCCCAAAAAATATATAATTTTTTTTTCCTCAGATTAGGCCGATACATATTCTTATACATATTTTGGTAAAAAAAAATCGCAATAAGCGTTTATTAATTGGTTTGCGCAAAAGTTATAGCGTCTACAAAATAGGGGATAGGGTTTTATGGCATTTTTATTAATAATTTTTCTTTTTACTAGTAATGGCGGCGATCAGCGATTTTTATTGTGACTGTGACATTATGGCGGATACGTCGGACAATTTTGACACATTTTTGGAACCATTGGCATTAATACAGCGATCAATGCGATTAAAAATGCATTGATTACTGTAAAAATGTCACTGGCAGTGAAGGGGTTAACACTAGGGGACAGTGTAGGGGTTAAGTGTGACCTAATGTGTGTTTTTTTACTGTAGGGGGGTGTTGATTGGCGTGTGACATCACTGATTGTTGTTCCCTATGACAGGGAACAGACGATCTGTGACAGGCAACTAGGAGGCACGGGGAGAGGTTTGTTTACACTTACCTCTCCCCGTTCTTCAGCTCTGTGACCCAATCGTGGGACACCGACGGCGATCAGGTCCGCGGCTCCCGCGGCCACGATCATGGAGCTCAGGACTGGGTCACCAGTGCGCCGCTGGCGGCGCGCGCATGACCCATGGCTGGGCTCTTAAAGGGCAATGTACCTGTACGTGCTTGTGCCCAGCCGTCCCATTCTGCTGATGTATATCGGCGTGAGGTGGTCCTTAAGTGGTTAAATAAGAGGTAAGTGTAAGGATTACTGTCAATGGACTTTTGTTCATATAAAATAGGTTTTTGCGTTCCCATTCAAGTTTCAAACTGGTGTCATTGACACAAGCTCAAAGCCTGTCAACACAGGCCCTTAAAGCGGTATTAAACCCAAAAGCAAACAGTTATATTGCAGCTTTCTTAGATGTGATGGCTGCATTCATTTCCTTTCTATAGGCTTTTTTCTATTTTCATTCGATGATCCAACCAGTACATTTGTGTTTTTCAAAAGAACAAGCTCTCCACAAGAATGAATCACTCACAGAGATGAGGCCAACCATTTAAAACTAGCAGGGATGCTTACAATGCTCAGCTTTTATTTATTTATGTAAAACCTTTATCCCAACAAAAACCAAAAAAACTTTTGATGTAACCTCATGTAACATATTTTAGTTGGAGTTTGGCTTTAATTTGTTAGTATATTTAAATCTGCTAGTACAACTAACACTCCCCCCCGACTGACAGTGCTGCTGTCCAACGCTTCCCCCATGCTCATTTCTCCAGACCGTGGGGAATCTAATACAGGAGGTGTGTTACTGACTAAATCACTAGGAGAAAAAAGCCACCACATCCTTCCTTATCCAAGATCATGACCCCTGATATTTCACCAAACCCCACAGCCTCACAGGGCTGGTAAAAAATGTAAACAATAAAACAAATTAAATTGTAAAAAATAGTTTAAAGAAATATAATTAACTACTTGCTATCCTGTCCACAGTCATTTTACTGTGGATGGGCGGCACAGCCAGGCACAATCATGTACATGTATCCCACTGGCTAGTGGGTGCGCAGCGCAGCTCTCCCATGACCACTATGTTTGAGCGGCTGGAATATCACGTGATCGCAATGTAAACACAAATTTTATGAATGGGTTTCATTCATAACAGCTGTGCTTAGTATTGTGATACTGTGATTGGCCCACAGCAATCAAATGGTACCTGGGCCGGGCACAGCACCCTGTAAATTGTGATAGCTGTGGGCCAATCACAGCACACAATAGTAATCACAGCTGTTCTGAATGTAACCCACTCACAACAGTTCAAAACATTGCTGTTAAGGCCCATACACACGATCAGACTTTTTGACAACAAACATGCAAATTAGCTGTTTTGGAGCAACATCCGACCGTGCGTACGCTCCATCGGACAAACTTTTTTGGTTTTCATCTGACTTTTGTTGGCTGTGTGAACGGACAAACTTTCTGGCAACAAAAGTCCAATGGAGCAAAGTCTGATCGTGTGTACAGAAAACCATAGGACTTTTGTACAAAGTACAAACACGCATGCTCAGAACCAATGCAAAAGATCAGACAACAATACAGAAGTTGACCAAAGGTGGCGGTAAAGTGCAGAAAAACCACGTGATTTGGTGAAAGTTGGCTGAAAAAGCCCTTTGTACAAAAATCCACAGGAAAGTTTGTACAAAGTCCGATCGTGTGTATGAGGCTTTACAGTTATCACAGTAACAGCAAAGTGTAGGGAAAAAAACCCTGATTACCAACCCCCCGAGTGTTAAGCCTCATACACACGATAGGACTTTGTACAAACTTTCCCTTGGATTTTTGTACAAAGGGCGTCGGCCCTGAACTTGTATTGCATACACACAGCAGGACTTTTTCAGCCAACTTTTACCAAATCACGTGGTTTTTCTGCTCTTTACCGCCACCTTTGGTCAACTTCTGTATTGTCGTCTGATCTTTTGCATTGGTTCTGAGCATGCCTGTTTGTACTTTGTACAAAAGTCCTATGGTTTTCTGTACACACGATCAGACTTTGCTCCATCTGACTTTTGTTGCCAGAAAGTTTGTCCGTTCACACAGCCAACAAAAGTCAGATGAAAACCAAAAAAGTTTGTCCGATGTAGCGTACACACGGTCGGATGTTGCTCCAAAACAGCTAATTTGCATGTTTGTTGTCAAAAAGTCTGATCGTGTGTATGGGCCTTTCCAGTGTCACTGAACTACTCTGATGAAAGTATATAAAAAGAGTTAAAAAAAAAAGAAAAAAATGTTGACAAAAAAGAAAAAATGTTGACAAAAAGTTTTTAAAAAATGTAATACAAATTATTATTTTTTTTTAACATACTGTCATCAATTGGTATTCCTGATGACCACCATATAATGACACTGTACTGCACCGATGACAGTATATAAAAGAATGTGAAAAAAACAACA
This sequence comes from Lithobates pipiens, assembly GCF_037356315.1. NCBI lineage: Eukaryota > Metazoa > Chordata > Amphibia > Anura > Ranidae > Lithobates > Lithobates pipiens. Next base: position 456,688,791 of record NW_027507764.1, on the reverse strand, counting down.
ACAAGTGTTATTTAATTTCTTAAGTTTCCAAAAAATTGTAACAAAACATTACAACTTCAAAAAACTCACCATACCTCTTACTAAATACCTTGAACTATCTACTTTCCAAAAAGGGTCATTTGATACTGTCCTGGCATTTTAGGGGTCTCAAGAAATGAAGCTGTCAGTACATCCAGATTGATGCATTTTGAAATATATATTGTATACTATGGTTTGTAGATGCTATAACGTTCATACAAACAAACTAATTTGCACTTATTGTGATTTTTTTTTTTACCAAAGACATGTAGCAGAATACATTTTAGTCTAAATTTTTTGGATATGTTTTATAACAGAAAGTAGAAAACATTGTGTTTTTATTTTACAAAATATTTGGCATTTTTTCATTTATATAGAGAAAAAAAAAGAAAAAGTGGTGATCAAATACCCCCAAAAGAAAGCTCTATTTGTGTGAAAAAAATATATAAATTTAATTTGCATGCAGTGTTGCATGACTAAGCAATTGTCAGCTACAGTAGTACAGTGCTGAATAGCAAAAAATGGCCTGGTCATGAAGAGGGTAAAACCTTCCAGAGGTCAAGTGGTTAAGGGCTCATATTTGCGTGGTTTGTTTTTAGCGGCTGGAGCTGCCTGTTAAGGCCCCTACACACGCTTTGATTTTTGGAGCTCAATTGCATTACAGCGACGATCGTCCGCAAATCTTACCGTTAGTACAGTGTTTTCGACAGCCGATTTTGCTTTTCGTCAGACAAAAGCTGGATGCACAGACTATAAAAGTTTTGTCGGATGTGAACTCAATGTCTGATTTTCTTTTCATTTGTATGGTTTTCGTACGAAAAAAATTGCAAGAGCAAGACTACGCATGTTCAGAAACTAAAGAATACATACAAAACTATTCAACACGTTACGTCACTTCTGACGTTGTATTCTGTCAAACTAAAATTGTCGTATTATTAGTAACCACTTAACTTTTGACAATGCGAAATAATGGGAAATTAGATGCTCTGTCATCCGTAAATCAAAGTGTGTGTCGAGGCTTTACTCTATGGGGATGCAGCTGCTGTACGAACACAATCACAGGTCCTAATTTCACAGATGTGAGTGAGTGTCCTGAAAATCCACACTGACTGTATTTGCCTCCCTCACCTCCCATTCCTCCTGGTACCAAGTCGGTCAGTGAAGATGAACTCATGCACTTGGGCTTCACACGTCTCTCTGCAGATTAGAGAGCCTTTAGGAGGAGGGAGAGGAGGGAGAGATTTTGCCTTTATTGTGGCCAGGCAGGTCACTTTTTGAAGTCTTGTCCTACCCATCCAGGGAACACCCCAACCTTGATGTCCTGTAGCGGACAGACCTTAGGTGGTGTTAGTTCATCCCCAGTTATCCAGAAGGATAAGCCTCTGATCCCGGTTATCCTTTCTTGGTGTGAGTTGTTTGTCACGATACAGGCTCTAATCGACTCTGGGGCTTCAGGCCTTTTCATTGATGCTGCCTTTGTATCTAAGCAATGGATTCCGCTGCAGTTTTGTGCCACTCCACTTGCCATTGAGGCTCTGATGGGAGACCTTTACAGCCTGCACATGTGACTCATGAGACTGTTCCATTGTCCATGGCCACAGGGGCTCTTCACCATAAGATAATCCAAATCCAAGTTATTTCCTCACCTAAGTTTCTGCTGGTTATTGGTTATACTTGGTTACAGAGGCACAACCCCTCTTTTGATTGGCTTTGTGCTGAGGTTCTCTCCTGGTTGGCACAATGCAGCAAGACATGTTTCCAGAATGTGGCTAAGGTCCTATACACCTCTTCACTCTCCTCCCTGCTGGAGGAGTACCGTAATTTTAGCGATGTCTTTGACAGAAGTCAAGCTGGTAGTTTGCCTCCACACCAGTCATATGATTGCGCAATTGACCTATAACATGGTGCCATACCCCATCGTACCTGGGTTTACCCTTTGTCGGTCTCGGAGGATAAGGCCATGGAGGAGTATGCAGACGCAGTTTCTCGAGGATTCATCCACAAGTCCTCGTCTCCTGCTGGTGCTGGTTTCTTCTTTTGAAGAAGAAGAGTGGTGAGACCTTGTATTGATTATAGGGGTCTCAATCGTTTCAAGATTAAGAATGCTTATACAATTCTGTTGACTACTGAGTTATTTGACCTCCTCAAGGGAGCAACGGTTTTCATGAAGCTGGATTTGAGGATCAATCTCATGAGGATCAAGGAGGGCAATGAATGGAAAACTGCATTTAAAGCGGAGTTCAACCCACTTTTGAGAGTTGGTCTTAAACGAAAGACCACCTCTCCACCCCTCGTTTTTGGATATTTAAAAGTTTTTTTTTCAACGTCCTACCTCTGAGAGCACTATGCATCCTTGTGGCTATTTTTCCAAGAAATTGTCACCTGCGGAATGCAATTGCAAGATTGTGGACAGAGAATTGTTAGCGATCATTTTAGCCCTTAAAGAATGGAGGCATCTCCTCGAAAGGTAGCAGCAGCTTATTTCGTTCCAAGGGCCATGCGCGGTGTGCCTGTGAGAGGCGAACGAGTTCTGGAACGAACGGACGCACGCACACGCCAATACGAACACGTGGACACACTCGCACGCCAAACCGAACCTATGCACGTACTTATGCACGCACGACCACGTCCACCAATCCTGGCACATGTCACCATATATAAACAGGGTCCTGACCTAATACCAGTGCTGGATCGTCTTCAGCTCATTCCTGAGATTCCTGATTGCTGTTGTACCTGTTACCTTGTTCCTGATTACCCGGTTAGCTTGACTACTCTTCTGGATCACCCCCGCTTACGACTTCCTGGATCTATTATACTGACCTCGGCTTGGACTCTCTACTTCGGCTTGCTTCCTGACTATGTAGCCCACTGCCAGCATGTTACCAGACCTCTGCTCGTCCTTGACTACGAACCTGCCTTCCATTCCTGTACCTCGTTGCCAGCCAGTTGCCAACCTTGCTTGTTCCTGACGTGCAGTGTTTTCTACATACCTGCTTGGCTTTCGCTGAACACCTCCAGGTGACCAGTCTACACCGATTCCTCCATGAGGATCAAGTGTCTTCAAGTCTCTATCTTGAACCTGCAGGCACCTGCACCCTTTCGCTGCCTCAGCACTTCCTGTCCCCACTTCCAGGGGTGTTGAGACAGGAACCGTGCAAGAGGCCACCCCCAGCTTTCGTAATCCGCTGTAAGGTACAGTACACGACACCATCATAACAACAGGTCAGACCTCTTACCTTGAGCGCAGTTTGCTTGCAATAGTGCCTTAAATTCTGCTTCCCTATTGTCCCCGTTTATGGCAAACTATGGTTTCCAACCTTCCATGTTGCCTGACTCATTTGTTCTGCAGTACATCCCTGCGTTAGAGGAACATCTCCGTGGTATTTGTTCCACTTGGGCAGTCCAGGAAGTCCAGGAGGCTTTGCGACATGCCATTGATAGGTACAGACTCCATGCTGACTGCAGACGCCTGCCTGCGCCTTCCTACCAGGTTGGGGACAGGGTCTGGTTGTCATCTCACAACCTCCAACTCCGTGTTCCCTCACTGAAGGTGGCACCTCGGTTTGTTGGGCTTTTCTGTATTCTCCGCAGGATTAACCCAGTGGCTTACGCATTAGAACTTCCTTCTAATAAGCGTATCTCAAATGTATTCCATGTCTCCTTATTAAAACCTTTGGTCTGCAACCGCTTTACCATGCCCTCACCCAGAACAGGTTGAAAACTATGAGGAGTATGAAGTACAGTCCATTGTTGACTCCCATGGGTTCCGTGAGAGCATATAGTACCTGGTGCATTGGAAAGGGTACGGTCCAGAGGAACGCTCTTGAGTCTCCTCCTCAGACGTACATTCCCCACTCCTCTTCCGTGCTTCTCATAGAAGTTTTCCCCTCAAACCTGGTGGTCCTCCGAGGGGGAGGGTCATTGAGGAGGGGGTACTGTCAGGGTTTGACTCAGCCCTTCCTTTTTAGAGCAGGCCACTCAGCTGTTGGTTAATTGCCAGCTCCAATCTTTTCCACAGTGACTCACCTGATGATGATATCCTGTTTGTCGGTCCTGGTAGTTACTGTTCAGTTCAGTCCCTCTCTGCCTTGGCATTGGTACTGTGTACTTGTTGAAGACTTGCTGTCAGGGCTGGGCTCAGCCCTTCCTTCTCTCAGCTGGCCATTCAGCCGTAGGCTAATTGCCAGCTCCTATCTCTCCACAGTGACTCACCTGTGATATCACCTGATGATATCCTGCTCATCAGTCCTGCTTACTTAAGCTGTCCAAACCAGATGATCTCTGCCTTCGCCTTGGTCACATCTCTAGAGACGCTCTCCTGTGTTCCTGTTAAAGACTTGCTTGGCTTACGTTCCTTCTGGTCCAGATCCTGCTTGCTGTTCTACTACGCTGATCTCTGGCTCCCTGACGTTTTGGCTTGTCTGACTATCCGTTCCAGTTCCTGAAACTCTGGCTATGTTTTGACTATGTTTACTCTGTTTACCTTTTTTATATTTATTATTAAACAAGTGTGATTTAACTGTACTTCTGTCTCGGTCTGATTCATGGTTTCTGACACTTTCTTGATTGACGCCCCTTCTGGTTCCTGATCCTGCTTGCTGTTCTACTGTGTTCCCCTGTTTACTGATTTCCTGGCCTGAAGTATGCTGATCTCTGGTTCCCTGACATCCTGGCTTGTCTGACCATCCATCCCAGTTACCGAACTCTAACTATGATTTGGCTACATAGCTCTATTTACCTTTTACTATTATTATTATTATTATTGTTAATAAACAATTGCGATTTTAACTGCACTTCTCGGTTTGATTCATGGTTTCTGACACCTCTTCAGATTTTCTCCCATCCTCTGGAACTACTTATTCCAGTTTGTCCAGCTATCTACTACCCTGTATGCCTTTAGTCAGTTGCTATAAACTCCTCAGGGAAGCCCATCCCATCTAAAAACTGAACCTTTCCCATCAACTCATTCCTTCACTGTTAAAGAGGAGTTACGCCTAGGGGGAAAAAAATTTAAAACCAGCAGCTACAAATACTGTAGCTGCTGACTCTTAATATATGGACACTTACCTGTCTAGGGAGCCCACGATGTCGGCACCCCAACCGATTTTCGGATCGCCTCTCAGATGCTGCCACTGCCATCCCTTGTAAGGGAAACTGGCAGTGAAGCTTTTTAGCTTTACAGCCAGTTCCTTACTGCACATGCTGCACTTTCTAATTGGCCCAGTGGCAGAGGAAGGAGGCAGGGGGCCAAACTTCTGAAGGGATGGTGCACCCACGCAGTCTCCCGGAAGCGGGGAAGGATATCTGTCAAAAACAGGTACCCATTCCCCCCCTCCCCCCCTGAAAGGTGCCAAATGTGGCACTGGAGGGGGAAGGGGAGGCAGATAAATGGAAGTTCCACTTTGGAAGGAACTCCACTTTAATGCCTTTTGTAACACTTTCCCCTCCCTTTTAATTTGTAAGCTCTGTCAAGCAGGGCTATCCCAATCATGTTGTCTTGCATTCTATTTCAATTGCACTGTCTTCCTTTATTTCGCAAAGTACCATATAAATAATTTATAATAATAATATAATAACAATAATAATTATATCAACACACTGGTTCTGCCATCCCTGCTGACATGGAAGCTTACGGGAAGATAGCAGAAACCCTTATCTCAGGCTCAATCAGAAGTCCAGTTTTAATGGTTCTAACTGGTTGCTAGGGGGTAGAAGGAAAAATAAGGGGAAGATGGCCTGGAGATTCTTGTAGAAGAACAAGCATGGCGGAGCATGAACATTATTGCTATTATGGCACTTGTGCTTCTGTGAAGGGAATTGGAATATATGCGCTGGATATTCGTTTGGAAAACAATGAACCTCATTCTCAATCAAGGAAACTGTTTGTATTGTCCGTGGCAATTACATAGGGAGAATAAAAGCAGTAATCTAATTCTTGTTTGCAATTTGAACATTTTTCTGGGGCAAAAACAAAATTAAAAATTAGAATGGTGCTATTATTATTCTCTCATTCGATATTTTAAACCAGATAAAAACATACATAAATAAGCAAACTCCTCATTGCCAGCAATCCATTTGTAAAAACTCAGAATAGAAAGAGGTGCTCGGATAAAAAACTGGAGACGCTGACTGAATTTTACTGCTGTGTTTATTCTAAATGAAATTAAAAAGATTAATTCTGCACATAGCATGGGCTGCAAATTATAATATAGAGCCTTTGTGAAATTGATGGCATAAATAATGCTGAGATGCAGCATTGAGGAAATGCATACATTTATTTTATAGAATGCATACCCTGCATTGAAAGTTCTAAAGATGAAAAAGTCACTTTGGTCTGTTTATTTCTTCCTATTCTACCAGTTTGATGTCCTGTGCTTGATGACATGAACCTTACAATGGCATGATATACATTTTTCAATGAAGAGATTTGAAACAGGAAAGGACCAGAGGCCAGTGGCAGACAATCATAAAGCAAACAATTAATAGCACATTTGTAGTGCACACTCCATGCCAACCATGGGCAGCTGAAACAGGGGGTGGATCGTGGGTGCAGCACGGTACACCCATTCTACAGCATTCATTAGCAGCAGAGGAGGAAGCGAAGTATCGTATCCTTGCCCTGGGCGCTGAATGAACATGTCCCGGTATTGATCCCCAGCATCCAGCTGATGGCTAGCAAGAGTACATACAAGAATTAAGCTAATGATGCTCATTTACAATGACAGTCTCCATGACCATAGATAAAATTCATACCTTCCCTTTTTACCTGCCAATTTTTTTGTTGGGGTAGAGCTAAGAATGAATTACATTCTGCAACAGCTCCACTAGGCACATATAAATGGGTATTATGGGTTGAAAAATTGCCTAAAACTGGAGTTTTATTGTAGCTTTACCAGACTGCCACGGCTGCCACATCCCTAAGAATGTAACATAATGCAGGTGAACCACTTGAGCCACCAGTGTCATTTTAAAATGGAAATAAACTGGAAAAGTGGCTATTCATCCAAGTGCAATTTGAAATGGCACAAGGAATCAGCTGCTGTTGCAGGTCCCAGCAGAAGTTCAGGCTGGAACCACTGGCCATCAGTGACAGCCAACATCCAGCACAAAGCCCAGGAGCTGTAACTGTCAACTCCTGTACTTCTGATCTTGCTGCACAGAAATCTGTCATAACTGCCATCACTGCAACTCTTTTGCATATTGAGACTGGGACAGAGCTGTTGCAGCACTGTCCGGATTCTTCCTGCAGCCAACATCACTGCTATAGTGATCTATTACTGACTGATTGTAGTCAGCAGCAGATCGGTCCCTATAAGCCCACGTACACACGGTCGGAGATTTTGCCAACCAAATCTGTCAGATTTTGCCCGTCGGATTTAGTCCGAAGGATTGTGTCCGAAACTGTTGCATACACGTGGTCGGGCCAAGTTGGCGAAAAATCTGATCTTTCAGAACGTGATGACGTAATTTCGTTACGATGGGACTACATTCAGGCTGGTAGCCAATAGCTTTGATGTAGGAATTTGATCTGAGCATGTGTGGAACTTGGTTCGATGAAAATGCTCTACACATGATCGGATTAGGTCCGTCCGGCCCAGTTGGTCGGGAAATATTTCCAACATGTTGGAAAATTGGGTCGGACGGAGATTCGGACGGAATTAGTCCGATGCATACCACACACAGTCGGATTATCTGACGACACGGTCCGATAAGACTGATTCCAACAGTTCTCCGACCGTGTGTACAAGGGCTTAGAGGTAATCTGAGGCTGCACAACTGCAGTGAGGGTCTAGAACCAGTCTTCACTGAACAGATCCATACCCCTCATGAAATAAAAAAGTAGGAAAACGATTAAATAGAAAAACAATTTATGTGACTTCTGCCCTCAGGATTTATTTGAACCTTGATTAACTGTGATTACGCATGCAGCTGGTGAAGAGAAGGGATGACTAAAACTGTTCAGCAGTTTCTAGAATAAATTCAACATATTGAGCAAGAAGTTAGCAAAAAGAACCAGAAGACCTTATGGCAGACTGGCAGGCTAATTTTAGAGTCTTTGAGCTGGACTTTTAACCACGTTTCTATAAGTTCTGTTCCAAATTAAACTAACATTGCAGAGCACAGTGGGTGACTGAGCACTTTAACCACTTACTCAAACTTAAATACAAGCTGTGGTAATTGCTATATAAAGATTATGACTACTTAACCCCCGCACACATGATCGAAAATCCGGGCAGCAAAAGTCCTATGAGAGCTTTTGGTTGGATATTCCGACTGTGTGTATGCTCCATCGGACTTTTGCTGCCAGCAAAAGATTGAGAGCAGGTTCTCTATTTTTCCGATATAAAAAGTTCCAATCGGAAATTCCAATCGTCTGTTGCAATTCCGACGCGCAAAATTCCTACGCATGCTTGGAAACAATTTGACGCATGCTCAGAAGCATTGAACTTCATTTTCTCGGCTTGTCTTAGTGTTGTATGTCACTGCATTCTTGACAGTCGAAAGTGCAGAGAACTTTTGTGTGACCATGTGTATGCAAACCAAGCTTGAGTGGAATTCCGTTGGAAAAACCATCCAAGATTTTTCAGATGAAAACTCTGATCGTGTGTACAGGACATTATAGTGTTCCAATTATGAGATAAATGTGTTCATGTTAATTTCATGCAGGCTATATAGTATGTAAGTAAAACTCTTAGCCCTTGTACACACGGTCGGAGATTCCGACGGAATGTTTCCTATCGGACCGTTTTGTCGGATATTCTGACTGTGTGTGGTCTGCATTGGACTGTTTCCGTCGGAAAATATCCTGACGGACCAAGTTTTCCAACTTGCCGGTAAAATTTTACGACAAAATGCTCCGATCGGACATACTCCGATTATGTGTAGCCTACTCCGATGGACAAAGTGCCACGCATGCTCAGATCAAATTCCTAGACCAAAGCTATTGGCTACTAGCCTGAACGTAGTCCCGTCGTAACGAAATAACGTCATCACGTTATGTACAATCGGATTTCCGACAACTTAGTCCGACCGTGTGTATGTAACATCACTTCCGGAATTAATCCATCGGAATTACTCCGACGGATTTGGTTGTCGGAATCTCTGACTGTGTGTACAAGGGCTTATAGGTATTTATTGACTCTTACAGAGACCTTGTTTTTCACCCCCAAAAAAAGCAATTCTGTGCTTATCTCTCAGAAGGATGATGGCATTGTTGTTTGGGCATTATATGTGGTCAGCATTTACTTTCTGGAGTCAGATGCACTTCCATGTGTCCATGCAGTTTTTGAATCAGTACACAAACATCTGACACAGATAATCAGGAGACTGACATAATGTTCTTCCCTGCTGAAGTAAGACTGTGAAGTGAAGTGAAGATTGATTATGTAGCACCCTCCTAGATAGGTGCTAGGATTAGGCAAATTTAGTTATGGCCCACTATACCCAGTGGAGGTGCTGTTCATTGCTAGCAAATACATTTTTCCTCACTGTAACCAGTGTGGCTGTGTTGATTGTTTTGGTCTGTTCTATGTTTCAGTAGTTGCAGGATTGTCTGCTTCCCCCTGATTATTTCAGAAAGCTCTGGAAATTAGTGGGCAGGATGAGTATAATCAGCATCTAAATATTCATACAATCCTGGGTAATCCGTGTGGAGGGTTGCCCAGATAGTAGCTGGAAGCCTGCAGAAATATCCTGAGATAGAGAACATGCACGTCTGTTTCCTTAGAAGGAGATCACAGTCTAAGGAGGGCTGCTTGCTCACTTTGGCCATCTTGGCATGTGTCTGCAGGGTGTTGAGCCCTCAGGTAGGCAACCTGAGGGCCTGCTTCGCTGGAAGCTCCAAAAAGAGGACTGAGTGAGTCATCTGGGGATCTATTCTGGTATCACAAGAAGAAGGAGGCAACCAATCTTCCAAGGACACTTGTGAGTACAGACTCTAGAGAGATCCTACAGACTTTGGACTGAGGCCATCCCCCAGGTGTTAGAGTCAGCTGTGTGTCTAAAGGGGACATAGCGTCCAGAATCCTTAGTCTATTTAATTCCCAATTAAATGACTTTTCTTGGACTGTATAGAAAATAAGTGTCCTCCTATTTGTACATAGTTTCTGGAGTATCCCACTCAATTCCCGAACCCTATCCAAGTTACCCAAAAATAAAAACACCAATAAGAATACTCCTGTACTGTTCATTGAACCAAAGAGTGTCTGTGTAATGTGCATGGCTGCGGGGCAACTGTTGGGAAAAAGGAACCCTGGGCATCATTCTAGTGGCTCCTTCAGCGGTAGTGCTACAATTACATCAGTCTAAAAAAAATGACCGTAGTAAAGATCGAGGATGCCTTTTTGTTCATATAAGGTAGAGCTTAACTGAAACTTTATGCTGTTGTATATTGAAACATATCATGAATTTATCCATGTAGACCTGGAAATTTAATGAAAGGTTCACTACAAATAAGAAAGTAATATAGGTGGTCCCCAGGGTTACAAACAAGATAGGGACTGTAGGTTTGTTCTTTAGTCGAATCTGTTTGTAAGTTGAAACAGGTAAGTTTTTTAAGTGTAGCTTCAGCCAAAAAACAATTTTTAAGCTTTTTGGATAACATGGGGAAGGGTTAACACCCCTGTAATCTTTGTTTTGCTCTCTGTGCCCCTGTTCAGAAGATTTCACCTCACTTTCTGTCCCAATGACAATTGGATTTTGAAAATTTTGGGTTGTTGTGGAAGCAAGGATTGGTGATAAAGCATCAGTGGAGGTACCTTTTTTCCATAATAACTCTTAGAGGAGCGAATTTCCCTTCCTAGGGGTAGATTTCCTCTCACTTCCTGTTGTCTCCTTGCGTTTGTAAGTAGGAGTCATTTGTATGTCGGATGTTTGTAACTAGGGTACCGTGTGCATTTTTGTTCAAGCCTATCTCCAGGGATTAGGCCAAATCTTAAATGCTCATTAAGTCTACAGAGAGATGAAAAGGCTGTGACACTTGCCTTACCCAGTCCCCAGCTTAGGCTGCCTCCAACACTCTCCTCTTCTCCAAGGGATGCTCCAGATTTGGGTGGCTCCTCTGCAAACCAAGGAGTACCTTAGAGAGAAGGTTTTACAAGATTGGTTGCACCAATGGAGGGACCCTGCTGAAGGGAAGGATAAGGTAAGTAATACATCTTTTTCCTGCACCCCAGGACTAAATGAATAGTTAACTGGTTAGGAAGGGGGCTTTATAAAGGCAGAGTTTGCCTAATTCCTGGAATTAGGTTTAAAAATAAACTGAGCTCAATTAGAACAAGCTCAAAACACCCCAAGTCCATCAAAGCAATTTTTTTTAATGCCTCACAGTTTGTTTTACCAATCTATGGGGTTGATTTACTAAAGGACAGTTGCTCCACAGCTTAGTAAATGAGCAGATGCTCTGCTGATTTTCATCATCCAATCATGTGCAAGCAAAAATTATGTTTTTTTTTCATTTTCCTTGCACGTGATTGGGTAATCTTTGCTAAGTAAGGCCTTACCTCATTTACTAGGCTATGGAGCAACTGCACTTGCAGAGTGCAACTGCACTTTGCAAAGTACACAGTCTATTTGCCTTTAATAAATCAACACCGTAGTCTAATAAAAGCCTAGATAAAAAAAAAAAAAAAAAACTTGTATCCTTCCAGTATGCTGCTGAAACTAACCCTTGCTTTTTGCCTGGAAGTAGTGGTCTCTCCACACATACCCTCTGTTAAGTCAGCGATAGAGTTTTGTTGATTGCAGATGGTCTGGCTCAGCTGGGTGTGAAGAGAGAAAACTCTTTTTACGCAGAGTGCATGGGTCCTTTTTTTGCAGCATGCTGGCAGAAACAGGCTTTTATACTCAGGCTGTGGCTGCTTCCTAAAGAAAATAAACTATAAGACTTTGAATTTAAGCATTTGTTTTGCTGCACCTGGAATGTATTTGACTGATTTAAGCTTAAAGTTGAATTAGGTTTTAATGTAATAAACCATTAGAAATATAAATCTTTTTATTGCTTATCACAAGCGGGAAGGGGACAGTACTGAAGCTTTTTGAGTGAACTCATACAATACCATTGTCATCTAAAGGGCTAATCTATAATGGAATGTATTTTGTTTTCTACTGCATTATTTGGCTTAAAAAATAAGCACAGGATGGAGCAACCAAGGCAAAATATTGTTTTTCAATCAGTGAAGTATTTCTGAGTTTAAATTTTATTAATTTATTCTAAATCTTCTTAATCATTTAATTCATTCTCTACTTTCTACAGTTTTCCAGACAGCAGTTTACAGCCGTAGGTTAGCAGTGGTGAATGGTCTGTTAATCTCTTTCACGCACGTTATAATATTTTCAAAATAAAAACCCATTGTCCAAGAGACACGGACTCAGCAAAACCCTGTACTTTGTTATCTTAAATTGGTTCCAGCATCTGGAGCATGATTAATAGTATATGATGTTGACATGGCTTAATGGTTGTGTAGTCAACTGGTAGCATCAGGGGGTACACTGCAACCAAGAGAAGACGCAGGACCACATGAATAAAATTATTTAAATGGCTTTGGTATATAGCAAAAGGTCAGTATTAATGGATTGTCAGACATGATAACAGATGAAGCGTAAGCTATTATTTCTAAATTCTGTACTTAGGGTGGGAATAGTAGGTAAATAAATATCGGTATAAAAACGGTGTTCTCTTTATTTGTTTAACCAATTTCAAGCCATACAGTTTGCCTAAAAGATTTAAAAGTAAATGTATTTCAAAGGAAAAAAAAACTAGGAGCTTTATTCAAACTTGTTGAAAAAGACAGAAAAACTGATGCTTGAGATGGGCATACACGGTCAAGATTTTTTATTTTTTTTGCTCATCCTGCAGGCTCTAACAAATTCTTCCATCCACAATATACATCATGGATGGATGAATCTCTAACTGCAGCTATTGTGTTCTGACAGCCGGAATCAGTGGCTGTCAGAATACCCAAACAACAATTGGATCTGATTGGACGCAGCCACTGTTGAGCTGAAAACCTTCCCTCCTGCTCAGTTGATTTAAAAATATTGGGTAGAAGGGTGGTGGCCTAATGAACTGTGAATTCACATATTATATGGCTAGCTTTACTTTCGGATTTCTTGCTTATATTGACAGCCACTGTAGACGCTTCCCCTGTTAGATTGATCTGAAATTGCTAATTTAACATAAGAATTACAGGTAACTACACTAGCAAAGTATGTTCTTTCTCTGAGAGTAAAGTATGAAGGTGAGTCATTTAGTAATTTATTATCTGCACTTGCTATAATAATCTTTAGGTTGGCAGAACTGATTTTTACACACATGTGTTGAGGAATGACATCTTTGTCGTCACTTTATCAAATCTTTGATCTTCATCACTCAGCTTCCTTTGCCCCTGTTGTACAGTAAACAGGTCTGCACCACTGCCTGTTTGCACCAAAGAATAAAGCTTACCTGTAGGTTAAATGAATATCTCCTAAACATGCACCTTTTAGGAGATATTCTAGTGACGCCAGAGGTACATGCACTCTGAAGGAATGGCATACCCGTGCTGTTCCTTCAGAGCTCTATGCCGGGGCCGTGACGTCATAGTGGCTCGGCCCAAGAACCCAGAAGGAAGACTGGGTGAAGATGAAAGCCTCTGCAGCAGTGACAGTGCAACTCTGGAGGGCTTTGTTTCAAGGTAAGTCTTTCATACTAGAACTGTGGTCAAAAAAGACCAAATTTAGGTGTCGTGCAGGTAGAGAGGTAAAGTCCAACTAGATTGCAGTGAGTGCAGGCAGGGACAGGGAATTCGTCCTAGCTTCAAGCTGCAGCAGTGTCAAAGGAAAAGATCTTTAAGCCACATGCCATGAAGCAGATCCATGTGCATGAAGCCCAGACTCCAGCCAGGCCACGCCCCCCAGTTGCTTAATTAGTTGGAGCTTAATTATGGGGAAATGTGTTAGGGGCGTGGCTAGGCTGGAGTTGAGGCTGAGGCTACCATTCATCTCACTTCATGCACATGGGTCTGCTTCATTATGTGTAGTGTATGGATCTTTTCCTTTGACATTGTTGCATCTTGGAGCTAGGACACGTTCCCTGTCCCTGCCTGCACTCACAGCGGTCTAGTTGGACTTTACCTCTCTACCTGAGTGGCACCTATATATGGTCTTTTTGTGTCACAGTATTAGTAGTTCTTTCCTTTCCTTGGATATTGCTTTAATGATACCTTTGCCTTACAGGGTTTTTTTTTAAGCTTTACTACCACTTTAAGGTGTACAAGGAGCCAAAATCTATCAAAGACTTTCATTACAATGTGGGGACAGTGTTTTACCATGACAAAGTGTATACAAATGGATTGAGAAGTCAGACAAGCATTAAGCAAGCAGATGGAGCAGGACGCCTATCCGTATCCACTATTGATGACAACGTTGAGCAAGTTTGTGCCATGATTCTGACAAACCAGTGAGTGACTATCAACAAAATGGCATATCACATGCTAATTTGCCATGGTTCTCTATATAAGATTATCCATAACAGATTTGGCTTTCATAAAGTTTGTTTAAGATGGGTCCTGAAGCAGCTCATCGAAGAGCACAAGTGCAAACGTCTGGCCATCTGTCAACGTTTATTAGAATGCTATGCTAATAAAGGTTATTTTGTAAAGAATAGTCATTGGGGATGAAACATGGTTCCATCAATTTGAATTGGAAAGCGAACGCCAAAGTATGTAATGGAAACACCGCGAATAGCCAGTCTAGAAGAAATTCAAAACATAATCCTCTGCAGGAAAAGTGATGCTCACAGAGTTTTGGGACTGACAAAGGTCAATACTGGAACATTATTTGGAGAAGGGCTCAACCGTAAACAGTGCATGTTACAGTGAGATGCTGTGCAACAAGCCTGTAATTCGAACCAAACGTAGAGGACTATTGTCGAAAGAGGTTTGTTATTGCATGTTGATGCACACCTACATACTGTCATCTACACTGTTCAAATATGTTGAGGTATTCTGCAAATAGTCCAGATCTCTCTCCCTCAAATTACCATCCGTTTGGTCCACTTAAGGATCCCTTAAGATGTCCGGTGTTTGACCTGCTTTGCATTGTGCTGCATTTCTTTGGATCTAGCATGATCTAATAAGGTGTATTTGAACTGCAGCCAAAGCATGTCAAGTGCAGCATTTTCTTGTCTAACACTGTGATTTCCATTAGAACGCAGCTGCATGTATGTGTTCAGAAGGAAAATGCAGTCTTCAACTATTATGCCAGTTGACATGAACCCTTACTGTTCCTCTCCTAAGCATCCGATAACAAGGTGTTTGTGGCAATCAAAGGGTTAACCCAGGCTGACAGCTTCAATAGCAGCCATGAACTTGTCTTAAATGTCACGGCGGCCTCTATTCTAGCAGTATTAATGATTCAGGCTTGATCTCTCCTGCATTTCTACAAACAGAACCTCCTTCTTCTGATCCCATTCTTCAAACAGTCATTTTTCCTCTGGAGGTCTATACATATGGACTGACCCTAGAAATTTGCACCCACAATACACCAGGCTTATTAAAGGGATTCTGAACCCACAGACTGTGGAAAAATGGATTCAAAGTGCACACTCAGTGTCCCCTTGTGTCACAACATCACAATGTATATACAGTATTAAAATGCTAGTAGCTTTATCACACTGACCATCATACATTTTTAAGGAAAATCCCAAGTCTATTACAAAATCAAGGCAAGATATTATGTCTATTTTATATATGTTAAAGTGGTTGTAAACCCATGGGGGGGGGGGGGGGAAAGCAACCTGCAAGGCAAAAGCATAATGAGCTAGTATGCATAGCATACTAGCTCATTATGAACAACTTACCTGAGAACGAAGCCCCCGAAGCGGTCCTCCATCTTCATGTCTGCCGCTGCCATGGATCCCGGAGTGACTTCCGGGTCTCGCTGCTCCGGCACTGTGATTCGCCGGAGCAGCGATGATGTCACTCCCACGCATGCGCACGGGAGCCGACACTCGCGGCATATCGCCGTGACCTGCGGCCTGCCCAGTGCGCCTTCGCGCCGCTGTCTACGGCACATGCTACGTAGACAGCGGTGGCTGTCTTTTTGGAAACATCTCCTAAACCATATAGGTTTAGGAGATATTTCTTGGACCTACAGGTAAGCCTTAATCTAGGCTTACCTGTAGGTCAAAGTGGTTTGTAAGGGTTTACAGCCACTTTAAAATGGCTGCCAGCTACAATATTCTGTTGTTACTTTTATCTTGTGATTTTATCTACAAGTCAATATTAGGGATGAGTAAAGATAAGAGTTACCATTTCCCTGACACTTTGGCAAAAATTGGGAGATTTTGATGACATTTGGCCAATTTGGCGAAATACATAGGAGTAATTAAAGCCCAAACTCTCAGTTTAAATTTGCTGAATGCAACCCACGGTGCATCAAAACAAAAGTTGTTTAAAGTGGAGCTCCACCCAAAAGTGGAAGCTCCACTTTTTCGAATCCTCTCCCCCTCCACTGCCACATTTCGCACTTTGTGGGGGGTTTGACAGCTATCTGCTTCCACTTCCAGGTAAGATTGCCACTGCAGCTTGAGTAGAAATGTCTGACACTTGCCAGCTTGCTAGAAAACTTGCTCTCTGATGGGACCAGTGATCTCTCTGCAGAGGTCCAACATGCCCCCTACTGAGTCAGATCTAAAGCCTTGCAATTAGTAAAGCTTGTGCTCCCTGCTGATTGGAGAGATCTGGCTCCGACCTAGCAGGGGATGAGCTGGACATCTGCAGAGAGAACACTGCTTCCACAAGGAGAGCAAGGGTCCCAACTCTACAGCATGCTGGCTGGGGACAAACTTTTCTACTCAAGCTGTGGCTGCTTTAGAAGAAAAAAAATTGTAGGACATCAAACACCATTTAGCGGATTTAAATTGAGTGTTCAATTAGGCTTTAAGATGTTTCAGGAAAAAGGTTTTTGAGTGTCACTGATGCTCGTTTTACCTATACTGGACCTGTTCATGTGTAAACATTTGGCCTTATTAGCCTTATTACTTTACTCTTTTTTTTAAAAAAAGAGAAAAAAAATGGCAATGGAAAAAGTGAAATAAAAAATTTAAAATGACAGCAGCACATCATGATGTAACACACAAAAACAGTAAATTTACACAAATACAAAGAACACTATGAAATAACCAAACTACTATTATTAAAATCATCCTACTCTCTAATAGATTTTTTCTACTCTATAATAGATTTTTCTCAAGCAAATTTGCAACAATTTCTCAATCAGTGACAATAATAATAATAATAATAATAATAATAATAATATCAGATATTATAATGCATATGAAATGAAACGAAATCATTGTCTTCCAACCCAAACTATTTTCTGGCCTGCTCTAGAGATGTAACATTTCCGGAAGTTTTGAAGGGATTGAGAAAAAAAGTTTTTTTTCCTGTTTTTTTTTCTGGAAAAAGTGGTTTTACAAAATGAAAGTTGTTTTGTTATACTGGGAAGGTGAAATTTAGTGTATATAAAAGTATTTTGCTTGAAATAAAAGTGCAGCTTACTCAGTAAATAAACTAAACTTGTGTTTTAAATTTGTATCTTTTATTACAAATGGAACCACAAGGACTGTATATGTTAAGACCATTTAAACAGGTAACCACCCACTTCCCCTCATAACAATTTAACAACTTCCTGACAATATGCATTTTCACTTATTGACAATGCTGATCCAGAATGATATATTGATCTTTTAAGAGCTTGATCAATGTTGTCCTGATTTTCAGGTGTCATTTTATCTATAAATTAAGGGATTGTGTAATTTTTGGAGGCAGTGATTTGTAACACTTCCTTTCCTAAAGATGCTGCTGGTCAATAAACACTTTGTGATGATTCAGAAGCAGCAGAAAGAGTGTTTCTGGAATGAGAAATCTGGAGTGAAAAGCTCATCACACTTTTATTATGGCCCTCATCATTTAATTTCATAAGGTATTTTTTAATGCCCTTAGGGCTTCTCTGGCATGCAAGGATATATTTTGTCATCTTTGTAGCATTTGGAAAAGAATATTTCTTCTCACATAAATTGCATAATTTGCTTTGCTCTCTGTAGAAATTGCACTGTGGAAATAATTCCAAGCTTTAGATGTTGGCAGTGGCGTAACTAGAACCTTCAGGGCCCCGATGCAAGAAACCATGAAGGGCCCCCCTGAACCCCAGCCAGGGCCCTTCCCTCCGAGTCTGGCGGTGGAACTCCAGGGTGTGGTCAAAGGTATGACCTTTGTGAGCCCTGTAGTTCCACCACTGGCATCTGTAGTTTTTTTTTATTATTTTCTTTTTAATTTTTAGGTGCCCCATTGGGGGCTGTCCCTAGGCAGGATGGGGTCCCCGTCCCCAGAAGAGATGAGGTCTTTTTCTCCAGGGCAGATAAAGTTACTGACCCCAGGTGAGAAGGGGTCCCTGTCCCCACGAGAGAAGGGGTCCCTGTCCCCAGGGAGAGATGGAGGGGGTATGTAATGGTGTGTGGGGGATGGGGTCCTCTCACTTACCATGTCCAAGCTGTAGGCCGCGCACTCATCCATGTTGGCCTGGGCTCCATCCAGTGTGCTAGACGGGCGATCAGCATATCTCCCAGAAAAACCTTTCATCATCTGTGTATGATGGGGGAGGAGGAGGGCTGGCAGACAAGCCTGCAGTGTCCTCCGGCGAGCCGGTTCTCATAGGGCTGCACTGCATCTGTGTGCTTAAAGTTTGTTTACCCGGGAGAAGTATGCAGTGCAGAGTGGGCCGGACTCGGGGGGCCGGACTCTGGCTGGGGAGAACAGACATCGGACTGAGCGGCAATGCATGGAGCAGGAGAGGGGTACTCTGAGGAGCCAGCCGAGGACACAGGTCATGCAGGTGAATGAACAACTAAAGAGCAGCCAGTGCGATAGTCGAGCATGGAGCTCTGCTAGTCACCCTCCACCTCCAGCCACCCATGTGCATGGTGCACTGGTACCCCTAGCTGCCTATGCTGCTGCCGGCCATATGTAGAGGGGGCTGCATGGGCCCCCTGCATCACAGGGCCTGGTTGCGGTTGCGACTGCTGCACCCTTTATAGTTACGCCCCTGGATGTTGGTCTCACCATTTTACTAAGGGAAGGAAAAGAAAAACAATTTACTGACCAGACTATAGGTAAACACTATGCTGCAAAGGAGGAGAACATTAATAGGAATCATTTAAAGGTTATAAAGATAAACAAAGTTCAGTGTTACTTGAAATGTATTCCAGGATTTCCTTGTCTTCAGCTGAGAGAATTTGCAATAATTTAAGACTGTACATAAAGTCTAAGCCCCTGTACACACGGTCGGAGATTTCCACAACCAAATCCATCGGATTTTGCCTGTCGGATTTTGTCCGTCGGATCTTGTCCGAAACTGTTGCATACACACGGTCGGACAAAGTTGGCGAAAAAATCCGATCTTTCAGAACGTGATGACGTAATTTCGTTACAAAGGGACTACATTCAGGCTAGTAGCCAATAGCTTTGATGTAGGAATTTGATCTGAGCATGCGTGGCACTTGGTCCTATCAAAATTCTCTACACATGATCAGAGTATGTCCGATCGGCCCAGTTGGTCGGAAAATATTTCCAACATGTTGGAAAATTGGGTTCGACGGATATTCAGACGGAATCAGTCCGATGCATACCACACACAGTCGGATTATCCGACCACACGGTCTGATAGGACACATTCCGACGGATTCTCCGACCGTGTGTACAAGGGCTTAGAAATCTTTCATTAGCTTCTTCCTGTTATATACTGTAGTTTGAATACTATGTCACAGATATATTACTTATCATTGTAAAATAATTGTTTTTTTACAATTTTTCTAGGGATAAAACAGAAAACGGCTTTCAAAAAAATGGAAAAAAATGTATTTTTTCCAGATTTTACTTTTTTTTCCACGCTCTCCCATCTCTAGCCTGGGCACATGTTTCTGTATAGTCTGCAAGATTTGTAGATTCCTTCTTTTCCCAGTGTTTCTACATGGCAGTGTTTATTCCTTTATGGAATTGCAACAGGCTTGGAAAGTTCTTGCAGAAGTGGATGCTGGATGCTCAATTCCTACTGACACAGGCATGTTTTCAGAACTACATCTCCCAGTGGCCTATAGTGTGTGGGCAGGCTACCAGGAGTCAAGGCAGCAATTGTTTCCTGGGAAAGAAAATAATGTATACTGTATATGAGGGCAAGGGACAGAAAGGAATGGGGATAGGTGGATTTCTATAGTCTAGCCGTGGATTACTCAGGCAAGGTTGTTTACATTTCATGGGATTTTAACGCAGCAGAGGCAGCATTGTTAGTCGACAAAGTTAGGAGCTCACTGAATTTTAGGAAGGATCCCCAAGGCTTTTTTTTTGTTTTGCATGTGTTCATTTTTTTACTTACTCAGACGTGCACTTTAACCCACTTGTAAACTTTAAAGGAAGATTTTAGCTGAAAATTAAAAAGCAGTCATTACGTCTAACCTTGCCTTGGCTTAACTTTGAATAAAAAGAAGAGAGATGTAGAAAGGCACTGAAGCTGTCCAATCAGAGGGCAAAGATAGAGATCTTGACTGGTTTTCTATCCCTCTCTAGTAGTTGTTTTTCTCTACCTCAGCCGACCCGCAAAACTGGCTGCCACCCACCGACATGAGATCATCTCATATCTATGGGTACCATTATCTTTGTTTGTAACAGTAGTTTCTTCACTTAAATGCAGCTCCTTGTTTATGTCTAGTTCCTGTTATTTTATCCAATTGTCGAATGTAGACAGGAGTTTTAGATATTCTGCTTAGCACATGGCCCAGTTCTACAAGTAAAGGGAAATTATCTGGCTACACAGTCTTTATGGGTGCCTGAATTTTCAGGTTCCTATATTCCTACAGCATGAAAGCTGCATTCATAGCTCATATAGTAAAATTGCAAATGTGTATGTTGTCTTAAGCTTCCATTCTCTATCTACCATCCCTACCCCCGATTTCAGTAAACCCTTGATTACTAATATAGTTCTGTGTCCTCCTCTGTTGCACTCTAATACCACCTATGCTCCTATCAATTCACATATCTACAAAACTCATTTAATAACCCATCATTTCGTAGTGAATTAGCATATAATGACTTGCCATAGAGATGTGAGAAATAACAAGGAGCTGGAATTTTGAAACCTTTTGATTTAATAGAATATACAGAAAATTACAGGGGAATGCAGGAACACAAGTAAAAGAAACATAACCATTGTTTGTGCAATAGAACAACATAGCATTAGAGAGAACCCATCACGGTTTGTCAAAGCAGCACTTTAGAATCATCAGGCAGGGAATTCAAATTAACTGGGAAAACACATTGACAAAAAATGATATCACGGCATGAGCCCACATTGTATTTTGAAGCCCTCTATTACCTGAGTCCTGAGTAAATGCTTAATAATGTGGTTTTATTAAGTCAAGCTGTGTCAGTGTAGAGATTAACCATACAATAATGGTGTAAATGAAGACATTTTGAAGTGTAATTGTGGTGTTCGTGCAGGAGTCACAGTAACAAAACTAATAATCCATATTTACTACAGTAAATCCTTTAAAAGGTATATTTTCCCCACATTGTGAGGATTTACTTGCATCCACAGATTAATACTTGTAAAAACTGACTGGTATCATCACCCTAATTGCCATCTGAGTGTTGCAAAAGAAGACTTATTCTATATTATTATATCAGGTAGAAAGCACAGCAATTTCTACTAATCAATCTATCATCTCCTTTCACTGACAGCTTGAAACTGGAAAGAGTTGAGTCTAGTAGCTATGGGTAACTACATTTTGCATATGATTATTTCCTGGATTGTTAAACAAGCCTGTTTAACTATATCATTTTTGGGTTATAAAAAACATATTGAGATCCATATATTATTATATAATGCTATTTACTAAAAGAAAATACAGAATGGAGTCTCATAAATTGTTGACATTGGAAGTTAAGTGAATAATGTAAGCAAGGTTATTTATTAAAATTTTTAAAAAGTTAGATCCACCAGGACTCTAATAAGATCCTATTAGAGGAAATTAGAGATTAATGTTGTCAGTCCTCCATGCTTGCCAACTTTGACTATTAAATGCCTCCATGGTGGCACTGGTTCCTGAGTTTAGACTCCCTTCATATCTGTCTGTTGTGTTAGACTTGCACCCCAACCCCCTATTAGAGTAGGCCACATCACATCACCATGCACATGATGTGCATTGTGGTGTGCTGCATTCAAAAAAAGAATCAGGTCCAATTTTTGGGACACTGCCATTCTTTGGCAGACCATTTATAGTGAAAAGGCTATCGTAAAACATCTTAATTTGTGTACTTTAACACATCACAACAGCCAGAATAAATGTAAGGGGCCTTATTTTGACCTGGGATATAATATATATGGATTTTTGTTGTCCTATGTGCATGGGTGTGCTCTGAGTGCCTTCCAATATTAAAAAATCATGCAAGTGGGTAATTGTAATTCCATCTAGTATGTACTGTATAGTGAGTAAATTGTAATTGTGCACTTTAACTGATGTGAATAGATCTATGTATCTTTGAAGTGCTGTGCTATATGACAGTGCTGCACATGTGTGGGAGTGATGTCATCACAACATGACCATGAAGGTGACCAAACAAATGGAACCCAAAAGCAAGATTGAACAAAGATAGAAGTGCCAAACACTGCCAGTGCAGCACTGGAGGGCACCGTTTGACAGGTAGGAATGTCATAGTGTACTAGTATACGGTTCTTGCTAGCCAAATGATGGCATAAACCACCTAGGGGCCCATTTAAAAAAATGTAGCAGAGCTTAATACCACTTTAACAGTACTGAAACTGCTAAAGTTTTTTTACATTTTATAGATACTTTACTTTGATATATTTAATTCAATGTATGTTAGTGGTGATCAGTGGGAGAGCTGTCTCTTTACATTGGTGGTAAGAAGAGCTCCAGAATGCTGGATTGTTCTGCAATTCTCCACTCCATTGTAGTTTGAACATGGTACATAGAGAACATTTGTTTTTTGTGTGCCCGTGCAGGGACTTCCATTATTCAAAGTTTTTGCTGAAAAAACATAGTGTCCTTACAATATGAATTCAATCTTTACTGTACAAATATAGACAGGTCAGCACCCTGGCCCTTTCAGGGAACAGGAGCCACATGGGTCCGATTTTGTCAACCAATTGCAACTGGGTCCATTTTCTTCTTGCTGCAAAATTGGACTGGGCAGTGGGGAGAGAGCTGAACAGGAAAGAGAAAGATGGTCATTGGCTGCAGCCTCATTTGCAGGAGGAGCCCTACCCAGTGCCCGAAGCACCAAAAGAAAGTCACAGGCTTGCAGGAGGAAGGGCACCATAGAGTGTGCGACAGGGGGTACTTTCTGGTGGTGGTTCTGAGAACTCTGAGGGAGAGGGGAAGCCATGCTATTGTGCTGAAGGGACATAAGCTTGCTGCAGAAAGTCAGGAGACAGAGAGCAGTGCTGTATTCAATTGCCACCTGCCTACCCTGTATAAACAGGAGCACTGCACTGAAACTGTGATCATTCCTACAACTCCTGCCAGTGAGAGAAACTGCAGCATCCAATTCTTCCACTGCTGCATCTAGGACTACTACTGGTGCATTTAGAGTCTGCTGATTCAGAGACTGCTAATCCAGATACTGCTGATCTAGAGACTACTAATGCACCTTAGATTGCTGCTACTGTGTGCAGAAATTGCTGATCCGGAGATTGATAATCCAAGGATGCTGTTTCAAACTTGAAGGAATGAGAATGGGAATGATACGCCATTCATTGGAGTGTTCAGGTGTCATTTTGCCACCCCAGTTGTAATCTTTTGATGGAGATACTGTTCTATTGTATTCCACCACTGGGGGACAATTACAGGTTTCCCTGTTTTACAGTATTGTGGATTACAGATCTTTCTGGTTGTAGCAAGTTGGCAGACACCATCACAAATCTGCAAATCTCTGAATGCCTGCTTCAGATGTCACCAAAATCTAGAGAGATAAGTTGGACTTCACTGCTGTGGTGTGCTTGAAAGCTCTTCAGAATATGTACAGAAAAGTAATAAAACTGTCCCGAACTAACCTATCAAGAAAAGACCCTCTTTCACTTGATGCTGTCAAAGCATTGGACAGGATTGAGTGGTGTTATATAGTATGTGGGGAGTTTAAAAATCGGGCTTGGAGAGGTTTTCTGTAACTGGGATAAACTGTTGTATACTTCTCCAAAGGCATTTTTCTGGGTCAATGATGTGCAGTCCGCTCTCTTTCCACTTTACCGTGGAATGAGACAGGGCTGCCCTCTAATGTCTATCCTCTTTGCAATTATGATAGAGCCATTGGCAGCTTTGCTAAGACAGAATCCAGTGTGTGTTTTTTTGTAGGGGAATGCATGAGGAGAAGGTAGCTATTTATGCTGATATATTTATTTTTCTCTCTGATATGTATAATGCCTCCTATCGCTGAGTTTTGTAATTTTGACATTTCCAGGGTTTAAAATGAATTGAGACATATCTGCGTTGCTTCCACTTGATCCACCCCTGATTTATCTTTTTCTGTATTGCCCCAGTTTAAAACAGTTTCCCAGTTTAAATACCTAGGGGTGCAGACTACTGGCCAGATGCAAGATTACCCTGAATTTAAATGTGTTACTTACTAGATTTTAATCTCAATGCTCTGCATGGTGTAATCTACCTTTATTTGTAGCAGGCCGCACTAATCTTCTCAAGATGGTTTGGATGCCCTAACTGTTGTACCTTTAACATAATTCACCTTGTTGGATTCCACTCAGACATTTTTGGAGGATTAATGTGGTGTTTAGAGGTCCCAGAATTAAAGTAGAATGTTTGCAATAATTCAAAGAACAGGGGGACTGTCAGCTCCTAACCCATGGGTATATTTTCTTGCCGCTCAGCTTTGGCACATTGCTGGATGGGAGGGACATAGCCCTCAGGTTCTCTTATAACATACTTTCATCTTACTTCAAGGTAAAAACCCATGTAGCGACGGCTCCTAAAGAGCAGGTGCTGTGTTTTTGAAAGTTAATGTTTCACCTGAACTGTAGTTTGGTTTGGGTACAATTGTTCTAAATTTGGACCTCACCATCAGTCTGACTGGACTACAGGATGTTCAGCCTGGCCACAAGGGGCACTGTCTCTTCTGGCAGGCATGGAACCACAGTCTAGTTGGGTGCTTTAAGTTTACTCTCTCTCGGAGCCCGCCCAGTGGGAGTGTCGCTCTTGCTGTGCTTTCTGGGAGAGGGTACTTAAGATGCAGATGTCACGTAGCTCGGGGTTCCGGTCCAGAAGTACGTTCTGACTCCATGGTCCTGGTCCTCCTGACCAGCCCCCAGGAAGGCTATGGCCTGGGGTGAGGATCCATCTGACTTGTTGTCTCTGGGCTGGCTAGCCCGAGGCAAGGAAACTAAAGAAGGATTCCAAGGTGGTCCGGTGCTGTCTCCGGTAGTTGGAGAGGCCCAGTAACCTCGCAGCTATCTAGGGGAGGACTGTTCAGAAGAAGGCCACATACGGGTTGGCTTCTTGGCAAGAGCCTGGTGGGGCTGAAGTACCTAAGTGAATCCTGTCTCGTGGGTATCGCCAAGCTGGCTGAAAGATCCAGGTATCACAAGAGTGTTCCACAAGTTTTCGTTTCTTGAAGTTCTACAACACCGTCTGTGGCAGAGACGTATTCCTGTAAGTTCTACAACAACGTCTGTGGCAGAGACTTGTTCCTGAGTAAAGCACCTTGTTGACTGCTAGGCCTTGTGAGAGAGGGACTATCCAACCTGAGTGAACATCCAGTTGTGAATGGCTATTCTCTGGATCTAGTCAAAGTAAGCAAGTCCTTCATTATTGACTTTGACACTAATGCCCCATACACACTATCAGTTTTTCTGCTGAGTTTTTCCTTCAGGTTTACCAAAACCATGTAGTACAAGGACCTGCCTGATTGCATACAAATTGAAACTCCTAAGATTTGACCTCATATTATATGGTTTTGGTAAATCTGAAGGAAAAACTCAGCAGAAAAACTGATAGTGTGTATGGGGCTTGAGAGTACCTGAACTTCCTTCCTAGCCCTCTGATCCTATTTTAATTTGCAATAAAAATCCCTTTATGCAGATCTTCCCATGCAGAAATCTCCCCACATACCGCTGCTCAATTTCCTCATCCCAGGGGCCCCCAAACTGGTTTGATGCCTTATTATGTTTATTTTTCTTGGGACAAAATTGACAATTGCTTGAGCCCAGAAACAACCCCATGCTTCCTTCACCTTGGTTAAAAGGAAGGTCTCCTGGATCATGACCCAGAAGAAAATGGTGAGCACCTTACTGGAAACCAACTTCCCTGTCTCTGCTGAAGAAAAGCATCCACACAACATGATGTTGCTACCATCATGTTTCACAGAAGCGGTGGTGTGTTCAGGGTGATGTGCAGTTAGTTTTCCACCACACATAGCGTTTTGTTTTTAGGCCAAAAAGTTCAATTTTGGTCTCATCAGAACCGGAGCACCTTCTTCCACATTCTTGCTGTGCCCCCTACATGGCTTCTTGCAAATTGCAAACTGAACATCTAATGGCTTTCTTTCAAAATGGCTTTCGGGGGGATGAATACAAATGCAGTCACACTTTTCAGATATTTGTAAGACATTTTTAAAAACATTTATCATTTCTCTTCCACTTCACAATTATGTGCCACTTTGTGTTGGTCTATCACATAAAATCTCAAAAGAATACATTTACGTTTTTGATTGTTACATTATAAAATGTGGAAAATTTCAAGGGGTGCGAATACTTTTTCAAGGCACTGTATAGGTGGGGTACCCCAGGGCTTTGTCCTGGGACCACTTCTGTTTAACGTGTTCATAAATGTTATAGAGCAGGGGTAGGCAACCCCTGGCACTGGTGCCGCAAGGGGCACGCAAAGCTTCTTTTGCCAGCACTTGACTTCCTCCCCATCAGCAACGCAGCACAGGGAAGTGTCAATGAGACACTAATGCATTTCAGTTTCAGAATTCCTCATGCCACACCTGCACTGAGGGGGGGGGGGGCACTGCACCCCCACACATTGTAAAAGGTGGGAAACATTGTTTGATTCTCTAACTTTGCTGTAGCTGTGATCGTCTGCTTTTGTAATGGGAAAGAGATTGGGTGAAGTTCTGCTAGGGGGGTAGTCCCTGTTTCCACTATGAGGAAGAGGACTGTCATTGGCCACTGCTAAAGCCAAATACAGTCCTGCTAGCCCTGTCCCCATCTGGAGGAAGATGACTCGCTTGGTTGCCACTACCAATCTCAGAAAGAAGGGATTTCACTGTGATTGAGAAAACCACAATCAGGTGAGTTTGTGGAATTACTGTTGAGCTTCTGGGAACTTTGTTGAAATTATTCCTGAACCTTTGCCTCACTTACTACTGAACCCCTGCACTATGTGTCCCTTTAAGAAACAGCCAGTATTCAGCGCAATGGAAATCACACCCAACCACTTTTTCTCTGCTGTGCGAACCCTTATGATCCTGCACACAAGCCCACTGCTTTCAGAAAATACCCCTGACCTGAGCTCATCATTACGCATCCATTCCATATGCTTGTATGTGACATCACATACATCACATACAAGCACGCAGGCTGGATGCGAGAGTTGGACCAGCAGGATGTGTGTGCCAGGACAGGAAGAAATTTCTCCAAAGGGACAAAGATGGTAGATATAAACCTTACAGGGGTTATAACCTCTATAACAGCTAAGGATTGGCAAGCTTCAGTATATTATATTTTTGTTCTTGGGTTTATAAGCGCTTTAAGTAGAGAAGATAAAGCCTGTTTTTTTTTTGTATGATCACTAATGCCACGTACACACGACCGGACTTTCCGGCAGACTAGGTCCGACGGTCTTTCCGACGGACTTTCGACAGACTTTCTGAAAGAACGAACAGACTAAGTCCGTTCATTTTGAACGTGATGACGTAAGACGGGACTAAACGAGGAAGTTCAATAGCCAGTAACCAATAGCTTCCCCTGCGTCATATTTGGTCTGTCGGACCAGCACACAGATGAACGGTGTTCCCCATTTTAGTCCGACGGAATGGAGTCCGTCGCATAGATTTGAAACATGTTCTATTTCTAGGTCTGTCTAATTTTTTTTTTTCGAAAAATGATCGGACCAGACCACACACGATCAGATTGTCCGATGGACTAATCTCTCCGGACCTAGTCTGCCGGAAAGTCCGGTCACGTGTACGCGGCATTAGTCTTTTGGGGACAATGTGGTCCCCAGACTGGTGACTCATGTGTCTTTTACCTCGTTCCCAGTAGTTGTCTATCTGGATGCCCAGCTTCATTATGAATTCAAGCAAATGTCATCTGATTTAACTGATATTATTGATCTACATTTTCACATCATTATTAATGCTTTTTGAATTGATGTGGTGCTTGTGGATCACTCTCATCTGTTGTATTTGAACACAGGGCACAGGCCCTCTAGAATTGTATCATACTGTATATACACTGTGTATTTTTTTTATTTTGTGAACAGATTAATTATTTTAAAGAAAGAAATGTTACACAAAAACTTGAGACTAGTTAAATGGAAATGATTCCATCCATATTTTCCATCAATGGTGTCTCCTTGCGTACATGATACACGGAATCATCCACTTGCACACATGTACATACTCACACTTTCCTGAGTTATATTGACACATTTACAGCCTGGAGACCTCCACCATATTGTAAGCGTCATCAATGTTTTTCATTATTTACCTGGCTTTGATCCTTTTCTCAGAGACCTTAGCAACAAGGATTTAGTTGGCATGGTGTGAAATATGTGCACACATCACCTGCTCACAGAGCTGTCCTTCAAATTCCCAGCCATAGCTTCAAACACGCCAGCTTGCCCTGATGTGCAGCACATGCAACTTCTTAATTACCTGATTCCCCTATATTTTCTTCCCCCCGGGAAGCAGCATTGTGAAAAATAACATCCGTGCACACCTGGCTTTGTTAGGTAGGGGCAGCTCTGTATGCTCCATCTATATTTCTATGAGACAGAAAATATGATATAATGATGCCCTTCAAGATCTCCGCATCACAGCGGCAAGTCTTCCTTGTGCGGAAAGGTTCCTGCTTGGAAAATAAGTTATTATGCTACTTAAAATGTTGCAGGAAAGGACACTTTGGTTTCTCCTTTCTTTCGTTCGTTTTTTTTGTTTAAATCCCATTACCCTTAAATATAACACTGTCTTCTTAAACGAGAAGGTATTTACTTGCCCTAATTTCCATCATATATCTAAAATGGTTATTCCTCTTTTAAAGAGCCATGCAAATCAATCCTTTATGATTTATTACCCAAATACTGCTTCTAATTAAATAGCCATGTATTCCAACTGGCATAAAACTATTTCAGACTTGTGAGTCCTTATAATGCAAAATATGGAAAGCATGGGGAAGAATTATTACAACAGGTGCACAGAGAATCTAATACAGCTGTGCTAAGTAACCAATCAGCTTCCAGGTTTTATTGTTGTCAGCATACAAGCTGAAATTAGCAGCTGATTGGTTACTATGCACATCTGTACCAGTTTCTGTGTGCACCTGTTTTAGTAAATCCCCCCTTTGGCTTTATAGGGAATACAACAGACATGGTAACCCTATATGTTAATTGCTTCCTTTCCAAGTTGCCCCTAGTATGTGTGTATACACGTGAGATAGGGACCTTAGATTGCAAGCTCCTTGGGGGAGCTTTGTAAATCATTGGCTCTATATAAACACATGCAATAAATACTGTACATCCATTAACTGTATTAATTTATATACATTCCAATATGTAGCATTAAAAAAGCATATTGGTGAATTCAAACTATTGTTAATCCTAAAGCCATTTACTCAGATTACCTACTTGTATGTACATGCTTGCAGAGAATCATTCACCTATACAGTCCGTAGGGTTCAATATTAAGTTGGTCCACCCATTACAGCTATAACAGCTTTAACTCTTCTGAGAAGGTTGTCCACAAGGTTTAGCAGTGTGTCTATGAGAATGTTTGATCATTCTTCCAGAAGCGCATTTGTGAGGTCAGGCACTGATGTTGGACGAAAAGACCTGCCTCGGGAGTCTCTGCCCTAATTCATCCCAAAGGTGTTTTATCAGGTTGAGGCCAGGACTCTGTGCAGGTCAGTTAAGTTCCTTAACCCCAAACTCGCTCATCCATGTCTTTATGGACCTTGCTTTGTGCACTGAGTTATGTTAGAACAAGAAGGGGCCATGCCCAAACTGATCCCGCAAAGTTGGAAGCATGAAGCTGTCCAAACTGTCTCGGTATGCTGACGCCTTAAGAGTTCCCTTCACTAGAACTCTGGGGCCATGCCCAGCCCCTGAGAAACAAGCCCACATCCTAATTAGACATGTGCGATTAGTTTCATACGAATTTCCCTAAATTCGTACGTTCGGGACGATTCGAAATACGAATTGCCATGCGTCTGAATTTTGTACGAAATACGAACTTTGGTTTACGAATCCCCAGGAGGAAGTCAGCACAGCAAAGGGATGGTGGGAGCCCCTCATCTAACGAAAATTCGTATTTCGGATAGGAAATTCTTCAACGGAATTTCGTATTTCGGATAAAAACCAAACTTCCATCAGCATCGACTGTAATATTGAGGTATATTTTTGCCTTTAAATTCATCGTAAAGAACGTTTGTACAAGTTAACGAACCTAACGGCAATTCGTATTTTGTACGAATTGAAATTGAATTTCGGACACGAAATACGAAGTGCGAATTAATTCTAATACGAACCGGAACGGAACTAAATGAATTTATTGACGGCGCCCATGTCTAATCCTAATCCCCCCTCCACCGAATGATTTGGACCAGTGCACAAAGCAAGGTCCATAAAGACATGGATGAGTGAGTTTGGGGTGGAAGAACTTGACTGGCCCACACAGAGCCCTGACCTCAACCCGATAGAAACACCTTTGGGATGAATTAGAGTGGAGACTGTGAGCCAGGCCTTCTCATCGACATCAGTGCCTGACCTCACAAATGCGTTTCTGGAAGAATGGTCAAACATTCCCATAGACACACTCCTAAACCTTATGGACAGCCTTCCCAGAAGAGTCGAAGCTGTTATAGCTGCAAAGGGTGGGCCAACTCAATATTGAACCCTATGGACTAAGACTGGGATGCTATTAAAGTTCATGTGCGGGTAAAGGCAGGTGTCCCAATACTTTTGGCAATATAGTGTACATGCAAAGGTAAAACTGAACTACAGGCAAATACATAAATACACAGAGGAGATTCATATACATAGACAGCTCTTGAGCCTACCAAAGACTTTGTATTTCTGTCCAGCCAGTCCTTAGACTTACAGTATACGACTTTGCCACACAGCATGGCCCTGTATATCCTTTGCAGCTCTGTAATGCTTACAGGTCTAGCTTCTCCCTCTGCTTTTTACTGGGCAGTGACAGGAGAAGAAGCACACTGATAAGCTCATCTCTCTGTCTTTCAGCTCTCTCCTCCGGTTGGCATTGTCCTTGTCAGGATATCAGCACTCCATCACACCTGGAAAGCCCTGCATCGCGATTGCGCTCTTCCTTTGCTTGGTCTTCTCGGCTCTTCATTGGATAGATTGATAGCAGAACAGCCATTGGCTCATGCTGCTGTCAATCAACTCCAATGATGCAAGGGCCAGGGGGTGGGGCCGAGTCCTGTAGTTGGCGGCTCATGCTGCTGTCAATCAACTC
This sequence comes from Lithobates pipiens, assembly GCF_037356315.1. Lineage (NCBI taxonomy): Eukaryota > Metazoa > Chordata > Amphibia > Anura > Ranidae > Lithobates > Lithobates pipiens. The sequence continues at coordinate 456,657,016 of NW_027507764.1, read as the reverse complement.
CAATGATGCAAGGGCCAGGGGGTGGGGCCGAGTCCTGTAGTTGGCGGCTATGGATGCCGAATACAGGTCTTGGGAGCACGCCCGCAAGGTAACCCCCTTGAGAGAGTGCTTCCCAGAGGGGGTTATCAGAAGCGGAGAGGAGCCAAGACAGCCGCCGAGGGACCCCAAAAGACGAGGCTTGGGGCCACTGTGGTTTGACCTCATATTATATGGTTTTGGTAAATCTGAAGACAAAAATCTGCAGAAAATCTAATAGTGTGTATTGGGTCTAAAGAATAGACTTTGCTTAACCGCTTCCTGTCCAGCGCACGCCAATTTACGTTGGCAGAATTTCACTGGTGGGCAAAAGGGCGTACAGGTACGTCCCTTTTAAGAAGCGGTGCTGTGCGCGCTGGGTTCTCCGTGACTGCAGGTCCCGCACACTTGATGTCCGCCGAGAGCGCCCTATTGTGTCACAGAGAGGTAGAACGGGGAGATGCTTTTGTAAACATTTCCCCATTCTGCCTAGTGACAGGACAGAGATCACTGCTCTCTGTCATCGAGAGCAGTGATCGCTGTCATGTGAGGTGTAGCCCCTCCCCCCACAGTTAAAATCACTCCCTAGGACACACTTAACCCCTTCATCGCCCCTAGAGGTTAATCCCTTCAATGCCAGTGTCATTTACACATTAATCAATGCATTTTTATAGCACTGATCACTGTATAAATGACAATGGTCCCAAAATAGTGTCAAAAGTGCCCATTCTGTCCGCCATAATGCCCCGATAAAAATCGCAGATCACCGCCATTACTAAAAAAAATGTAATAATAAAAATGCCATGAAGCTATCCCCTATTTTGTAAACACTATACATTTTCCGCAATCAATCAACATACTCTTATTGGGATTTTTTTTTTCTTCCAAAAATATGTTGAAGAATACTTATCGACCTAAACTGAGGAAAAAAATAGTTTTTCTTTTATATTTTTGGGGGATATTTATTATAGCAAAAAGTAAAAAAATAATGCGTTTTTTTCAAAATGGATGCTATTTTTTTGTTTATAGCGCAAAAAATAAAAACCGCAGAGGTGATCAAATACCACCAAAAGAAAGCTCTATTTGTGTGAAAAAAGGACTTCAATTTTGTTTGGGTACAAAAACGTGCAGTTGTCAGTTAAAGCGTTGCAGTGCTGAATCGCAAAAAGTGCTCTGGTCAGGAAGAGGGTAAATCCTTTTGGGGCTGAAGTGGTTAAGAATAGCAAATTCAAAGGCACATTTTAAGGCTCCATGCACACTGAAGCTGATAAACTGCAGTTTATTGGAGTTTGGGCGTTTTTTGTAAAAGCCCATAAACTCCACTCTATGTTAGCCTATGTGTCCATGCACACATGGACGTTTTTCAGCTTTAATGAGCAGTGGAGTTTATGGGCTTTTTTCTGAACGCCAGAAATTCGCGTTCAAAGTGCCGTTTTTCAGCGGCAAAAAACGACAAACGCTCATTAACGCTCATTAACGCTCATTAACGCTCGTTCATTAGTGTTCGGCATTCTATTTTTCAATGCATTGTGGGATTTTTGGAGTGTCCTCTGTGTATTTTTATAAAAAACGCCCATTAACGCTAACGCTGTAAAACGCTCATTAACGCTCATTAACGCTAGTATAAAACGCTGTTAAAAGCAGGTTTTCAACCAGCGTTTTCTGCCAGAAATCTGGCGTCCAGAAATAGCTTTTTTGAGCTTCAGTGTGCATGGAGCCTAAGTGAATAAAAAATATTTAGTCTGCTTTCACACTGAGTCGCTTTACAGTAAGATGACCAGATTTTTTAAATAAAATCCGTGGACATATTTTTTTTTTACTAGTAATGGCGGCAATTAGCGACTCTCTACCATTCGCAGCCACCGCCCACCTCACAGCCTGTCAAGTCTTACTTTCTGGGCCCTGGCTACTAATGGGTGAGGAGTGGAAGAAGATCACTCTGCCAGGGAAGGCAAGGAGATGAGCAGGTGGCTGGCTGGGACTTGAGCCAAGGCAGAAGAACATGTGAGCAGGAACTGAAAAGGCATGCACTCGAAATGGAAGAAATATTCTCTCTGCTCTGACCAAAACATGATCATCACAGTGGCGGCTGGTGAAATTTTAGGATGGGGGGGCGCAAGACCCCGCCCCTCCACATTTGCCCCTTCCACTTCTCATTAGCCACATCCCTTATAGAATCCACATCATATACCAAGCTGTACATTATACACCGGGCTCTGCACATCATATACCAGGCTGAACATTATACACAGGGTTCTGCACATCATATACCAGGCTGCACATTATACACAGGGCTCTGCACTTCATATACCAGGCTTCACATTATACACAGGGCTCTGCACATCATATACCAGGCTGCACATTATACACAGGGCTCTGCACATCATATACCAGGCTGCACATTATACACTGGGCTCTGCACATCCTATACCAGGCTGCACATTATACACAGGGCTCTGCACATCATATACCAGGCTGCACATTCGATGTCGGTAGCGCTGCTCAATGCATCTGAGTCTATGCACTGCACCCGCCTGGCCAGTCCATCGCACCGGAAGCTATGGCGCGATCGACCACACCACAGAGCGAGTTTTTTGGGGGCACATGAAGCACCTCGCCTGCAATCTCATGATTGCATCGACGTGATGCTTCCCATATTGCACTGCGCCCGGACATGTTTAAATATTTTTATTACATTTTTTTGCCAGTTGATAAGCAGGGGGTAGTTGGGTTGGGGGGTTGTGTGCTGGGTTGATAAGCCGTGGGGGGGGGGGGGGGGAGTCTGCTGCCGTCCAACCTCCAAAAATAACATGCTGCACATGAAAAAAAATGTTCTGCTGTCCTACCTCTGAAAAACATTACTGAAATTGATAAGCGAGGCTGCTGCCGTCCTTCCTACAAAGTAGTCTGCTAGTCTGCTGCCGTCTATAGAAGTCTGTGCATCAGTAAATATCACCAACAGAATAATAAATGTTGGTACACTGTAACACATGCATGTCAAGCTGGAGATCAGAGGATCCAATATACATGATGTCTCAAACATGTGATCTAGAAAATATATACATTTACATGCCACATGTCACATAGCAAGCAAACCTCTGACATGTAAGTCCCAGCCAGTGTTTGCCTTAGAAACATAAAACAATCTGTTGGTAATGTATACATCACAGCGTATAGGAGGTTTTATGAGCAGATTACTATAGATAGATATCACATGAATGGGTTGATAAGCCAGTGGGGGGGGGGGGGGGGGGGAGTCTGCTGCAATCCAACCTCCAAAAATAACATGCTCCACATGAAGAAAAATGATGGGTTCATAAGCGGGGGGGGGGATGTGCTGCCGTCCTACCTCTGAAAAACATTCCTGAAACTGATAAGAGAGGCTGCTGCCGTCTAACCTCTAAAGTAGTCTGGTGCCGTCTATAGAAGTGAAGTGTGCATCAGTTCAGCATCGGCTCAGCTCAGCTTCCTCTCATGCTGGACTGAGAAGACGAGTGCCAACGTCACTTCCTGGAGTGACGTCGTAGGCAGCGCTGCTCAATGCATCTGAGTCTATGCGCTGAACTCGCCCGGCCAGTCCCTCACGCGCAGAAGCTGTGGCGCGATCGACCGCGCCACAGAGCGAGTTTTTTGGGGGCCAATGAAGCGCCTCGTCTGCAATCTCATGATTCTATCGACGTGGCGCTTCCTGTATTGCACTGCCTGGGGGGGGGGGGGGGGGCGGCGCCCGGGCGGCCGCCACTGGATCATCAGAAAGTGGCACAGATAATGAAAAAAAATACACCCCCCACCCTCATGTAATTCAGATTTCATTTTTTTTTTATTCTGCACTGATTGTCTTTGAAATTGCCGCAGCCCCTGTTCAAATCCAATCCGGGGACAAAACCGGGGACAAACTTGGAACCGGGGATGTCTGGTCGCCCTACTTTACAGGTGCTATAGCGCTAAAAATAGCACCTGCATAGTGCCTGTAAAGAGCCTCTCATCTCGCTCCAGTGTGAAAGTCTGAGTGCTTTCACACTGGAGCAGTGCGTTTGCAGGATGGTAAAAAAAGTCCTGCAAGCTGCATCTTTACAGCGCTGTAGGAGCGGTGTATACACTGCTCCTAATGTGCCCCTGCCCATTGAAATCAATGGGCAGCGCCACCCTTTTTCGGCCCTGCTAGCACCCCACTAGTGGCCGAATAGTGCTGCTAAAAGGAGGTAAAGCACCGCTAAAAATAGTGGCTCTTTACCGCCAATGGCTCTTTACTGCCAACGGTAAAGAGCCACTATGTGAAAGCGGCCTTATGGAAAGGAAAGGAAAACCATTGTATGTGCTTTTACCTGCAAATTTTTTAAGATGTGACCTTTTCAGCATGCAATTTATTTTTAATTCAACTCCCTGCGTTTTATCAGAAAGTTGTTATCTCTTATGCTATTTTTTTTCATCGTTCAAATCAATGAGAATTGAATAACCAGCATGGTCATATCTCTTCCAGTCTGGTTAAATGAGCGTCTTCACATCCTGATAATGATGCAGCCGGGCCCTTGAGGACGTTGTGCTTTGTGACTGCTCTGCACTTACTACATTTTAAATGGGTGAGATAATTTTCCTGACGATGAGGTAAGTGACTGGCCTGGCCAGAAGCTAAGAAAGGTTACCATGTGATCATTCATGTAAACATAAATACTATTCCTGCGGGACAATAAGAGACAGCTGTGTCTGTTGTTGAGCGGCTCTCAGAGCCTGGTGCAGAGGGCTCTGGGGAATTAACCCTTAGTCATTTAGACTGTCTGGCTTCTTAAAGGGTCCAAATTGCTGTTCTGTGTTCCCTAATACTGGACCTTTGTTCCATATTACATAACGCACAAGAATTCAGATGATTGGGACTCCTAACACATGTCTTATTATTAAGATAACTACACTGTGCACACTTGATTAGGTTCACCCATTCGGTTCAGTTGTTGTTTGGATATTAAGCCCGGGTTCACACTACTGCGATCGCCGATTGCCAATTACCGATCACATGCAATGTCTGCGAGATGTGAGTTTAGCCATACCGTTGTGGACTTGTTTTTCCCCGCACTAGAATTGGATCGCTTTAGAGTTGCCACCTCATCCATTTAGGGGCGGTTCACACTATTGCGATGCGAGAACCCTGCAAATCAACTGCGGGTTCCCGCATGGCACCCGGCACGCACGGCAGTTCACACTGCCATATGCGAACTGCTGGGGAGTGTCATTATATGTTAACTACATCCCCATTTCAGCTCCCATATCACACTGTGAACTGAAAGTCTGGACATGAATTGGATCGCATGTGTCCCAACAGAAAAAAGGGTCCTGTGCGTGTTTGCACTGAATGCGGTGCGATATCAGCCATACAATCTGTATGGCTGACATCGCACCGCCCAGACATTGCATGTAATGCAAACAGCAGTGTGCTGCACATTACATGCGATGCCTGCCATCGCAATAGTGTGAATCGGCCCTTAGGCTGGGTTCACACTGCTGCGGTGTACGAGATCGGATGTGATTCGCACCGCACTGCAGTGCAAATCACATGCGATCTCTGTGCGATGTGATTTCAGCCATACAGATAGTATGGCTGAATTCGCATCGCATCCGGCCCAAACTCGTACAGGACCCTTTTTTTGGTCCGCAGCAGAATCGGATCGCATGGGTGTTCACACCAGGCGATCCGATTCCTGTCCAAGTTTGCAGATCACACTGCGATATGCGAACTGATTTGGAGGTGTCATTAACTTTTCACTGACACTACCAGCACTGACACTGACACTGACACTTTTCACTGACACTCCTCTGAGCTGGTGGGTTTGGGGGTGTGAATTCTGACACAGATCTCCGGTGAGGCACTAGGGTCGCAGCTTCATGGACTGACTGTTTCTGTGTTGATCAGTGAGGATTCTTTGAGTGCAGCGATCATTGGAGGGAGAACATGTTTAAACACTTCTCCCACGACTGTCTCTGTTTCATGGACTGTTTGTGGACTGTGATCAGTGGCAGTCCTTGGGGTCGCCCTGTTCGCAGTTCCATAAGACAGACACCTAGGTAGAGGAAGAGAATTTAATAGAGAGAAATGCTTAATTTTATGTTTATGTGAATTTTTGTCTTGTCTTGGAATTCCAATTTACAGTATAAGATTGTTTTTGTTTTCTGAATTCAGATAAATTGTTGGGTAGTTGATATTGGGTCTGGGATCAAAAGTAACATTTCTGTCTTTGCAGATGACACCAAGATATGCAGTGGAATAACGTCCTTACAGGATGTCTCCAATTTACAAGCCGACCTCAATGCTCTGTCTAATTGGGCGACTATGTGGCAGATGAGGTTTAATGTTGATAAATATAAAGTTATGCACTTGGGGGCTAAGAATATGCATGCATCATACATGCTAGGGGGAGTACAACTGGGGGAATCCATAGTGGAGAAGGATCTGGGGGTTTTGGTAGACCATAAGCTCAATAACAACATGCAATGCCAAGCTGCTGTTTCCAAAGCGAGCAAAGTCCTTTCTTGTATTAAGAGAGGTATGGACTCCAGAGAGAGAGATATAATTTTGCCCCTGTTCAAATCATTAGTAAGACCTCACCTGGAATATGCAGTTCAGTTTTGGGCACCAGTTCTCAAAAAGGATATCGGGGAACTGGAGAAAGTGCAGAGAAGGGCAACCAAACTGATAAGAGGCATGGAGGAGCTCAGCTATGAGGAGAGATTAGAGGAACTAAATGTATTCACTCTTGAGAAGAGGAGAATAAGGGGGGATATGATCAACATGTTCAAATATATTAGGGGTCCATATAGTGAACTTGGTGTTGAGTTGTTCTCTGTACGGTCAACCCAGAGGACACAGGGGCACTCTTTACGTCTAGAGGAAAAGAGATTTCATCTTCAAGTACAGAAAGGTTTCTTCACAGTTAGAGCTGTGAAAATGTGGAATAGACTCCCGCCAGAGGTGGTTCTGGCCAGCTCAATAGATTGCTTTAAGAAAGGCCTGGATACTTTCTTGATGGTACATAATATAACTAGGTACTAACATAGGTAAAGTTGATCCAGGGAAAATCCGATCGCCTCTTGGGGGATCAGAAAGGAATTTTTTTCCCCTGCTGTAGCAAATTGGAGCATGCTCTGCTGGGGTTTTTTTTCGACTTCCTCTGGATCAATTGTGGGCATAAAATTGGGTATTTGGATTGTACGATTATTTTTTTATTTTATTTATTTGTTTTTAAGGTTGAACTGGATGGACTTGTGTCTTTTTTCAACCTGACTAACTATGTAACTATGTAACTATCAGGGGCGGACTGACAACTCATGGGGCCCCCAGGCAATAGGAGATTATGGGGCCCCCCTGGCAATTAGAGATTATGGGGCCACACAGTATACAATCACACAGGTTACACATACATGTACAAACTGTATACACAGATATGTTTCTATTGGCTGAGAAGGTACTGGAGAGGTGGGGCAGCTATAATCTCTGGATTTTTAGACCAAAAGGATGTCGGTAAGGGACATTTCAGGGCCGATGTAAAAGAAAACACAGATTTTTACATACTGTCCCTGGTTTTACTGAGGCTGGCAACCCTGATAGGGGGCCCCCTAATGGCCCGGACCCTCGGGCAGTGCCCAGGTGGCTGAATGGTCAGTCCGCCCCTGGTAACTATGTAACTATATATATGTCCTATGATCCTGCCAAGACAGAGAGCGTTGCTAAAGTGGGCAGGTGAAAGGGACAGAGTAGGGTACTCATTTTTGTACTGTTTAGCACAATGCACGGGGGTACATATCCGCTCGCAGAGATCTGCTATTTTGTTTCGGGTGGAAGAGGGGAATAAACCACCAACCATGCCTTCACCACCGCTTTTGTGGGGAGCATACTTCTATATTTGCATTCCATAGTCAGCGAGTCAGAGAGACTTGCTGAGGTGGAGAATGAATGTTAAAGAAGGATTTGATTCAGAAAGGTTATCTATAAAGGTACATGTTTATTGTTAAAATGTTGTAACTAGTGTCAGTCTATTCATGAAATGTGTTGGGCACATATTAAGCCCATGTCCACTCCATAGTAAATTGGGAACATTAAAAGGGGAATGTGACATGTCACTGACAAAATGATATGTATGCGCTGGTACCACATGTTTTTTTTTAAAGGAATCTGATCAAATACAAATTTTTAGAGTCTGACTTTAAGACTGTTTTGGGTGTGGTTGCCTATCCTTACATTATTGAAGTTAAAATGTGTTTTTTTCTGATAACAGCAAATGTGCTATATTTGTGCAAATTGTTTTAATATTGTTTAAGCTGTATTAACAATGATTTTAAAATATTGATTTTGACAGGGTTGAGAATATTATAATTAAGAGTCCAGAATTCGAAAGTAAACAAAGGGATGTTGTATATTACAGGCGCTACGCCAGAGGAATTGTGGTTAGTAAAGAAAAAGAGAAGTAACTGTGTTGTGTAATTCCGGACACTAGAGAGAAAAATATTAAGGTTTGAAGGTGTTATGGAAAATGAAGGAAAACGCCCTCTGAAGACGTAATCACGAAACACGTCAGGGCGTGGTCACGCGAGCAGTGAGGGTGAACAGTAGCCGACAAGGACCCGGGTCTCCACACGCAGGCTATGACGCATGAGGGCTCCAGACTGACGGTGAGGCGCTTGTCTGGTATAGCTGGCATCCTCATTTTATATGCTTTTAGTAGAAACTTTTCAAGTAAGCGCATTATGTAAGGGGGAAGAAGGGTATTACTATTAATAAAAGATACTACGCTATATTAGACCCCTTGCATTTCTTTCATGTCTGCATCTAATGAGTGAGATCCAAACGGAGGACACAGGATTATACAGCGGGACCCTTCACAGCAGAGATAGGCTTAAAAGATACTATTGTCTGGTAAGCGGCCATTTGAGTGGACACACACAGAGGTGAAAATCTGGTGAAGGTGTAGGATTCCACCTATGTATATCCACACATATGGGAAGACAGATTGTATGATATACACTACAATCACGCAAAAAGAGTGTGAAGGACTCCTTTATAATTTGATGTTGATGTTGGACTGATCAATACGGGACTGTGTTTCCTATATATATGTTTTTTTCTGTTTTTATGGTTACAAGCTCTTTAAGGTTTTATTAATGATTGTTAGCAAACTAATAATGCATTTAATCTAAATGAACTGCACGGTGGAAACAGGAAACTGATGGTCCCACCAGTATGCAGTACAAGCGCTGTTAGTGTTTGTCTTGGTTTCCCAGGTCGATCACATTGTTTTATATGGCCAAATGAATGTGGAATGAGAGAGTGGTTGTATTGTGTTTAACGAAACACACAGGGTATCATTTCGATTAGTAAAAGTATTTTAAGTGTGTGTCTGGAATGTGCACAACAGGTTGTCTCATATTGTGTTTAGGCCCATGTTATATTTTTCCCTAAAAGTTTGGGGTTAAATTAAAAGTGAAAGTGAAAAAAGGTGAAATTTGAAAAAATGGTTGAAGAAGTTACTGAAATTAAATGACTGGAATCAAGATACATTGCTGCATATATGAAATAAGCAATCAGAATGACTATTCTGGATATTTACCTTCTGAATTCCCAGGGTGTCAGTCATGAAGTGTTGATGATGAAATGTCTATCCATCAATGTTTTGTTTGTTGCTGATGATCAGACATATTTGCAAAGTCTGGAGACTTCTGAGTCAGAATATGTGTTTGGGTAAAATGTTCTGTCCTAAGTCCCTTGGGTCCACTTGGGTCCTGGGAATAGAAGAAACTAAAGAGGTTTAAGTTTTGTTAAAGTTCTGCTATAATACTGGATTTGGAAAAATATTTAGTTAAATATATTGAATCTATATAATAAAAACTCTTGCTGAGAAACATTTTCACTCCTGCATGTTTTACTTATGTTTGAGTCAATTAAGAATACTATTTTTAATATCTCCAATGGTTAAGGCCTGAATTGATCAGGTAGATTCTGTGATTACTCATGTCAGATGAGGAGTATCTGCCCCAGCCAGCCTGTATTCACCCACAGCCCTATTCACATGAAGAAATGCCCACCCCATTCATACCCTGCCCTATTCCCCACCCAGGTTCCTGCGAATAATACCTCAAGGGGGAGCCGCTAACCTGGGGTACAAAATTCCCGTGAGCACCACATGAAAGAGATTCAGATGTGCCAGCCAAAAGTCCCCAACGCATCAGTTTCAGTCTGCCTGTGGATATCAAGTTCTGTCCTTACAAAGAGGCAGTGTTTTGGGGTAGAGAATTCATGTCTGTACATATGAGTGATCACAGAATTGAACCAAAAGGTTTTGGGAAAGTTGAGCAGAATGAGAGTTATTATGTGGACATTTCCTTTTCCTTCCTTTTCTGCGAATTTAATGGACATCCAGAAGCCATCCAAGAGACTTTTCTTTTTGAGCTTTTCTTTGGGACTATTTTATTTGGCCTAAAAGCTGTCATGCCCCTCCCACTTGTTTCTATGGACTGTCAGGCCCCTTCCTCCCTTTTGCATTCCATCGATAATTGCTATGCAGCTGAGATTACATGTTTGTTGTTTTCTATTTTTGCATGCTTAGAAGGTGGTCCGGGTGAGGGTCAGGGGGCATATTGGGATTGTTGTTGTAGTGTGCCCAGGACATGCTCGACCATTTCAGTGTATATACTGTTTGAAGGGATGCTGGCATAGGCACTGTATTATATATGTATTGGTTCACATGTCATCTACCAGCCTCTGTGTTCTAGGGGGAGCCTTAAGGATATATGTGGCCCGTCCGATAAAATCAATAATAACACACTCATTGGACATAGAGGGGATGTGTATTCAGAGTCTACAGGAACTCCACAGTGTTTGACACCTTAGATCGTGCCCTACATCACACTTCATGCATACCTCTGACCTCATACTGAGATGGCCAAGCTACTTTCACATCTTGCCTTGCAGGATTCTCTGAGGGTGCCCAACAGGTCCTTAAGCAGACAGCCACTGGCCTTGGGCAACAGCACAGACATTTGTTGTGGAAGAACATGCCATCCATGAATTCTGAATGATTCCAAGGGATGGTGTTACTTGGCCTCATTGGTTCCGATAGTCGTGATTCTCGGGGACAGTGAGGAACATCACTTGCTCAAGGCTGGTGTTCATCCTGGATGCCCCCTCAAACACCGTTATGCTGGGTCATTGTTTCTGGAAAAGAACATGACATGGGCATGGTTCCTCTCAGGAGCCTAGGGGGGTATTGACATGATGAAAAAGCAAAATAATTGTTTGGGAGCCCCCTGGGTAACATGGGGGGTTTGGTCTCAATGCTGAATCCTGGATTAATCCTTGATTAGGGATACATAGCGTTTGTTGTACTGATTTTGCTTATGGTATTACTTTTATATGCCTGTTTCAAGTTTATTATGTGCATGATTTCCGAGGTACTTGACCTTCCGACCCAGCTGCAGCTAATAGAATATATCTTAACTTTTACTATGGTCACCAGGATGAGTATGTCACAATGAGAAGAAATAAGTCATGTTCATGATTTGATTTCATGACTTAAAGAGGGGATTGTTGTGATATGGCTGAACCAGAGTGACTCCATTTTTATAAGTTCATATAAGATTAACTTTGGTTAACCTATTAGTTAGTTTAAACTCTGTATTTACAGACTGTAGCAGTTTTCCTATAAAGCATACATATAAGAAAATGTAGCTTGCATAAGCAGTTTTATTTTGCACTGTCTAAATAAAGAAATTGTGTCACAATACGTCTGGGCCACAGAACTCATGACTGTGACTCATGAAAGCAGATGACATAATTAATGATATGTAATGATATGTAATGTACACCTCTGTATTAACCACACCCATGTTCTATGCAATGATTGGCTGATAATGGTGCATATAGATTGTAGACCCTCCCAGAATAAACCAGACAACCCCCGAACATCAATCTTGACTCATCTCTTCTTGTGTTCAGCAAGATGTTGTCTCCTTAGTCTGCAGTGCTAAGTAGGGTTTTCGTAAATATGGTAATTGCCTTAATTATACCTAGCTGGTCTTTGTCAGGTATATAGAAATACTATTTTAATCACAACAGTAATAACAAACAACTCTGGAGAGGACCTGATGCATCAGGACTGATACAAAGGGGTTTATTTATGAATGGCAAATACACTTTACACTGCAAGTGCACATGTGCAAGCTAAAATGCTATTTTTTATTTTCCTTGCATGTCCCCCTTGGATCTACAGCAACTTTACTACCAAGTGCACTTGCAGTGCAAAGTGGATTTTCCTTTAGTAAATAACCCCCAAAGTCTAATGGCTTGGTTACAGCTCTATAAAACAGAAGGACACAATGCTGGAGAAATAGCAGTGAGAGCTTCTCTGTCAGACATTCCATTAGCATGTTCTGTCATTTATAATTGCATGGCCTGCTATTCCAGGAAAAAAAAAGAGGAAAAGGGGGGGAGAAGGGAAGAAAAGAAAAGGGAAGAGATATAGGAAAGTTCCAATCAGTTGGGCTTGTCTCTCCTGGGCTCTGAGTGCTTATGGTATACAGAGCAGGGGGTGGGGTCTAATGGAATCGAGGGGGATCCATCCGTTGATGCCACGGATCACATGCTGCCATGTGTCTGTCTACCCAGTCACTTAGTCTTGCCGGCATGGACTCCATAACCTCCACAATCTCGATTCTGACATAAAGATCAGATAATGTCAGGGGGTTTCGTTGTTTCCATTGAACGGGCCACTAGACATCTAGCCGCTAAACTGGGTAATTTGGGGGGGAGGCCCAATATAAAAAAATTTGGGAGAAAGAGGGATATCCACTTCAAACAACCGATGGAGCAGTCCCTGGAACGAACGCCAATAAGGCTGGAGGGCTGGGCAACTCCAATAGATGTGGAATAATGTGCCCTGGTCCTGGAGACATCTTCAGCAGCGGTCCAAGGCCCATGGATATATAGTGTGTAGGCAAGAAGGTGTTAGGTACCAGTAGAAGAGCTCCTTGTATGTGTTCTCTTTATAGAGTGTGCACATAGAGATTTTGGCTGCCTAAGACCATATAGTGGACCATTGTTCAAGGGATAATTCCTCTCGGAGACGTTCCTCTCATCTGCACATGTATCTATGTTTCCCCTGAGAGACCATATCATAGGAGTTTAAGAGTTTATATATGTCTGAAGTCAGTCCTTTTTGTGTGGGGCCTGATAGGATTAAGCATCCGAATGGGGATGGCTTAGAGGATTGAAGTATTGGGATGATTATAATTGTGTAGCGCTGAAATTTGAGTTAGCCAAAGAAGTCACTGCGGGGGAGCTCGTGCTTAGTTCTGAGTTTGTCAAAAGGTAATAAGACCCTATTCACCAAGTGTACATAATGAAAGAGGTTTCTTGCAGATATCATTTGTAAGTTTAAGCTGTTGGGTAGTTTAGGGTTGCAGAGGAAAGCCGTAACTAAGGAGGCCTTAAATTGTAGGGGGGTTTTGCGGTTTAGTTGTCTTCAAATGGTTCTTAGCAAGTTCATATTGTGTATTAGGGAGGTGGGGGGAACATCGAAATTGGAGTTCCATAATAGGTTGTTCAGGTGGATGGGAGCTAGCCATAATTTGTCTATATGGGTCCAGCGGTTATAGGCCAAGAGGGTAACCCAGGGTGCTATAGCTCTCATTTGGGCAGCATAGTAGTAATGGTGGAGGTGTGGAAAGGCCAAAGCCCCATCATTTTGGGAGGAAAACATTATGAAGCAAGCTATTCAGTGTTGTTTATAATTCCATGTGAAATTTAGGAGGTCAGTCTGTGAGCTGAGCAGATGGGATAGGCACTGGGAGAGTCAGAAAGCAGTAGAGTTTAGGCAATATAGTCATTTTAAAGAAATTGAGTAGGACGGCAAAGTCTGGCAAATCTTGTTGTGCCATATCCAATAATGAAGGAAACTAGAAAAAGGGGAGTTCCCCTGGTGGTAGACTTTTGAGGCACGTACACAGAAAAATATGCAACAAAATACAACATTTATTTAACCACTTGACAACTGGGCACTTAAACACCCTTAATAACCAGACCAATTTTCAGCTTTCAGTGCTCTCACAATTTGAATGACAGTTACTCAGTCATGCAACACTGTACCCATATGAAATTTTCGTCCTTTTTTTCACACAAATAGAGCTTTCTTTTGGTGGTATTTGATCGCCTCTGGGTTTTTTATTTTTTGTGCTATAAATGAAAAAATACCAAAAATCTTGTAAAAAAATGCTTTTTTCTTCATTTCTATTAATTTTTTTGTAAAGAAGTAATTTTTCTTCATAAATTTGGCCAAAAATGTATACTGCTAAATATCTTTAGTAAAAATAACCCAAATTAGTGGAAATTTTTTATTCTCTGTGAAAGTTATAGGGTGTACAAGCTATGGTGCCAATCGCTGAAAATGTATCAATTTGATCACACCTGATGTACTGAGAGCCTATCTAATTTCTTGAGACCCTAACAAGCCAGTAAAGTAAAAGAAAAAACAAATGACCCCATTTTGGAAAGTAGACATTCCAAGGTATTTAGTACATGGCACAGTTAGTTTTTTGAACTTGTCATTTTTTCCCACAATTCTTTGCAAAATGAAGATTTTTTTAAATTTAATTTTTTTTCACACCAAATTGTCATTATAACAGGTTATTTCTCTCACACAGCATGTACATTCAACAAATGAAACCCCAAAATAAATTCTTCTGCTCCTCCTGAGTACGGCAATACCACATGTGTGAGACTTTTACACAGCCTGGCCACATACACACACCCAACATTGAAGTAGCAACTTCAGGCGTTCTAGGAGCATAAATTACCCATCTAATCTCTCAACCACCTATTACACTTTTGAAGGCCCTGGAGCACCAGGACAATGGAAACGCCCACAAAGTGACCCCATTTTGGAAAGAAAACACCCCAACGTATAATCTATGAGGCATAATGAGTCCTTTGAATGGTTCATTTTTTTCCCAAAGTTTTTGGAAAATGTGGAAAAAAAATGAAAATGCATTTTTTTTTACAAAAAGTAGTCCATTTATAAGATATTTCCAACACATAGCATGTACATAGCAAAAATTACACCCCAAAATATATTCTGCTACTCCTCCTGAGTATGGCGATACCACATGTGTGAGACTTTTACACAGCCTGGCCACATACACAGGCCCAACATTGAAGTAGCAACTTCAGGCATTCTAGGAGCATAAATTACCCATCTAATCTCTCAACCACCTATTACACTTTTGAAAGCCCTGGAGCACCAGGACAATGGAAACACCCACAAAGTGACCCCATTTTGGAAAGCAAACACCCCAACGTATAATCTATGAGGCATAATGAGTCCTTTGAATGGTTCATTTTATTCCCAAAGTTTTTGGAAAATGTGGAAAAAAATGAAAATGCATTTTTTTTTACAAAAAGTTGTCCATTTATAAGATATTTCCAACACATAGCATGTACATAGCAAAAATTACACTCCAAAATATATTCTGCTACTCCTCCTGAGTATGGCGATACCACATGTGTGAGACTTTTACACAGCCTGGCCACATAGAGGCCCAACATCTAAGAAGCATCATCAGGTGTTCTAGGAACATAACTTGCGCATCCAATTTCCTTACAATCTATCACATTTTTGAAGGCCCTTCATATTTCTAACATAGCACGTACATACCAAGTAAGGGGTAAACAAAAAATTACCTGTGGTTTTAGTAGTCCAATTGTCCACAGGAGAGCCCTGATCCAGGCAGCAGGCAGGGACGTGGTTAGCGACAGTGAATGGAATTGTCCAGGCAGCAGGCAGGAATATTGTCCATCCTGGTAGTAAGCAGGAACATGGTACAAGTAGCAGGCTATGAAATAATGGGGAAAGGGGTAGAGGCTTCTCCCGCCCAAATCTCTTTGAAGCCTCTGAGTCTCCAGTCCCTAATTCGGGAATAAGAAAACTAAAAAATTAGTTTTCTTCATCCAGAAAAACTATTCTGGAGCCCTTCGCATAAGTGAGACTCCTTTTGTTCCCACTAGCATAGCAGGGTAAAAGATCAATCCAAGAGGCAGGCAAAAAACGTGGTCAAACAGTCCATGGTCAGTTCCAGAGAAGGCAGAGGCAGGTACAGTTTAGCGTTAGGCAGAAGCGTGGTCGTATAACAGGCCAGGGTCAGTTCCGGAGAAGGCAGAGGTATGTTTAGCGTTAGGCAAAAGCTTGGTTGTATAACAGGCCAGGGTCGGTTCCGGAGAAGGCAGAGGTATGTACAGTTCAGTGCAGTGGCATAAGGGGTGTGGAGGAAAATGACAGGAAATGAGAATTACGTTTACCATACTTCCCTAATAATGTAGAGAAGTATGGTAACGGCGGAAGCATTCACCTATACAGAGGCCTGGTTGGGAAGGACAATCGGGACAATAAAATGTGGTGTCTCTTCTAATTCCTCTTCTGGAGCACACCCGGCATTTTTTCTGACGTCTGCAGCCTGTTTCATGGGGGGGGATTTTGTCAGGAAAGTGGCGCTCGTGGAGTCTGCTCACACAATCAGAGCGAATAGTTTCTGGTGGGCCTTCAGGGTACAAAAGGGCGGAAATAACTTCTTCTTGGTAGTACAAATAGGATACGGGGTTCTCTGTAGATTTTTGGTAAAGAACATTAGTGTTATACATGGCCAAACTGAAAAGATAAATGGACACTTTTTTATACCAGTGGCGGGATTTTCTTGTGGGAAGGTATGGTTCAATCATCTGATCGTTAAAGTCCACTCCTCCCATAAACAAATTGTAATCATAGATGCAGGCTGGTTTCTGGATTGGGCCGTTTCTTCTGGAGACTTCTATGTAGGTGTCATTATGGATTGTCGTCAGCATGTGGACGTTTCGTTTGTCCCTCCACTTGACAGCCAATAGCTCCTGGTTCCGCAAAGATGCCGTCTCCCCTTGTTGTAGCCTTTCATTGACGAGTTTTTGCGGGAAGCCCTTTCTATTGGCTCTCACTGTACCACATGCTGGGGTGTCTCTCCAGTGAAGATTGCGGAAGAGGGGCAAGCTCGTATAAAAATTATCCACATAAAGATGGTATCCCTTTCCAAGGAGTGGATAGACAAGCTGCCAGACCACTCTTCCACTGGCTCCAATGTACTTTGGGCATTCAGGGGGGTGCAGTTGGGAGTCCTTCCCTTCGTACACCAGGAAGGAGTAGATGTATCCCGTGGCTCGGTCACAAAGTTTGTACATTTTAACCCCATATCGGGCCCTTTTGCTGGGGATAAACTGTTTGATGCCAAGCCTGCCTGAGAATTTTACAAGGGACTCATCCACGGAAATATTCTGTTCGGGGGTATATAATTGGGGAAATTTTTCAGAGAAATAATTTAGGAGTGGCCGAATTTTAAATAGTTTGTCAAAAGCTGGGTCATTTCGGGGAAGGCACTGGGTGTTGTCATTGTAGTGGAGGAACCGCATAATCATTAGGTATCGTGATCTTGGCATAAGGGATGAGAAGAGTGGCATGTGGTGGACAGGTTTGGTAGACCAATAGGAGTACAATTGTTTTTTTTTAAAGTCCCATAGAAAAAGTTAGGCCTAAGAAAATTTTGAATTCCTCTACAGTTAGTTCTCTCCACTGAAAGGGACGGGCATAACTAGAGCCAGGGTTACTTACTATGTGCTGCTGTGCGTAGAGGTTGCACTGGGCCACAATGGACGATAGTAAGTCTTCGGTGAAAGCCAAATGAAAAAAATCTAGCATTGAAAAATCATCGGTGTTCACCTGGACACCTGGCTGGGCGGTGAAGGGGGGGATATTTGCTTCTCCGGAATTAGAGGGCAGCCACAGGGGGTGTTGAAGGGCATAGGGAAGGCTGGCATGGCCCCTATTCGAGGTGGACGGCATTGCTCTCGGGACTGCTCTCGAGGTGGACGCCACTGCTCTCGGGGTGGACGGCACTACTCTCGGGGTGGAAGGCACTACTCTCGGGGTGGACGGCACTGCTCTCGAGGTGGACGGCTGTGCTCTCGAGGTGGACGGCTCTGCGCTGCTGGTAGTAGGCTGCTGCTCCACGCCAGAATGCATTCTTTTCACGGGCACATATTCCTCTTCTGATTCAGTATCAGACCTGCTGCTTGTAACGGGTTCATAGGCAGAATCCGAATCGGACACAGAATCAGAGAGCTCCGCGCTGCTCTCATCGGTTATACTTAGAAGCTGGTAGGCCTCCTCGCTAGTAAAATATTTTTTTGCCATACTGGTGGCTGGTGAGGCTGCACTGGTGGGCACAGGTGGCACTGGTGGGCACAGGGGGCACTGGTGGACACAGGCGGCACTGGTGGACACAGGCGGCACTGGGCACTATAGTGGCTTTGGTTGCACTGGTGTGGCTCTGGTGGCACTGATTAGCACACAGATGGCACTGGTGGGCACACAGATGGCACTGGTGGGCACACAGATGGCACTGGTGGGCACAGGCGGCACTGGTGGGCACAGGCGGCACTGATGTCACTATAGTGGCTTTGGTTGCACTGGTGTGGCTCTGGTGGCACTGACTAGCACACAGATGGCACTGGCGGGCACAGGCGGCACTGGTGGGGCACAGGCGGCACTGGTGGGGCACAGGCGGCACTGGTGGGGCACTGGTGGGGCACAGGCGGGGCACTGGTGGGGCACAGGCGGGGCACTGGTGGGGCACAGGCGGCACTGATGTGGCACTGATGGGCACAGGTGGCACTGATGGGCACAGGTGGCACTGGTGTGGCACTGGTGTGCACTGGTGTGGATCTGGTGTGGATCTGGTGGCACAGGGGTGGCACAGGTGTGGCACAGGTGGCACAGAGGTGACAGATGGCACAGAGGTGACAGATGGCACTGTTGTGGCACTGCTGATCACTGTTGTGGCACTGCTGGGCACTGTTTTAGCACTGCTGGGCACTGCTGGGGCACTGCTGGGCACTGTTAGGCAATGTTTTAACACTCACTCGTCACTCGATAGCTCTCCTCTCCTCTCACGCTGCATCGGTGTGAGGAGAGAGATGAACTTTTCATGACCCCTATGACGTTTTTGTTTACATTTTGTGATCACTCCGTCATTGGACGGAGCGATCACGTGGTAAAGGACCGCTGCTATTGGCCCTTTACCGCGATCCGTGTTGCGCCGGGTCCCGTGAACCGCGAGGGGACGCGCAGGAACGATTCTCCGGGAGGATGTCATATGACGGCCTCCCAGAGATATCAAACCGACCTGTAGCCGTCATTTGGCTATAGGCCGGTTATTAAGTGGTTAATGAAATAAAATCATACCATAAAAAGGGTTAAACAGCATCATACATAAAGTACGAAAAGATGATTATCCATACATAACATATATAATAACCACAACATTAATTTCCCTACGCATTTCGGAGCATTGGGGAGTCTCCTTCTTCAGGGCCAGGTATACATTATGGAGTACAGTTATATCAACAATTGATGCTATATGCAAATGGTATGCCATTAATTAAAAGCAGGTAGGGTAGGTCAAAAGATGCATATATAGCTCCCCGAGCTTCAAGAATCTCCACCAATGTTTGACAATAGGCACCATGTAGACATAGATTTTATAAGGCCCCAAAAAGAAGGTAGGTCCGCCTGGTGCACACAGGAGAGGCACTGAGGTGGAAAGATTAATGCCCAACCTTAAACCAGATTAAGGAGAGCTTGTTTTGACCGTCCGTCCGGTGTTCCACAGACTCAGCTGGAGATTAGGGAGGGTCACGTGTGGTTGTGTTAGGGTTAAGAGTTCCCTCTAACCTCTGAGGATGGGGTGTGAGCAGATGGTGTTGTGAGTACGTATGTTGGGGTGCTGTATGCTTATCGAACCCGGAGGTCCAGGAAGACAAGACTTGAGACCAGAGATGGTGACCATCACACATGGAGAGATGGAGAGAGACAGGAGCTCAGGGGAGAAGAGCCGTAAGAAAGAAGAAAGGAGAAAAATAAAAACATGTAAAGATAATTCACAATTCTCTGAACAGATAATGAAGATCCATCAATAGCCTGATAGTTCCATGTTATCGCCATCGTCCAACAGGGGCTAGGGGGATAAGTGATGGTTAGGAAGGAACTTTAAATCACTAAACAAGTTAGGGGGGTTGTGTCAGATACCAAACTGCAATTGGTACCTATGATCTGGAACCTGCTAAAGAACAAAGCAGTTAAAAGCTAAATATAAGCAAGGGGACAATACTAGTCACTTAAAAAATTGCACATGTAATCAGAAAGATGCGTGATGAAAGGCAACGTCGTGGGGTCACCCGAATCCAGGCCGAGCGCCAGGAGAGCTACCTCCCTGATGAGATGGCCCAGATGCCGATGAGCCTGCCAAAGGACAGGCCATTCAGAAGGGACAAAGGCCATCCCCTACAGGGAGGAGACAACAGCCTGGGGAGGAAAGATAAATCGGTCATTGCAAATATGAACTTCAACTTTGGATAACAGTAAAAAAACAAAGTGTTCCTCCAGGATTGGGCCTGTCATCTGTAAAAATAGATCATGGAGGGCATTATTAGCCATGGCAGTTCTCAGGCTGGCCGTTGTTTGGGATTCTTACGGGGGGGAGTCAGGGGGTCGTCCCCTCCTCTTCACAGGTACCCTTTGCCTCCCAGTTGATGGGGAGGAGGAGGGGGATGATATCCCAACCCGGGAGGTCTGGGATGGGGATGTTGAAAGTTTCGCATAAGAAACAAATGTCCTCAGGTACTCAAAGTGTCGCCGTCTTTGTGGCATGTGTGGCCGTCAGGCTGAAGGGGTATCCCCTTTGGTAGGTAATGGTGTTATCCTGCAGGGAGTGAAGGAGCGGTTGAAGTAGCCTATGTTTCTATAGGGTGATCCAGGATAGATCAGGAAATAGTTGGATTGGAGTGCCGTCCACAAGATTAGGTTTAATTACTCTGGCTTTGCGCATGATGTCCTCTTTTAAAGCGAATGAGTGCACTCTGCAGATTACATCTTTAGGTTTAGATGCTTGGTCTTTAGGCTTCAAAGCTCTGTATGCCCTATCCATTTCGATGTGTGTGGAAGCAGGGACCCCCAGTAAGTTGTTGAAGATTGTTTGTAGGACTGATTACAGATCCTCTGGGCCAGAAGACTCCCGGAGACCCTGTATCCTAATATTGTTGCGGCGGTAGCGATTGTCCAAATCTTTCAAGTGGCATTGCATGTCACGGAGCATAAAGAGGTTGACTGTTTGTTGGGATTGGACTTGATGGACAATGAGCTTAGTGGCTTGCAGGTCCTCATCTGGGTCCTCCTCCTATGTGACCAGCTGATGGAAGTCCGTTTGCAGAGTTTTAATCTCACTATGACAGGTTTATTTGACCTCAGAGATCAGCAGCTTAAAGTCATCTTTGGTGGGTAGGGAGTGCAGTTGTTCCCACCAGGAGACCAGTTCATCTGCTGTAAGAATGGATGGTATTCTGGGGAGAGCCTGATGGTGGGCTAGAACGTGCGAGGGCCAGGTCTACGGTTCGAACCATTCTCTCTGGTCCTTCAACTGTATTGGTGGTGCTGTACACAGATGGGGGACAGGCGGGGGGAGCATAGGCAGGTAGGAGCTCCGGGCAGACCACATTTAAGCAGGTGGCGCTGGGTTCGCAGGTTCGAATCGGTCTCTGGGGCTTTGGTGAGTCTGGGGCTGAAGATGGGGTCTGGGTTGCAGGAGAGATAGATGGCAGACAAGGCAGGGTTTGTGAGCAGCCCGATAGGGATGTGGGGGGAGTCCCCAATGTTGGAAGTCCAGTGGGCTGCCCTGAAGGGAGAGTGAGTCAAGTCCAGGGCCATTAGAGGTTGAGGGGACAGTAGAGGGACTCACCTGCGGTGCTGTGGGAGGTTTATCGACGTCCTGCCAGCAAGATGATGGCTGTTGTTCCCCCTGGTGTGGTGGAGATGGGCCATGCATAGCTGGCAGGGTTCATGTGCGTGCGGCGGGTCTGCTGCGGGTTGACATACCACTTGAGATAGTGTCCGTGGTAGCCGCTGCTGTGCAGTGATGTTCCCAGAGCCTCTGGAAGAGGAGGGGGAGATGGCTGTGTTGTGTGCTGCGACGCCATGTTGTCTGTCTCTCGCATGGCGGATCCCGGATCCATGGATTAAGGTGTCCTGAGGTTCCCACCTGTTTCTGTGATCTGCTGGCTCAATTTCTGCCCATCAGTGTGAAGCTGTGTCCCCGTTAGAAGCTTCGCTGGAGCAGGTCTGTGGAGAGCAGGGAGATCACACTTTCATTGCGCTCAACGTCCGGACACGCTCCCCTCTTGGTGGGAATATTGCTATATTAACCTTTAGCATTTATTTTGTAAGCCTGCTAAATTACACCTCAGCTATTTTTAACGTAACCACGTGAAAGCACAAGCATATGGTTCAAATTCAGGAAAGCACATCTTGTTTGGATATTGCAAAGGTTAAAAATACAAGAGTACGAGGTCAAATGTATACATAAAGAGCGGGGGGGCCTGAACCTATGGGCCATGATAACTTTAATATAGGGCCATTATTTACTCAATTACAATTAGGTGACATAAGGGGTTAAGAATTGGAACAGTCATGGGGAAAAGATTAGATGTACATCAAACAATGGAAACAATGTTACCTGGGGGATCATATTTACTGGAAGCAGGTTACTGAGTTACTGGAAAACAGAGATCAAGCAGACAGATTTATCACAGGTAGAAGATTAAGTATGAAAAGAAGAAGAGGTGACTCAGATTCTAGTTAGAGACTAATTAAATGTTCTCTGTCTGTGATCACTTATGTGACTCAGGCATATCACAGCCTATTTTTCTAGGATTGAGCTTCATTTTCATTTTACTTATGGAGTTCATGAGTCAGCGGACACTCCCTTTAACTTCAGTCATATCAGATGTCCTGTCTACATTCTGACGTGGATTCTTTCTTCCGTTTCCTTTTTTCAGTCTGTAATAAAGTGTGCAACTCTATACAGCAAACATATACAAAACCCATCAAATCACATTGGCTCACTTCCAGGTTTAGTTTGCATTGTCCAGCTAAATCATGAGATTTCAGGTTTCTGATGACTATGTCCAGGTAAATACTCTTTAAAAATGTCCTTATGACAGGAAACACCAGTAAGCTACAATGATACATTAAAAAGAATGTATCCCAATCAACTCCCTCCCACCCATCCCACCCACTTACAGTGGGGAAAATACTTATTTTATCCCCTGCAAATTTTGTAAGCTTGCCCACTTACAAAGAAATGAAGGGTCTATAATTGTTATAATAGGTGTATTTTAAATGATAGAGACAGAATATCAACCAAAAATCCAGAAAAAAAACATGATACAAATGTTATAAATTGAGTTGCAATTCAGTGAGTCAAATAAGTATTTGATCCCCAAGCAAAGCACGGCTTAGTACTTGGTGGAGAAACACTTGCTGGCAAGCACAGTGGTAAGAAGTTTTGGGTAGTTGGTCACCAGGTTTGCACACATCTCAGGAGGGATTTTGGTCCACTCTTCTTTACATTCTTCTCTAAATCCTTAAGGTTTCTTGGCTGTCACTTGGCAACTCAAAGTTTCAACTCCCTCCATAAATTTTCTATAGGATTAAGGTCTGGAGACTGGCTAGGCCACTTCATGACTTTAATGTGCTTCTTCTTGAGCCACACCTTTGTTGCCTTGACGATATATATTTTGGGCCATTGTCACGCTGGAAGACCCATCCACGACCCATCTTCATTGTTCTGGCTGAGGGAAGAAGCCTCTCATCTCAAGATTTTGCAATACATGGCCCCGTTCATTGGCCCCTCAATACGGAAAAGTCAGCCTGTACCTTTAGCAGAGAAACAGCCCCAAAGCATGTTTACACCTCCGTGCTTGACTGTTGGGATGGTATTTTTAGGGTCATATTCAGCATTTTTCTTTCTCCAAACACGGCAAGTCGAATTAATGCCAAAGAGCTAAATTTTGGTCTCATCTGACCACAGCCCTTTCTTCCAAACCTTCTCTAAATCAATTAGAACAATGGTCATCAACCCTGTCCTCAGGGCCCACTAACAGGCCAGATTTGCAAGATAACTTTGCTGCTCAGTGATTGCAGTATTCTAGTCTGCATCTCGCCAAGGTAATACATAAAACCTGGCCTGGCCTGTTAGTGAGCCCTGAGGACAGGGTTGATGACCACTGATTTAGATGTTCATTGATAAACTTCAGACAGGCCTGTACATGTGCCTTTTTGAAGAGGGGAATCTTGTGGGCACTGCAGAATTTCAATTTATGGCGGCATATTTTGTTACCAATGGTTTGTTTGGTGGCTGTGGTCCCAACTGCCTGGAGATCATTCACAATCTCCTCCCATGTAGTTCTGGGCTGATCCCTCACTTTTCTCATGATCATCCTTACACCATGAGGCTAAATCTTGCATGAAACTCCAGACTGAACACGTGACCTCCTCCTCTTCTCCTAGGATGCAGTGCTTGGGCCCAAACGCTGTCACTTAAAAGAGGAAAGGAAGTTGTTAACCCTGTATATCAGGGCTCAAGTCCTGCGGGAACGCATGGGAACGGAGTTCCTGTACTTTTTCCACAACAGGAACTCAGTTTCCATTAGCAGCCATGTCCTGCAAGGCTTTGAAGTATGCGAGATGTGTGGCAGGTGCTACACCAGCAGCTGCCAACACAGCTCGCAATAGTAAGTGCCGCACACCTGACCATTCAGCATTGCCAGTAATGGGCCCCATGACAGCTTCCTCTTCGATCTACCTGTCAATTACAGCTAGCTGATGGGTAGATCAGGTCCCTGCTGCTAAGAGATTGTATTTAGTCAGACCTCTCATGATGCGCTCCTCCCCGCCGGCCCCTCCTGATTTTCTGTCTCCTCATCCCCCCCCCCCCCAGTCTCCTGCATACTTGCTCTGTGTGTCCCGCTGAACTCCCCCCTCCTCTATCTTCAGTGCCATATGATGAGGACCCAGAGGAGGAGCACAGCTATTCTGCTCACAGGACATGCAGGGAGAGAGGTGAGCTGAGTGAGGAACATCAGTTTGGGGTGGTAAGCTGAGCACAATAACTGGCAAAGTTTAATGCCAGGAGGGAAGTTATGTGGAAATATGTGAAGGGTTGGAATAGCAGCGAGTGTGTGTTGGAGCCCTGCAGAATTTGCAGCCCCCCAAGCTAACATACATCTCCTAAGCAGGAACACATCACTATCTCCCCAAGCATTCTGTCCAGATAATGGGCAGTTCATTTATGTCCTTTCCGTTTAACCCTGTGTTATCCAAACTCTGTTCAATGAAAAGTGTAAACTCACCCCATAAACACTCTATATACAAAATAACATTCCCCAATAAAGATCGGAACATGATGTTCACATTTGCATGGAAGCACAATTGAATGAATGCTGATTATTCAGAGAATTACCGTATTTGTTTATTGAGGATTGTTTTTTTTTTATGTACTAACAGTTAAGCTTCATACACACAATACGAAAATTGGATGAAAAATACCACTTTTGAAGCGTTCGTGCATATGAGCGTACCATTTTTTTTTGGTGGGCGAGTGGATCTTGAGTGGGAGTTCCCACACTTTTTTCCCCAAGACTTGAGCCCTGCTGTATACGCTTAAGAAATGTAGAAGATGAAGCTTAAACAGAGTTTGGATTCCCAGCTCCAACAAAGAAATGGAGCAGCAGGGATGGTCAGTATGAGTTGGCTCGTTCTTCAAAAGTATCCCTAATTCAGGGATGCCCAACGACATGTGGCCTGCGGCGCCCTCCGATGTGGCCCGCCACGTCTTGCTCTGAGATGGCGGGTCAGCAAGCCCAGATCGTGGATTCCAGACCCGCCATCTCCGAGCATCACCGCGAAGAACTGAGGAAGCACTAGAGGAAGCAGAGCCAATGCTTCCTGTATAGCGCCGGCTCATTCAAAGACAGAGTGATACCAAATGTACTCTGCCTGTGACAGGAGGCATCGGCTCTGCTCTCTACTGCAGCTGCATGCTTCTTTCACACTAATGCATGGGAACCCGCACTCTCGGACAGCAGTGCCAGAGTCAGCAGTATTAGTACCCACCAGCAGTACCAGCCAGCAGTACCAGTACTCGCTAGCAGTACCAGTACCCACCAGCAGTACCCACCAGCAGTACCAGTACCCACCAGCAGTACCAGTACCAGCCAGCAGTACCAGTACCCGCCAGCAGTACCTGCCAGCAGTACCACTACCCACCAGCAGTACCACTACCCACCAGCAGTATCAGTACCCGCCAGCAGTATCAGTATCCGCCAGCAGTACCAGTACCCACCATCAGTATCCGCCAGCAGTACCAGTACCCACCAGCAGTACCAGTACCAGCCAGCAGTACCAGTACCTGCCCGCAATACCAACCAGCAGTAACCACCAGTAGTACCAGTACCCACCATCAGTACCAGTACCCAGCAGCAGTATCCACCAGCAGTGCCAGTACCCACCAGCAGTACCAGTACCCAGCAGCAGTACCAGTACCAGCCAGCAGTACCAGTACCTGCCAGCAGTAACCGCCAGCAGTATCAGTACCCAACAGCAGCACCAGTACCCACCAGCAGTACCAGCCAGCAGTACCAGTACCCGCCAGCAGTATCAGCCAGCAGTACAAGTACAAGCCAGCAGTACTAGTACCCGCCAGCAGTACCAACCAGCAGTACCAGCCAGCTGTACCAGTACCCACCAGCAGTACCCGCCAGCAGTATCAGTGCCCGCCAGTAGTACCAATACCAGCCAGCAGTACCAGTACCCGCCAGCATTACCAACCAGCAGAACCAGCCAGCGGTATCTGCCAGCAGGCAGTACCCAACAGCAGTACCAGCCAGCAGTACCAGCACCTGTCCGCAGTACCCAACAGCAGTACTAGCCTTGGAGGACAGCCAGCAGTAGCCACCAGTTATAACCACCTGGGGGATAGCAACAACCAGCTGCAGGAATCCTGAGGAAGAAGTGAAGATCAAGGTCAGTTTAGATGCAGGTAAGCCACTGTGCATCAGTGTGAAAGCAGCCTTAGGCTCCTTTCATGCGATCGGTCCGATCGGGTCTACCTGTCTGTTTTTCAGGTGGACCCTCCATTCACCTCTATAGAGCAGCAGATGTAAACAGACTCATGTCTACTTACACCCGCCTATCTGCAATCCAACCTGCTTAAAAAAACAGAAGGGGATCTATCCACTTCTGTCTGGGCAGATCAGAGGGCCCTCAGGGTACAGCGGGCTGCATCTGTGTTTCCTCTACATATGCAGAATCGACACAGACCTGCCATTTTCTATGCTCATTGTGACCCATGACCTGTTACCAAGTTGCTAAAGTGGCCCTCGCTCCTCAAAAGGTCGGGCACCCCTGCCCTAAGTGATAGAACCTCCTTAACCCACACAACACCAAAAATTTAATTTTTTTATTCAGTATTGCAACTTACAAGACCAAAAGCATTCCATTGCAGCATTTGCAACCAACCAGAATCTATTTGTAAGGTATTGAATTCTGTGATCTCCCTAGAGAACACCTTGGCCACTCAACAAGACTGATGATAACACATTGTCTGTAAACAGTGACAAAGATCCCTGGGAGAGTTCAGTTTAATAGGGGTGATTTGTCATTAATATGTAATTTCTTCTTGGGGGAGTGAAAATGTGAATGTTTACTAATCTTTAGCCTCAAATTCAGGGGCAAACAAAACCTTCATGAACAATTTCTAAAATGTTGGTATGCCCCAGTTAAGAATAGCATTTCACCACTTTGCATACTAAAATAAATTTCATACCATTTCTTAGCACATATGGGGCCTTCATTTGATATATTTTGAAAACACGACTCCACTTTTGTTGAGAAAAAAACCTTGCCCCCTGAGCGATCTATGTACATTGCAAGGATTTTAACAGACGTTGTTGCAGATTACTACCTTTTGTTATTCTGAAGAAATCCATGTGTGTTCCTCGGTGTCCATGTGGGAAAGTGGGTCTAATGGGTGTGGTTTATTAATTATCAATCAGCTGTGGCAGCTGCAGGGCACTAATGAAGAAAGCTGCTGGGCCTGCATCCCTTTAGGCTGGGTTCACACTGCTGAGGCTACGAGAACCGGATGTGATTCTCACCGCACTGCAGTGCAAATCACATCCGATCTCTGTGTGATGCGAGTTCAGCCATACAGATAGTATGGCTGAATTCGCATCGCACCCACCGCAAATTCGCACAGGACCCTTTTTTTGGTCCGCAGCAGAATCGGATCGCATGGGTGTTCACACCATGCGATCCGATTCCTGTCCGAGTTTGCAGATCGCACTGCGATATGCGAAGTGATCTGGGGGTGTCATTAACGTTTCACTGACACTCCCAGCAGTTCGCATAGGGCAGTGTGAACTGCCGCCGGGAGGCATGCAATGCGGGAACCCGCCGCGGATTCGCAGCATTCCCGCATCGCTGCAGTGTGAACCCAGCCTTAGACATGTTCCTATTGAGAGTATCTCATCAAAAATTACATTTTTATTGCAGGGGATGGCTGAATTCTGACTTGTATCTTAGTGCAGACTCTTGGGGAAATCAGTGAGCCAATCACACAAGCAGGAAATGATGTTTCTGGAGGCGTTCTGTACACATTGTGTGTACAGAACACCTCCAGGTAGCCATATTGCATTGCATTTTCAGAAAATTGCAGAGGCTGCAGATTGAAAAGGAAAAGTTATTTTTAATAACATTCAATTAAAATATGACTTGTATCGCAATTGTATACGCTATATATTTTTTTCTTTATTTGCTATTTTTTTTCCCCCATGAAAGTTCTGTTACCTTTTTAAATGTATATTTTATAATAGGAAATTGACAAAATTGCTAAATAAACAAAGCTTTAATGTGGAAGTAAACTTCCATCTTTCGCTTTTACCTATAGGTAAGCCTATAGTAAGGCTTACCTATAGGTAGTGTAAATATCTCCTAAACGTACACCGTGTAAATGCAGCCAGTGAGCACATGCGCTCTGAAGGAACGGCCACCCCTTTCTTCAGAGCTCTCTGCTGTGAACGATGGCTCCCGTGGCTCGAGCCAGTCACAGATCCAGAGTCCGTGAACCGGAAGCAAGATGGGTAAAGATGAGAGCGCCTGCAGCGCTGACATCTCAGCGCTGGAAGGGCTTCATTTTAAGGTAAGTTTAACATAATGTGCTAGTATGCATTGCATACTAGCACATTATGCCTTTACCTTGCAGAGCCAAAAATACTGGATTTTCTATTGATTCTTCTATAGGAATCATATATGTTTTTCTTGGTTTGGACGTGCTAGTAAGGTATAGTCAATAAACAAGTGAGTAGATTTTAAATTCCAAAGAATAAACCATAAAACAGACTGACTAATGTTATTACTGTGTTTATACCAATGCATATAACCTAGAAGCTGTGCTGATATACTCTGCATATGTACAGTATATGTTCATCAACACAGTATAGGAATAAGTCATGTGTATCTTCTTGATGTATGCCTGAGTGGCTCCAGCTGGTTGTATGCAAAGAGGGATCATTTCATAATATAATCAACTTCAGTACCATCAGGATACACACAATTGCAATATTTTAGGAGAGCTGCCCTAAAAAAATCATATAGTGTGGAAGATTTCATGAGATTACCTCACTGCTCCCTTCAGAAAATGGGCATCATTAAGTTTTACTGACTGTGAAAATCTTGCGGGAGCCACAGTTGCCTGAATACAATGGAGATTCCTTAGTCCAAGCTGTTTAGTGTGGATGGGGAAATTGATCTAGCTGTGCATGGCCAGTATGTAGCGGGGTAGTAAGCTGGATTCACGCTATACAATTTGCTTTGGATTTTTACATTTAGGTTTACCAAAACCATATAATATGAGGTCAAACCTAAACACTTTTTCAATTTGAATGCAATCAGGCAGGCCCTTGTACTACATAGTACTACAAGTTGTATAGTGTGTATCCAGCTTAAAGTGGACCTTCCGTCATTATTTTCAACTTTCCATCTATTAAATCCTCCGCCCTTGTTGTTTTAACTTTGGATAGTAAAACATGTTTTTCTGCTAGTAAATACCTTATACAGCCCACTTCCTGTTTCTTCTCTGGTCATTAGCCTAGGCTTATGACACCATGCACAGCCCTCTCTCTCACTCTCGTGAGAGATTGCCAGGAAGGGAGTGGGGGGTGAGTCATAAGAGGGCCAATGAAAGTTGAAGGGGCTGCAGAGCTTAAGGTTTTCCCTTGTGTGTGTGTGTAAATCCAGGAAGGGAACAGGCAAGCAGCTTCAGCTGCCCACAGTTAAAATGGATGCAGCCAGACTCAGTGGAGGGAGATTTCTGCAGCATATTTGGTAAGTACAGAATCACAGTATATATAAAATAATCTGCAAAGTGGTTGGAGGGAAGCTTCAGAATGGCAAAGATGTTTTTATTACAAATTATGTTAGCAGACTGCAGTTCCTCTTTAAAGCGGGGTTCCACCCTAAAGTGGAACCTCCGCTGATCGGAACCCTCCCCCCCTCCGGTGTCACAATTGGCACCTTTCAGGGGGGAGGAGGTGGAGATACCTGTCAAAGACAGGTATTTATACCCACTTCCGGGCATAGACTCCCGTGGTAGTCAACGCCATTTCCTGTCCTGCCGCGCTGTCTGCTGGGACACACTCGGGTCTCAGAGACAGCGCGGACAATTCCTATTGCGCTGCGTGACTCGCGCATGCGCAGTAGGGAACCGGGAAGTGAAGCCGATTCGCTTCACTTCCTGATTCCCTCACCTAGAATGGTGGCGGCAGCAGCCGAGGGCCGAGCGATCGATCGGCCTCGGCTGCCGGCATCGCTGGAACCCGGGACAGGTGAGTGTCCATTTATTAAAAGTCAGCAGCTGTAGTATTTATAGCTGCTGGCTTTTAATATTTTTTTTGTAGGTGGAATCCCTCTTTAACCACCTCAGTACAGTGCACTTACACCCCCTTCCTGACCAGACCAATTTTCAGCATTCAGCGCTCTCACAATTTGAATGACAATTACTCAGTCATGCAACACTGAACCCATATGAAACTTGTGTCCTTTTTTCCACACAAATAGAGCTTTCTTTTAGTGGTATTTAATCACTAGTGGGTTTTTTATTTTTTGTGCTATAAATAAAATAAAACTAAAATTTTGTGAAAAAATGCCTTTTTCTTTGTTTCTGTCAGACATTTTTGCTAATTAGTAATCTTTCTTCATACATTTTGGCCAAAATTTATACTGCTACATATCTTTGGTAAAAATAACCCACATTAGTGTATATTATTTGGTCTTTGTGAAAGTTATAGAGTCTACAAACTATGGTGCCAATTGCTGAAAATTTATCACATCGTATCAGGCCTTCAGTACATCAGGTGTACCTCATTTCTTGAGACACTAACAAGTCAGGAAAGTACAAATACCCCCCAAATGACCCCTTTTTACAAAGTAGACATTCCAAGGTATTAAGTAAGTAGCATGGTGAGTTTTTTTAAGTTGTTATTTTTTCCCACAATTCTTTGCAAAATGAAGATTTTTATTTTTATTTTATTTTTTTACAAAATTGTCAGGTTATTTCTCATACATAGCATATGCATACAACAAATTACACCCCAAAATACATTCTGCTACTCTTCCCGAGTACGGCGATACCACATGTGTGAGACTTTTACACAGCCTGGCCACATACAGAACATCAACATTGAAGTGGTACCTTCAGACGTTCTACGGGCAAAAATGACGCATCTCATTTTTCAACCACCTATTACACTTTTGAAGGCCCTGGAGTACCAGGACAATGGAATTTCCCATAGAATGACCCAATTTTGGAAAGCAAACACCCCAACATATAATCTGTGAGACATAATGAGTCTTTTCAATGGTTCATTTTTTCCCAGAAATTTTTGGAATATGTGGAAAAATATTAAAACGCATATTTTTTTTTTTACACAAAGTTGTCAATTTATAAGATATTTCTAACACATAGCATGTATATAGCAAAAATTACACCCCAAAACACATTCTGCTACTCCTCCCGAGTATGGCGATACCACATGTGTAGGACTTTTACACAGCCTGTTCACATAGAGAGGCCGAACATTGAAGTAGTACGTTCAGGCGTTCTAGGAGCATAATTGACACGTCTCATTTCATTCCTACCTATCACACTTTTGAAGGTCCTGGAGCACCAAGACAGTGAAATTATCCCCAAAATGACCCCATTTTGGAAAGAAAACACCCCAACATATGGGCTGCAAATAGGTACTCTGATGGGCTGCAGATAGGTACTCTGGTACTCTGATGGCCTGGTAACAGGTACTTGAGTACTCTGATGGCCTGTTGACAGGTACTTGAGTACTCTGATGGCCTGGTGACAGGTACTTGGGTAGTTTGATGACCTGGTGACAGGTACTCGGGTACTCTGATGGCCTGGTGACAGGTTCTCTGATGGCCTGGTGACTGGTATTTGGGTACTCTGAAGGGCGGTGATAGGTACTCAGGTACTCATATGGACTGTGACAGGTACTCGGGTACTCAGATGAACTGTGACAGGTACTCAGATGAACTGTAACAGGTACTTGGGTACTCAGATGACTGGGACAGGTACTCGGGTACTCAGATGAACTGTGACAGGTGCTCAGATGAACTGTAACAGGTACTCGGGTACTCAGATGGACTGGGACAGGTACTCGGGTACTCAGATGGACTGGGACAGGTACTCGGGTACTCAGATGGACTGGGACAGGTACTCAGGTACTCAGGTACTCAGATGGACTGGGACAGGTACTCAGGTACTCAGATGGGCTGTGACAGGTACTTGGGTACTTTGATGGGCTGTGATAGGTACTCGGGTACTTGGATGGACCATGACAGGTACTCGGGTACTCTGATGGACCGTGACAGGTACTCGGGTACTCGGATGTGCCGTGACAGGTACTCGGGTACTCTGATGTGCCGTGACAGGTACTCGAGTACTCTGATGGACTGTGACAGGTACTCTGATGGACTGTGACAGGTACTCGGGTACTCTGATGGACTGTGACAGGTACTCGGGTACTCTGATGGACTGTGACAGGTACTCGGGTAATCTGATGGACTGTGACAGGTACTCGGGTACTCTGATGGACTGTGACAGGTCCTCTTTATTGGGGGGGCAATCAGTGTGATTGGTGTGTACTGTAAGCGGTAACGAGATGTTACCGCAATCTCCTCCTCACACACGATTGGTGTGTGAGGAGGAGAACCCGTTAACATCTCGTTACCGCGGTTTGTTTACATTTTAGTGATCGGCTGTGAAAGGATCACAGCCGATCACGTGGGTAAACAGCTGGCCAATGGCTGTTTACCACCATCATATGACAGCCTCCCACCCCAATAGATGCGCCGCCTGGCCATCAATTGACGGCCGGCGGTCGGGAAGCAGTTAAAGGGGTTGTAAAGGCAGAAGGTTTTTTTTTTATCTCTTATATTGCATTCTATGGCATTAAGGTAAAAAGTCTTCTGTGTGTAGCAGGTCCCCAGCCCCCTCAGCCCACCTAACACTTACCTGAGGTCCCTCTCTGTTAAGCGATGTCCACGAGTGTCTCAGCCCTCCCAGATTCTCCTTCCTGATTGGCTGGGACACAGCAGCAGCGCCATTGGCTCCCGCTGCTGTCAACCAATTCAGCTAGCCAATCAGGGGAGAGAGGGGGCCGGGCCGGGTCAGGGATTCTTGTCTGAATGGACACAGGGAGCTGTGACTCAGCTCAGTTGCCCCCATGGCAAGCTGCTTGCTGTGGGGGCACTGAACAGGAGGGAGGGGCCAGGATCACAGAAGATGGACCCGTGAAGAGGAGGATCTGGGCTACCCTGTGCAAATCCACTGCAACAGAGCAGGTAAGTATAACATGTTTGTTTTTTACAGCAAAAAACAAAAGTTTACAATTATTTTAAGTCTCACATTGTTTCCCTCAAGTGAGATTTCTGGTGTAGTTCTCACTTTCTACCACTAGATGTCCCCATGTATCCCTAGTTCCTTAGTTGGAATTATGTTAAAGTGGTTGTAAACTCTCCCCCACAACTTTGTCCCATGTAAATCAGCATAAAAAAACCCAATGAATACTGCTTGTAGATATCTTCTTACTTGCTTATTATTGTTGTAATCCTTATGTTCTTTAGAATGACATCACTGAGCATGCCCAGATCTCCCCTGATTTACGGCACACTCTCTATGTGCTTATCCATCTGTTATCAGAACTTCCTACGGCACACCACTGAAATCCCAGGAGGCTGCAGAATCACTCAGAGCTTCCTCCTACACCCCATGTGACCATGTGACCACATGCAGTGTAAACCTGGCCATTACTGCAGTCTTATCAGTTGAAGCTGGTAAGACTGACAAAGGCAAACATTAGACAATACTATGTAAATACTATGAAATAAAACAAGTCAGCTATGAGCAGGGAAGCAGGGTTGCCATAGAAACATTGGATTGAGAAGGAGGCTTGGTTAACAGTACAGGACTTGCTCAATGTAAGAGCGGAAATACACTCTACTGTGGACTCAGAAACAATACTTAAGATTGTGCTGCCTAACCCCTGGAAACAAGTTTTTTAAAGTTGCTTTAAACAGTAAGTAATATGCGATTTGGGCTGGATTACAGTTGCTATAGTTTGATAATTACTTATTATAATGGACTAAATGAAAAGAAGCATCAGAGTGGGAGAGTTTACGTCCTCTTTAAGAGGGGAAGTCTCAAATAGCATCAATGTGTCATCTGAAATGGACTGTGGATGCCATCTTGGGGGAGCCTGAGTTCTCTTGACATATAGGAGTCCATCTTTGCAAAAGAGGGGATATAAAGCAACTGCTGTGTTATTTTGAAGAGCCCTGCAATATGGGGAAAGTAAGTAGGGACAGAGACCCACTTGTGAGGGAGAAATAAGATAAGTGGTTCTTGTGGAGAAGGGATTGCTTAGGAACACCCCAGATGCCTCTTGTTTGTACTTTTTGATGGGAAGAAAGAACTTCCGGTGGGACAGTGGGACATCCCTCTCAGCAGGTCAATTTACAGGAAAATCAACTTAAGGAAGGAAGCCCCCAACAAACTACTGAGTGTAAGCTTTGTATGCCTCCTGTATCATTGAAACTGCTATAAGTCTGATGCGGATAAGTGGTTTAGCTGGTTGCTAAAGTTGATTCTAAAAGAAAATTAAGTTTAACAATTTTCCCACTGCTGATTACACAGTAAAGGATGTTTTAATGAAAACTTGTGTCACCTGATCCCTTCACACCATAACCACACATATGCCCCATCCAGAAGTCTTACTGTCACAAGGACAATAGTTTCAGTAGACAGTAAAGCTGGCCATAGATGGTTCGAATCTCAGCCGGTTCAACAAGGCCAGCAGAGATTTGGTCCATCTACAGGCAGGCTGATTGTTCAACTTGTGTACAACCAGTAGGTCGGATTTCTAAAATGCGATTTACTGCCAGTGGCTATAGATGCTAGCTATAATGATTGTGTTCTCCCGCCATGGACGCCTCCGCAAACCCCCCCCCCCCCCCCCACCTGCTGGGAGAACACAATAGCTTCACAGGATGCATTCATCCAGCAACACTGACTGTGTTGATAGGGAAATCAAGCGATTTTTTTTTTCCTGCAACCTGAAAATGGCATAATCTATGGCAGGCATCAATAAATCGAGGAATCGCCATCTGGACCGACTCACTGCCCTGTCTAGACCACCGGGTCCTGCCATTTAGAAGCCTGTTGTGTCTTGCAGCCTTCACCACCACCATCCTCATAGCCCACGGGAGACAGGATAGTTAAGGACAGAGGGATTTCTTCCCAAGTTAACAGGCAGGTGATTGGTTGCTAGGGCTGTCCTAGCCAACCAATCACAAGCTTGCATCTCCCTCCTTTTGTCCAGACCTGCTGTGCCTCCCGCTCTCCTCCCTGTCTGTGTAAGGCAGACAGGAGAGTGGGGCAATGTGAACAAAGGCAAGCCCCAGACCATTTTGCTGGCCAAAGACCAGAGCACATTTTGCGATTCGGCACTGCGACGCTTTAATTGACAAATGCGCGGTCGTGCGACGTGGCTCCCAAATATAATTGATGTCCTTTTTTCCCTACAAATAGACCTTTCTTTTTGTGGTAATTGATCAACTCTGTGGGGTTTTTTTTCTTTTGAGCTATAAACAAAAACAGAGCGACAACTTTGAAAAAAAAGCATTCTTTTTTACTTTTTGCTATAATATCCCCAAAAAATATGTATTAAAAAACTATTTTTTTTCCTCAGTTTAGGTTGATACGTATTCTTCTACATATTTTTGGTAAAAAAAATCACAATAAGTGTTTATTGCTTTATTTGCACAAAAGTTATAGTGTCTACAAAAAAGCGGTTAGTTTTATGGCATTTTAATTATTAATTCTTTTTTACTAGTAATGACGGCGATCTGCGATTTTTATCGTGACTGTGACATTATGGCGGAAACATCAGACAATTTTGACAAATTTTTGGGTCCATTGTCATTTTTACAACGATCAGTGGTATAAAATTTAACTGATTACTGTACAAATGACACTGGCAGTGAACGGGTTAACCACTAGCTGGCTAGGAAGGGGTTAAGTGTGTCCTAGGAAGTGATTCTAACTGTTAGGGGGCCTGGCTACGTGTGACACATCACTGATCATAGCTCCCAATCACAGGCCCATGAGAGGATCGCAGGTATCCCCGCGGACATCGAGTCCGCATGACCCGCGATCCTACTCACAGAGCTCCCGACAGGGTCATGTGCGGGACGTACCTGTATGCCCATTTGCCCAGCCGTGCCATTCTGCTGACGTAAATGTATGTGCAGCCAACCAGAATTTTCTCTTTTGCTCATTGGAATCTGTGATGGATGGGGTTAGCACCTGGTCTGTGAGTTAGTGGAGGTGGAGAGACTGATCTAGAGCGGTGTTTACATACATCTATGTTTAAGACAGTAATAGGGAGTTGAAGACAATAATGAGGGGCTGGGGACAGTATGAGGGGAGCTAAGGTGGGGGGCCGAGGACAACTGTCCTGTGACGTGTCCCAGAAGATTGCAGAGAGAGAGAGGCTGCCTAGGGGGAGAGGAGTTTTCTAGGTGGCCAGAAGAGGGAAGGAGGAAGTGGGACAGGAACTGTCCCACTTTTGGGGTGGAACTCCGCTTTAGTTGGCCAGAATTTTAATTTTTTCTAACTATTGAAATTAATAAATGCTAAAGTGCTAGCAATTAGGCACATTTTGACATGTTTAGCAGCATCAAGAGTTTTTTTCTGCCAAAACTCTGCTGCTTCTGGACACACTGGCAGTAGGTTTTTTTCTCTGCTTTCAAACTCTCCTTTCACTAAACGCTATTAAAAGCCTATGTGTGCAGGACACATAGGCTAACATGCAGGAGAAACAAATTAATAAAAAAAACAGTGCACAGTAAAGGCCTATCTGCACCACTCAGCACCAAACTTTCAAAGAAATATTATACAATAAAATGTTTTTTAACAAAATAGAGTTGAATCCAGGCGCTATACAAAGTAAAACATTAATCACATCAGCACCTACTATAAAAAAAAAACTATCCAAATGAATAAAATAGCATTTAAAAGTCCAATTAGTCTTATGTCCTTAAAATTCCGTAGCAGCGCTCATGTCATTCCATCCGGATGTGACAAGCATTTATATGATTCAGCATATAAGAAAATGGTGAAATGACTTTGAAACAGGTAAAGCTCTCAATATGGTGATCCTAATCATTATCACTCATGCACCACATACCAAGGATGTCACCACGTGAGTAACACTACAAAATCACCAGATGTTAGTATTTCATATGCTTTAAGGTAATCTGTTTTATCTCTTTAAGGACAAGTCATCCACATACTCTGTCAGGGTAAAGGTGTAAATGGCTCCAATATCACAGGATCATAGGGGAAAATAAAATACCACATAGCATAATCCTGCTTTTACATTTTATTGTAGCCAAAAGCCCCCCCATACAAAATATTCGTACTAGCTAATATTAAAAAATAGAGCTTATAATAAAATGTAGAGTAGTCACCAGTCCGCTGTATAGGAAGCCACCAGTATATTTCAAATAGCCACGTTGTTCCTTCCTAGTGGTTTCCAGCTGACCGTGACCCGCAAATGTCACTTACAGCCGTCGTGGAGATCACTCAACTGACGTGTTTCGTCACTTCCGACTGCAACTGTGGGCACGATCTCTAGACGCAACGTCCAGGTCTAAAATAGGATCCATGACTCAGCCTATTTACCCCTTATGTGCCCATCATTACAACTCATATACACCTAGTGAGCTGCAAATCGGCACAATGGGGCAAAGGGGAGTTTAGAGGCAGGAATAAATAAAAAAACACCTTACGCCCCTAGAAGCAGCTGTAAAAATGTCCGATGTGCATGAGGCCTTAAAGTGTAAGTAATCCCCCCTATCGTTTTCAGCCAAGGAAGCTGCCATCTTTGCCTCTGTTTATTCTTCAACTGCCATGATGCTTCACATCAGTTCTGATCAGTTATGACACCAGCCATTAGATGGTTTGACGGTTTATTTGAGAGAACAACCAATGGGAGTGTTACATTTCCAACACGTGCCAGAAATGAAACTGTTTTATGGATGCCTTTACTTCCATTTTAAGTAAAAATTTGTCTCATCTTCAAAACTGTCTGTTTGTTGCCCAACATTGCAAGAGCACGGTTTTCAAATACCCAAAAAATTTAACATATACTTTTCTAAATGAGATGCGGTCTGTTTTGCATAGATGCGTGTCTAATTCTTGACAATTGTTCTTCAATGTGTATATGTAATGTGCAAATGTGACTTCCATTGTGTAAAAATAAAAGTAAAAACTATAAATCAAAGCCTATAACATCGCTAAAATTATTTAAATTAAGCAGTTTGGATTCATATACATAGAAAAACAAAAAAATGAAAGCATTTATGGATTTCATTTAGTTACAGAACTTAAACAAAGTGCTGAAAATCATCAACTATGTTTGGAAGGATAGGAAGCAGAACAAATGACATCTTATAGGTGGCTATTCTATTATTGTTATTAGTATGAAAAAGAAGAAGACGGCTCATCTAATATTTTTCTCATGTGTTCCAGCCTTTATCTATAATTAATTTCATCCTCCTGAAGATAATTGTCCTCTCTTATTACTCCCTCAGTTGTTTTCCTACCGGGATAAATGAATTGCAATAATTGGTGTTAAAGGTATTTTTATGTTAATTATAATAATTCATTTGGCATAGGTTACAATAATTGGAAATAGGTAAAGCAGGAAGTGACAACAGTAACCCTGCAGCGATGTCATGTTAGTGTTTCTAATTTTAATAGGATTTCTCATAACATTGTAAATATGAGCTTAGCTATTAATTATGTGTAGTGGTC
The DNA here is from genome assembly GCF_037356315.1 of Lithobates pipiens. Lineage (NCBI taxonomy): Eukaryota > Metazoa > Chordata > Amphibia > Anura > Ranidae > Lithobates > Lithobates pipiens. The sequence continues at coordinate 456,617,614 of NW_027507764.1, read as the reverse complement.
ACTAATTAAGGACATATGAAGTTGGATGAGAAGCGGTTTAACCTTAAACTGCACAGGGGGGGTTCTTTACTGTTAGAACAGTAAGGATGTGGAACTCCCTCCCACAATTGGTGGTGTCAGCGGGAAGTGTCGCCAATTGAAAAAAACTTTTAGATAGACATCTTAGCGTACACAAAATACAGAGAAATATACATGTGGCGCTGGTACTGAAAAAGATCCTATAGTACTGAAGTCCAAGTGGCCAGTGGGCTGCTATGCAGCCTAAAAATAGTCTATTGATTCAGGGCCAGCCTTAGCAAGGAAGCAGAAGTAGTCTCCAAAATATGCAAGAAAAAAACAAATGTAGGCACCTCTGAGTTAGACTGTAAAGTGTGTATTAATAAAAACACATAGTAACTTACTTGAGCGATCAAGCCTGTGAGCTAATCCCCTCTAGCACTGCGATCCAGGAATCTTCCAAGTCTCTTTTCCAGCTCTCCACCACCATACCATCTTCCTGTTGGCTGGGAGAGCCCAAAGAGCGGCTGAGACAGCGTACCTTCTACTAACCAGTGTACTGGATGTCCCACAGAGCGTTTACCCACAGGTGTACCCTTCCTTCTTTACCTAGATTTAAGTTACTATGTGTTTTTATTAATGCACACTTTCCAGTCTAACTCAGAGATGCCTGCATTTGTTTTTTCTTACACAAAATACAGGAATATTGGAATTATTATCAACATAAACACACGTGCACACACAGTTTGAACTGGATGAACTGGTGTTATTATTCAACCTTACCAACTGTGTACCTGCTGTATGTAACTACTGTATGTAACAGGCACAGTACTCTGGCAAAGTAGACTGCCTACAATAATCCTGGAAAAAACTCAGCAGTACACAAGTCCATTTAGTCCCCACTTGCAATATAAACCCACCTAGGCACCTTCTGCATGGAGTATTTATGCTCCATGAATGTACCTGTGTATTTTTTGCAGGTGCTCAGACTTTCTTCCACAATATGTTTTCACTATGCTCAGACAGGTAACATATTCATACTTTAGACCGGTAGTCTCAAAACTGTAGCCCACAGGCTGGATGTGGCCCTTTGCCTGCCTTTTCCCGCCCAGGGCACTAGTCCTCCCACTAATGTGAGGCACTATTCCTCCTACTGACAGTAAGGATGGCCAAGGCTTCAAGTTTCCTTTCAAATGTGAGCAAAGGTCCATCCAGACTCTGACAAAATGTAGCACTCATATATTTACCAGCATGTTGTAAATATCTGGTAGGGACCTGTATAGCATTGCACCCATGATCAGCAGATTGTGGATGTAATACAATCAGTCCTGCAGACTGTCTGTGTAGCTGTCTGCCAATACCTCTGATACAGACAGGCAGTTATGCTCTGACAGAAAACACAGTGAACTACCTAGAGTGATCAACATCGCTCTGGTAGTTCATTGAGAACTACAACCCAACAGCCGCAAAGTACACTCCGAATGGATTACACGAACGGGTGTGATTTATAACATGGGGGGTGGGGAACATCCTTGCTTGCTGTGAAAATGGGGACTCAGGGGGTGTAGGGACCAGTACATTTGTAACATGTCACATGAAGTGAGGTAACAGAGGTAATGTCTGGTAGATGACTGGTAAAATGAGCAGTGGCTAAGCCCGCCCCTCCGACTTCAACATATACATCAGAGCAAGTGTATAGAACATGGAACGTTGTTGAGAGACTGACTATTTGACTGTTTATAAAATATGACCTGGCTTTTTGGTGAGCATGACTTTGGGTGAAGTATTGCCCTGTGCAAGGATCAGTGGCCCTGTTCAATGCCTGGTGTAGTCCAAAGAACCCATCCCCAATGGAGAACCTCTTATGTGACCCTTGCTTGACACCCAACGAGAGAGGGAAACATGGACGACGTGACAGAACATTGGTCTACCCCCTTACATATGCTGTAAGTCCCATAGTCCATAGTTCTAGCCCATTTTGGGAATATGCAAAAGAGGGTGGCTACGTGCCTACATGCAGTGGGACCATGGAGAATAAACATAGCCACCCTCTAACAGGAAGTCCCATCACAGCAGCAAAAAAAAGGAATTTGGAGATGTAGAGGAGGCGGAGAGCAATAGAAGGTATTCTACTGAGTTAGGAATACAGACTTCAATAGAATTTATTTTTAAACCAGAGTTTAGTGTCACTTTTACTATCAACCCTGTCTATGAAATCAAACATGTCTGACATTAAAATTCACTATAAATTATTCTTGGAGTATAGCAAGAAGAAATATTTTCAAGAAGCAAGTGATCATACATACTATTAAAGCAAATGCTTTATATGAGTGCAATAATTGGCATGAAAGCGACAAAGCAAAGTGCTTTCCCTAGTGCACTTGGTTTACTGCTTCTTTTTGGATCACCAAGAGGTCAAGGTGTCATAAAGGCTCAACATATTACCATAAAGAGAACTATGGATGGGGAATGTCATTTCCCACACCTCTGGTGTTCCACCGGCCACAGTGAAAGGGTTAATTACACCCTCACTTAATTGTGCACTCCTGGTTTATTGCATTCTTAAGTACTCTTTTCTGTGAAGAAGAATATAAAAGAAATTCCCAAAGAGACATAATAGCCTCAAATTTACAGTACTTAAAGGTCAAATAGAACAGCAGGGAGCTGAGCATCCTCTTGTTGATAAGGTAGGAGGACAAAAAGGTAATCTAGGAGATCTTTAAAAAAATCACTTCTCAAAGAGAGTCAGAGCCCCTGCTGTCTTTAAAGCCTTATCTTAAACTATTCAAATGCTAACACAAAGATGATGGGAGATTGATGAATGCATGGCCTAAGGGCAAACCTGGGTCATCTGACAGCAATGCTCTCTCTACCTTAACCAGGGGGTGGAAGCAAACCACCAAAGAACGGGGCACTCCTGATTATAAATGGTGATGGTGTTTGGGAATTTATTATTTATTTAACCTTAATTTACCTTTGGTATAGTGCATATTTCTGTCTAGTGTTGCTGATTATCAGCTAGATTAAGCTAAACAGGAAATCAGTCAACTTTCAGCAGATGTTTGGGAAGTAATCAAATCCTCTGCCTGAACAATAGCCAGATAACTAATGGTCAGCATGCAAATACAGTTGTACTGTGATCAGATTGGCCTGTGTGGTCAAATTTTAAAAGATGGATTCTACTGATGGGTTCTCAATGGGAAACTTTATTCATTTTTGAACAACGTTTATTTTAATAGAATGTTTTAACTAGGCCTTTTACTGACACATTTTGTTTATATGCAAGAATCAGTATTTTTTGCAAGAAAATACTTAAAACTGCAAACATTATGTACACTTTTTTAAAGCAGGGGCCCTAGAGAATAAATGGTGGGTGTTGCAATTTTTTTTTGTCACATGGTATTTGCGCAGCGGGTTTTCAACCGCAATTTTTTTCCCGCTGGCGCACGACAATGTACGTCGGCAGAATGGCACGGGCAGGCAAAATAGCATACAGGTATGTCCATTTGTATTTGCCGCCCTGCCATCGCGTGTGCGCTGCCGGCGGCATGCGCTGATCGGGACCCCCGTGAGTTTGGTCGCGGGTCCCGTGAACTCGATCGCCATGGGGATACCCGCGATCGTCTCACGGGGAGGCTGAACGGGGAGATGCTGTCTGCCTAGCAACCATGTGATTGGAGCAGACATCAGTGTTCACTAACACACAGCCCAGCCCCCCACAGTTAGTAACACGCCCCTAGGACACACTTAACTCCTACACTGCCACCCCCGGTTAACCCCTTCACTGCCAGTGTCATTTACACAGGAATCAGTGCATTTGTATAGCACTGATTGCTGTATAAATGACAATGGTCCCAAAAATGTGTCAAAAATGTCCGACGTGTCCGCCATAATGTCGCAGTCACAATAAAAATCGCTGAACGCCACCATTACTAGTGAAAAAAAAATATAAATAAAAATGCCATAAAACTATCCCCTATTTTGTAAATGCTATAAATTTTGTGCAAACCAATCAATAATCGCTTATTGCGATTTTTTTAGCAAAAATATGTAGAAGAATACGTATCGGCCTAAAATGAGGGGGACATTTTTTTTTTATATATATATTTTTGGGGGATATTTATTATAGCAAAAAGTAAAAATAATGTGGTTTTTCAACATTGTCGCTCTATTTTTGTTTATAGCGCAAAAAATAAAACCGCAGAAAGCTCTATTTGTGGGAAAAAAAGGACATAAATTTTGACAGCAGTGTATTAAAATTTTCAGCATTAGAACACATTCCAATGAACTCTTGAGGTGGCAATCATGATAATAAAAAAGACAGTACAGAGCAAAAACAAATGAACTAAAACCTTATTTAATAACACAATTCATGAAATAACGAAAAAAGTAATTAAAATTTTTTTCTTCATAAAACACAAGTTGATCAGAATGAACACTAGCGGATCTCCAGTGCAGTGAGTGATGATTAATCAATCAAATAAGGTGACTTGTGTGACACCCTCCACCAACAAGAGAAATGGCTGCTCACCTCATGCGGTGGACCCCTGAATGAATCAGTCAGGTCAAAACTGCAGTTCTCTTTAAGGGTACTTAATCAGCAGACTCTCACATAGGGATTGTGAACGGTACCAAAATTACATGTGGCATTCCTCATCAGCTCCAATGATCGGTACATGGAATAAAAGCAACAGTATCTAGTGCTCTCTGAATGATCACAACTTGTTTATTTAAAAGAAGATAAATAGCACTTACAAAAAATGCACTGTGCCCCAGTGCTAAGGATAAATGACATACAAGTAGCAGCGTGTAGCCAAGGAGATCAGTTTGGAGGATCGCGGGTGATGTCACAATCAAGGCCACGTGGTTTCCGTACGCATTACATCCCTAAGGGGTGGGACTTCATCAGCGGTGATGGCATGACACAAGCTACCAGCTTTATAAACCTGGTCAGCTGATCCGTCTGACCAATGGAAGCAAATGTGTACCGATCACTATAGCAACCACCAGACAGCAGAACACTGAACGGCAGGAAGTGAAACTGAGCTGAATTCCCATACAGTGATAGAATAATTGGTTGGCAGAAACAGTGCATTAAAAGACGCAACTATAACCGGACCAAGACTACTACTGGGTAGGGATGAGCTGAACACCCCCCGGTTCGGTTCGCACCAGAACTTTCGAACGGACCCCAAATACGTACGAACTTTAGAACCCCATTGAAGTCTATGGGACTCGAACGTTCGAAATTAAAAGTGCTAATTTTAACGGCTAATATGCAAGATGCTGTCCTAAAAAGGGTTTGGGGACCTGGCTCCTGCCCCAGGGAACATGGGTCAATGCCTAAAATGTTTTTAAAAATGGCCGTTTTGGCGGGAGCACTGATTTTAATGACGATTAAAGTGGAAAAAAAGTGAAATATTCCTTTAAATATGGTGCCTGGGGGGTGTCTGTAGTATGCCTGTGAAGTGCCACGTGTTTCCCGTGTTTAGAACAGTCCCTGCACAAAATGACATTTAACGGAAATAACATCATTTAAAACTGCTTGCGGTTTTAATGTTATATCTGGTTCCTGCAATATGGTTGAAAATCATTGAGAAAAATGGCATGGGTAGCCCTCCCTGCCCATTACCAGCCCCTTTGGGTCTTGTACGCATATTAAGGGGAACCCCGTACCCATATTAAAAAAAGGAAATGCGTGTGGCCCCCAGGCCCTATATACTCAGAACAGCAGTATACAGGCGGTGCAAACAAGACAGGGACTGTGTAGGTTTGTTGTGTTAAGTTAAATCTGTTTGTAATTTTCAACTGTTACATTTTTAAAGTGTAGCTCCAGTCACAAAAACTATTTTTAAGCTTTTTGGAAAACATAGGGAAGGGTTATCACCCCTGTATAATTTGTTTTGTCGTTCATCTTTTTTCATCTCACTTGCTGTTGTCTCCTTCCGTTTGCAAGTAGGAGATGTTTGTAAGTTGGATGTTTGAAAGTAGGGGCCTGCCCTATATGCTCTGCAGAAATGGCAGAACAAGGTGTTGGTTTTGCCACAACATTGTAAGCCCTCAAAGTGACTCTTGGTGGGCGCTGGAGTGCCCTGCTGTGAACGATTATATAAAGAATTGTAATTACATGCCATTGTTGAACAGTGGTAGAAAAATTGACTTTGGTGGTTGTGCGGTGTATACTGGGTTCAGAGCACGCAGACAGCACGCACAAGCTCCTACCGCTGACTGCAAGCTCTATTTAAAACGAGCAAGATAGTTTGCTATATAGGTGGATATAGCGGTGTGTACTGGGTTCAGAGCACGCAGACAGCACGCACAAGCTCCTAACACCGACTGCAAGCTCTATTATAAAAGATAGATATATCGCTAGCTATATAGGTGAATATAGCGGTGTATACTGCGGTCAGGGCACGCAGACAACAACCACTACAGAAGAGCAAGAATGAAAAATCGGCCGATAACGATCGGTGTATACTGTGTTGAAGGTACACAGAACACCCACTAACTGCTTCAGACGCCAACACACTACACAAGGCCGCCACGCTGGCGGCCTTATATAGTGTGGGGCGTGTACTACACAGCCTGAGCTATGATTGGCCACAGGCATCCTGCCTGTGGCCAATCATGGCTCTCCTCGCTGCCGGCGCTGTGATTGGCCAAGCATGCGGGGTCACAGTGCATGCTTGGCCAATCATGAGCCAGCAATGCACTGCGCCATCGCAGTGCATTGTGGGCCATGAGCGCCACACAAATTTGGCGCGAACGGCCCATAACGTTCGGAATTCGCTGAACACGAAGCTCATCCCTACTACTGGGTAATTAAATTAGACAATTACATTAATGACCACCAGCGTCCTTACTAATCCCTGTGGATACTAACAACATATACCAATACAAGTGATAATTTTTTTTTTTAAAAGCTATAATTAATGGACAAAAATAATAAAAAATAACAGGATAAAACTACCGATTGGAGATGAAGCAGTTAATATCGAATTTGATATTACCTGCTTCATCTCCGATCTGTAGTTTTATCCAATTTTTTTTTTTTTTTCCATTGATCATAATACTTAAAGGGGGGAAAGATCAACAGGAAGTATCCTCATATCGCCCAATTTCATTGCTATGCTCTGATGTGAAAATCCTGGCCAAAGTCCTGGTGAACCATTTAAATAAATGCATACACAAGTTAATACATCCTGACCAGTCAGGCTTCATCTCCAACAGATCAACTAGCATCAACATTAGAAGAGTTTTTTTAAACATGCAAATTCCAACTGATAATGTAAGCTCCAAGGCCATTCTCGCCTTGGATGCTGCTAAAGCCTTTGACAGTTTACAATGAGACTATCTATGGTTGGTGCTGGAGCGATTTGGCTTTGGTCCCTTTTTTATTAAATGGGTAAAATTGCTCTATAATGAGCCTAGAGCAAAAATTAGGATTGGGAGAGAATATTCTGAGACATTCCAGCTGGAGAGAGGGATGAGACAGGGATGTCCCCTGTCTCCCCTCTTGTTTGTTCTGGCAATAGACAACGTCTTGTTTTTCATTGGAGATATTAATTCTTCACTTAATACTGTGATACGTATGGTGGGGGAGTTCGGACAACACTCTGGCCTGGTTATTAATTGGAACAAGTCAGCCTTACTACCATTGGCCTCGTTGGTGATCAACCATTGCCTATAATCCCCTCCCTGGATGTGGTAACCAAGTTAAAATATTTGAGTGTTTGGATCTCTAACGATGTAAATCGCTACATTAACGATAATTTAGTACCATTATTGTTGAAACTGAAACAAAAGGTGGATATTTGGTGTCGCCTCCCTCTTTCCGTGGCAGGGCGCTGCAATCTAAGATGATTTGGCTCCCGCAAATGCTGTATATTCTCCAAAACTCTCCAATCAGGATTAGCCAGAAATTGTTTAAGAAGATTGAATCCCTTTTTAGGGATTTAATTTGGAAGAAGGGCCAAGCCCGGATTAGTTTGCAAACAATGCAGCTCCCTGTTAGGGAGGGAGGGATGGCGATACCACACCCGAAACTATATTTCTTGTCAGCTCAGCTCCAGCACTTGGTGGGTGGTGGAATTCTAAGGGGGGAGAGCCCCAGTAATAGAATAGTGTTAATGGGAGCCCCCCATAATTTATTAGTAGAGTTGGAAGCAGACTCATTTATCCATAGGTGTCCGACGGTTGATTTAATGAGTAGAGTATGGCAGGCAACAAAGGCGCTAATGGGATATAATGGGGTAACTGAATATACCCCTCTATGGTATAATAAAAACTTAGCTGAAATAACAGGTATAGAAAGACCTGGAGAATGGGAAAGACAGGGTATCTGCTGATTAATTCAGCTATACGAAGGCAACCTTATGAAGCCATTTGAAGATTTGAGACGAGCATTTAATATCTCAAGTAAGGCATTCTATAAATATCTACAGATTAGACATGGAATTCATGCCCAATTTAGGTCCTTAACCATTGAATGGGTAAAGACTCCTTTACTCCAAAAAATAATTAAACTTGGTCCAATGAAAGGTTTAATTTCCAAGCTATATGCTAGTCTGGGAGATAGAATTATGAGCGGAAAGGGACTCTATAAGAGCAGAATGGGGTGGGTGAGAGATATAGGGCCGATAACCCTAGAACAGTGGGATAAGATACTAGAACAAGGAAGTCTGGTTTCGATATCCCCCCCCCCCCCCCCCCACAGAGGCTTTCCCATTTGTTTCTTATTTAGAGCCTATTACACCCCCCAAAAAATGTTTAAATTTGGTAGGAAGTCTAATGATGAATGCCCTAAATGTAAGGCGACAGGAGATTTTATCCATATGATGTGGAAATATCCAAAGTTATTTAGATATTCGATAGAAATAGTGGAGAGGATAAATAAAATCTTTAAGACTACATTGAAACCCAAGGCTAAGATTTGCCTTGAGGAAAGGTAGAATCTCACCTCTTACAAAGGTATCAGTGTTGAGATGTTTGTACCAGGCGAGAAGATTAATAGCGCAGAACTGGCAGGCTAAGACCCCCCCCCCCCCCCGATGCTATGGACCGAGTCTATTAACTCTATGATATGGAGTGAGAGGGCGATGTACATTAGGCAAAATAACTTAAAGCGGGGTTCCACCCTAAAGTGGAACTTCCGCTGATCGGAACCCTCCCCCCCTCCGGTGTCACAATTGGCACCTTTCAGGGGGGAGGGGGGTGGAGATACCTGTCAAAGACAGGTATTTACACCCACTTCAGGGCATAGACTCCCGTGGGAGTCTATGCCTCTTCCTGTCCTGCCGCGCTGTCTGCTGGGACACACACGAGTCCCAGAGACAGCGCGGACAATTCCTATTGCGCTACGCGACTCGCGCATGCGCAGTAGGGAACCGGGAAGTGAAGCCGATTCGCTTCACTTCCTGATTCCCTCACCTAGAATGGTGGCGGCAGCAGCCGAGAGCCGAGCAATCGATCGGCCTCGGCTGCCGGCATCGCTGGACCCGGGACAGGTGAGTGTCCATTTACTAAAAGTCAGCAGCTGTAGTATTTATAGCTGCTGGCTTTTAATATTTTTTTCCCCAGTACAGTCCCGCTTTAAAGAAGTTTGTAGGCTTATGGAGCCCCTGGCTGAGTGAGATGGGCTGTTCATTGCGGGGGGGCGGTGGCGGAGCCGATAGCATCCCCCCCCCCGTTGTCGCCCGACCCGCGAATTTCTTCTGTATAGCTCTTTTCCCACCTATACCTAGGGGTAAAATTTGGGCCTTTTCTCTCTCTGTCTCTGTCTTTTTTTTTCTTTCTTGGTATTAACCAATGAGTAACTTGACTGGCATAATTTGAGACTAGAAGGTGTGTAGTAGGGGGATGGATTTGGGAGGGTTAAGCGGGTAGAAAGGAAGATATGAAAATAATAATAGTTTTTTTTCTAATTTGTGTGGCAGCAGGCAGGTAAAATCACCTGGTTGTATCCAGAATGGAAAATATGTATGCCCTAGATTCAGGCTTTATGCGGACTTGTACAACTAGAGGGGAGTGCTGGGAGTCCTATAGGGGAAGAGTTAATGAGCCCAGCTGAAGTAAGTGGGCTCATTAAGACCTCTACAAAAAAAAACAGCATGCTTAGGGAGATGCTCCATCCTGGAACCAGTTTTGTGTTTGTATAGACTGGGGAGTGTGACACCTGTTCTGTGCGGTGAGTTAACGCCTGTGTGGCAAACCTCTACAACAGAGACAGAGACAGGGACTGGTGCAGCACAAGGGTGCACTCAGTTGTTAGACAGGGAATCTATGTGTGTAATTAGAGGTCAAGCTGACCAGGATTTATTTTCATGTTTTTTTTTTGTTTGGCTGTTATATTTTTCACTGCATGTAGCATAAATAAACCGCACCTTTTGTTTTTTCCACCTACAACGCTGTCTGCTGTGCCTGATTTTGTGTTGTGAACCCATCCAGGGGGTCACACACACCCGCTGCCGAGCTAACTCCTCACAGTTGGTGGAGAATTCGGGCAGTTTTTTTTTAAGGCCAGCATAGAGGAGATACTGAGACAGCTGGCTCTAGCAAATGCAAATCAGCAGCAAACAAATGCGGGTTTACAAAAGAGCCTTGCAGCCCAGCAGCAGACAAATGCAACTTTGCAGCAGAGTCTGGAAGCTCAGCAACAAGCCCAGCAGCAATCTGAAGCCCGCTTCATAGACCTGTTGCAGAAGCAAGAGCAGAGTTTTCAACAGCAAATAGAGACATTAATACAGCAACGTCCGCAGACCAATGAGGCAAGTGGTTACACTAATACCGCATCCTTTGGTGTGAGCCATTTACTGACAAAAATGACTGGAGAGGATGATCCGGAGGTGTTTTTGACCACATTTGAAAGGACTGCTGAAAGGGAAAAGTGGCCTAAGGAGCAGTGGGCTGGACTGGTGGCCCCTCTGTTAACTGGGGAATCGCAGAAAGCTTATTATGACCTAGAGCCTGACCAAGCAAAAGACTATGTGGTGCTAAAAACAGAAATATTGGCACGGCTGGGTGTCACCCTGGCCGTCCGGGCTCAGCGTGTGCATAATTGGACTTTTCAGGTTGGAAAACCCCCCAGGTCTCAAATGTATGAACTCGTTCACCTGAGCAGGAAGTGGCTGCAGCCAGAGACTTTGACCGCACCAAACATTGTGGAACGTGTTGTTATGGATCGTTTCCTGAGAGCTCTTCCTACTGCCATCCAAAAATGGGTAGGCCATGGAGACCCAGAAAATGCAGATAAACGTGTGGATCTGGTTGAGAGGTACTTGGCTACAGAGAACCTGACCACCTCTTCCAGGGACTCACGGACTTTCCACCCTAAGACCAGATCGTCCCCAGTGGCGGGTAAGATGACTCCAAGGGGTGAGGGTGGAGAGAGTGAGAGGGTGGGAGTTCTACCTAAGGTCTGGCAGGAGCAGCCCGGGAAGCCCAGGCTGCAAGAGGCAGCGAAAAAGATTATTTGCTACCGCTGCCGGCAAGAGGGACATATTGCAGCCAATTGCCCAGTTGTGGATGAGCCTATGCAATGTGACTTTATAAGGGACGTCAGTCGCTGTTTGCGACAGTTGCATGCACTGCCATTCAGGGACCTGAGAAACATTTACGTAAAATGTGTATTAATGGTAGAAATGTTGATGTGTTGCTGGATTCAGGTAGCCTGGTAACATTGATAAAAGCTGAATTAGTTACTACAGAGGTCTCTGGGAAGAACAAGGTGGCTGTTATTTGTGTGCATGGGGACACCCGAGAGTATCCTGTAACTTCAGTGTTTTTTGAGACCCCCAAAGGTAACCTCTCTCATCAGGTGGGGTTAGTGTCTCACTTACCACATGATGCTATTGTGGGAAGGGATTTTCCAAAGTTCTGGGAACTCTGGGATTGTCCTGAGCCCCCCACGGGTGCCCCTATAGACCAGGAAGATGACCAGAATTCCTCTGGGAGTGGTGAGGACTCTCCTGAATTTCCCTTGTCGGTATTGGCGGGGGAAACTCGAGAAACTGGAGAGGAGCCAACATCCTCAGATGAAAACATGCCGTCTGTGGAGTTTTCGGATCTTGAGGTTCACAGGGAAAATTTTGCCACAGAACAGTTAAAAGACCCCACCCTAATAAAGGCACGGGAAAATGTGGTGAAAATAGATGGCGAGTTAGTGAACCCAGATAAGACTTGCACTTACCCGTACTTCACTATGGAAAGGGACCTGCTGTATCGAGTGGCTCAAAGGGCAGAAGAAACCATTGAGCAACTTGTGGTGCCCAAACCATACAGGAAGTTGGTGTTAGAATTAGCCCATGGGCACATTCTGGGAGGTCATCTGGGGACCGAGAAAACCAGAGAGAGGGTATTGCAGAGATTCTATTGGCCTGGGGTCATGAAGGAAACAGAAAATTATTGTTCCTCCTGCCCTGTGTGTCAGAAGTCGGCACCTATGCCACATTTCCGTAACCCGCTGGTACCTCTTCCTATCATTGAGGTCCCCTTTGAGAGGATCGCAATGGATTTGGTAGGTCCAATAATGAAGTCTGCTAGGGGGCATCAGTACATTTTGGTTATATTGGACTATGCCACCCGTTATCCGCAAGCAATTCCTCTTCGAAATACCTCGGCCAAAACCATAGCCAAAGAGCTATCTCTTGTTTTTAGCCGCGTGGGTATTTGTAAGGAACTGCTTACGGACCAAGGTACACCCTTTATGTCCCGGGTTATGAAAGAACTATGCAACTTGTTCAAAGTGACACAATTGCGTACATCTGTGTATCACCCCCAAACAGATGGGTTGGTTGAAAGATTCAACAAAATCCTAAAACAAATGTTAAAGAAGGTGGTGGATAGAGATGGAAAGAATTGGGACTGTCTAATACTCTATCTGATGTTTGCCATTAGGGAGGTACCCCAATCCTCTACGGGTTTCTCACCCTTCGAGTTGCTCTATGGGAGACACCCAAGAGGGCTGCTGGATATCGCCAAGGAAACTTGGGAAAATGAGAGTTCTCACAGGAGTGTGATTGAGCATGTCGCCCTGATGCAAGATAGAATTGCACTGGTAATGCCAATCGTAAAGGAACATTTGACCCAAGCGCAGTTAGCACAGCAGAGAGTGTACAACCGTGGGGCCAAGACCCGTACTTTTTCCCCGGGGGATAGGGTCTTGGTGCTAGTCCCTACGGTTGAAAGCTAATTTCTGGCCAAATGGCAAGGTCCATACGGAGTAATTGAAAAAATTAGTGAGGTGAACTATAGGGTTAGACAGCCAAGAAGACGAAAGCCGGAACAGATCTATCACGCCAATCTGCTGAAAGCCTGGAGGGATAGGGAATCCCTAGTTGCAGAGACTTTGTCACAAGCCCAGTCTGATTGCTTAGTTCCTGAGGTTGGAATAGCAGTCACCTTATCAAAACCCCAACAACAGGAGGTTAAAGAGTTTGTACTTCGTAACAAAAAGATTTTCTCTGAGCTGCCGGGACAAACATCTGGCGTAGAGCATGACATTATCACCCCGCCAGGAGAAAGGGTAAAACTAAAACCTTATAGAATACCAGAGGCCCGACGGGAGGCAATACGTGGGGAGGTTCAAAGGATGCTGGAATTGGGTGTGATAGAGGAGTCTCAGAGTGACTGGTCCAGTCCTATCGTACTAGTGCCCAAACCTGATGGGAGCTGGCGGTTTTGTAGCGATTTTCGACAATTGAATAAAGTTACAAAATTTGACACCTACCCCATGCCGCGTATAGATGAGTTGATTGACTGGCTGGGAACAGCCCGATATATGACAACTCTTGATCTCACCAAAGGGTATTGGCAAATTCCCCTGGCCGAGTCGGCCAAGGAGAAAACTGCGTTTGTAACCCCAGATATATCCAATATAAGAGAATGCCGTTTGGGTTACAGAATGCACCGGCAACATTCCAGCGGAAAATGGATACGATTCTGAGGCCCCATCAGAAATATGCTGCAGCTTACCTGGATGATGTGATTATCCATAGCACAGACTGGGTCTCACATTTTTCCAAAAGTACAAGCAGTCCTAGACTCTATCCGGGAAGCTGGGTTTACGGCCAATCTAAAGAAGTGTACCATTGGACAGGAGGAGGCCAAATATCTTGGGTACACTATTGGGAGGGGGGTGATAAAACCCCAAGTCAATAAAGTCGAGGCCATACAGAGTTGGCCACGTCCCAACAGCAAGAAACAGGTACGAGCCTTTCTGGGAATCGCTGTCTATTATCGACGATTTATTCCCCATTTTGCTTCTCAGGCTGTGCCCCTCACCAACCTGACAAAAGGGAAAGAGTCTGTCATGGTTAAATGGTCCCCAGAGGCTGAAGAAGCATTTCAGTCCTTAAAAACAGCCTTATGTAGCCAGCCATTGTTGTACTCACCAGACTTCTCTAAGGACTTCGTTGTACAAACTGATGCATCAGACGTTGGGTTAGGAGCAGTGTTATCCCAGGTCTGGAACGGGGAAGAGCACCCAGTCATTTACCTCAGCAGGAAGTTGAAGTCCCATGAGGTAAATTACGCCACGATTGAGAAGGAATGTTTAGCAGTGAAGTGGGATCTAGATTCCCTTCGGTACTATCTGCTAGGTAGGCACTTTGACCTGGTGACCGATCATGCTCCTTTAAAGTGGATGGCTCAAAACAAGGAGACCAATAGAAGGATAAATAGGTGGTTCCTGGCCCTACAGGAATTTAACTTTACAGTTAAGCATCGCCCTGGTGTTAAAATGGGGAATGTGGATGCTTTGTCTCGGATACATGCATGTCTGACTGCTTGTGTTACAACCCCAAGGTTGAAACAAGAGGGGGGGTATGTAGCAGCAGGCAGGTAAAATCACCTGGTTGTATCCAGGATGGAAAATATGTATGCCCTAGATTCAGGCTTTATGCGGACTTGTACAACTAGAGGGGAGTGCTGGGAGTCCTATAGGGGAAGAGTTAATGAGCCCAGCTGAAGTAAGTGGGCTCATTAAGACCTCTACAAAAAAAAACAGCATGCTTAGGGAGATGCTCCATCCTGGAACCAGTTTTGTGTTTGTATAGACTGGGGAGTGTGACACCTGTTCTGTGCGGTGAGTTAACGCCTGTGTGGCAAACCTCTACGACAGAAACAGGGACTGGTGCAGCACAAGGCTGCACTCAGTTGTTAGACAGGGAATCTATGTGTGTAATTAGAGGTCAAGCTGACCAGGATTTATTTTCATGTTTTTTTTTTGTTTGGCTGTTATATTTTTCACTGCATGTAGCATGAATAAACCGCACCTTTTGTTTTTTCCACCTACAACGCTGTTTGCTGTGCCTGATTTTGTGTTGTGAACCCATCCAGGGGGTCACACACACCCTCTGCCGAGCTAACCCCTCACATTTGTACTACCTGTTGTATAACATTTTAATAATGTATGTTGTTAAGTTTGCCAATTTGAAATTTAATAAAAAAGTAAAGAATTTAAAAAAACATGCAGTCAAAAACGCACAGTTATGGGCCCTTTCACATCGAATGCAGTTGGATGCATTTTGAACTGCGCTTCAACTGCATAGACAGCCCAAAATCAAGGTAAACCTATGGGCATAGTTTACATCATTGCAGTGCAATTAAAAGAAAGTAGAGCATGCTGCATTTTCCTGCACCGCCAATGCAGGGAATGCACTACAAACACACTACACGTGATTCAAATGCACCGCACTGCGCCCCTTTAAGCCAAGAAAGCCAAGCCCAAAAATGTATAGAAAAATGCACTGCAAATGCAGTTCTAAACACAGAGAAAAACTTATGAAAATTGCATTAAAGTTTGCGTCATGCGCATATCAAACAACTTCAAATGTATATAAACATGCAGTCAAAAATGTGTAGTTATGTGCAGTTTCTGGTGTTAATGGGCCTTAGATTACTGAGAATCCAATGTTGTGCAAGAGGCACGATCTGCATGGAGGGGTTTAGCACGAGGTCAGAAAAGAATTGGAAAAGTAAAAAAAAATTTTGCATACTGTGGCTAGATTCATGTTGTCTTGAAGGTGAAAAATGTAAACAGATTAATGTGTAAAGCCGTAATGAGATTGTGATGAGAGGAGGAAAGTGTGTAGGAAGTAATTGATAGATGGCAATTTGATAAATTGTGAATCATGAATGAGACAATTACCTTTGTGGTGTAGTTCATTCCCCACTTTATTGCTGTTATAAAGAAAGGAGGACGTTCTAAGAAAAGGGTGGAAGAAATTGCTTGGGTGCTGGACTGAAGCCAAATATTAGTCTTAAAATTGAAATTTAAGTAAAAAATATAGAGGGCCATGGTCAGCTTTAAAGTGATTGTAAAGGCTCGTTTTTTATGTTTTAAAAATAACAAATATATCATCACATACTTTTCTCGGGTCCCTCGGCGGCTCTTGCAGCTCCTCCCTGAATCAGATAACCCCCTAGGAGAAGAGCTTTCCCGGGGGGTTTCTTTGAGGGGGGTGCGCTCCCGAGTCCAGCATTTGCGTCCATAGACACAAATCCTGGACTCGGCCCCACCCCCCCGGGGTCGTTTCATTGGATTTGATTGACATCAGTGGGAGCCAATGGCTGCGCTGCTATCAATCTATCCAATCAAGAGCCGGACCCCATGGAGAGAGGGACAGCGAATCCCCGCCGAGGGAAATATGGGGCTCAGGTAAGTAAACCGGGGTGCTGGGGGGCCGGTCACTGCCAGGTGTTTTTTCACCTTAATGCATAGGATGCATTAAGGTGAAAAAACACAAGGGTTTACAACCCCTTTAAGTAAAGAATGCACCTACAGCCTGTATGTTATAATGAATATTGTTCATTGCTATGCATTTACATGTGCTAGTCATATTTTTTAGGCTGCAAAGATACAGGAGGAGGAATAAACAGAAAATCCAACAGTGACCTTGATTTACTAAGCATTTTAACTTTGTAGGGGAACTTTGACTTACTTATTGAATGTGGAAAAAAGTCACTTTGCAAAAATCATACGCAAGAAAAATTTGAAAAAAAAAATGGAGTTTTGCTTGCACCTCATTGGATGATTTAAATCAACACAGCTTAACCTAAGTAAGTGAATTTTCTGTTTACAAAGGGAATTTCTGTGAAGTTTGAAATGAGCTGAGGTTGTGCTGACTTAATAATGTAAAAGCATAAAATTGTGTTTTTTTAATGTTCCTTGCGCATGATTGGGTGTTCTTTGCAAAGAAAATATTTATAATCTGCTTGCTTTGGGGACTTTAATGTGGATTCACTCCAGAGTCACACTGTATGTGTCCTTTGACACAGAGCGCCGCTTGGCCTCCCCCCAGATCGCTTCTCATTGGCTGTGATTGACAATAGCAAGAGCCAATGGCTCCAGCTGCTGCCTCAATGTCCAGTGAGGACAGAAAGAGCAGATAGAGTGGGCACAGTGCTGGATCAAGATCGGCCACAGGTAAGGGGGGGCAGGGGGGAATTGCACACAGAAGGGTTTTTACCCCAAAATATAATTAAAGACACCTGTTTTTACCTTTCAGCTTTTATTGATGCCTGTGTCCATATTAGGGAGATTCGCTCTCCTTATTTTTCTTGTTTACCATTATCACTGAAAGTAAAAGAATATCCCAAATTTTGGGTTGTCCCCAGAAAAGTAATAGAGGGGGAGCCTCCAATAGGGACACTAGTTCTGGTGGCCTGTAGGCCCCCAAGAGATTCCATTAATTTGCAGGGATTTCCACTCACTTCCTGTTTTGGCTATGGAACAGGAGATAAATGTAAATCTCCCCATTGGGACAAAGAGAAAAAAAAACGTTCACACTGGGGTGGACGCTGGCGCTGCCGCAGCGCTTTGCTGGCGGTTCGGCGATGTTGCACCATTGTTTTCAATGGGCAGGGGCGTTTTAGGAGCGGTGTATACACCACTCCTACAGAGCTCCAAAGAGGCAGCTTGCAGGACTTTTTTGACTGTCCTGCAAATGCACAGCTCCAGTGAGCTCGGGCTTTCACACTGGAAAGGCAGGTGAGGCGCTTTACAGGTGCTATTTTTATATATCCGTCGGACCCAATTTTCCAACTTGTTGGAAATATGTTCCGAGAAACTGGTCTGATCAGACATACTCCGATCATGTGTAGAAAATTCCGATCGGACAAAGTTCCGCGCATGCTCAGATCAAATTCCTACACCAAAGCTATTGGCTACTAGCCTGAACGTAGTCCCGTCGTATCGAAATAACGTCATCACGTTCTGAACGATCGGATTTTCCGACAACTTGGTCCGACCATGTGTATGCAACAGTTTTGGACACAATCCGTCGGACAAAATCCAACGGATTTGGTTGGCAGAATGTCCGACCGTGTGTACAGGGGCTAATACACCATTTTTTTATATGAAAAGCTCTCAGTCCTTGGATGGATGAAAAAGGTGGAAATCTACTTGTTTAGGTTTATTCAAATGTCCACAGCCCTCCAACGTCTTATCACCCTGACATCAGGTAGTACCTACCTACCAATTTATTTCAAGTTGGTGTATCCAGAAAAAACCCACACAAACATATGGACTACATTCACACTTCATGTTGATTTTGTACCTGGTGGTAAAGTAAGGGGACTCTAGAGCAGAAGTAAAGATTGCTAATCAAGACACTTGTACAGCTGTTTAATCATATCCCTGGTATAATAAAAATACAGTATCTGGACATTTGGGAAGCTAATGAATATCAGGGATCCATCTCTCCAACACAACTATTGGATCCCCTTTCATAAACGTATTGCACACAAAACCAAACTGCACTTAAATGACTGCAATGAAAACCTGACTATGAATAGCCATGAGTAAATCAGAGTAAGAAATAACCACAGTTCAGAAAGGCACACAGACTAATCTGCTCATTATTAATTAAGTATATTTCACCTTCCACCTCATTATAAAAAAAAAAAACAAGTGAAGAATGTGGAAGTGAGACCCACAGCAATCAAATCTATCTTTTCATACAAGTTAAATATAAATTTAAATGATCAGTTGATCGGTTGATCGGTCTAGAAATATCTGCTCGGTTGTTATAAACAAGATTACAAATTTTCCTTATACATTGTTTTCAAAAATTGAGAGGTGTTTTACTATTTAAAGCAATTTCAACAGCAGATATGATGCTGAATCCAGCAAGTCAAAATCTGAAATATAATGGATTAGACATTCACTTTATCATTTAGTGTAAAAATAAATCTGTTCTTAAGGTGTTTCCTGTACACTAGATAATCAAGACACACTACATCTGCTTACTCGACTATACAATTTAATTTTTAAGCCAAGGACCAAGGGAGACAAATAACCCATCCAAGGTCACAGGCTGCTGACAACATGATTTAGGCCAGGGTCTCCATCAGATTTTCAAGAATCATTGTTTTATAGCTCTCTAAACACCAAGTCAACTCTTTCTGTTCCGTAGCTCAATACGTGACCTATGGAATTACACAGTAATAATAAAAGGGCAGAATAGTAGAAAGGGAAAGGTCAAACAAATATACTGCTTCAGCGGTGAGCACCGATTGTGGCATGGATGACTTTTGCCAAAACATTAATATACTGTAAATTCAGGATAAAGCATTATATATTTATCTGTCTTTTGAATAATTCACAAAGGTCTCTATTGGCAGGAAATTCCTTATTAATAGTATATATATTGATAAACTTGTCCCACATTGGAGGGGGGGTTCCGAATCAGAGGTGTTTCTAAACTTGAGACCTTCTGGATATATCAACTCAAGTGCTACTCCCCCCATTGGTTAAATATAGAGTGGGACATAAATGCGTTCATTAATCAATCCTAAACGGGTTTCAATACCACCATGGGGTTTCTCTGACTATACTATTTTAAATGTATTTTCACAGTCTCTTTATGATTGTTACTCTTTGCACACAGTGATGCATGTCAACGAATGCATAAAGGGCCCTTCAGAGGGGATACTAGCATTATGGAATAATTATTTATCTTTGTGCCCTTATGGGGGGTAAGCCCTCTGTACCTGCCAGGGCACCTGCCATTCAGGACTGCATCCATCCCCATTGCTTAGGGGTTAATGGCAGAATTCCTTATGTCAGGGCTGGGTTGCAGTTTTTTGTCTTTATTTAGACAATTTATTACATCTCAGTATTTATGCACAGAAACCCCTCTTGGCGGTTTAGTTCCCTGCATTCGCTGACACTTTTTGCTGTGCTATCGGAATTGTTTTGTTTTCCCTATATTTTATTGTTTTTAATTGTTTTATATACACAATGTTTTATTTGGTCACCAGTTGGGGTATTTTACTCCACCTACTGTGTGATGTAATTTTCCATATACATTTAATTTCTGCTTTACAGAAATTTTCCATCTTATGACACTTTCATTGGCAGTCCATGGCCGCAAACATGGGGCTAAATTTCTCCACACTCATTGTTTAGCCAATCATACAGACCCTTCATCATACATACAGATCCAGCATTTGGTATTGTTATGAGACTTGGAGCGCATATACCGGTGCGCGATGAAAGCTCTGTCCATTGGGAGATGGTAGGGGTGGTTATTCCATCCCGGATCTTGTCAGCCAATGGGCCCTTTCCCTGCATGGGAAACGAAAATTAGGCTTGGAGCGCAAATACCGGTGCGCGATGACGTCAGTGGCGACAGCACGAGCATGTGACCATGGACGGATGACGTTTTATACATCAATTGGTTTACATGGGTGCATTACACAGTGAGGAGGAGCTGACACACAGTAGTAACTTGTGATTGGTCATCAGAGTTCTCTGGCATCAGCACAACACAGCTGATCTGTTTTTAAACAATTTAAACATTGCTATAATAGCGTGGTACCAAACAGAAGGTCATATGCCCCAGTAGAAGGACTATGGGCCGAAACATGTTGGGTTGCTAGCTTATTGTGCTTTCGATACCATGCCATATTTTTTATGTGATCACTTTATGTACTCATCTTGATTGGTGACTATACATTTTTATTTTTTTAAATAAATATTTTTTTACTTGGATTCATGCACTGTGGAGGCTCTTTTTCTTCCATTTTTTTTCTCCTCATGATTTTAAGTCTTAATTGGATGCCGTTTGAGTACCACAGATCTTTCTAGCTGGTGATTGATTTCTCATATAGGCATGTTTGCCTATCAGAGTGTCTGGTGCACACCATCCACCGTTTATTGCCTGAGATGTGGCCATTGAGGTATATTATTACACCATCACTGTCTCCCACTAAAGACCTGCTGGATTGGATGGTCTGAATGCCTGTTTGACCCACCGCTATACGGCGTGTGTGTCCATCATCTGTGGTAAGCGTACCAATCTTCCTGTTGTGATACATGCATACTTGTGAATGGTATTTGGAGAAATCCGCCTATCCCCTTCTACCATTATTTAAAGAGGCACCACTCCTGTGTTCCCCTTTCAACAGGACTATATAGCACCTAAGAGAGGAGCTTTCATTCACATTTTTTCCCTCACGGACTGTTTGTTGATCATACACATGAACGTTTTATTGTTTCAGTATAGATACAACTTTTCATTTTGTGCACATTGATTTAATTTATTGTGTATTTGTATGATGGTGTTTTTCATATATTAGCAGTCAACAGCAGAACACTCATTCCTGGGGGTTGCTCCGGGGATTTTCTAGATATTTTTCACAAGTGCTGCATTTTATTTTCTCTTATATATCAGGGTACAAGAGGGAGTGGGATGACACAGAAAGAAGCCAATAGCTGATGACAAAGATAAAAGTGTGAGTGTAGGTTGGCCAAAGAACCAGAACATCTATGAGGGTAGGACAAGGGGAGCTTTGAAAAGGAAACACTTTACAGTTACATGGTTACTGCTTATGCATTAATCACATATTTCTTTTTATGGCATCACTGAAAAGATAAAAAAATAAACATTCATCATATTTAAATAAGAAGAGGAGCACAACTAAAGTATATAAATGCCAAAATGTAGGTAAGATGTTGCCTATTCTCAGCCATAGACTCCAACCTCTCTTATTACCAACAGAGATTAGTGTAACCCAGAAGTTAGAACTGTTCAAGTGGAAAATAACTGGGTCATAGTACTGATTTCTTACTTTGTTCCTTACATTATACTTTGTGAAGGTTGATGGTGGTAAGAGGCTAACCTTGTATGTCTTACTACTTTACAGTGCTTGCAAAGGTTATTTTTTAGTCACATGGTTTAAATCTTTTGCTACAATTCCTACAGAACACTCAGCATGGTAGTGTTACAGGTTATCCCAGCCCCTCTCTCTGTTACTTTTCTCTGCATGTAAATGTAGAAAAAATAAAAATATATGCATCCTTATTGCTGTCCCCCTTCAGGCTCACCACTCTCTATGATCTAGCATCATTTATCCCACTTACTCTAAACCCAGGGATTATTTGTCTTCATTAAAAAGATTGTAAAGTCTCATGATTTTTTTTTTACCTTTTAACAAACATGTTATGCTTACCTGCTCTGTGCAGTTGTTTTGAACAGAGCAGCCCAGATCCTCCTCTTTTCGGGTCCCTCTTTGTAGCTCCTGGCCCCTCCCTCCTGTCAAGTGCTCCCACAACAAACAGCTTGCTATGGAGGCACTCGAGCTGAGCTGAAGCTCTGTGTGTCCATCCAGACACTGAGCTGGTTTGGCCCTGCCCCCTCTCTCTCCTGAATGGCTAACTGATTTTGATTGACAGCAGGAGGAGTCAATGGCGCCACTGCTGTGTCTCAGTCAATCAGGAGGGACAGTCCCGGATGGCCAAGGGACTCGTGGACATCGCTGGACAGAGAAGGGGCTCAGGTAAGTATAATGCCCCGTACACACGAGCTGCCGGAGTTCCGACAGAGTTCTGACGGACTTTTCGAATGAGCGGACTTGGCCACACACAATCACACCAAACTCCGACGGATTTGAACGTGATGACGTACGACTGGACTCGAATAAGGAAGTTCATAGCCAGTAGCCAATAGCTGCCCTAGCGTCGGTTTTAGTCCGTCGGAATAGCATACACACGAGCGAATTTTTCGGTAGGCACTGGGCTCGGCGGAGTTCCGTCGGAAAAATTTGAAGCATGTTCCATTTTCTAAAGTCTGTCAGACTTTTGCGAATCAAAAGTCCGTTGCAGCCCACACACGATGGAAAAGTCTGACGGAATCATTCCGTCGGACTTTGGATGTTGAAAAGTCCGCTCGTGTGTACGGGGCTTTAGGGTGGTTGAGGCTGACTGCTACACACCAAAGGCTTTTTATCTTAATGCATACAATGCATTTAGATAAAAAAAACTTCTGCGTTGACAAATTTTTTAGGCAATAGTGAGCTCTCAGGAAAATGCTTACATCATTACGTGTATCTATTCTCTGCAGAATTTAGGACCATCCACTACTAATAAGCAGGGGAACTGAACCTATAACATTCACTAGGTTAAAGACCTTTAGGAAAAAAATTACTTATCACTTATTGGCTATACATCTAACTAGCCTTAAAACTGTTGTCCCATTCCCCCCCCCCCCCCCCCCCCCCCCAACGTCTATGCTAACTAACCTGTGTATGAAAGATGTGTATACGTACCTGTTTTCAGGCCACTCCAGTCCAGTCACAAAATTTTGCATGTGTCAGTCAATGGTGGCTGCAAAGGAGAGGCGAGTGCTCTCTGACACTGGCTAGTAAAGCCTGGAGATGGAAAAGTTATAGGGCTAGTTCAAGCCGGGTACACACAGGCCGAATGTTGGGACCATGTGTATGTAGCTGGTCGGCTTCAGTCGGCTTCAGGACGTACATGAGAGAGCACTGATCGGAGTGATCTAGTGGAGGGGCCATCCCCCTGTCAGAGCACAACAGCTGAGCGGGGAGATCGCTGAACTAAACTCACATGGTTAGTACAGCAACTCTGACCTGAGCTTACAGATTTTTTTAGTTCAACCTGTGGGGTTAAATGAAAAAAAGTGAATAGTGTGTTCCCAGCTTTAGTGTATAGCCAGGATTCAACCTTGAGTCACAGTAAACCTTGTTGGTTTCATACTATTGACTTTTCTTTCCCTTACTGTGGGGGATCCCCATTTACTGTAAAATAATATATTTTTTTCTTCAGGCACTATAATAAGTATGTGCCACCACGAGTAAAGACAAACCGCAAGGCCGGCCATACACGCTCTGAATCTTGGTCGGTTCAGCAGGAACCAGCTGAGCTGCTAACCATTAATGAGCAGGTTGGATGTACCAAGTTGATTGATCAATCAACTTGGATACAACCAGCCAGACGGATTCTCTTGCGATTATCGCTAGTGGCTATAATCACTGTCTTCTCCCGGCAGGGACAGCTTCCTTTGCCTGCCCCTGCCTACTTGCCAGGAAAAGACAATTGCTGATTCCCCTGTCAGCGCAGTCTGTGTTGATGGGGGAATCGTGTGAATTTTTTCCTGCAACCCATGGTTGCAGAAAATAAATTTGTGCTGTGTATGGCCAGCCTAAGCCTGCATCTGCTAAAATTAGCTATGATGCTAAAAAGGTGTTTCTAGCTAAATGTCATCAGTACCTGGTAAAATAAAATGCAACTGGAAATTAAAATTTGAATTGCTCAAAAATGTAGGCAAACATCAGGTGAAAAAGTTTTTTTTTAAAGTGCATTGTGCGTTAAATGGTTTCTGAGGGTTACAGAAGCTCCTTACAACTATCCTGGACCCAGTCTTAGAAGAAAGCAGCTCATATTAACCTCATTATTTTATGAAGTGTTTTTTTTAACAGATAGAAAACAAAAAAGATAAATAAATGATAGTAGACACATAATGATAAAATACACAAAAACAAAAACACAAATCCTGGCAACTTTAAATAAAATAAATTAAACTACCCTACATACCAAAACATCCTCTAAGCACAAAATAAAATGTAGATCTTTTTTTTGCAACCAATCAGGAGTTCAATAAACAGTGTTGAGGGTCTTTGCATTGGTGAAGTTTCAATGACAGCAAAATTGGTAATTCCAAGGTAAAATCACTTCAGCTAAAATCACTATGCTCATCTCTAGTGCTAATGGTCCTTTTTATTTTTTTCCCGTACACTATGAATATCTGGAGAACCTATTAAAAATCTGTCAGGAGCTGGCCATATCACCTGAAAAAATACATACATGTAGACGTCACATGTAAAATTTCTGACTAACCTCAAAGCAAATCTGTCAATCTGGAATCTGTATTTCCAATTGAAGATTTTTGTTAACCTGCCAAGGAAAAAATAAAAAGCAAATAAATCTTTTTGGAGTAATATGGCTGTACTTTTCAAACATTATAATAACTCAATTAGACATTCATCTCAGCCGTGACCCAGAAAATATATTACCATTTTTAACTGGAGCAAAGCAAATCTAACCCTCTCAGTAGGAGACTCACAACTCCCTTTAGGTATGGCTAAAACATTCAATTAATCAAATGTAATAAAACCCTTGGAGGGAGTCAATATTGTGTATATCAGAATCCACATATCATAAAGCTTATCATAAAGCTGTGTGTGAGGATTAATGAAGGTATGAGGAAGCCGGCTTATTTACCAAACTTATTCCTGTTGTAAACTATACCTCAGCTTTCAGAAACATTTCATTTGTATGCTCCTGTGTGTAGAACTATTGGACGTCAGTTGTTGCAGGAAGGAGTTTAGTGTGTGAAGGTTGCCTGTATTTATGAGACCATGGGATTGATTTACTAAAAAGTGAGAGCTCAAAATCTGGTGCACCTTTGGCTATAAACCAATCAGCTTCCAGTTTTTTTGTCAAAGCTTGATTGACGTTAAAGTTAAATCAGAAGTCCCACAATTATTTTTATTTTTTTTAAAGTCGGCAGCTACAAATACTGCAGCTGCTGACATTTAAAATAAAGACACTTACCTGTCCCAGGGTCCAGCGATGTCGGGACCCAAGGCTTGACTGTCTCTCGGTCCTCGGATGCTGCCGCCGCCATCTTCGGTGAGGGAATCAGGAAATGAAGCCTTGCGGGTTCACTTCCCGGTTCTCTACTGCTCATGTGCGAGTCACGCTGCGCAACCCGAATGATCCCTGCTGTCTCTGGGACCCATGTGTGTCCCAGCAGACAGTGCGGGAGGACAGGAAGAGGTGTAGACATCCGTGGGAGTCTATGCCCGGAAGTTAGTGCAAATACCTATCTTAGACAGGTATCTGTACCCCCCTGAAAGGTGCCAAATGTGACACCGGAGGGGGGAAGGTTTCCAAAAAACAGAGGTTCCATTTTTGTGTGAACCTCCGCTTTAAAACTGATTGGCTACCGGCCACAGATGCAACAGATTTTGCAATTTTCAGTGCAAGGAATTAAACCCCATGGGTCAATATTCAATAAGGGTTAAAAGCTGAATTCCTTCTTCAACCAACTACTGCATGTTTTATATAGTAATCCAATAGTATAAACCAGCCTTCCTAAACCTTTAAACAAAGAAAGGAACCCCTGAAATAAATCTTAGGTCTCAGTGACCCCCTGCTAAAAATGTTTATATCTACAGCTCCTGGTACAATAATGTGATCACTAAGTTGTAACAAACAATAAATATAACAAGAAAAACTGTTTTATACTTAGCATATTTGACACCAAAAGCAGATCATCCTCAACATCCTCAGTCTTTACAAGAAAAATTATCTTCAGTAATAATGCAGGAATGAAACAAATATGAATAATGTCTAGGAAAGAAATGCAGACGGTGAAAACGAATGTGCCAACTTTACACTGGTGGTCAGTGCAGTGAAGCACCCCTTAGAATGGTGACAGGGAAAGAAGGACCCTGTTACATTTGTAGGTTGTTGGAAAAGGGGCTCCTCACTTATATGTGTGGTTAGTGAGAGAAGGAACCACCTCCCCTCTCAGTAGGGTGGACAGTTGGAGAAGGGCCCCTTACATTGTCATTGATTGTAAGAAGGGGACCTCTTGCATTAGTAGTCAGCGGGAAAAGGGCCCCCTTAGATTGGTGGTCAGTGAGAGAGAGACTCCCCCAGATTGATGGTCAGTGGGAAAAGGGCCCCCATACATTGGTGGTCAATCAGGGACCCTTAACAACCTCTGGGAGAAATGCTGCAAAGACAATTGCAAGGCTATTAGGCTTATTTAGAGAAAACACTGCAAAGGGCAGTACCTGTAGCAAGTAATCATCATGTTGTAATGCTGTCAGTAAAGTGACTGCTGACTGGACACAAAGATCACTGCACTTTGTGAATTGCTCCCTGCTCTGTTTATTGAATAGAATACGTCTGTTACATGGTTATTGATCTCTAATGTTTGTTTCCTCCTGTGTTTGAAGTGCTCATGTCACGAGTGGAAAATGTGGAGACTGAAACAGCATTTTGCGGGAAATGCAACCTATTTTTAAGAGAATAAATAACTTTTTGTGTCAATAAATCTCCAGAAAAGTATTTTTCTTTATACAAAACTGCCTTAACAACTCTAAATAATACTTTTATAAAAAAAAATTATTTACTTCTTCAGCTGAAGATCCTCTTTTTCCGGAGGCACAGGGAGGATAAGCCTACAGGATGCTCTATGTCACATAGGCACACTCTACAGAATTAGTGGGATGCATAGAGGAAACTAACCACCTAGAACAGTGATGGCAAACCTTGGCACCCCAGATGTTTTGGAACTACATTTCCCATGATGCTCATGCACTCTGCAGTGTAGTTGAGCATCATGGGAAATGTAATTCCAAAACATCTGGGGGCCAAGGTTCGCCATCACTGACCTAGAACAAAGGTAACTGGCTGGTTTAAGCAGTCTCCCCAACAAAATGCAGCCACAAGAAGGGAACAAGTAGGCAACATTTCCTTATACGTGTAAAAAGAAAGGAAACAGGGCATCCTAAAAAGAAAGTCCTATATTAAACCCTGGTCATCTTTTTGTAATACTGCCCAGAGAAATACTTTGATTTAGCACACTTAATTTACAAAAGCAAAACATGTGCAGTTTATTTATTACCATTAATTACTTTATTTTTATTTTTAGTTCATTAAAGGCATTACCACTACTCAAAGTATGCATACATTTCTACTAGCAGATTGCGTCATTTTTTTAAATCAATTTTTGAGATGTTTTGTACACTAAAGTCAATTTGCAAAAATTATCACAGGGGTTTTTGCTTCCTAAAACACAACTTCAGGCTGGTGAAAACCATACGTTCCATGTGGTGTCCACTGAGGAGAGCAGGGATATATAGTTATAAAGTAACACTTTGAGAGACAAAACAACATTTCACAGGAAGGTAAGGTTTTCAGTAGTTAAAGTGGATGTATGCCCAGTGACGTGAACAGCCTCAGATGAAACACAGGGATGAAACAAATCTCCCTACATAAGTTTTACATGTATGCAGTATCTCACAAAAGAGAGTTACTTCCATCACATTTTTTTAAATATTTTATTACATCTTTTCATGTGACAACACTGAAGAAATTACACTTTGCTACAATGTAAAGTAGTGAGTGTACAGCTTGTATAACAGTGTAAATGTGCTGTCCCCTCAAAATAACTCCAACACACAGCCATTAATGTCTAAACCACTTGCATCAAAAGTGAGTACACCCCTAAGTGAAAATGTCCAAATTGACCTAGTTAGCCATTTTCCCTCCCCCGGTGTCATGTGACTCGTTAGTGTTACAAAGTCTCAGATGTGAATGGGGAGCAAGTGTGTTAAATTTGGTATTATTGCTCTCACTCTCTCATGCTGGTCACTGGAAGTTCAACATGGCACCTCATGGCAAAGAACTCTCTGAGGTTCTGAAAAAAAGAATTATTGCTCTACATATAGATGGTCTAGGCTATAAAAAGATTGCCAAGACCCTGAAACTAAGCTGCAGTACAGTGGCCAAGACCATATAGCGGTTTAACAGGACCGGTTCCAGTCAGAACAGGCTACGCCATGGTCGGCCAAAGAGGTTGAGTGCATGTGCTCAGCATCATATCCAGGGGTTGTCTTTGGGAAATAGACATATGAGTGCTGCCAGCATTGCTGCAGAGGTTGAAGGGGTGGGGGGGTCAGCCTGTCAGTTACTCTGACCGTATGCTGCACACTGCATCAAATTGGTCTGCATGGCTGTCATCCCAGAAGGAAGCCTCTTCTAAAGATGATGCACAAGAAAGCCTGCAAACAGTTTTCTGAAGACAAGCAGACTAAGGACATGGATTACTGGAACCATGTCCCTTTGGTCTGATGAGACCAAAATAAACGTATTTGGTTCAGATGGTGTCAAGCATGTTTGGCGGCAACCAGTTGAAGAGTACAAAACAAGTGTGTCTTGCCTACAGTCAAGCATGGTGGTGGGAGTGTCATGGTCTGGGGCTGCATGAGTGCTGCCGGCAGTGGGGAGCTACAGTTCATTGAGGGAACCATGAATGCAAACATGTACTGTGACATACTGAAGCAGAACATGATCCCCCTTTGCAGGGACTGGGCCGCAGGGAAGTATTCCAACATAATGACCCCAAACACACCTTCAAAATGAATACTGCCTTGCTAAAGAAGCTGAGGGTAAAACTTATGGACTGGCCAAGCATGTCTCCAGACCTAAACCCTACTGAGCATCTGTGGGGCATCCTCAAACGAAAGGTGTGGGAGCTCAAGGTCTCTAACATCCACCAGCTCCGTGATGTCGTCAGACTCGTCATGGAGGAGTGGAAGAGGACTCCAGTGGCAACCTGTGAAGCTCTGGTGAACTCCATGCCCAGGGGGGTTAAGGCAGTGCTGGAAAATAATGGTGGCCACACAAAATATTGACACTTTGGGCCCAATTTGGACATTTTCACTTATGCCGCATATACACGACCGAACTTTCCGGCAGACTAGGTCTGCAGGGATTAGTCCCTCGGACAATCTGATCGTGTGTGGGCTAGTCCGATCGTTTTTCAAAAAATCCCCTTTCTTCAGAGACTGGGCTGCAGTGCAATATTCCAACATGATAACGACCCCAAACAAACCTACAATGCCTTGCTAAAGAAGCTGAGGGTAAAGGTGATGCACTGGCCAAGCATGTCTCCAGACCTGAACCCTATTGAGCATCTGTGGGGCATCCTCAAATGGAAGGTGAAGGAGTGCAAGGTATCTAACATTCACTAGCTCTGTGATTTTCTCATGGAGTGGAAGAGGACACCAGTGGCAACCTGTGAAGCTCTGGTAAACTCCATGCCCAAGAAGGTTAAGGCAGTGCTGGAAAATAATGGTGACCACACAACATTTTGACACTTTGGGCCCAATTTGGAAATTTTCACTTAGGGGTGTACTCACTTTTGTTGCCAAAAGACATTAATGGTTGTGTGTTGAGGTGACAGTAAATTTACACTATTATACAAGCTGTACACTCACTCTTTACATTGTGGCAAAGTGTCATTTCTTCAGTGTTGTCACATGAAAAGGTATAATAAAATATTTAAAAAATGGGGGAAAACACTGCGCTATGACTAATTTAGACAAAGAAGATAGCTGCCAACACTTAAAACAAACAAAGTTCAACAATCAAAAGGTAAAAAATAGTGTAGCGCTTCTACAATGGTGAATGTGATAAACACGCACATAAACAAAAAATTGTGTATATAGAAAATGGTCACATGGGGAAGTCCATAATCATATAAACCAAAGTCCAATTAGAATGGGTAAACACTTCCGTGATGTAACTGGTACAGGGATGGTTAGATCGCTTCAAGGGAGATAGAGGTCTTACTAATCAGATATGCCCATGTAAATCAGCTTGTCTGTAGACATTAGAAAGATAGATAAATACTCTTACCAACTGTGTTGGACTCACACGGTCGTATGACGGTTGAGTCTAGAAGGCTTGAGGTCCTAACCTAGGACCAGAGAGTGGATCGATGGGGGTCCGTCAGAATGGTGAGGAAACTCCAAACAGCTGTAAACCATGCGATATATCTCACGGATGGAACATCAGGGTAGTTTCTTATCCAGCTCAGACGTGACACGATCAACACAGGTAACCCCAAAAATGGGGTGAAGGATGATGTAGGTTTTAAACCAGAAAAAGAAAAGAAAAAAGAAAAAGAAAGCTCCACATGGTGCGGGTCAGACGGTCTTAAGCGGCAAATTTATTTAAAAGTCAAAAAATGGCATGCCCCTGTCGAAGACATTTATGTCGAAACGCGTCGGGCTAGCTGTTGGCACCTCACATTGCTTTTATCTCTATTTTTATTCAGCCTTTATGTGATCACTAAGTCATTAATTTTTTATTATATTTTTTGACTTTTAAATACATTTGCCGCTTAAGACCGTCTGACCCGCACCATGTGGAGCTTTCTTTTTTCTTTTCTTTTTCTGGTTTAAAACCTACATCATCCTTCACCCCATTTTTGGGGTTACCTGTGTTGATCGTGTCACGTCTGAGCTGGATAAGAAACTACCCTGATGTTCCATCCATGAGATATATCGCATGGTTTACAGCTGTTTGGAGTTTCCTCACCATTCTGACGGACCCCCATCGATCCACTCTCTGGTCCTAGGTTAGGACCTCAAGCCTTCTAGACTCAACCGTCATACGACCGTGTGAGTCCAACACAGTTGGTAAGAGTATTTATCTATCTTTCTAATGTCTACAGACAAGCTGATTTACATGGGCATATCTGATTAGTAAGACCTCTATCTCCCTTGAAGCGGTCTAACCATCCCTGTACCAGTTACATCACGGAAGTGTTTACCCATTCTAATTGGACTTTGGTTTATATGATTATGGACTTCCCCATGTGACCATTTTCTATATACACAATTTTTTGTTTATGTGCGTGTTTATCACATTCACCATTGTAGAAGCGCTACACTATTTTTTACCTTATAATAAAATATTTACAAAAAATATGAGGGGTGTACTTACTTTTGTGAGATACCGTATCTGCTGTCTTCACCTTCATATACTGTTTAGAAAGTACACGTCCTCTTAGATTGTTAGATCACTTCCTCATTCCCCTGTTGAAGTGGATGATTGCTAGAAACTGTGAGACAGCTGATTGGAGGAAAGGCACCCCCCCCCCCCCACACACACACACACACACACACACACACACCCCACACACCCACACACACCCACACACATGCAGAGCTTGCCTGTGAATAGTTTAACAATGTGCTAATCACACACTTCAGGCTCCTGTCTCGGAGAGCTTGTCAGAAGTTATTATGCTGACAACAGGAGAACGGAGCAGGTCAAAGCTACAGGACATAGGGCTTTGAAGAGAAATAAAAAACACTGCAGATATATGTGCCCAGATCAAATTCCATTAATAGGGTTTACATCCCCTTTAAATGTCCATTTCATGTAAAAACATACCACCCATCGTAGTTAATTGAGCTTAAAGAAGCTGGTGTTTTGGATCTTACCCATACATTATTTTAATGCTGATGCAGTATTTGCCCTTTTTACGGTAGTACTTATGTAGATGCCTACCATTAAGGTAAGTACTGTTTATTTAAAGTTTAGATACCCTCAGAGGTGTTCAGCATTCAGTACCCCGATCCATGTATGTGAGGGAGGCGAGGTGAGGCTGTAGAACGTGCATACTCCATGTTCCTGTGTGGATATACAAGCATGGACAGAGTGTCTGTGTGTATGGTGCGTGTAGCCATGTTAAGTCACACATATTCCAAAGATAATAATTAGAAATAAGATGATTTCACAGTATTTTGAAGTACTTTCAGCATTCTTTATTCTTATCCCTGCGTGTCACTGTTTTACTAAACAGGATTAGTAATTTGTAATTATGGAGCTTGCTTAGGAGTAATTACACAGTTCTTTCCTAACCATTTAAGCAACTTCGTTCATCTCCTTTTCAGGTTACATTAGGCATGAGAGTGATATAAAATTTCAAAAGACAAGTGTGTCAGCTGCAGGCAAAGGGCTCTGCATTGTGTTGAGCCAAATAAAGCTGTGCTGTTTTAAAGGAATCAGTTATAGCTGAAGAGATTGCAGGGGTTATTGTAAAAGCTGGATGTATAAAATACGATTTTCCCTCTACTTTGTGTATTAAACACTTCAATGCCAGGCACTTTTATCCCTTCCTGCCCAGACCAATTTTCAGCTTTCAGCACTGTCGCACTTTGAATGACAATTGCGCGGTCATGCTACGCTGTACCCCAACAATTTTTTTATCATTTTGTTCCCACAAATAGAGCCTTCTTTTGGCGGTATTTGATCACTGCTGGCATGTTTATTTTTTGCACAGCAAATAAAAAAATGCCGAAAATGTTGAAAAAAAAAGTTTCTTTGTTTCTGTGATAAAATGTTGTAAATAAATAAGTTTTCTCATTCACTAAAGGGCACTGATGAGGCTGCACTAATGGGCACTGATGAAGTGGTACCAATGAGTTGTCACTGATGAGATGGCACTGATGTGCACTGATAGGGGCACTGATAGGTGGCACTGGTATGCAACACTGATGGGCATTGATAGGTGGCACTGATGGGTACTTTGGGTGGCACTGATAGGATACATGGGTGGGTACTGATTGGGACTGATAGGTGGGCACTGATGGGCATGGATGGGCACTGATAGATGCCACTGATGGACACTGATGGGTGGCATTGATGGATACTGATAGATGGCACTGCTGGGCATCACTGATGAGGAGACATCTGCCAGGCACTGACTGACTGGCACTCACTGACAAGATGTGTGTATGGGCACTGATTGGCATCCCTAGCGGTCTAGAGTGGCATCCCTGGTAATCCATCTGTTGTGGGCATCCCTGTTGGTCCTGGTGGTGTCCCTGCTGGTCCAGTATGGGGATCCGCAGGGGGACTGCACTGATAAACAATCAGCGCAGACCCCCCCCCCCCCCCCGTCAGGAGAGCCGCCGATCGGATCTCCTCTACTCATGGCAGATGCAAGGGAGGAAAAGCCGATCAACGGCTCTTCCTGTGCACATCATGATCACCCATGATTGGACATAGGCAGGAGGCAGCTGTTATCCTGCTGGACGTCACATGACGCCCAGTCAGGATAACTGAACTACCGCCTGGCCGTCATTCTGCTATAGGCCGGGCGGGAAGTGGTTAAACACTGTATTTAAAATGAGTAAAGGAATTCCATTCATAGGGTTAATGAAGAACATATGAAATCTAATATAGGCTATTATGATAATATCGAATAGGCTTCATACACATTTAAAATAAACCTGTGCTAAACCCACGCATGGTAAACCACCAGAATTACTTAAAGCGGAATTTCACCCAAAAGTGGAAGTTCCACTTTAAGCACTCCTCAATGCCTTCTATGCCACATTTGGCATGTCATTTTTTTGGGAGGGGGCAGGTACCTAGTTTTGACAGGTACCCTCCTTCCACTTTCGCTCGGGCTGCCTAGGCGACTTGAGCGGAAGTTCTCCTTTCTCCCTGCAATCTTTTGGAATAAGTCACAAGTCCCAGAAGATTGCCCAGCCACTGAGGAGGCACAGTGTGACTGTGTGAAGCCTCAACCTGTCATAGCCGAGTGCCCACAATTGTAATGGCGACGCCGGGGAGAGTGGCGAGGAAGAGAACCAAGGGTTCGGCCAGTCACATTGCTGGATTGTGGGACAGGTACCTCTGTGTTTATTAAAATTCAACAGCTGGCACTGATGGGCAGCACTGATTAGGCAGGTGCTGACAGGTGTTAATGCTGAGCACTAATTGGCACTGTGATGGACACTGATTGGCACTATGGTGGGCACTAATTTGCACTGTGGTGGGCACTGATTGGCACTTTATTAGGCACTGACAGTTAATGATGGGGCACTGACTGGCAGCTGCTGGGCACTGATTGGCAGCTGATGGGTACATTTGATGGGGGCTGTGCTTGTAATCAATGTGCTGATTATCAGCACAGGCCTCCCTCTGACAGGAAGAGCCACCGTCAGAAGTTCCTTACCATGATAGGAGATGCAGCGTGTCAGGCTGACACGCCACACCAGCGATCGCCCACGCTGCGTGTCTGCATGATATCCTGCTGGACGTCATATGACGCCCAGTCATGATAACAGAACCGCCACCCAGCCGTCATTCTGCTATATGCCGAACGGGAAGCGGTAAAACAACTATACCAGGGGTAGGCAACCTTAAAGAGGTGGAGATCTACTTGAGCGACATGGGAGAAGTCAAAGATCACTGAGCACAGTGTCGCCCAGTGTCACCTCCTCACACCTGTTTTAAACCTCTGATTGCCGTACGTGTCATAATCACGTGCATTGCACAGCAATTATGGGTTTAAATAGGTGGAGAGGAGGCAATAGATTGCCTCCTCACCACCTGTCAAACACACTCTGATCACTTTTCAGAGGAGCAGCAGTACCTCCTTCACTTGTGAATGAGCCCATAGTTGCATTCGGCAGTGGCACCCTTACGGCTTGTTCACACATAAAGTTTGGGGGGCCTTATTTACTTGAATGGGTCATGCTTGTCAGGTGCTACACCCACTAACTATGACAGGCTGTATAACTCCTGCTGCAGCATGCATGCAACCTTGGCCAATGCAGCGCAATGCATCTGCATCAGTGTGAAAACAGCCCTATACTATTAAGCCGAGTGTATTGTTTCACACTGACCTGAAGATTTTTTCTTCCCTGTTGCTGGCACCACTCTGGAGAGCGCTAGCTGGGATAACAGGTGTAGTGCAGTTGGCATCACTCCGCATGGGACAGGAGCCAGCGCTACAGAGGAGACATCAGCTTATGCATCTCTTGCTCCCTACTACAGCTCCAACTTTACAAGTAATCCCTCTGCATTGCACTCAGTTTGATGCTCTGGAATGGTGGGTCAACAAACCACGATCTCTCAGTCACCTGTTCGTGATCTGGTACAGGTTGCTGACCCCCGGACTACACTATAAGGATCTCTCCAGCAGTCTTTTGTCTTTGTTTTTTTTGTCTCTTCTCCCCACATCTTTGGAGGTTCCCCAAGATAAAGTCCCACAAATACTGGTTGAGCCTGCCAGTGACATCCTTCTAATACAGCTTCTTGTGATGGTGTATCAATGATTCTGCACCATTATTGAATTCAGAGAGAATTGCCACTTTCATATAAGCATGTGCAGGGAAATAATAATTCATGCTTCTCTTTGCTAGAAAAGGTTCTGCAAAAGTTATTTAGGCCACATGTTACACAGGGCTCAGGTCTCTTTGCCCTTGAGTGTCAGTAGTGGGGTCTAATGATTGGCCACATAGGCACCCAGCACTGCATTCTGGGAGAAAGGGAAGCAAGACACATGCGCCCCATACCTGAAAGTACAGAGTGTTTTACTTTTTGGTGGATGAAAAAAGCAGTAGTAAATTGTATACTGTATGAAATTGCAAAACAAGAAAAAACTGTGCTTGTGAATTTAAACTAAACAAAACGATTAGCAGCACCACTGAGACATTATCACATAAACTAGTTAATTAAAAAATGTGTTGCGCTAGATAGATCAGTCCATATGTCTTCAGTATGTCACCAGTGTGATGCCTTTACAGCAATCTAATATGTGTAAAAGTTATTTGTGTGTCAACATCAAATTCGGTTCTTCCACCTTGTGAATAAATAAGCCACCACCAAAGGTTAAGATGTATTCTTACCAGAGAGTATTCACCTCCTATTATGGGGGGGGGGGGGGGGGGGGTAAAAAAGGGCTCATATGTCTGATCTGCTCTGTCCACGGTCATTCCTCAATGCTGAGTAGACTAGGGGGATCATCCGTCCATCATATGGAGACTATACTCCTCTTGCTTCCAACCATAGTGCTCAGTGCAATATGTCAGCAAAGATATAAGGCGCCAAATAATGTAAAATCATTTAACATGTCATTACATAATAACAAATAAAACTTCTTCAGCATAAACAATCATTGGCTCAAACTAACAATAACAGAAAATTATGCCTTAAAGTGGTTGTAAACTCAATTTTTTTACTTTTACCTACAGGGAAGCCTATAATAAGGCTTACCTGTAGGTAAAAAAAAATATCTCCTAAACCTGTACGGTTTAGGAGATATTCCCCTCGGTATGCGCCGCTGACTGCAGCGGCGCATGCGCACAAGGGGATTCTCGGCCTGAAAATCCGGCAGTGGCCGACCGGCCGGAATGAAATCTCCCGCACGCATGCGTGGGAGTGACGATATCGCGGCTCCGGCCACTCACAGCGCCGGAGCCGCGATACCCGGAAGAAACGCAGAGGGAGCATGTCAGCTCCCTCGGCGTGGATCGGGCCAGATGTCGGGGCCTCGTTCTAAGGTAAGTATTTCATAATGAGCTAGTATGCGGTGCATACTAGCTCATTATGCCTTTTGCTTTGCAGGTTTAAAAAAAAATAAAAAAATTTGCGGGTTTACTACCGCTTTAACTTGACTAGTTTCGTCGCAAGAGGAATTCTTCTGGGGGCGTCCTAGAAGAAGTGGCTAACATGGAGGGGAGTTTCCATGCAGTAAAAAAAAATGAGAGCTCAAAAAAGCTCAAATGTCTGTAGGATCTGCTTCTTTAGATGCAGTGTGCGTGAGGCCTTAGGTAGAGACCATGTAGCAATTCTGCCCTGTAGCATTAAGTGAGTGAATGGGGAGGTGGGGATATGACATGATGGGTATTCCACTCTATGAGTCAACATGTCACTGCTCTTGAACTTTCCATTCATTTGCTGCAAGCTAGGGGTGGAAAGGTTAGATGGGTGGAAACCACAGACTGGTGGGGCTCATATTCTCCAACCTGTCAAGTGACTGTGATTTCAGTTACACCAACATGGCTTTTCATGGTTCCCAAAACACCACAGTAATGATTGCCAGATAGCCTAAAACAGCTGTATGCTGTATGTCATAAATGCCTCTATATTATTGGGCTTCATTTTCACTATACACCAGCAGTTCTGGAAGTGCATCTGGCCAACGGGGTGTAAATCACTGCCCACTGTCCTGATATTAGAAACCTAAAAGCTGTTTTTTTTGCAACAGTAAATAGTTAGTTTGTACCAAGCTAGTCTTTACAGAACTCCCAGCAGGCACATCTTCTAATCTTCTAGTGAATGAAAAAGTTGGTTTGGACCAACTTGGTCCAAATTAACTATGTAAAGTCACAAGAAACCCGGAGTCAGGGCGGACTGACAACTCATGGGGCCCCCGGGAAATAGGAGATTAAGGGGCCACACAGTATACACAACCACACACACAGTATACAATCACACAGTATACACAGACATTTTTCTATTGGCTGAGAAGGTACTGGAGACGGGCAGCTATAATCTCTGGATTTTTAGACCAAAAGAATGTCAGTAAGGGACATTTCAGAGAGAGATATAAAAAAGAAATATTATCCCTGATACTGTCCCTGGTTTTACTGAGGCTGGCAACCCTGATGGGGCCCCCTAGTGGCCCGGGGGCCCTCGGGCAGTGATCGAGTGACTGAATGGTCAGTCCGCCCCTGCCCGGAGTTCAACTTTTAATCCTAATAAGGGGTTTATAGCTGTATATACTCTTTTGATGCTACCGTTTTTTGCAATAAACTTGACCAGTTTAAACAACCTATTCTCTAGGGCAGAGGCAACCAGGCAACTAGCATTTTTAGAAGGAGGTTGGCAATGGCAGCCTACATACCTGTCTTAACACAAGCTTCCTTAAAGTGTTCTTTTGTAGTTTAATGCCGGAGGAAGCGCAGTATAAAAAAAATCCCAAGCATCAACAAGTCTGTGTACACCTCAGTGATGTTCTCTACAAAACATTCAGCATGCAGGGTCTTTGATATATGGCTAGCGGCAGCCTTATTAACTCTAATGAAAGCTTCCTTGGAGAGGCCAATCTTCACCATGAGGTAGCAAAAAAGTGCGAGCGGGGCCTAAAGCCAGCGTACACAAACATAACTTTCATCAGATGTGACTACAGATATACATCATACCATTCTCATTACGATCCCTGGGGCTGCTAGTTCAAACTCTGACTCAAACAGTTTTCCTCTTAGGAGCTGTTATACTGAACACATCACACAGAAATTTGCAAGCATACCTAGAAATCTCTATGACTGATTCTATGGATTTTTATCACAGGCAAGACCTTGTTATTGCTCATTTGTTAGCCCCCAGGCTACCCAATTATTGCAAGTGATTCACTAGTAAGTAGCAACAATCAGGGCAACAGATCTTTTCCAAAAGGTACAAAATAACTTTCTTAAAGCCGAGCACCATCCAACGCCTAAATGCCCACTTGAAACAGACATAGGTGTGTATTACTCATCAAACCACGGGTAATTCTGTTCAGCCAGTCCTGTGATTACCTTAAGGCTGGATTAATACCCGTCCAGTCAGGTATGTTGTGTTAAAAACCATTACATCAGAGGTTAACATGTAGGTGGGGCCTAGGACCAGGGTACCAAATCAGGAAAAGACCGCACACAATTAGGGTTGCCACCTGTCCAGGATTCACCCAGACAGTTTAGGTTTGGAATCTACCTTGGAATCTGGAATCAATCTGCCTGAAACCCAGACACACTATTCAGACTGGGCTGTGGTGCCCCAAGTAACTGAAGTAGTCACACAAAAATCTGTTGTTATTCGGGAGCTGCGGGCCGCTATCTGTGGGCAAGTTTGGCATTAATGGGGCATGGGGGGGGGGGGGGGTGATGATGTCAGCAAGATCGGTTTAGTCACATCCACTTTTTGCCACAGCATGCTGCATTACCACTCTCCTTGGAGCACCCAAAGATGTCCCAGGTCTTTTATAATCCTATAGTCTATAGCAGTGATGGCGAACCTTGGCCCCCCAGATGTTTTGGAACTACATTTCCCATGATGCTCATACACTGCAATGTAGGTGAACATCTAGGGAAATGTAGTTGCAAAACATCTGGGGTGCTAAGGTTCGTCATTACTGGTCTAAAGTATGAAAAAAAAATGTGCCCTGTGCTGCTAAAGTGTTCGGGTTAGGCTTGAAGAAAAGGTGGCAACTCTACACACAATCCTTGATTGAAGTATTTTACTTATTTATAGTATATACTGGTTAGTGGTCATGAATAATGATAGATCTTGTAGGCACTGAGATAAGGCAATATGACAACTGATATTCATACAGTGCTACCAGTTTTGGGCCTGTATTACTGGAGAATGGCTTCTGTTGGAGGGGTGGCAGTTGGCGGTGTACCAGGACAACACTGTAGCACTGCTTGGAAGAGCTTCATGTTAATACAGACGTTGTCTCTGTTCTGACCCTACTCTCTAGGAACCTCTCCCTGTGCTATGCACTTCCCTCACCAGTTGATGCTCTGTCCCCGACCTACCACTCACTCCAGGCACTGGCGTAGCATGGGGGGGGGGGGCAAAATTTAGCGAAATCTCCCCAGTGGGGCTCCGGTAGTATAAGATTGTTTTAGATATAGTGATTGGAGTAGTGCGCTGCAGTTCCTTCAATGGTGTGGCTGTTGTGTGCTGAAATTCACTCCACCTTCTCTGCCCGTAGATTTGCCATCCAATGTCATCCTATTGGAGGAGTCTGGCAGGTTGTGTGTAGTGTGTCCATGTGGGAGTAGGAAGTGGTTGCCCAGTTTGCACAGTCCACCTGTTCACTCTCTGCCATGCTCAGCTGTTGCAGGTCCCTGCCGGTGAGGGCCATCGTGCTAGTGGGGATGATTGGGGTCCTACTAGCTCTGATTCGACAATGACTGATGAGTAAACCCTACACCTTCTCCCGGTAGGAGATCTCTCCCCCCTGGCCTGGGAACATGCAGGTAACCACACCCCTGACTAGACACTCTGCAGCCTGGTCACATATTTAGGGTGTCTGCCGAGGAAAGAGAGGTGAGGGGCCCTGAAGTGGTTGGAGGGGGCCCCAGGATGGTTGGTGGAGGAGGAGGGGGTTGCTGGGTGGTTGGGGGAAGATAGTAGGGCCCCCTGGGTGGTTGGAGGAGGAGGAGGAGAGGGCACTTTGGTGTTTGGAGGAGGAGAGGGCCTCCAAGGTGGTCGGAGGAGAGGTCCCCTGGGTGGTTGGCAGAGGAGGAGCAGGCCCTGGGATGATCGGTGGAGAAGGAGAGGGCCCCCGGTATGGTCAGCAGTGTAAAAGTGGGCCCTTGGGTGGATGAAGGAGGAAGGGGCCCCTGGGTAGTCCTAGGTTAGCAGGAAAGGGCCCTGGGGTAGTTGGTGGAGTTGGAGGGTCCCCGAGGTGGTTTTTGAAGAGGAGAGGGCCCCCAAGGTGGTTATTGAAGGACGCAGGGGTGGACAGGGGCAGGGGGCAATTGCCCCCCCCGGGCTGCCCTGATGTCCCATTAGAAAGGACACATCTCTGTACCTGCTCATGATCTGCTTGCTAGAGATCCGGCCCTGTCCCTCTGATTCCAGCCCACTATACTGGGACTTACAGTGTCCTCTGTGGGAACTGAGGTATGGCAGCCTGCTATGCTGGGACTTGTAGTGCCCTCTGTGGGGACCGCGGCATGGTAGTCTGTTATGCTGGGACTTGTAGTGCCCTAAACTGGCCCTAAACACAACCGGACTTTCCCGGCAGACTAGGTCCGATGGAATCAGTCCGTCAGACAATCCGATCATGTGTGGGCTAATCCAATCGTTTTTCACATAAAAAATCCGATGGACCTAGAAATAGAACATGTTTCAAATCTGTCTGACGGACTCAATTGGGAAAACCGTCCATCTGTGTGCTGGTCCGATGGACCAAATACGACACAAGGGAAGCTATTGGCTACTGGCTGTTGAACTTCCTTTTTTAGTCCCGTCTTACGTCATCACGTTCAAAACTAACGGACTTTCGAACGGAGTTAGTCCGTTCGTCTGTGGCCAAGTCTGTTCGTTCGGAAGGTCCATCGGAACTCCGCTAAAAGTCAGTCGGGAAGACCGTCGGACCTAGTCTACCGGAAAGTCCGGTCGTGTGTATGCGGCATTAGGGGAACTCTAGAAACGCTAATGCAAGGGGAAACTCTGATGATCACATCATTCCCCTTTACATCAGAGTCCACAGTATCCCCCTTAAATAATGGTTCCCAGAACTCCCCTTACATCAGAGTTCCCAGAGTTCTCCTTTACATCAGAGTCTACAAAGCTCCCCCTTACACCGTAAAGGGGAACTCTTCAGACTCTGATGTAATGCTGATGTAAATGCTGATGTAAAGGGGGCTCTATGAACCCTGATTTAAGAGGGACACTCTAATGTAAAGAGGAATTCTGTGGACTCTGATGTAAGGAGAAATGCTGTGGATGTAAGGAGGGATTGCTGAGGAGAATCTGATTTAAGGGAGAACTGTGTGGATTCTGATGTAAAGGGTAACTCTTATGTAAGGGGGGCACTTTGGTGTAAGGGGGAAAACTGAGGACTATGATGTAAGGAGGGATGCTGGGAACCAAGACCTATAGGGAAATGCTGGGGACTGTGATGTAATGGGGGACTCTGATGTGAGCAGGGGATTCATCCTGACTGCTGCACTCTATATGCTGCTTTGTAGCTTACTCTTGACCCCTGCACTCATACATTATGTTGTATATTACATAGTCTATGAGTTAGAGAGTGCACATTACTTGCCTTGCCCCATGCACTGACAACTCACCCCTGTATATAAGGTTCATGGTCAGGGAATGGGTTTGCACATAGCAGTCTGGATCCTCCTCTTCTTGGGCCCCACGCCAGCACTCCTGGCTCCTCCCTCCTGCCAGGTTCAGACACAGAGCCGTGCCTCGGACCTGTCCCCTGTCTCCTGATTGGCTCACTGGCTGTGATTTACAGCAGTGGGAGCCATTGGTTTCCAAAAGCCAATCAGGAGTGCGAGTCCCCGCAGAGGCAAGGCTCTTGGGGACATCGCTGGATCCATACAGGGCTCAGGGAAGTATTAGTGGGCTGGGAGGGGGGGCTGCTGCACACAGAAGGTTTTAGGTTAAAAAAAATCCTTGTGCCTTTACAACCACTTTAAAAGCTGATAAGCTGAAAATATTAAGGAAAAAAAAATTCCTTTATCGTGTAGAAATTTTAACTGCGTCACTCATTTAGAGCTGGAGTTGTAATATAAATAATTACTACTAGGCAATTTTTAAAATTTTCTTCTCTAGAAAAATGTGACTAGATCTGTAAATTTATGGCTGATTAGGGAAGACACTAATAGGATGATGCCCTGTCACTGCTGTAGCGATTCATGCTATGATCATATCAATGAATTATGAGATGAATTGGGAAAACACTGTGTAAGAACAATGCTCTATTTGGACACACAGAGACAATCACTGTTATATAATAGAATACTAACTAGATCATTAGGAATTCACAAGGCGGACGTGTCAAAGTGTCACTGTCTGTGTGGCTGAGACTGACATCTGAATTTGCTTAACACAAGTTTGATATACATTCTTAGTTACTGCAAGGAAGGTAGGGAGATGATTAGAACCCATATACAATTTGGCTTATGGAGGGCAGTCATTGCCCACCAGCACATTAAACGATCAAGTTAATGCTGGAACTGATGGGAACACATTATTAGTCAGTTATTACAAACTAAAAATTCAGTTTTGAGTATAAATCAACAAGTGTAACAAAACCATGTTTTGTATCTGCCTGGAACTCTTGTAGCATGTTTTGTGCATCTTAATTCTGGGCCCGTCACCTGCTGCAGCCATCAGAATGGGTAGTCTGGCTGTCTGTTTTATAAATGCAGCAGGAAAATTAAAACTCCTCCTGTAGTAGATTCAATGGAGGACACAGAATTTTATGTGGGAGTCCTGAGGAGATATAAAAAGCCAGAAAATAATTCAACGCTCTGTAGCGCTACCCCTTGAAGGAGCCACAGTAATTTAGCCGGATTTTTCCGAAACTTAGTGCAGAAGCAGGCAGGCAGACACACAGCAACAGTTGGCTCAGTAGTTAGTCTAGTGCAGGGGTGCCCAACCTTTTGAAGAGCGAGGGCCACTTAAGCGACTTGGTAACCGGTCGCGGGCCACAATGAGCAGAGCAGGCGGATGACAGGTCCATGCAGAGCGGACACAGCCCACTCTACTCTATGGTTCCATCGATCCGATCCGATCCGCCCTGACAGAAGGGTATGATTTTTTTTTTTTTTTTTTTTTTTAGCAAATCATTTTGGAGGTAGGCAGTTGCATTTGGTATCACTCCACCTGTGGCAATAGACGGCGCTGTACAGGAAGCATCAGCTTATACAGCTCTGCTCCACAGCTGCTTGCTTTGCTGGCTTCATTAACAATGCAGATACTCTGGGATGGCTGGTCTGCCACCAATGATCTGGGTTTGCCAATCTGCCATCCCATAGAAGGAGGTTGCGGGCCACATCAGAGGGCTCCATGGGCCACATGTAGCCCCCCGGGCCACTGGTTGGGCACCCCTGATCTAGGGGATGTCTTTTTAGGATTTTTATTGCTGAAGAACTTGGATGGGGTGAAGGGTGATATGGGGTACTTAAAATTTACTCAATTCTTACAAGAGGAAACTCCACT
Source organism: Lithobates pipiens (assembly GCF_037356315.1). NCBI lineage: Eukaryota > Metazoa > Chordata > Amphibia > Anura > Ranidae > Lithobates > Lithobates pipiens. The sequence continues at coordinate 456,573,246 of NW_027507764.1, read as the reverse complement.
TTTCTAAGCGTCTCAGAACAGTCTCTATACAGGAGCAAATACAGATGACAGTCCCTTTTTAAAAGCCATCCCAGACAGAAATACCACTAGCTTTTCCACCAAAAGGAAACAAAACTCAGTCACTAGGACCCTGAGCTTAGGCCAGTATTCACAATGTCACAAGATGACCAGATGACTCCTTCCAGTATCCTCCAGACACTCTTCAGTGATGAAGAGACAAATGCTCATAATGCCACAGGGCCGTAAGACCCCTTCCAACCTCACCTGGGCACTTTTTAGGGAGCTTTCCAGACCAGGTCCTTAGGTGAAATTCCCTTGATTCGTTTCAAAGAAGGATTTTAGAAATAGGCCGTAGAGCTATGCCAAAACTGGGACCTCGATGAACATGTAGCAAAATCCAACAGTCTGCCTCAGGCTGGGGACTCCTCCTGTAGGACAAGAGACTGGCTGCTCTAGGCTTCAGAATATTTATGTACTCTTCAGCCACCTACTGGGCACGCCTCCCCAGAGATTTCATGAAGTTATATAAATATTTAGATTGCTTATTTGAGTTTACAGCCCACTATGTTTTAGAATAGTCTAGAATGCAGGGGGAAATAATTAAACCTGCAGCCTATGAAACAGCCCAAAGCAATTGGCAATGGCTTCACTGATAACAGAGGAGCTAAAAAGAACTACATTTGCCTCACTACCTAGCAACCTAACTAGGAGGGTGATACACTTCTGTATAGAGTGCCCCAGTGGGTTGTCACGTATCCTTTTTGTGGATCAAGTATCAGACCAAACAAATCAGGACACCAGTTGGGTTGTACTGTGGTGGACCAGTAAAAGGTAGAAATTGTAATCTGTATTCTGGTTCATAGAATCTGCATGCTAGCCAAACAAATAGCATTCTTGAAAGGAGAGGTTAGCAATGGCAACCTACATGTTTTCTGAACTGTGCGCAACAATATAGGTTAGCTTGAATGGTTCTAAATAACATTTAAGGCCACAACAGAGTATAATTGTTTTAGAGGGAGTGGTACTGCATCCTATAACCGAAGTGAGCCCCCTGCACATTTAGAAGGAATGTTCTTGGTCTGTAGGTGATATAAAAAAACTAAGCCCTTGTACACACGGTCGGAAATTCCGACGGAAATGGTCCGATCGGATTATATTGTCAGAAAATCCGATCGTGTGTGGGCTCTATCGGTCTTTTTCCATCTGAAAAAATTTGAGAGCAGGATCTCAAATTTTCCAACAACAAAATCCGATCGGACTTTTTCCGATCGTTTGTAGAGAATTACGATCAGACAAAGTGCCATGCATGCTCAGATCAAAGTACGAGAGCAAAGCTATTGGCTACTAGGCTGAACATAGTACCGTCGGAACGAACGAACGTCATCACATTCTGAACGATCAGATTTTCCGACAACTTTGTCCGACCTTGTGTATGCAACACCAGTTTCGGACCAAATCCGACGGATTTTGTGGTCGGAATTACCGACCGTGTGTACAATGGCTAAAGGACTATAAGAGTAGATTTTAAGGCACGCATACAGTATTACAATTGCTATACATATTAGGCACTGTCTGCAATTATTTAGTAAAAGTGGCCATCAGAATTAGTCCATTCAAACATGAGACAAGTGACTTCCCTCACCTAAACAAGTGGAGACAGAGGGAGGATCCTTGTCAAATTATCTAAAAGAACACCCAAGCATCTTCAGACTAGATTCCTCTACCTACATTATCTCAATCCCCCGGGATTGGTGGCGGAGACTGTGAGGTACCCCAAACTTTACCCATCCCCCCCTGACCATTCCCCCCCCCACTTTTGTGTCTCCTCCCCCTCTGGGTTTACACCACAAATTATCTCTCTCATCTGACAAAACTCCCTGCTCCCAAGCACTGTCATGTAACCGACTTTGACTACTTAGCACTTAGACGCAACTACCTAGTCAAAGTTGGTTAATACTTTCAGATCCAGCAATTGTCCAATCAGATCCAGATAACGAACATGCTGACTATCTACGAGAAGTTCTATGAAACTGATGGACCTAAGTGTTTACTAGACCATCGACAATTACACTTCAGGCCTTTGACGTGTTTGATTATAAATAACATGAACTAGATAGTATCCTACTACTGATATTGCTGATTATTTCAACCCATCGCTTCTGTGATATCTTTGTATTACTTTTGTCTATATATCTAAAGATGTTGTAAACCTTATTTTGTGTTTTTTTTTTGATCTCTCAAAAAAGAATTAGTCCATTCAATTTATATCCAGTCTTGTATACTTTCCTCTTACAAACCTGTTCATAAATCTTCTGGCTGTACGAACCATGGTCTTCTCTCCCATACCCTTTGAAGTCCTCTCATCCCAACACTTTCCCTCCCAACCCCTCTATCCCCAGATGTCAGGTTACATGTCCTCCTATACATGACTGCCACTGAGATATTGTCACATAATACCATACCTTGCCCCTACTCCTCCAACACGACACAATTATACAAGAGGTATACCAATTCACTTGTAGAAAAATATATTCGACAATATATGTATCTTTTTTTTTCTATACGATCGAAGATACAGTCATCCCATCACATAATTGGCAATATTGACATAACCAAGCTTTATTATATTCAAGGTTACATGTATTTTTCCTTTCTTTTTTTTTTTTCATAAGAATATGGTCTCTATTGGATGTTATGTACCTTACTGTACATGGTTATGTTGTTTTACGTCTATGTAATGTACTGCAAACCTAATACAATTCTTGGAAAAGAAAGAAAGATAAATATAAAAGGGTTGTACAGTCAGAATAAAACGTGAGGAGAGCTTTAAAATCTATTTAGATTAACTCAACCAATCAACATTTTATACAACCTCATCCATATTATGAAAGTACAAGATCTTATATGAGCCAACCCACTTTTACAATTTTGGAAATTTTTGGGGGCAATTCTAAACTCAGTATATTGTACAATTGATTTGTGAAATGTGTCCAGATATTTTGGATTGCAAAGCCATGAGGAAAGTGAGACCTTAAAAATTTAGTTTTTTATTGATACACATTAATAGGATTACTTAAAATTAAGTGACATTAAAGGAGAAGTAGGGCCAAAGCTCTTGTGGCACTACTTCTCCTGGGGATCACAGGAGTATACAGTGGTGTGAAAAAGTGTTTGCCCCCTTCCTCATTTCCTGTTCCTTTGCATGTTTTTCACACTTAAGTGTTTCGGAACATCAAACCAATTTAAACAATAGTCAAGGACAACACAAGTAAACACAAAATGCAATTTGTAAATGAAGGTGTTTATTATTAAAGGTGAAAAAAAATCCAAACCATCATGGCCCTGTGTGAAAAAGTGATTGCCCCCTAAACCTAATAACTGGTTGGGCCACCCTTAGCAGCAACAACTGCAACCAAGCGTTTGCGATAACGTGCAATGAGGCTTTTACAGCGTCCTGGAGGAATTTTGGCCCACTCATCTTTGCAGAATTGTCCTAATTCAGTTACATTAGAGGGTTTTCGAGCATGAACGGCCTTTTTAAGGTCATACCACAACATCTCAATAGGATTCAGGTCAGGACTTTGGCTAGGCCACTCCAAAGTCTTCATTTTGTTTTTCTTCAGCCATTTGGTGGTGGACTTGCTGGTGTGTTTAGGATCATTGTCCTGCTGCAGAACCCAAGTTCGTTTCAGCTTGAGTACACGAACAGATGGTCGGACATTCTCCTTCAGGATCTCTTGGTAGACAGCAGAATTCATAGTTCCTTTTATCACGGCAAGTCTTCCAGGTCCTGAAGCAGCAAAACAGCCCCAGACCATCACACTACCACCACCATATTTTACTGTTGGTATAATGTTCTTTTTATGAAATGCAGTGTTCCTTCTACGCCAGATATACTTGGACACATACCTTCCAAAGAGTTCCACTTTTGTCTCATCGGTCCACAGAATGTTGTCCCAAAAGTCTTGGGGATCATCAAGATGTGTTGTGGAGAAATTGAGACGAGCTTTGATGTTCTTTTTGCTCAGCAGTGGTTTTCTCCTTGGAACTCTGCTATGCAGGCCATTTTTGCCCAGTCTTTTCCTGATGGTGGAGGCATGAACGCTGACCTTAACTGAGGCAAGTGAGGCCTGCAGTTCCTTGGACGTTGTTGTGGGGTCTTTTGTGACCTCTTGGATGAGTCGTCGCTGCGCTCTTGGGGTAATTTTGGGCGGCCGGCCACTCCAGGGAAGGTTCACCACTGTTCCATGTCTTCGCCATTTGTGGATAATGGCTCTCACTGTGGTTCACTGGATTCCCAAAGCTTTGGAAATGGATTTATAACCCTTTCCAGACTGATAGATCTCAATTACTTTCTTTCTCAATTGTTCCTGAATTTCTTTGGGTCTCGGCATGATGTGTAGCTTTTAAGGATCTTCTGGTGGACCTTACTGTGTCAAGCAACTCCTATTTAAGTGATGCCTTGATTGTGAACAGGTGTGGCAATAATCAGGCCTGGGTGTGGCTAGAGAAATTGAACTCAGGTGTAGACAACCACAGTTATAGTATGTTTTAACAAGGGGGGCAATCACTTTTTCACACAGGGCCATGATGGTTTGGATTTTTTTTCACCTTTAATAATAAACACCTTCATTTACAAATTGCATTTTGTGTTTACTTGTGTTGTCCTTGACTATTGTTTAAATTGGTTTGATGTTCCGAAACACTTAAGTGTGACAAACATGCAAAGGAACAGGAAATGAGGAAGGGGGCAAACACTTTTTCACACCACTGTACTTCGTTCTATAGACTTGTGACCCTTATTCAGCCGACAGGTGGCTAAAGCCCTTTGTCAGCTGACAGCACTCAGCTGGTCCAGACTCTGGAGAGATCCCAACTTTAATGTAGGGATCCACCCAGATGGCTGGACCAGTAGCTGGCTCAGCTTCTGAGAGCCTGAGCCAGCTGCTCCTATCCCCTCCACAGACTGACACTCCAGTGAGCACTGGAGGGGCAGAGCAGAGAGCCATTGACTGGGAGTCACTGGCTCTCTGCTCACTGAAGACCAAGAACTGGTCTTAGGTGGCGGTGGGTGAGTATGAATTTACTTTATTTTTTTATCTTGAAAATAAAATAAATCATATATATATATATATATATTTATATTTTTTTTTTTAGCTTTCTCTTCCTTTGTTTCATCTCTCAGATAAAATCCTTTATCTGCTATTCCCAGATTTCCTGTTCTAGAGTGGCTATGTTTGTTCTCCAGGTTCCCCCTAGTATGTATGTGAATCTTCCTGCTCACCCCAGAGATGAACTATACATCTACAAGCAGACACATGCAGCTCTATAGGAATTGCATGCATAGAGTGGAGCATGTGACCAGAAATAATGGACACTGCTGGTTCTACATTAGTAGTGGTGGGGTGCATCAGCAGAGGATCAGGAGCGTGCACAGACAAAAAAGAATCCTGAAAACCAAAGTAAGAAAGTTAAAAAAACAGAGCCATGGTATACTTGATATTTTAAAACAATTGATGTAAAAAAATTTGAGTTTAGTGTCATTTTAATCTGATATCATTCACCCATGTATCCATTTGAAGTGGTATTAAACCCTAAAGCAAACATTTATTATATTCTAGCTTACCATTTCTTAGCTGCGAGGACTACATCCATTTTCTTTTTTGGGATTTTTTTCTTTTATGTTCATCTGGTGATCTGGCCAGTAAGTCTGTTGCGTTTTAAAAGCACAAACTCTCCAGCAGAAGGTCAGAGCTACAGGGATGAGACAAACCATTTAACTCCAGCAGGGGTGCTTACAATGCTCAGCTTTTTATTTGTTCATGTAAAACCTTTATTCCACAAGGAACAAAAACTGTTTGCTGTAACTACAGTATGAGCTAACTAATTCATTTTGTTAGTTTATCTAAAACTGCTACTACATCTAACACTGCCCTTCACCAAGACTGACAATGCTGCTGTCCAAATGTGACCCCTGACTTCTTCTTTAAAGTGGTGGTGGATCCAGGGGGGGCAAGGGGGAAATTGCCCCCCCACCCCAGAAATTAGTGATGGGCTGGCGGGTTAGTGGGCAGGCCAGTCGGCGGGTGAGTGAGCAGGTGGGTCAGCGGGTGAGTGAGCGGGTGGGCCAGTTGGCACTCGGCAGGTGAGTGGACAGGCTGGCCATTTAGCGAGCTGGCAGGTGGGGGAGCAGAGAGATGACATCTTCTCTCACCGCCTATCCTGTATCACTGCAGTTCCGCCCTCACTATGCAGCCGTGGGCAGCAGAGAGATTACATCATCTCTCTGCTGCCTGTCTTCACTCTGGCAAGTGACAATCTGCACCTTAGCAGGCAAGTGACAAGCCGCAAGTTGTGGCAGGTGACGTGGAAAGTGACAATCAGCAACTTGTGGCTGGTGATGTGGTAAGTGATAATCCACAATGTGTGGCAAGTGACGTGGCATGCAACAATCAGCAACATGTGGCTGGTGACGTGGCAAGTGACAATCCGCAATGTGTGGCAAGTGAAAATCCGCAACGTGTGGCAAGTGGCAATCCGCAACATGTGGCAAGTGACGGGGCAAGTGACAATTGGCAACATGTGGCAAATGACAATCCGCAAAATGTGGCAAGTGATGTGGCAAGTGACAATCAGCAACATGTGGCAGGGGACGCGGCAAGTGACAATCCGCAATGTGTGACAAGTGACAATCAGCAACATGTAGCTGGTGACATGGCAAGTGACAATCCGCAATGAGAGGCAAGTGATGTGGCAAGTGACAATCTGCAATGTGTGGCAAGTGAAAATCCACAACATGTAGCAAGTGATGTGGCAAGTGACAATTGGCAACATGCAGCAGTTAACGTGGCAAGTGACAATTGGCAACATGTGGCAAGTGACAATCCGCAACACGTGGCAAGTGACGCGGCAAGTGACAATCAGCAACGTGTGGCAGGTGATGTGGCAAGTGACAATCAGCAACATGTGGCAGGTGACGTGGCAAGTGTGTCTAGCCAACACTAGACTCTGGATCTGCCCCTGATTCAAAGTGGGGGCACTCCAACACAGGAGGTGTGTTACCGGCCAGATCACCAGGTGAAAACAAGGGGCGGGAAGCCTAATAAAAAGAAAACTGATATAGCCCTCATATCTAATGATAAAAAAAGAGAGGGGGTCCCCTGGGGGTGGACTTTTAAGGCACGTACAAATTATAATAGTATACAAATTATTTTATTACATAAAACCAACAAAAGGTAATTGAATATACAGTATACATTAAAAAGTACACCAACAGGTATATATACAACCAGTATTGATGCTATGTCGTATCATTCATTTGAACAGGAACACCCTACGCGTTTCGGAGCTTAGAAAAGCGTGTCCTTCTTCAGGGGTGTGTGGATACAAAGTTTCTGTAGAATAAAACTGTTAACATATATGACAATAGCCGCTGGGCACCATTTGATAAAAGAACAAACAATTGTACAGGACCATATGGGTATATTTGACTCCGCCAATGCTCGAGGTATATGCCCCAGTCTATCTCTATTCAATAAAGTGCCTGCAGACCTTATTGGCAGGACGCCGGCTGGACGGATCTCTCATTCTCTCCCACAACTCCATATGGTGAAGTGGTGTTCTGGGTAAAACAACTATAAAAGTCCCAGTTTATATGAAAAAAATCTTCTTCCCCCAATAGGGGACTGCAGACCTGTTTTCACACCACTCCAGCAGGATCTCTACAACACTTTATTGAATAGAGATAGACTGGGGCATATACCTCGAGCATTGGCGGAGTCAAATATACCCATATGGTCCTGTACAATTGTTTGTTCTTTTATCAAATGGTGCCCAGCGGCTATTGTCATATATGTTAACAGTTTTATTCTACAGAAACTTTGTATCCACACACCCCTGAAGAAGGACACGCTTTTCTAAGCTCCGAAACGCGTAGGGTGTTCCTGTTCAAATGAATGATACGACATAGCATCAATACTGGTTGTATATATACCTGTTGGTGTACTTTTTAATGTATACTGTATATTCAATTACCTTTTGTTGGTTTTATGTAATAAAATAATTTGTATACTATTATAATTTGTACGTGCCTTAAAAGTCCACCCCCAGGGGACCCCCTCTCTTTTTTTGTTGTGATGTTTTAGGATGTGGCACAACAAATTTACGTGACCCTGTCATACCCTCTCTTTTTTGTTCATATTTAATGATTGGTAAAGTGAAATATATTACATTTTTGGTTTTGGATTTATAATCGCTTTAATATTATAACACTAGAATTTCCCTTTAAGGAAGAAATTGACAATATTGAAGCGTAGTTGTTTGAAGAGATACTGATGGGTCTAGTTAAGGCTTCATTAAGAAGTGTTAGCATCGTATAATGTAGGTAGTAGGCAGGCTGTATCATGCAGTTTATCAGCAGGATACCATTCTCCATCCTAAGAGATGACAGACCTCCCTTTATAGCTATCCAGGGATGGCAATGAACCTAGAACGCAGTGCAAGAGTATAAATAGGTATCTATCTACAGTATATCTATATTTAGGCAACTGACTATCACTAACCATTTTAGCTGTCACATTGTATTTAACTCAAGACAGTAATTTCAGTTGGTTAATTAAGGAAAATTATTCTGATTGGTCCATATAAGTTACTAATTCACTTATATCAAGTCAGTATTATAAAATAAATGCATTTGTCATTTAACAATATGTTAGAATATAATGGTATAAGGCAGGCCATACATTATGCAATTTTCTTTCCACTGGTTGAAGGAAATAAAATTGCTTGATTCCCCCACCAACACAGTCAGTGTTGATGGGGGATTCCCTCCTGCAGCACCTTTTTTATTCTGTCATAAACATTGGCCAGCACTTTTTTTTGTTTTTTTCTTTGACAGCTGAAATTACCGGACTTCTTTAACACTTCAGCTGTCAACAGGGGAATCCCACTGACAGCTAAATGAGTCATCCTTAGCCACTGCTCGCCTGCCATATAGCAGAAAGATCGGCCAGAAAATGGTTTTGTTATCCTGACTGGGAGCGTCATATGACCTCCAGCAGGATAAGCCGCAATCGTGTGCCTGTGGGGGACGCGCAGTGCGGTGATCGGTGGTGTGGTGTGTCAGTCTGACACACCGTGTCTCCGTACGAGCTAAAGAGCCTATGCTTTGGCTCTTTACCACGTGATCAGCTGTATCGAATCACAGCTGATCGCAGTGGTAGGTGAGGGAATAGGCTCAGTAGCAGCATCCCGGTTTGACTGAGCCTATATCCTCACCTATTACTGGCCTTCAGATCGCTCTCCCATTGGGTGGTAATCACATTTTTGCCTGTAAAGTTACCCAAATCCTGGGTCTTCTGCTAAATCTACACTGCTGATGAGTGGACCTACCCCGTTTGGAGTGACCATCTTCCACCCACACATGAGTCAGTGCAACTCGTAATCTCAAGGCATTCGGCCTATATGAGCCTGATTGACAAACTGCTGCTGGCAAGCTGGTCCACCTTGTCTGGTAAGAGTACCCATCTACATCATTTTTACAGAAGATCTTCCTGTTCTAACAGTCTCACAGCCAGATTCACTTTGTTGTACCATCATCATCCTTATAAAGGACTCACAAGTCATTTATTTTATGGACACACTTCTTAGGAAGTTTATTTTGTGTATTTCATTTGAATTCTACCTTCACCCATTTGCCTTTTTGTACATGTGAATATTGTACTCATATTCTGCATGTTTGCATCACATAACTATATGTTCTACATACTAACAATTTCAGTTCACCATTGTCATATTGTTTTATGTTTAGTGCTACACATTGTTCAACAACCAATAATTGGCTTTCTTTTGCATTTCAGCTGTCAGTGGGGGAGACCCACTGACAGCTCAAAGAATGGAGCCTGAAAGTATTGGTTTCAGGAATCAGTGCATTTGCAAGAGTACCAACACTCATGCAAATGCTTAGTATTGGCACCGATACTGGTATTGGTGCAACCTTAGTTGTTATACTACCAATGCTATCCGCAAGTGTATAAAACAAATTTGACAGACAGACAGCAAACATGAGCAGAGAAGGATCATTTGAGTACAAGGTCAGAGAGGAAGTATAAGAGTATAAAGTTGTATCAGGAATTGGATAACAGGAAAAAGACTGGAGACCATTCGGCAAAGAGATAGTTCAGATTTAATTAGGCCACTTGGCGGCAGTGGATATGCATGCGTGGATGTGCAAGTCCATGTGTGTGCATGCTCATACATGTGAGCAATGATGTGTGTGCAGAAGTGTCTTCTATGCCCATAGAAATGTGCACACATATGCCTATGAACATGCACATTAGCCAGACAAATGAAAAAAGAAAAAATGTGTTTGAGCTGTTAGGTAAATCCCATATACTCCCTCTAATAAGCAAATCTAAACAGAACAATAATGGGAAATAATAGGTATAAATATTAGGACTGTGGATATGAAAGATTAATTCCTTGATTAATCAATACTTTTTTTTATCGATCAAAATTCTTTTGATCGGTACTCACCTCTCCGCCGACTTCCGGGTATTCAGGGAGTTCCATCGGAGATCTGGTGACATCACGGACATCAACGTCACTGGACTCCTCCCCCTTCCCCAAGTGCCTCTGCCTGCTAACGATGGGAAGGGGGAGGAGTCCGGTGACATCAAAGTTACGATTAAACGTAACACTTACGGGGGAGGAGCTATGCATGACGTCACCCGCTGCTGCCCTACGGAACTAACACGATTGTCGGCTTTACATGCTGTGTTTTTATCATCTTTATATGAGTAGTTTGTGTTTGAACACAAAAATTAAATCTTATACTTAAGCAGTGAGCACTTAGATCTTTTCTTTCTACCCATGACCTGGCGTCCTTGCTGAGATCTAAGGAGACGTGAGAGAAGTTTATGGTCCGTGTTAACCCTTTTGATAGCTGCTTGTATGACCACCTGTTTGCACAGGGGTACATGCCATAAGGTGTGAGTGATTAGTTAGACCGGTGGTGGAAGGATTGTCACGCTACTGTGGAAAAAAAATACTTACATCAGTGCTACAGTTTGAATTTAAAACGTATTTGTGTGAACTGTGAAGTTAAGTCATGGATTGTGGAAACTAACTAGTGCCGGGTGATTGTATATAGTGTATACCACATTTACCACTGACTAATGCAGAGTTGCAATGCAAGGAGATCAGCTAAAAGTAGTTGGATCTTAGTCGATTAATCGATTAAAAAGAAAATTGAACATGAAAATTTGAATCAGTAACAGCCCTAATAAATATATAACAATTTAAATGTGAAATTCTACTTAATTCCATGTAGTATATTCTTCTATATATTCCGCAATAGAAGACCTCAAAAAGTCCAAAAAGATAATGTACATTAGCCAGACAGCATGCCTTAGCTCAGGGCTTGACACATTTTTGGAGCAGATCCACTTCCCTCTTCTTCCTTTCACGCAGGGGAAGCAGCGCTGCCCAATTCACAGCTCAGCCTTAACAGCTGCAGCCAGCAGCCAGCGCTCCCCTGGAAGACAAGCAGAGTAATTCGGCTCCATTCACATATAGGCATTTTGAATCACGGGCTGAATCGGCACGATTCTGCCCATCATTTCAAAACCCACTGATAATGTCAAATCGCACACCAGTGTGTTCAGGTGCCATTAATTTCAATGACACCTAAAAACACAGGGTAATTCTGCCACAATTGCAGCATGATTTGGACACGCGCCCCGTGTTTTTGGGTGCCATTGAAATGAATGGCACCTGAACACGCTGATGTATGATTTAATATTTTAACGGCACGTTTTGAAATTGTGGGCGGAATCACGTTGATTTTACCCACGATTCAACATGCCTATATGTGAGTGGTGTGCCTATAGGGCTGACAATAACCAAGGCGCCAGGATGCAATTTCTAGTTGCCATGGCAACCTGGTACCTGGGATTTGTCGAGCCCTGCCTTAGCCTGATGATTGCCACCATGTTTCTGCCATCAGATGTTTTTTTTTTTTTTTGTAGCGGATGACATTTGGGACCAAATGTCACACGCTTTGTAAATTTAGTTTTTTGCTTTGGGGCCTTACAGTACTGAGGGTTAATTGTGTAGGTAAGACTTAACACCAGTCTGGCCAGGCCATGATTGATGTTCTGCCTGGTCATGTGAATGGTGAGATGCACATGACAGGAGAGAACCAGGCTTGGTTGGATGTTTTGGTATGTTTTGGTATGGCCCTCTCGGAGCCAATCAGCGGGAGTGCTGGACCCGCTGAGGAGTCTGGGAGGGGGTACTTAAGCAGGTGTGGGTCACGTGTTCAGGGGTTCTGGAGTTGTTCGAGAGACCCGTGTGGTCGGTTCTGGTTCCCGGACTGGGGTAGCCCCGTGAGGGTTCCCGGTCACGGGGTGTTTGACATCGGGCAGCATGTTCCTGTCAGTGGCCCCTGATAGACCCGACTGGTCTGGGGTAGGGATCCGTCTGTTCCTGAGTCTCGGAACCTGCTGGTTTGAGATGCTGTAACTGAGGGAGGATTCAGAGTGTCCGGGTGTGCTCTCAGCTTGGAGGGGCACCACAGCTCATGCAAGTGACCGGGGGAGGACTCTTTGGAGGAGGGCCGACAAGTGGCCTCCTGAGAAGTGCCTGGTTACTGAGTTGGGAAGGACATTGACGAGTCCACACTTTTCCAGTACCTCAAAGGAAGCGGTAAACGTTCCAGGTACAGTCGGAAAAAGGTTCCTGTTTATCTTCGGTTGATTGTTCAAGTTTGATTCAACGTGCTGACTGCCATGACCTCTGGCTAGAGGTCTGTTCAGCCTTGAAGTACCCAGCTGCGAGTGGCTACTCTCTGGGTGGAAATAGAGACTTTGTTAAACCTGCAGTGTGAGGTACCTGAGTTCTTCACCGTGCCCCCTGTTCCCTAAGTGACTGTGTTTTGTGAGAGTTCTACTGCAAAATAAAACCCTTTGAAAGGACTTCATTTGTGTCAGTGTACAAGTCGTTGGGTATCAACCCTGGGAACCCCTAGACGCGGAAGAGCAGGCCAGGAGAAGGTAACTGGTAAGCCCAATCAGTCAAGGTCGCCCTGCAATGGGATATGGCCGCTACATTTTATAAACTGTTTAATTTTTATTTTAGGTGAAAATACAAAGCATACAATTATGAGACCTATTACAATAAAGCCAAAGAGATTAAAGCGGGAGTTCCGCTGTTTTTTTTTTAAAAGCCAGCAGCTACAAATACTGCAGCTGCTGACTTTTAAAATAAAGACACTTACCCACCCAGCGCGCCCGCGATGTCGGCACCCAAAGCCGATCTCTCGATCGTCTCTCGGGTGCTGCCGCTGCCATCTTGGGTATGGGAATCAGGAAGTGGAGCCTTACGGCTTAATTTCCTGGTTACCTACTGCGCGTGCGTGAGTCGCGCTGCGCAATAAGGATGGTCCCCGCTGTCTCTGGGATCCGTGTGTTTCCCAGCAGACAGAGGGGGACCTGCAGAAAGGGGCGTAGATTCTGCGGAAAGGGGCGTATATTCTGCAGATATCTATGCCGGAAGTGGGTGCAGATACCTGTACTGTACAGGTACCTGCACCCCCTCCCCCTGAAAGGTGCCAATTGTGGCGCCGGGGGGGGGGGGGGGGTTCCAATGAGCTTCAGGGTGGAGCTCCGCTTTAAGAACAGGCTTTATTCTTCATACTCAAGTTTTCAAAAATGCATTCAAACAAACAACCACTGTAAGGCCATATTCATGAAATCGAGTAACAGAGAAAGCCTAACGCTGTAACCGGCACTGTATAAACAAATAGACAACTTTGCATGCTCTGTATATTTTCATCCAGCATTAAACATTATAGGAGGGGGAGGGGAGGATGGGAAGAGTTATAGGAAATGAACAGAAAGGAATAAAAAAATGGGGGGGAGTAAGTGTGAGAAAAAAGAAGCAGGAGTAAATCCTGACCACCCCTGCCTCCTATCAAGCAATAAAAACTATAATTCCAATCACTAACCTTCCAAAATGGTATAACAGATAGAAGTTTATGTGGGGGTGTCTTCTTGGAGATTAGTTGGCATTTTCAGTGATATATATTATTATATTAGTAAATACAGGCGGTTAAACAGCTTGCTATTCTAGTACCAACGTTCAGATAAAGCCCACTGTCCCCCTTACAAAGGATATTCAGTTTACTGAAAGGCTGTCCACAGAAGATTCCATGAGAGGAGACACTAGGGATTACCCAAAGCTCCCGTACAGATGGCCTGCAAATGCCTTGGAAAATCTATGGTCAGGAATAGAGAAGCCTTGGACCATCCTGCTCAGCCTAGTTCCTCCAAAACCCCAGCAAGATTAAAGGGGAAACACAAAGGGTCACATTCACATCTATGCATTGCAGGAACATGCAAAAAAATGCACAGCCTGTTACTGCCACGTGTTACTGAAACCCATATTAGCACCTCGGTATATGTGCGCTGTGGTGTGCCTCCATTTATTTTAAATTACACCCCAACACTCATATACAGTGCAATACAACGCATAAGCCACAAATGGTGTGAAAAAATGGTTTAGGTACTTTTTTTGGCTAATTAGCTAATGCATTTTGGTCATTTATTTTCCCTGAAAGTTAATAAACAAATGTGTTATTCTTTTTATTTAAATTTTTTTCAAATAAACATTTTTACTCTGTGTATAGCTGAAGTTTCATGTTCACAAGGCATGCTAGGCACCACTACCTTTATCCTTCTGGCTGACTCTGTTGATCCAAGTTGGTATGACATTTCCATCTTTGCTAGCAGCGGAAGGAGTCTCTGTTAAGAACATTAGAGGGTATAAAAATGAAAAAGACATACATAAGTAAAAAAAAAAAAAAAAAAAAAAAAAAAAATATATATATATATATATATATATATATATATATATATATATATATATATATATATATTGAAAATACCCTGGAAAGGATGAAAGTAATGTGGAAATGGCACACATACGCTTTATTTTACTGCTCCACTATGGCAAACAAGTATTACAGTGGTGGTAAAATTGCAAACAAAACCAAAGAAAATTCCCAGCTCAACCTACCGACCAGCCTGCAACCTACCAAATTTTCCTGTCTAACAGTATGCTCTAAAAACACAGACATACAGATCCTGTGTTGGGCCATGCTCCCATGTGCAGGGGGAGGCAATCCAGCCAGGCAGCAGCAGCAGGGTCGACTACAGGCTATTCAGCTACCAGCGAGTCCTGTAGTTGGAGATTTCAGTGGATTCCTATGAGTGGCTAAGGCATGTGGTGCATTAGGGGGTGGGGGATCCGTTCCTGTGTCTGGTCTATCTACATGTTTTGTTCCTCCTCTGGAACTTCATCAGGACAGCTGCACATATTTGCAAATACATATGGATGAGCTGCAGAGCCTCTTCATGGCACCACAGTATTATCTGTAGTCCTAACTGTAAATCTTGAGAGATTGAGACAGTGGAAGCACATGTATTATAATGGATAGGTAGAGGACAGGTGAGCCTGGAGGGAGCCCATCCCTCCTTAAAGGGACAGGGGCACATTGGACACCCAGCATATAGCATCATGGCAGCAAAGGTGTCCCCACACCAGTATTCCTATAGTACAAACAAATGGCCACTGCCCTCGTCTATTAGTGGCCTTTGCAGAAAGGAGCACATGGAAGGGTGACGCATGTCAAACAAAACTTCCAGCTCAACTTACCAACCAACCGGCAAGCAACTGAATTATCCAGTCTTATGCCACGTACACACGACTGGACTTTTTGACAGCAAAGGTCCAACGGAACGAGTCCGTCGGACAATTCGATCTTGTGTGGGCTCCATCGGACCTTTGCTTGCCAAAAATCCGGCGGACTTTAGAAATAGAACATGTTTTAAATGTTTCCACCGTAACTCCGCTGGACTGAGAAATCCGTTCGTGTGTATGTTAGTCCGACGGACAAAAACCGCGCTAGGGCAGCTATTGGCTACTGGCTATGACCTTCCTTATTCTAGTCCAGTCGTACGTCACGTTAAATCTGTCGGACTTTGGTGTGATTGTGTGTGGCCAAGTCCATTCATTCGGAAAGTCCATCAGAACTCCGCCGAAAGTCCGTCGGAAAGACCGTCGGATCTAGTCCCTCGAAAAAGTCCAGTCGTGTGTATGCGGCATAACAGTATGCCTTAAAACAGGGATTTAGTTTGCACACATTTACAAATACATGTCTAAGTTGCAGAGCCTCTTTACGACACCCCAGTATTATCTGCAATCCAAACCTAAATTTTGAGAGCCTCCTCAGTGGAAGCGCATGCATTATAATGGATAGGTAGATGGAAGGTGAGCCTGGAGGGAGCCCACCCCTCCTCAAAAAGCACCAGTGTGCACTGAACACCAAGAATATAGCACTATGACAGCAAAGGTGTCCAGTGATGCATGTCAAACAAAACCGAAGAAATTCCCAGCTCAACTTACTGCCCAGCCTGCAACCAACCAAATTATCCTGTCTAACAGTATGCATTAACCACTTGCCGACCGCCGCACGACGATGTACGTCGACAGAATGGCACGGGCAGGCATAAGGGCTTACATGTACGTCCTTGCCTGCCCGCCGGTCGGGGGCCCGGTCGGGCCCCCGCCCGGTGCCTGCGGCGGTCGGTATTCGTTCGGGAGCGATCCCGGACGAGGGGACGGCCATTCATTCATGGCCACCCCCTCGCGATCGCTCCCGACGAATGAAAATGTCCCGTGACATCACTTCCTCTCCTGTAATGTAAACACAGGAGAGGAAGTGATGTATTCTCTCCTCCGTGTCGGTATTTTTCGTTCCGGCACCGAGGAGAGAGCATCGGTGAGTTGCACAAGCACTACACTACACAGTAGAACATGCCAGGCACACTCACACCCCCCCTTTACCCCCCGATCACCCCCCAATTACCCCTGCCCCCCCAGTCACAGTGACACCAATTGCTTTTTTTTTTTTTTTGCATTGGTGTCATTTGTGACTGTAATAACTGTTAGGGCAGTTAGGGTTAGCCCCCTTTAGTTCTAATGTGTCCCCCTAACCCCCCCAATAAAGGTTTAACCCCGTGATCACCCCCCGTCGCCAGTGTCACTAAGGCTGGGTTCACATTGCAGCGGTTTATGAGAACGAATGTGATTCGCACCGCACTGCAGTGCAAATCACATCCGATCTCTGTGCGATTCGAGTTCAGCCATACAGATAGTATGGCTGAATTCGTGTCGCACCCGCCGCACCCGCCACACCCGCCGCAAATTCGCACGGGACCCTTTTTTTGGCCCGCAGCAGAATCGGATCGCATGGGTGTTCACACCATGCGATCCGAGTTTGCAGATCGCACTGCGATATGCGAACTGATCTGGGGGTGTCATTAACATTTCACTGACACTCCCAGCAGTTCGCATAGGGCAGTGTGAACTGCCGCCGGGAGGCATGCTATGCGGGAACCCGCCGCGGATTCATGGCGTTCCCGCATCGCTCCAGTGTGAACCCAGCCTAATAAGCGATCGTTTTTCTGATCGCTGTATTAGTGTCACAGGTGACGCTAGTTAGGCAGGTAGGTATTTAGGTTCGCTGCAGCTTTTTATAGCGCCAGGGACCCCCATATACTACCGCATAAAGCCCCCTGATTGCCCCCTAGTTAACCCTTTCACCAGTGATCACCATATAACTGTTACAGGTGACGCTGGTTGGTTAGTTATTTTTTTATAGTTTCAGGGCACCCGCCATTTATTACCTAATAAAGGTTTAACCCCCTGATCACCCGGCGGGTGTCATTTGTGACTGTAATAACTGTTAGGGCAGTTAGGGTTAGCCCCCTTTAGTTCTAAGGTACCCCCCTAACCCCCCCAATAAAGGTTTAACCCCGTGATCACCCCCCGTCGCCAGTGTCACTAAGGCTGGGTTCACATTGCAGCGGTTTATGAGAACGGATGTGATTCGCACCGCACTGCAGTGCAAATCACATCCGATCTCTGTGCGATTCGAGTTCAGCCATACAGATAGTATGGCTGAATTCGTGTCGCACCCGCCGCACCCGCCACACCCGCCGCAAATTCGCACGGGACCCTTTTTTTGGCCCGCAGCAGAATCGGATCGCATGGGTGTTCACACCATGCGATCCGAGTTTGCAGATCGCACTGCGATATGCGAACTGATCTGGGGGTGTCATTAACATTTCACTGACACTCCCAGCAGTTCGCATAGGGCAGTGTGAACTGCCGCCGGGAGGCATGTGATGCGGGAACCCGCCGCGGATTCGTGGCGTTCCCGCATCGCTCCAGTGTGAACCCAGCCTAATAAGCGATCGTTTTTCTGATCACTGTATTAGTGTCACAGGTGACGCTAGTTAGGCAGGTAGGTATTTAGGTTTGCCGCAGCTTTTTATAGCGCCAGGGATCCCCATATACTACCGCATAAAGCCCCCTGATTGCCCCCTAGTTAACCCTTTCACCAGTGATCACCATATAACTGTTACAGGTGACGCTGGTTGGTTAGTTATTTTTTTTATAGTTTCAGGGCACCCGCCATTTATTACCTAGTTTCACTAGTGTACCCCTAAATTTAGGGGTGTCTACTTTCCAAAATGGGGTCATTTGGGGGGGGTTTGTGCCATCTTGGCATTTTATGGCCTTCAAAACTGTAACGCCCTTAGAAAGCCTGAAGGCGGTGCTTGGTTTTCGGGGCCCCGTACGCGGCTAGGCTCCCAAAAAGTCCCACATATGTGGTATCCCCCTACTCAGGAGAAGCAGCAGAATTTATTTTGGGGTGTCATTTCACATATGCCCATGGCATGCGTGAGCAATATATCATTTAGTGACAACTTTGTGAAAAAAAAAAAAAAAAAAAAGTTTGTAATTTTCCCGCAACTTGTGGCAAAATATAAAATATTCCATGGACTCAACATGCCTCTCAGCAAATAGCTTGGGGTGTCTACTTTCTAAAATGGGGTCATTTGTGGGGGTTTTGTGCCATCTTGGCATTTTATGGCCTTCAAAACTGTAATAGGTAGTGAGGAGTGAAGTCAAATATTTACGCCCTCAGAAAACCTGAAGGCGGTTCTTGGTTTTCGGGGCCCCGTACGTGGCTAGGCTCCCAAAAAGTCCCACATATGTGGTATCCCCGTACTCAGGAGAAGCAGCAGAATTTATTTTGGGGTGTCATTTCACATATGCCCATAGCATGTGTGAGCAATATATCATTTAGTGACAACTTTGTGAAAAAAAAATAAAAAAAAATTAAAGTTTGTAATTTTCCCGCAACTTGTGGCAAAATATAAAATATTCCATGGACTCAAAATGCCTCTCAGCAAATAGCTTGGGGTGTCTACTTTCTAAAATGGGGTCATTTGTGGGGGTTTTGTGCCATCTTGGCATTTTATGGCCTTCAAAACTGTAATAGGTAGTGAGAAGTGAAATCAAAAATTTACGCCCTTAGAAAGCCTGAAGGCGGTGCTTGGTTTTCGGGGCCCCGTACGCGGCTAGGCTCCCAAAAAGTCCCACATATGTGGTATCCCCGTACTCAGAAGAAGCAGCAGAATTTATTTTGGGGTGTCATTTCACATATGCCCATAGCATATGTGAGCAATATATCATTTAGTGACAACTTTGTGTAAAAAAAAAAAAAAAAATTATTTTTTGTCATTATTCAATCGCTTGAGGCAAAAAAATAAAATATTCAATGGGCTCAACATGCCACTTATCACTTTCCTTAGGGTGTCTACTTTCCAAAATGGGGTCATTTGGGGGGGTTTTGTACTGCCCTGCCATTTTAGCACCTCAAGAAATGAGATAGGCAGTCGTAAACTAAAAGCTGCGTAAATTCCAGAAAACGTACCTTCGTTTGTAGATGTGACAACTTTTGCGCAAACCAATAAATATACAATTATTGACTTTTTTTTTTACCAAAGACATGTGGCTGAATACATTTTGGCCTAAATGTATGACTAAAATTGAGTTTATTGGATTTTTCTAATAACAAAAAGTAGAAAATATCATTTTTTTTCAAAATTTGCGGTCTTTTTACGTTTATATCGCAAAAAATAAAAATCGCAGAGGCAATCAAATACCATCAAAAGAAAGCTCTATTTGTTGGAAGAAAAGGACGCAAATTTTGTTTGGGTACAACATTGCATGACCGCGCAATTACCAGTTAAAGCAGCGCAGTGCCAAATTGTAAAAAGACCTCTGGTCATTTACCAGCAAAATGGTCCGGTCTGAAGGTGGTTAAAAACAGGGGATTCATTTGCAAAGGCCAGTTATAAGTGGGGGCAGTGGCCATTTGTTTCTGTACTGTGGTACAATTGCAGCCTGTGTAAAAAGATAAGTCCTACCTCTAAACTGCAATATCATAGCTTCTCTGCCTTGCCATGCAATAGTAAGAATGTACCATTGGTTCTTGGTACAATGGTTCCTTCCTTAGTTTGGTTGGGTGGATAATGCTTGAGTTCACAGTTCGGAAAATGGCTGGCCTCTGACCCTTCATGTCCTGCTATAATATGGGTATGAATTTGTGTTACATAGGCCTATTTATGTGTATGTATGTATATATATATATATATATATATATATACACATAAATAGGACTGACCCCCGAAGGAGTGGCTGGTTTTGCTGGGCTTACCATTTACCTTCTCCACCTCGTTGTTCTTGTCTTGGGTTTCCCGAGGTTGATGGCCCAATAACTGCAGAGACCGACACTTGAATCCCTTTTGAGGAATTAGTATTTGCATAAAACGTTGAACAAAACACAGTCTCTCATTTGGGAATAGAGGGTATATTTAGGAAAGCTCAGGTACTTTGGAAACTGCTGACACATAAAGATGTCTCTTTAGATGATCCAGGGAATAGCCACTCACAACTGGATAGTTCAGCTGTCGGATAAATCCTGGTTTATGGTTTTAGCAGCCGACAAGTGATTCAAACTTAGCAAAGTCTCTGCCACAGACTTGGTTGTAAAACTTTAGATGAACACAGAAAGTATCTCACAGGAACTTAGTTGTAACCAAAGGATGAAATTAGGAACTTTCTTACAGTACCAGAATCTTGCAGCCGGTCCGGCGATACCGTAAGAAATGCGGATTTACTTGGTGTCCTTTCAGCTCAGCTTCCAGACTCTTACCGAGCAGCCAGCCTCGTGCGCCCTCCCCTGGTTGTGTTTTGAGTTGCTGGGCCTCTTCAAACCCGAGCCGGCACCGGACCACCTTGAAATCCTCCTTCCAGTTACTGCACCCCGGACTAGCCAGTCTCGAGACTCGGAAACGGATGGATCCGCACCCCAGGCCATGAGGGCCCCAGGGGCCTGGTCAGGAGGACCAGGACCATGGAGTCAAAACATACTTCTGGACCGGAACCCAGAACCTTGTGACCTCAGCACCATAAGTACCCTCTCCCGGAATACACAGCGAGACAACTTACCCACTGATTGGCTCAGAGAGAGAGATTGGTACCCAATGCGTCCAACCAGACTGCGTTCCAATGCCTGTCAGAGATGATACATGCACCTTTGACCAGGCAGAACATATTACAGTCCAGCCAAACTGATGCCAGAATAAAAATTTAGTGAAATTAACCCCAAGACCCAACTATAGTCTTAGGAAAAAATTAAATTTACAAACATAGTGCGTACCGGCGCTACATATATATATATATATATATATATATATATATATATATATATATATACAAATCTATGTATATATATATATATATATATATATATATATATATATATAAAATTTGGTATTAGTGAGGAGATAATGACTGTGGAGGACCAGCCGTTTATCTGCCTGATACTGTAATGATATTCTGTTCCTTAGAATGAGAAAAGAGGACACTAAAAAGGCAATTTATTTTTCTTCTGAGACAATTTAGACTTTAACAATGGCAGTCTTGTAATCCGGGACTGTGTGTGCTCTGTCACTGCAGCTATTTACTCAACACGTACCAAGCACTGGAGCTGCAGATCAGCTAAAACCCTCTGAATTTTTCAATAAGAGCCTTCTTATCCATCAGGGACACTATCAATAGGAAAAAAACATTTGATTTTCAATGCTGTATTTTTTTTATTGCAGAAAGAAAATAGCACTGTGTATTGAAAATTGGATTCCAAGCAAACATATCACAGACACACAATTGCACAGCAGAGATGGTACATGACATACTGGAGGTGGCTTCAAGTGATACATAATTGATGGATCTGGTCTTTTTGTGCTCTGAAATTACAAAGAAATTTTAGGGACATTTTCATTGCTGGTGTGAAGCACACACAGTAGTAGGGTATCACTTCAACAACCCATACATTACAGACATTTTCTAATATATACTTCCAGTGGAGGTTAAACCGGAAACTTTTTGTCTGGATGTAGCAAGTTTTATGTATTTAGAGCAATTTACTTAACAATAAGAAACCCTTATTGTGGCCCGTTTACCTGTGTCTGATTGAAAGACATTTTGACAAGTTAAATGGAAGGAATTATGATAATGATATGAGACCATTGTCATTTTGACGTACACTATATTACCAAAAATATTGGGACGCCTGCCTTTACACGCACATGAACTTTAATGGCATCCCAGTCTTAGTCCTTTACGGTTCAGTATTGCGTTAGCCCACCCTTTGCAGCTATAACAGCTTCAGCTCTACTGGTTAGGGTATCCACAAGGTTTAGGAGTGTGCCTATGGGAATGTTTGACCATTCTTCCAAAAGCACATTTATGAGGTCAGGCACTGATGTGGACAAGAAGGCCTGGCTCGCAGTCTCCGCTGGAATTGATCCCAAAGGTGTTCTATCAGTTTAGGTCAGGACTCTGTGCAGGCCAGTCAAGTTCCTCCACCCCAAACTCGTTCATCCATGTCTTTATGGCTTTGTGTACTGGTGCGCAGTCATGTTGGAACAGGAAGGGGCCATCCCCAAACTGTTCCCACAAAGTTGGCGGCATGAAATTATCCAAAATGTTTTGTTATGCTGACACCTTAAGAGTTCCCTTCACTGGAACTAAGGGGCCAAGCCCAACCCCTGAAAAACAATCCCACACCATAATCCCCCTCAATCAAATGAATTTGACCAGTGCAAAAAGCAAGTCCAGAAAGACATGGATGAACGAGTTTGGGGTGGAAGAACTTGACTGGCCTGCACAGAGTTCTGACCTCAGCCCGATAAAACACCTTTGGGATGAATTAGAGCGGAGACTGCAAGCCAGGTCTTCTTGTCCAACATGAGTGCCTGGCCTCACAAATGCGCTTCTGGAATAATGGTCAAACATTCCCATAGACACACTCCTAAACCTTGTGGACAGCCTTCCCAGAAGAATCAAAGCTGTTAAAGCTGCAAAGGGTGGGCCAACTAAATATTGAAGCCTACAGACTAAGCCCTTGTACACACGGTCTGAGAATCCGTGGGAATGTGTCCTATTGGACCGTGTTGTCGGATAATCCGACTGTGTGTGGTCTGCATCGGACTGATTCCGTCGGAATATCCGTCGGACCCAATTTTCCAACTTGGTGGAAATATTTTCAGACAAACTGGTCCGATCGGACATACTCCGATCATGTGTAGAGAATTTTGATCGGACCAAGTGCCACGCATGCTCAGATCAAATTCCTACATCAAAGCTATTGGCTACTAGCCTTAATGTAGTCCCATCATAATGAAATTACGTCATCACGTTCTGAAAGATCGGATTTTTCGACAACTTTGTCCGACCGTGCGTATGCAACAGTTTCGGACAAGATCCGACGGACAAAATCCAACGGATTTGGTTGTCGAAATCTCCGACCATGTGTACAGGGGCTAAGACTGGGATGCCATCAATGCAGGGCTGGTGCAAGGAATTTTTCACACCCTAGGCGAAACCTAATTTTTCCGCCCCATCGGCTCCACCCCTGACTCCCCCCACCTTTGTCCTGCCCATGTGATAGAAGGCGCCACTATAAAGGAAGCATCGGCTCTGCTTCCTCTAGCACTGGCTCCAGTGCTGCGCTGCAGCTCTAATTACAGTACTGGTCGAACTGAGTTAGTTACATACTGCAGCCTGCAGAACATGCAAATGTGGAGGGAAATAAGCAGCTGGGTGCCTCTAGGCAGCAGTGCACCCTAGGCGGCTGCCTAGTTTGCCTAGTGGTTGCACCAGCCCTGCATCAACGTTCATATGGTTGTAAAGGCAGGTGTCCCAATACTTTTGGTAATATAGTGAATTTACTGTATGTTTGTACTAAACAATTAAAGCACAGTAAAAACTTGTACCCACAGGGTTCGGGCATGTTTTGACATCAGTTTGTTACACTTCTGAGATTATTCAGAATTCAATGACACTGATAGGTACATACGACCTGCAGTTGACTTCCTTCTGACCTGCACATGATCTACATGTGATCTGCTTCAAGTAGGTTTTGCATTTGCACAGATGGGTTAAAAAATCTGTCTCATGCAAACAAAATCCTTTCAACATGGGCCCTTAATGCAATGACCATGTAATGTACATTGAAACAATTAAAGGGGTTGTAAAGTTACAAGTTTTTTTTATCGTAATGCATTCTATGCATTCTTCTGTGTGCAGCCACCCTCCTTGGTCCCCCTAATACTTACCTGAGCACATCTCTGTACTGCGATGTCCACGAGTGTCTCAGCCGTCCGACACTCTCTGCTGTCAATCAACGTCAGCTATCCAATCAGGAGAGAGAGGGGGCGGGCTGCCCCATAGAAAGCTGCTTGCTGTGGGGGCACTCTACAGGAGGGAGGGGCCAGGAGCACGGAAGAGGGACCCGAGAAGAGGAGGATCCGGGCTGCTCTGTGCAATTCCACTGCAACAGAGCAGATAAGTATAACATGTTTGTTATTTTTCTAGGAAAAAAAAAAAACAAGGCTTTACAGTCACCTTAAATATTACCCAGGCATGACAGGTTTATACTTCCCTTTCCCCATAGGCCAAGTGTTTTGTGCTGCCTCAAACCTACCTTAGCAGACTAACCTTGGTATCACACTAACAAGGTCAGATAGTACAGCTACAAAATGAAAGCTGAGGCTGAGAACAGATGGAGAAGCTGAAAGACACAGTTTGCGTTGTTTACCGCCAATCCATCTAAATCGACTGCAAGAGCAGGGCAAATTTTTACATTATTCTGCTAGCAGTTTGGTTCTCTGTATATTGACTCAAAGGGGATGAACTACATATTACAAAATTTCAGTGACAAAATTATGTAAAATATAAAGGGTCAGCAACAATGAGGACCTAGCTGCACTTACAAGGTCATCAGACGTCAGATTGGAACCTTTCATTTTACACAGGAATCTGTTACTGACATTCAGCATCAAGATGTGTAGATGGTTGTGTGCTGGCCCTGGAAATCCTGCTGCCCTAAGCCAGTATTTTTTCAACCAGGGTGGCCTCTGTTTTTTTCCAGGGGTGCCTTAGCAAAATGCCTAAAGGTTGCCCCAAAATTTTATACAAGCCAGCAGGTGAAGCAAGTTACATGGTTAGTATGGTTGAATAAAGACACCAGTCCATCCTGAGTGAGTGTCTACAATTTTTTTTTTTTCTTTTTTTTTTTTTTGGAGAGAAAGATTTACATATATTTATTTACAGGCTCATAGATAAACATTAGAATTAACAGATGCTTAGATGATTTCCATGCTTTCATGTGTGATTATGCCTTGTGTTTTTTTTATATATTCTTTATTTTTCGTCTTTATATATATCAAATTTAAAAAAAACATTAATACAATTTATTAAGAGGTCTTCTTATCTCACCATTACAATCCATTTCAATATCCCTCTCCCTCCCCTCTAACCTCCCTCCCTCAGCCCTGGGGCAAAAAAAAAAAAAAGAAGGGGGGAGGGGGAGGTATGCCCCTCTATCTCCCCCCTCTCGTTCGCCACCCTCTCTGTGCCCTTATCCCTCGAGTGTTACACGACAGTCCCCCCTCTCCAAGAATGTCAGCCATTGTTGCCATATCCCATGATATTTCCCTTCTGTGTCTTGTAGTTTGTATATCGACTCTTCCATTAACCTAATTTGCTCCACCCTCTTCACCCACTCCAATATTGTTGGAACCTGTGTTGTTTTCCAATGACATGGGATCAGCGCTTTGGCTGCATTCAACAAGTGCGGGACTATCGTGCCTTTGTATTCCATTTCCCCTTTCTCTGTATCATGGAAAAGACACATCCATGGGCATTTTCTAATCTTCGTTCTTGTCACAAAAAATATACTTTCTAATATTTTGTCCCAAAAGGGGGATATTTTGGGGCAATCCCACCATATGTGTTTTAGCGAACCCTGTTCTGTACATTCCCTCCAACAAGTTGCTTGTTCTTCCCCTCCAAACCTCTGCATTCTTTGGGGCGTCATGTACCACCTTTATATTAATTTGTAAGACATTTCAATCGTTCGAGAGTCTCTTGGGATGGAGTGCATCATTTTAAGTATTTTTATCCTTTGCTCTTCGTTCCTAAGTGGTCCTAATTCCCCTTCCCATTTCCCCAAATATGCCGCTAATTCCGAATCTGCCTCCTGTCTTAATATTTTATATATTTTCGATACCCTTTTCACTAGTGTCTACAATTGTCCCTATCCCTGTACATTGCACACTTGCATGGGTCCCTACCCTCAAGGAGCCCACAATCCAAGGTCCCCATTCATATATTAGGGCCAATTTTGGACAGAAGCCAATTAACCTACCAGCATGTCTTTGGAGTGTGGGAGGAAACCAGAGTACCCAGAGGAAACCCACACAGGCACAGGGAGAACATGCAAACTTCAGCCAGGTAGTATCGTGGTTGGGTTTTGAACCAGCAACCCATTTTGCTGCTAGGTAAGAGTGCTAAGAGTTGAGAGTGCTAACCACTACACCATTAATGACCACTTTTAATGACACAAAGCCACAGGTTTTCATTGTGCACCAGTGCGACCTTCTAACTGAACCAATGACATCATTTGTTGATAAGGAAAACGTTGGGCGCCTGCATAGCATCCTGGTTTAGGTTCTCATTAGCTGAGCGAGGGAGAGAAACTGAGGGAGATGAGAAAAATTTGTAGTTTCTCTATGAAGAAGTTGCGTTATCACGTGACAAAATTCTTCAGGGTGTAAACACGTGACATCATCACGCCCGCATGTTGTGGAGTGGCATTTTAACATATCCTCTCCCAGATGTGCATGCTTAAAGAGGTGATGTATATGTGATAAAAAGGCGATTATATCTTGTGCACATGATTTAATAGTGCCCTTTCTTTGGGAGTATATTATCAATTTTTTTTGCTGAATGAACTATATATCATGTAAGGTTTTTTTATCTTTTCCTACTGAGTGGAATTCCTGGAGGGAGGGTTGGTGTACACCGTTGGAGGATTGCGGCAGCGTTTGAACCTCTGGTTGACCTTACCACTGTGTGGGTTGACTTTTGAAGTAAGAGGCTGAGACAGTGGTGAAGCACTTTTTGGTCAGTTTTTGAACATCATCATGTGACTTGTATGTAGCACTAACCCCCGAAGGAGCTGCTGGTTATTTTTGGGCTTACCATTACCTTCCGCTCTCCTTGTTGCACGTCTAGGGGATGTCCCGTGGTAGATGACCCAGTAACTTGAGACTGATAATAGATCCACTTGAATGGATTGTATTTGCAAAACTTAAACCATTGAACAGTTTTTTAACTTGAGTCAGAGGGTTGGAAAGGAAGTTCAGGTACTCTCAATGTCAAAGTCCAAAAACGTTAAAGCAAGTGTTTACTTTGACTGCATCCAGAGAATAGCCATTCGCAGCTGGATGAACACTCAGGTTGGACAGTCTCTCTCTCTCGAAAGGCCTAGCAGTCAACAAGGTGCTTACTCAGGAACAAAGTCTTTGTCACGGACGTTGTTGCAGAACATGTAGGGAAACTAAGCTTAGAACACTTGTAGGATACCTGGATCTTTCAGCATGCTTGGTGATATCCACAAGACCGGATTCTCTCGGTTATTTCAGCCCTTCCATGCTCTTGTTAAGAAAACCAACCCGTACGGGGTGTTCTTCTAAAGAGTCCTGCCCTGGAATGCTTGAAGTACACTGGGTCTCTCCCGAAACGGAGACGGCACCCATCCACCTCAGAATTCTCCTCTAGTTTCCCCGCCTTGGGCTAGCCAGCCCCGAGGCGTTAAAGTCTGGTAGATCCGCACCCCAGGCCATGGCCTTCCTGGGGGCTGGTCAGGAGGACCAGGACCATGTAATCAGCACATCATACTGGACCGGACCCCCGAACCACGTGGTGTCCACATCTTAAATACCCTCTCCCAGAGGGCACAGCGAGAGGGCCACTCCCACTGTCCCGGCTCTGAAAGAGAGTAACTCAAGTGCTTGACCAGATCATAGTTCCACGCCTGCCACAGGACACAGTGCCCCCTGTGGCCAGGCTGAACATCTCACAGTCCAGTCAGACTGATACAGAAGTCAAATTTAGACAAATAGACCCAAACCAAACTGCAGTTTAGGCAAAGTTTAATTTTGAAAAACACATAGCGCATGCTCTTCAGGAGCCCACCACTAAATGTATATTTACTATCTATGTGTAGCACTACCCCCGTATGAGTTGCAAATGTCAGGGTTCCCCACTGCTGCACAGCCAGTCACATAGCATTTCCTTCTTGCATCCAGACACAGAAAACAGTCTTTTGGCTTGTTTTGTATGCACCTTGAAAGAATAAATCACCCCAATATTGGATGTTCTATGTGTGTGGATGCATTATGTAAAACTATTAGGATAGGTGCCTTAAGACTGTCCATCATGTTAAAGGGTGCCTCAAGATTGACCAAAATTTTAAAGGATGTCTTGATTGAAAAAAGGGTTGAGGAACACATCCCTGGGTCATGGTCTATGTCAGCTATGCAGAAGTTAATTCTTGATTATGTGTATAGTTTTGCATCTGCGCTTGTACAGCTTGCCTGTATACCGCCAAGACCTAATAATTTAATAAGTAGGGGAGGAATGTGAACATTTGGCCTGGTGGGAAAACGCATCCAAGTGGTTCTTTTATGGTAGGGACAGATTTATTTTCCAATATCATCTTCCTTTGCGGATTTTGACATTTGGTCAGATGACATTCCAGATCCACAAAGGAGTTTAGTGCTTCAAGACATCCCTCTGCAAGTGTACCTAGGGGGCAGATAGTTTAGGACTGTGCCTTTACCAAAGGCTTATACTCTCCCGTGGACTTCCATATAAATATGTGTGGTTTTTATACTTCTGTGAGTATCCAATTTTAAACTTTCTTTGTAAATAAACGTTCTTGGAATTTACTACACCAGAGTGATGGCGCTGCCTCCCTTCCTTCCCCTCTCTTTGTTTTACAGATGGAGTTCCACCTCCGTTTTGACAGCAGCACCCCTAGGTCGTCAGTTCCTTTTGTCTAGTTATAAGGGCTACCCACTCATAAAGCCCCCCCCCCCCATTTCGGTCTTTATTGTCTTTGTTCATTTCATGGGTTATTTTGTAACTGCATCATTCACATTTCTCATGAGTGGTTGAGCACTGATAGCCTAGCGCCATTCCTAGTGTTGGAGAATCGAATTATGATACCCAATATCTATACCTCATTGCAATTACCACCCTGATTGATGTATGAATGGTGAAGCAGCTTCATTCAGTGCCACCAGTTCAACATGTCTCATTAGAACTGACCCAGGGGGCAAATGTCCACCTATGTCAGCACAGTCCTTCCTGGTAATATTACATTGTTACAACTTTCTTGATATAAAACAAGAGCATTAAATCTACTTTTTTCACTTTCACGGCTTTATTAATTTTTCTTTGGCTATTTTTTTTTACATTCACATACAGTTACAAGCTTAGTTAACCACACTCATTATGCCTCCCAAGGGGCCAATATAGTTCTTAAATCAGGTTTTGCTTGATCCAATCTGGTTTTACTGTCGATGTTGTATTGTATCAGCACCTTTTACTGAGTGTTCATTGACCTGCCGTCTGAAAGAGTCACAGTTGCTAATCATTCTTAACCTCTCTGATGCTTTTGACATACTGGATGATCACTTTCCCTGTGATACACTTCACACCGCTGACATATGTGACACTGCTTTGTCATCATTCATGTCATATTTAACTAACTGATACTTTCTAGCCCTTCCATTCTTCTTCCCATCTCTAACATTCTCTTCCCCTTGTCATACTTCTGTCCTTCATGTATATTTAGTTATTATTTTCAGTACACTTTAAAAATGCCAAGCTATCTATATGTAAATATCGCCATCATTCAAATACCACTTCCATAAAAAA
Source organism: Lithobates pipiens (assembly GCF_037356315.1). NCBI lineage: Eukaryota > Metazoa > Chordata > Amphibia > Anura > Ranidae > Lithobates > Lithobates pipiens. The sequence continues at coordinate 456,542,976 of NW_027507764.1, read as the reverse complement.
CCATTGCAGCTGATTTTGAAAAATGAGCGTGTTGCCTATAGCAACTAATAAGTCTCTTTCATTACCTAACTTCCATAAAAAAATAACAGCTACAATTGATTGATTTGTATGTCATCAGATAAATTAATATAAAAAAAATAACTATGTATTATATCATGTTTACGTAATGATGAATTTTTAACCCAAGGGGTGGGAGTCAGCCTGTCAGTGCTCAGACCATACACTGCACACTGCATCAAGTTGGTCTGCATGGCTGTCATCCCAGAAGGAAGCTTCTTCTAAAGATGATGCACAAGAAAGCCCCTCAAACAGTTTGTTGAAAACAAGCAGACTAAGGACATGGATTACTGGAACCATGTCCTGTGGTCTGATGAGACCAAGATAAACTTATTAGGCTTAGATGGTGTCAAACATGTGTGGCGGCAACCAGGTGAGGAGTACAAAGACAAGTGCTGCCGGAACTGGGGAGCTACAGTTCATTGAGGGAACCATGAATGCCAACATGTACTGTGACATACTGAAGTAGAGCATGATCCCCTCCCTTCGAAGACTGGGATGCAGGGCAGAATTTTTAAGCATGATAACGACCCCAAACACACCTCCAAGACGACGCTGCCTTTCTAAAGAAGCTGAGGGTACAGGTGATGGACTGGCCAAGCATGTCTCCAGACCTAAACCCTATTGAGCATCTGTGGGGTGTCCTCAAACGGAATGTGGAGGAGCGCAAGGTCTCTAACATCCACCAGCTCTGCGCTGTCATAATGGAGGAGTGCAAGAGGGCTCCAGCGGCAACCTGTGAAGCTCTGGTTAAGGCAGCCCTGGAAAATAATGGTGGCCACACAAAATATTGACACTTAGGGCCCAATTTGGACATTTTCACTTAAGGGTGTACTCACTTTTGTTGCCAGCGGTTTAGACATTATACAGGCTACACACGCATGTGTGTTTGAGCTTTGGGGTGCACACCCTAATTCAATAAGCTGTGCACATCTTTTACCTAGATGTAACTGAACGTCTAAGTGTGAATTCAACCATAGCAAAGCATTGCATGCTTCCAGATGCATTTGAAATGAGTTGCAAACGCATCTGGACACATATATAAATACCTGTACTAATAAAATAATAATAAATGCATTTTGACAAACTTGTGCATGGGGGTCTACTGATTAAACTAAATCCATTTGTGGCCTTTTAGCTCACTTATTTCTGAATATTTCATAATATTCTGCATTTGTGCGCATTAATACAGCAATTCAGCAGTTTTTAGATATAATTACAATGTTATAAAATAATAATAAAGCCAATATTTTAAGTAAGCAGACAGTCTCTGATGAAAATGAAGGCATTGTCTGATGAGTAGGGCCGATGACATTATTAAGCAGCCTCTTCAATCCAGAATTCTTGCATACATACATAAAATAATGATGAAATCTGTGAGTCTAGCACAGGGAGTACAATGTAACTCTGACAGACGTACAGTAGCGCTATGCTGTCAACACCCACAGCCATACATAATACATTAGCTTGTCTAGAAAGCATAGCTTGTGGCTTGACTAAATTGTGCATGTGGTTTTCATTAGGCTGCTTCAAATCTAAACAAAGAAAAAAAAAATCTCTTTAAAATTAGCGAACTGGGTTGTCAAGAGTCGTTTGCGATTTGATGACAAACATTTCCAACAACTGTGTTGTGTGAACATGAGCTAGAAAATAAAACACTTCTTCACACAAAGGCCCATCATGAACGCATCTGACAATATTAATACCACTGAAGGACGGAGCGTACAGTTAGACAGTTGTACTCAGAAACGATTTCCAGGACCACCCAAGCAATGACACAGCCAATTGCTAGCAATGATAGCGACAGTGTGGACTCACTTATACCCACAATCTCTACACCTATTTGTTGTATGTATATATATATATATATATATATATATATATATATATATATATATATATAGTAGCTCACAAAAGTGAATACACCCCTCACAGTTTTGTAAATATTTTTTATATGTTTTCATGTGACAAAATTGAAGAAATGACACTTTGCTACAATGTAAAGTAGTGAGTGTACAGCTTGTATAACAGTGTACATTTTCTGTCCCCTCAAAATACCTCAATACACAGCCATTAAAGTGAGAGTTCCGCCGTTTTTTTTTTTAAAGTCAGCAGCTACAAATACTCCAGCGCTCCCACGATGTCGGCGCCCCGAAGCAGATCTGTTGCTCAGCTCTCGGCTGCTGGTGTAAATACCCACAAATTCTGCGGCTATCTATGCCCGGAAGTGGGTGCAAATACCTGTATTATACAGGTATCTGCACCCCCCTCCGCCCTGAAAGGTGCCAAGTGTGGCACCAGAGGGGGGGAGGATGGGAGGGTTCCGATGAGTGGAAGTTCCACTTTAGGGTGGAGCTCCGCTTTAATGTCTAAACTGCTGGCAACAAAAGTGAGTAAACCCCAAGTGAAAAAATCCACTTTGGGCCCAAAGTGTCTATACTTTGTGTGGCTACCATTATTTTCCAGTACTGCCTTAATGCTCTTGGGCATGGAGTTCACCAGAGCTTCACAGGTTGCCAGGGGAGTCCTCTTCTACTCCTCCATGATGACATCACAAAGCTGGTGGATGTTAGAGACCTTGCGCTTCTCCACCTTCTGTTTGAGGATGCCCCACAGATGCTGAATATGGTTTAGGTCTAGAGACATGCTTGGTGTGTTTGGGGTCATTATCATGTTGGAATACTGCCCTGCGGCCCAGTCTCTGAAAGGAGGGGATCATGCTCTGCTTCAGAATGCCACAGTACATGTTGGCATTCATGGTTCCCTCAATTAACTGTAGCCCCCCAGTGTCGGCAGAACTCATGCAGCCCCAGACCATGATATTCCCACCACCATGCTTGACTGTGAGCAAGACACATTTGTATTTGTACTCCTCACCTGGTTGCCGCCACACACACTTGAGACCATCTGAACCAAATAAGTTTATTTTGGTCCCATCAAACCACAAGACATGGTTCCAGTATTCCATGCCCTTAGGCCGCGTACACACGCGGGGACTGTTCGCCCAACTTTGTCCGCTGAACAGTGTTTCGGCGGACAGTCCGCTCGTGTGTGGGCTTTCAGCGGACAGTTTCAGCGAACAGTCCGCTGAACAAGGTTTTTCGGAAATTCCGAAAAACTGTCCGCTGAAACTTTGTTTGAGCGGACAGTCCGCCCGTGTGTAGGCTTGTTCGTCAAACTAAGTTCCACGCATACTCAGAAAGAATTTACAGGGCGGAAGCGCTCGGTCTTGTAAAACTAGTGTTCGCATTGAAGCTAGCATATTCGTCATGCTGCTAATTTTGTGTTTTTTTAATATAGCCCGTTCTTTTCTTCTTCGTAATGCAAGAAAAGTGAAGTAGCATTGCTGCTTATATTCACACAGAGTTATACTACATGTTTTTATTCATCCTCATCCTATGATTAATCTTCCAATTATAGAAAAAATATATTCCAAATTAAAAAACAAAACATAAAAAAAACCTCCAAAAAAAAAAAAAGAAAAAAAAATTATATATATATATATATATATATATATATATATATATATATATATATATATATATATGTGTGTGTGTGTGTGTCTATCTTAAAAAAAAAAATATATATAAGATAAAAAAAAAACCAAAAATTTATATATATATTTTTATTTCTGAAAAAAAAATATAGAATTTATCTATTACTATATATTTTTGGAACTACTATTGTCATATATTTTTTTTTTTTTTTTTTTGTGGGGGGTTTGAAACAAGATGGACTTGCATTTTTTTTGGGCCAAGCAGGACTATGCAAGTAGAGATAGATAGATAGATAGATAGATAGATAGATAGATAGATAGATAGATAGATAGATAGATACCCAAACCAGCATTTTAGCTTACACATGATTGCATGTTCAAAATCAGCAGAGCTTCCCCTCATTTCAAATGTTAAGCCTCAAATTTACAGCGACTGCACTTCCAAGTGCACTTGCAGTGCTTTAAAAATTGCACTTGAAGTTAGCATATTTATATTAACATGAACGTGTGTTTTGTAAATAACTCCCAGAGTCTTTTGACGTGTATCTGCCTACTCACAAATAAACTTTGTTTTTTAAGCCAAAATTAACAAAAAAAAAAAAAAACATACAATATTTTTTTGAAATAATAAATTTTTATTTTTCCTCAGAACAAAAATAAATCAAGAGGGAGGCAACACTGGAGACAATTTTGACGTTTGTGAAGCCTTTTGTCCCCCAGGCACACATCAAGTGAGTGGCCACCAAAATTCCGAACCTGTGTAGCATGTACATAGGGAGCACAACCAGGTCCTAGAATCCCAAAGACCAGGAACAGCAGCAGATGAGATCTATGTCCCCAGACTGTGGTACTACAACAGCCTGCGTCTTCTTTCAGAGCAGACTGAAGCCAGGCAGTCACTTGCGACTCTTCCGTCCAACCTTCCCTCCACGCGTCGCTGGATGCTGTGTCTCTGGTGGTGGACATGTGGTAGGAGGAGGAGGAGGAGGAGGAGGAGGAGCAGTAGGGTCTGCGTTATAAAGCTTGGTGGTGGGTGTGAGCTCACCCTTCAGACCCCGTTGGATGGCATCAAAAAATATTGCTTCACACAAGTTTTGCTGTGGTTTGTCCATTTCAAGTAGCTTACTAGCCAGATAAGTGGCATAGGCCTCCTCCGGATTGGGGGGTTTGGACAGAACTTGTGTGGCTTGGTGTATAAGCGCCAAGGACTCCTCCTCTATACGGCCCATCCTCCTGGGCCTTTTGCTGGCTAGGCGGAGGGGAGGGACCTGGCTCTCAGTCCTACTCCTGCTGGGCCCAGCTAGCTCTTGTGTGTGGCTGGTCCCGGCCTCCTCCTCCATACCACTGGTCCCGGCCTCCTCCTGGGTGAGCTCATCCTGTGTAAAAAACAAAGAAATCAATAAATAAAATATGTCTATATTTTGAAATCATCAATCACTAACAATTTTACAGTTCTCACTTGCAAATACATTTGTCTTGAAATACAAAAGGCTATCATTTTGACACCACCATTTTTCCATCAGTTCACCAAGATTTGAGCCACATTTGTGTAAACTGCTGTATCCTTCTATCTAATTTAATTTGTGATGAAATCCTAGATTTGGAAGCATTTCAAACATTGAACTTTACAGCATTAATATTTGAGCAATCCAAACTTTAGAAACGAAAATATACCTGGCTCCAGCTGGGCGCATCAACTTCGTCCAGCAAGGAAGGGTCTGGATCTTCCAGGGATGGCTCACCTGAGGTGGAGGGAAGGGTGGAGGGACGGGTAGACGGAAGAGTCGAAAGTGACTGCCTGGCTTCTGACGTGTCATCCAGAAAACGCAGCCTGTCATAATACCACAGCTTAGGTACATAGACCTGACCTGCTGCTGATCCTGATGTTTGGGACTCTAGGATCTTTCTGCGCTCCCGCCTATACACGCTACGCAGGTTCTTAATTTTGGCGTTCATAAAGTCAGTGTCTGCCTGGGGGAGTCGGGTTTTCACAAACGCCAAAACTGTCTCCAGTGTCTTCTTCCGGGCAGCACGGCTTGAATATTGGGGGTGTTTTCAATCCCAAAGACTACTGTGCGACTCAATTAAGTCCAGAAATGTTGAGAGGAAGGCCTCCTCCTTAAAGGGGTCTGGGGTATACCTTTGCATTTTCTGGACAAAAAAAAAAAATCAGACCAAATGCACACTATATTGTGACAATGTAGGCGAGACACACACTACCACACACGCTACCCCCCCCACACACACTACCCCCCACCCCCCCCTATACACCCACCTCCACCCCCACACAAAACACCAATCCCACTCAACCACCAACCCACATAAAAATCAATTAAACATCAATAAGACTAAATTTCAATATACACATTCCTAATGCAGACTTTAAATTAAACGAAAATAAAACGACAACTATCTTACCGTCGCGTGTAGCACTCGCTGATTCCGTTCGGATAAGCGTACGGCCTCGCGGTAACGCTTTATATACAGTACATGCGCTCAGGCTCCGCCTGCGTCGCCTGCCCCTGACGTTCCTTGTGACCATATTTCCCCGCCCCTTTTACCCTCGTTCCGCTGTGGGTGAATGATAGGAGAAGATGGCGGACGCAAATTCAATTAGCAGCGTGAGCAGCGCAGAGGAAAGCCATGGACCTCATGCTTCAGGAGCAAGGAGGAGATACAAGGCCACCAATATGGCCTTTGAAGAGATGGTGGAGATGGTGGCTATATTAAGAAGGGAGGACTATGATGGGGAAAATGGCCCGTACCCCAAGCCCAATGTCAGGAAAAGCGGCATCTTGGATGAGGTTGTCACAACTTTATTCCACAAATTTGGGGTACGAAGAAGCAAGGACCAGCTTCGTAAACGATGGTCGGACATCAAGTCCAGGGAGCCGGAGCAATATCATTGGATCATGAAGGCCCTGAAAAAAAGTGAGTAAACTGCGCTTTTTCCGTGACTGTCGGACATAATCGTTCGTGTACATACCGTATCTGAATCCGGCGGATTTGATCCTAATCATTCGTGTAGGTACCTTATGTGAATCCGGCGGGTTTTATCCTAATCGTTCGTGTTCATACCGTATGTGAATCTGGCGGATTTGATCTCAATCGTTCGTGTAGGTACCGTTTGTGAAACTGGCGGATTTGATCCTAATCGTTCGTGTACATACCGTATGTGAATCTGGCGGATTTGATCCTAATCTTTCGTGTAGGTACCGTATGTGAATCCGGCGGATTTGATCGTTCGTGTAGTTAATAGTTCATGTAATGAGCGCATATGGTTGTTCGTATATGTGGGCGTAAATAGCATGAATTTGAATATGGTGTAAATTTATCTGGTGTTGGATTAGATTTTAATTAGTTATTATTTTTTTCATTATTGTTCATGATAAACTGAATTGTCACGCTCAGTTTATAGGAAATGAATTTTTACTAAAGTTTCCTAAATTTATTCAGTGCAATGTAGACTCAATAAAAAAAAAAAAAAAAAAAGATAGATGATAGATAGATAGATAGATAGATAGATAGATAGATAGATAGATAGATAGATAGATAGATAGATAGATAGATAGATAGATAGATAGATAGATAGATAGATAGATAGATAGAATGCTGGTTCAACATCTGGACTGGGAAACATTTAAGTGTAGTTTGGGACATCATAGAACATTTTTTGACATAATCACACACAGGTACTCCAGGGGATGATTCGAGTGTGTCCGTCTGTGAAACTTGGACAAAAGATATAAAGTATCACAGTTTGGTTAAAGGCTAGGTTCACATTGCTGCAATGTACGAGATCAAATGTGATTTGCACCGCACTGCAGTGCAAATCACATGTGATCTCTGTGTGATGCGATTTCAGCCATACATATAGTATGGCTGAATTTGCATCGCATCCGGCCCAAACTTGTACATGGCCCTTTTTTTAGTCCACAGCCGAATCGGATCACATGGGTATTCACACCATGTGGTCCGATTCCTGTCCGAGTTTAAAGATTGCACTGTGAAATGAGAACTAATTCGGAGGTGTCAATAAAACTTTACACTGATACTCCCAGCAGGTCACATAGGGCAGTCGAACTGCACATGCGATGCGTGAAACCACAGTAGATTTGCAGCGTTCGCACATCGCAGCAGTCTGAACACAGCCTAACTAAAAAAAAGTCATTTTAAGGATGTATTAAACTAGGATCTTGTAATAACCAGCGAATAATTGTACACCACTTCAAACCAATGTTTCATATTCACATTTCGGAACTCAAATATCACTATGCTTAAAAGTATCTTTTATTTTATTTTATTTTTTTTTATTTTCATTCTCATAGGGGAACAAAGACTCAGACAAGAGGCGGAGCAGCCCATGACCCCCCGACCTCGCCAGCCTGATTGGGCACTTAGCCCCAGCCCTGCGTCGGTATTGGAGCTGCCCAGTCCTGTGTCTGCGAGGGAGCAGCCAAGCTCGGTATCCTCCGCTGGACCAAGCTCCGTAGCTCCACTGGATGAGCCGAGCCCAGGGCTAGATGTGGAGGAGGAAGAGCTGGTGGAGTTACACACCCCACAAAGTGAGTGTCTGACAACCCAGCTTAAGGTAAACAATTAATGGCTGTATATTTTAACCAATTTTTTATCTACACATGTTTTTAGGTGATCTGGTTGTGGTAGAACAAGTCGCGGACCCATTTACCAGTGATAGTGCCCAGAGGATGATTGCTGACATCATGGCCTGGAATGGGCAGATTGATCGGATGGAGAACCAGATTCTAAACATCCAAAGAGAACTGGTCACTATGAGGCAGGGAATGAAGAACATGATCGATGTTTTAGGGAGAATCTAAGCCCCCTTTCCCTAAAACCCAATCGATCATGTTCTTCATTCCCTTTGAAAAAAGTTTTTAATGTTTTTACATCCTTGTTTTTAGAGGCCAAATTTTGAAGATGCACACGGTGTGTCAACATGTGCTATGTGCCATCAGAGGATCGCAATGGACGCATTTGGTGTTTGCAAACCCTTCCTCATTCTAGTATGTGAGAGGAAGGGATTGCACACACCAAACACGTCCATTGATCACTCATGATGGTACATAGCACATGTTGACATTACCATTTTTTGGTGTGCATCTTCAAAATTTGGCTTTACCCCTTGTTTTATGTAAATAGTTAAAAATCTGATTTTATTTTTTTTATTTTTGTGATAATTGTATTTTAGATATTTCTATATATATTCTATGTTTACAAAAAAAAGAAAAAAAAAAATTCCCCAGAAAAAAAAAAAAAACCAAACAATTTTAAAAAAAAAAAAAAAAAAACACCAAAAAAATATCTAAAACAGAGGCACTATTTGGCATGTGCACTATTAAAAAATCAAAAAAAAATGTGTGTGTGTGTGTGTCTACTTCTTTCAATACTCAATACCAGTTTGGGAAGTCATTTTGTGTTTTCTGTCACAAAGGGCCTTATTTCCTATTGTCAAAAACCACTTTGCAATACAAATGCACTAGGACAGGAATATGCAATTAGTGGAAATCCAGCTGTTGCAGAACTACAAGTCCCATGAAGCATAGCAAGACTGACAGCCACAAGCATGAGACCCAGAGGCATGATTGACTTGTAGTTTTGCACCAGCTGGAGGTTGGCCAATTGCATATCCCTGAATTAGGACAATGTAGGAGACAAGCAACGTGAAAAGCAAACAAGAACCAAACTTAAAAATTTGAACAGACAAGACATATTTCAAGAAAAATACATTTTTATTGCTCAGCTGGCATTGGAATAGCCCCCCTACCATTAAAATAGCTGACATAGCGGTCACACACCTCACGTGCTGTTTGGGGGGCTAAGCCAGGAAGGGCATGATCCAGCCCTGTCAGTTCTGGAAATATTAGTCCGGCCTCAGGCCCAATAGGCTGCAGGTACTGGTTACCTGAAAATTTACGTAGAAAATTGTGCAGAATGCAGCAGCACAGAATCACATAGTTCAGTTTATATTCTGCAAGGTTGATCGCTGTCAGTAACAGATGGAACCGGCTGGCCATAATGCCAAAGCACTCTCCACAACCCTTCTTGCTCTGGCCAGCCGGTAATTAAAAACCCTCCTCTCCGGGGTGAGGGTCCTTTGGGGGAAGGGTTTCATAAGATGTTCACTCAGACCGAACGCTTCATCAGCCAGAAACACAAACAGTAGACCCTCCACATTCTCGGCATCTGGTGGCAAGTCCAGGCCACCAGTGATGAGACGGTGGCAGAACTCGGTCTGCCTAAAGACTCCTCCGTCAGACATCCGGCCGTTCTTCCCCACATCCACATAAAGAAAGTCACATTGTGCCGACACCACCGCCATTAGCACCACACTATGGAACCCCTTATAATTCCAATAGTAGGACCCCGAATGTGGTGGGGGCACAATCCTCACATGTTTCCCGCCGATCGCCCCTCCGCAGTTGGGGAAGTCCCAACGGGCAGCGAACTGGGAAGCCACAGTCTGCAATTCCTGTGGCGTGGAAGGACACTGGGGAGTCAAACACAGGGGAAAAAAAAAATAGTCATTAAATAAAAACAATTCATAACAACTAAAACACCAAGCCCCAATATAGCACGAACTCGTTCCCGAGTACGTCCACTCTCCATGGCTTTGAAACGGTCGGCTGGACAGACAAGCTCAACTGAACGCACTGAAGAACAGCCAGACCTATGAAGAACGACCTGAAACACAGAAACGAGCGGACCAGAAGCGCCTAATAACAGGTACAACTGATCCACGCGTACCGAAAGGCAGATATAAACCTCACAGGTAGACTGTGCCGCAGTGAACGGACAAATTAAGCTGAAGTCTAAAAATCGCGAATCGTCTCTAACCAAACTTCTACTAACGCAAAGTCAGCAGAAGGAGCCCAAAGGGTGCTTTGCTGTGTCTTGTACTTCCTGTTTCTAGTCCCGTCGTACGTGACGTACGTCATCGCGCACGGTTTCAGCGGACTGTTTGTTCGTCGTGTGTGGGCAAGTCCGTCCATGCTAATTTTGAGCGGACTGTTCGCTGAAACTGTTTGACGGACAAAGTTGGGCGAACAGTCCCCGCGTGTGTACGCGGCCTTAGTCTGCTTGTCTTCAGCAAACTGTGGGCTTAAATCTTTAGAAGAGGCTTCCTTCTGGGATGACAGCCATGCAGACCAATTTGATGCAGTGTATGGTCTGAGCCAGTGGCGGAATTACCAGGGTCGCACCAGTCGCATTGGCGACTGGGCCCTCTGGTTCCGCCACTGTAGGGGGGCCCGCCGCTGCCTGGGAGAAAGTACAGTACACTCACGGTGTACAGTCATTCACGGGGAGTCCGCTCCGCCCATCCTCTCCTGCCGATCCGCCCATCCTTACCGAGCGCATTGACGGGCACACTGCAAGGCTCCGCCCATCCTCTCCTGCCGATCCGCCCATCCTTACCGAGCGCATTGACGGACACACTGCAAGGCTCCGCCCATCCTCTCCACCCATCCTCTCATCCCACACTTAGGGGCACAGTCCCCGCCCACTTCGCCCATCCTCTCCACCCATACTCTCTGCCTGAACTCACGGGCACAGTCCCCGCCCGCTCCGCCCATCTTCTTTGGCCCTGCCTGCACTCACAGGCCCCGCCCATCCCCTCTGCTCAGTGCTACTGCTCATCCAAGCAAGACCCAGCAAGGAAGGGGGTCAGAGTGATCTGCAAGTGAGTGGCACCCATCCCTCAATATCAACACTGCCACTGATCCCCACACCCCCACTACTGCACTGATACCCCCACACCACCCCCACTACTGCACTGATACCCCCACACCACCCCCAATACTGCACTGATACCCCCACACCACCCCCACTACTGCACTGATACCCCCACACCACCCCCACTACTGCACTGATACCCCCACACCACCCCCACTACTGCACTGATACCCCCACACCACCCCCACTACTGCACTGATACCCCCACACCACCCCCACTACTGCACTGATCCCCCACACCACCCCCACTACTGCACTGATCCCCCACACCACCCCCACTACTGCACTGATCCTCCACACCACCCCCACTACTGCACTGATACCCCCACACCACCCCCACTACTGCACTGATACCCCCACACCACCCCCACTACTGCACTGATCCCCCACACCACCCCCACTACTGCACTGATCCCCCACACCACCCCCACTACTGCACTGATCCTCCACACCACCCCCACTACTGCACTGATCCCCCACACCACCCCCACTACTGCACTGATCCTCCACACCACCCCCACTACTGCACTGATACCCCCACACCACCCACACTACTGCACTGATACCACCCACACTACTGCACTGATACCCCCCACAGCAACACCACCCCCGCCACTACTGCCACTGATACCCCCCACAGCACCACCACCCCCGCCACTACTGCCACTGATACCCCCCACAGCACCACCACCCCCGCCACTACTGCCACTGATACCCCCACAGCACCACCACCCCCGCCACTGATACCCCCACTGATACCCCCCACACCACCACTACTGCCACTGATCCACCATGACCACTACTGCCACTGACCCCATCCTTGCCACTGATACCATTCTCCTCCCCACCACTCAATCCCACCCACTACCCCCAACCACCATCCTTGCCATGGATTCCATTGCACTGATCCCATTCCCCCACCACCTCTGCCACTCCTCCCATTCAATCCCCCCTACCACTGATCCCACCCCCCCACCACAACCCTTGCCACTGATCCCATCCCCCTCACCGCTGCCACTTATCCCATCCCCCCACCACCACTGTTGTCACTGATCCCATCCCTACCCAACTACCACTGCTGCCACTGATCCCATCCCCCCACCGCTGCCACGCATCCCATCTCTCCCTCGCCGCTGCCACACATCCCACCCCCCTCCACCGATGACACTGATCCTATCCCTCCCCAACCGCCACTGATCCCATCCCCCACCAACACCGCTGCCACCCACTCATCCCAGGGGCGTAACTACAGGGGTTACAATTGCAATAGCACACATGTTGCCCCTGACCACCTGGATGGGGGGGGGAGCATTTAGAGGAACAAATCCCCCTCCATTTTTCTCCTGCAACCACTAAAATTCTGCTTCTCGTCCTCTCTCTGATAGGCATTCAGTGGCTGCATGAGGAAAATGGAGGGGATTTGTTCCCCCTTCTATCCAGGTCCTGCTGCCCCTGAGATCAGTGGGAAGGGCCCTGGCCCGGAGGTCAGGGGGGCCCTCCATCATTTTTTGCACCGGGGCCCTGAAGGTTCTAGTTACGCCACTGGTCTGAGCACTGACAGGCTGACCCCCCCACCCCTTCAACCTCTTCAGCAATGCTGGCAGTACTCATATGTCTTTTTCTCAAAGACAACCTCTGGATATGATGTGCACGCAACTTCTTTGGTCAACCATGGGGAGGCCTGTTCAACTGTTAAACCACTGTATGGTCTTGGCCATTGTGCTGCAGCTCAGTTTCAGGGTCTTGATAATATTCTTATAGACTAGGCCATCTTTATGTACAGCAACAATTATTTTTTTTCAGATCCTCAGAGAGTTCTTTGCCATGAAGTGCCATGTTAAACTTCCAGTGACCAGTATGAGAGTGAGAGTGATAACACCAAATTTAACTCACCTGCTCCCAATTCACACCTGAGACCTTGTAACACTAAGGCCGCGTACACACGGGCGGACTGTTCGCCCAACTTTGTCCGCTGAACAGTGTTTCAGCGGACAGTCCGCTCGTGTGTGGGCTTCAGCGGACAGTTTCAGCGGACAGTCTGACGAACAAAGTTTTTCGGAATTTCCGTAAGACAGTCCGCTGAAACTTGGTTTCAGCGGACAGTCCGCTCGTGTGTAGGCTTGTTCGACAAACTAAGTTTCGCGCATGCTCAGAAAGGATTTACACGGCGAAGGTTGCATTGCAGTGTATAGGACGTCGTATTTCTCGTCCCGTCGTACGTGCCGTTCACGTCATCGCGCACGCTTTCAGCGGACTGTTCGTTCATCGTGTGTGGTCAAGTCCGTTCATGCAAATTTTGAGCGGACTGTTTGTCGGATTGTTTGACGAACAAAGTTGGGCGAACAGTCCGCCCGTGTGTACGTGGCCTAATGTGTCACTTGACACTGGGGAGTGAAAATGGCTAATTGGGCCCAATTTGGGCATTTTCACTTAGGGATGTACTCATTTTTGTGGCCAGCAGTTTAGACATTAATGGCTGTGTGTTGAGTTCTTTTGAGGGGAAATTTACACTGTTATACAAGCTGTACACTCACTACTTTACATTGTAGCAAAGTGTAATTTCTTTGGTGTTGACATATAAAAAGATATTATAAAATATTTACAAAACTGTGAGGGGTGTACTCACTTTTGTGAGATACTGTACATACAGTGGGTATAGAAAAGAATCACCCCTCCTTTAAAATAATCACATTTTGTTGCTTTGCAGCATGAAATGAAGACAGACACCATGTTTGTTTCATCCAGCTGTATTTACTCTTAACACATCCAAGTGAAAGATATAACATCAACATGCCAGAAAAAAAAAAATCAAAAACAGAATCAATGAGTTGGATAAAGGATCACCGTCAGTATTTTGTTGAACCACCTTTTCCTTTAAGTACTGCCTTTAGTTTGTTGAGATTTCTCTCTACTAACTTTGAACCTCTAGACTTTTCAACATGCATACTTACATACATAACTGTAGGAATGGTGTTATTTGGATGGATTTACGCTAGACATATTGTTGAGGTGTTGAGACCATAATAGTTTTTTTTTGTTTAAATGTGTGCATTGAAGTTTTCAGGTACAGAAGAAAACTGCACAAAACAAAAACGAAACAAACCCAAAAAAGAAAAAGGTATTCTGCCCAGGGGTGCTAGAGGAAAGATTAACACATAAGTAATCGCTGCTTGCATGGATAGGATATGAATACATAAGGAGTGGTTATACAAAGACATTTCATTAGCTAAGGTGGCATGAAATCAGATACCAGAAGTACAAGCTGAGATCAATCACTCCTATAACGGTCTCACCCTGACTGAGGTATAAGAAATCCAAGAACTGAGCAACTATAGCAATAGATAAACCATTGTGAGGTAGCCGTGGTAGGATCAGCCAGCCACTTAGACCAATTCCTGCAACTGCTTCAAAGTTGTTGTAGGCCTCTTGGTAGCCTCTCTGATCAGTTTCCTGGTTCTTTCATCCAGTTTTGAGCAATGTCCTAGTCCAGATGTGTTTTACCAAATACCTTCCACTTCTTAATCATTTTCACTTGGGGGTGTCTTCATGCTGACAGCAAGCAAGTTGAAATGGCTATTTGTATGGACAATCGACATAAACATCAGTAATGTATACAGAATGGGTGTAGCATTACTCACTGATGCATAGAGAACCAGGTAGAATAGCCATTGATTCCAACATTCAACAGGGGTCTGTGTTTGGACTTAAACAGGGGATTCAACCGAACCTCGGTCTATGTTGTGCGAAACATGTTGTTGTAAAGGTATTACTTACTTCTCGATTTAAGATCAGCTCGAGTGGGTTTGCTTATATATTCTGTTGTCTAATTAAGTGAGAAAGGGTTGGGTCCTAAAAATGGGGTGTGACTGTGGGGGAGGCATTCTTAACTAATCAGTTATTTGGTGTTTGATGTAAGGATGACAGCCAACCACCTGGGCTAATGTACATGTGGAGATGTGTATGTAGGGCAGCGTAGCACGGACGAGGGGAGGACAGAGGAAGGGGAAAAGGGTGGGGGATAGGGGGGAAAAAGGGGGATGCAGAAAGGAGGGGAAATCTATGGGTCTCACCTCCTCAGTCTCCATAAGGGGCAGCGTATGGGTAATGGCCAGTATTGGGATCTATTCAAGAGTGGTCTCCTTTAAAAGGGGGGAGATCCCTCCCAGTCTTGACTCTTGAGTAGGGGTGGGAGGTCCTTTGCATCAGATCAAAAGAGTAATCTCCTTACAAGTATCAATGGGGGTAGCCAGTTAACTATTGGAGGAATCGGGATGGTTTAGTCTCATCAAGGTGGCATATCTCTCTGTAGAACAGAAGTGGGTCCAACAGGCCCAAATCTGCGAAAATTTAGATAGGAGTTCCCCTGCTATATGGATTTGGGTTTCTCCATTTCCACTATTTTTCCAAGACAGGTAAGCCATTCAGGGACAGTTGGAACATGGGATGATCTCCAATGAATTGGAATACACAGCTTGACTGCGTTGATCTGCATATGACTAGGGACTTCCGGTATGAATGAACAGATGTAGAGGAATGGTGAAGAATGAACTGGACTGGGGCGTAATCTAGAGAGTATGTGGCAATTTGTGAAGTTATTTCACGGACTTTTGTCCAAAATGGCAGTATTAGCGGGCAAGACCACCATATATGCAGAAGTGTGCCTGTTTCTTTGGAGCATCTCCAACATTTTTCTGGTGTGTCTGGATTAAATTTGTTGAGTAGCTCAGGTATTTGGTACCACCGAATAAGGGCTTTATGGGATATTGTGAAAATATGTTCCCATTTTTCCTCAGATAGGTCTACTTGCAGTTCCTTTTCCCAGGTCTGGCATGCTTTCTCGGCTTTAGGGGAGATGGATGCATAGAGCATGGTATGGATGTTATGTGATGTGCTGCTGCAGTGTGCTTTGGATGCAGAGATTTTTGAGATACTGAGGAGACGCAATTCATTGTTTTAAGGAAGTGACGGACCTGGAAGTATATCCAGTAAGGAAAGGGGTTGTTGTGCCATCTCGGAAGAAGTGGTGAGCTAATATTTCATTGTGTGGCCATGAGCCCATTAGGAATTGAGTAGACATCCAAGGAATAAAGGCTGGATTGAACTGTATAGGTGTAAGGGGCCCTGGGTTTGAGGAAAGTTGAAACTTCTTGCATACCTCTCTAAAGCAGCTCAGGGTAGAATCAATAACAGGGTGTTCATTTAAGGCCTGGGGGATGGGCCAGGGGAGGATCCAAGGTATAGATCTTATTGGCAGGGGCGAGAAAGAATCTTCTAAGCTAACCCAATCTTTGGAATGATTGTGTACTGTCCAATCCACGATTCTCCGAAGGTGGCATGCTCAAGAGTAATTTTTGAAGGTCTGGGAGACCGATTCTACCTTTAGTTTTAGATTTTGAGAGTTGGTCGAAGCTTATGCTTGGGCGTTTATGTTTCCACAAGAATTTAACACATAGTCATTTATATGTCTGGAAGAAAGTTGGAGGGATCTTGATGGGGATCGTTTGCAGTAAGTATAAGATGCGAGGGAGGATATTCATCTTTAGAATGGGTGCACGGCCAAACCATGAGAATTGGGGTTGTCCCATTTACACAGGTCATCTAAAATAGTACAAAGTAGCGGTAATGTGAGTGGGTCACTTAAGAACAAAAGAATGTCATCAGCAAAAGTCGCTAGTTTGTAGGTGTGTTCCACGATAAGAATACCTTTTATGTTTCTATTGGTTCGTAAGCGATGCAGGAGGGGTTCTAAAGGGGTTCTAAAGGTAGCATAAAAAGAATTGGAGAAAGTAGACATCCTTGTCTCGCTCCATTCCGGATGGAGAAGATGTCTGACAGGTAGTCGTTGATCCTGACTCTAGCCATTGGCGTAGTATAAAAGGGCATGATAAAATTGAACATTCGGTTCTGCAATCCTGAGTGGCAAAGAACGGTCCCTAAATAGTCCCATGCCAACCTGTCAACCCCTTTTCCACATCCAGCGATAGAAAGAAACCTTTGTTGGATGGCCAATAGTGTGAGATTATTGCTTTAATAGTATTGTCCCTGGCTTCCCTACCTGGGACAAATCCTACTTGATCTTTTCCTATTATAGAAGGTAAGAAGGTAAGATAAGAGGTAAGAGGTGGTTGGCTAAAATCTTTGCGAATAAACAATAAATAAAGCGGAGTTCCACCGGAAAAAAAATTAAATATAAGTCAGCAGCTATAAATACTGCATCTGCTCACTTAAAATGAGGACACTGACCTGTCTAGGGTGCCCGCGAGTCCTCACCCGAAGCCGAACCATCCTTCGGCTCTGGGTGCATGCGCTGGCATCTTCAGTAAGGGAATCAGGAAGTGAAGCTTTGGGGCTTCACAGCCTAGTTTCCTACTGTGCATGCGTGAGTCGCGCTGTGCATTCTGAATGGTCCCTGCTATCTTCTGGGACCTGTGTTTCTCCCAGAAGACAGCTGGGGGAAGGAGGAGGGGCTGGACGTGGCATATTTTACCATGGATTCTGCGGCGCTCTTTTGCTGGAAGTGGGAGCAAATATCTTTATTAGACAGGTGTTTGCTCCCCCTCCCCCCTGAAAGGTGCCAAATGTGACACCGGATGGGGGAGAAACCAGATCAGCGGAAGTTCCATTTCTGGGTGGAACTCTGCTTTAAGCAGGAAAATCGGTCTGTAATTGGTAACTGATGTAGCATCTTTCCCTTCTTTCAGTATAACTGTGATGTGAACCTCCAATAATCTGTGGAAAGGTAAGGTTGATGAGGAGAGAGAGTTAAAGGTCTTTAAAAATGGGGCTGTGAGTGTGACTGCAAAAGTTTTAAAATAGGACGCCATAAAGCCATCCGGGCTAGGGCTTTTACCTATTTTAAGTTGTTTAATCGCTTTTGAACTTTTCTTCAGAGATGAGGTTGTCTAGGTTGCGAGCATCTTCCATAGAGAGGGGTCTAGGGCTAAACTTCTTGATGAAGCCTTTAATGAGTACTGCTCTTGTACTATGACCTGTAATTTCTTCAGATTGTTGGGGTAAGTTGTTAAATTCAGTATAGTATCGTTCAAAGTGGGATGCTATGTCAGCCTTGACTATACTAGATTGTCCTTGGGGATCCTTAATGATATGGATGTTGGTGCTTTCTTTCTTTGTTTGGATAGCTCTAGCCAGTAGTCTACCACATTTATTCCTCTTGCTCGTAGAAAAGTTTCTGGTTTACTATAAATTTGCGCTGGGTTTTACGGTCATATTCCTCAAGGAGTAGCTTCCTAGTTTGAGTGAGTTCTAAGTAAGTTTGTTGGGCACGAGACCGTTTATGGGCTAGTTCTAGAGTCTTGATTTTGTTAAGCAGCTCTAGTATTGTTGCCTGCTGTGCTTTTTTCCAAGTGGCGTTTAGTGCTAAAAGTTTCCCCTCAGATAACACACTCATGTGCTTCCCATTGGGTAAGTGGATCTACCTCGGGACTGTCATTATCCTTAAATAATTCACATGAGCTAGTGTGAATGTGATTAACGTCACATTCTGATGTAAACAGTGAAGAGTCTAGTCGCCAAATTTTCGAAAAAAGGATTTCTGTCTGGGAGGGTTAGGTTAAGGGTAATCGGGTGGTGGTCTGAGAAGAGCATTGGCTCAAAATTGAAGGTCTTTAGGAAGGGGGAGATCTTTTTGAGAAAGGAGCATGTAATTGATCCTGGAGTACTTATTGCGGGGGGCTGAAAAGAAAGTATAATCTTTTTCGCTAGGGTGTAAGGTGATCCAGGTGTCGTGCAGGAGGAGCTCTTGTATCTGTGTTTTAATTTGTCGTAGAGCTTTATATGGCAGAGATGAGAAACCGGACAATAGGTCCAGCAGGGGATGTAGTGCCACATTGATATCGCCCCCGAGGATCGTAATCCCCGATTGGAAGCCAGCAAGGAGGGATGAGATAGATGCAAAGAAACTGACTTTGGCAGAGTTGGGGCTGTAAATATTGGCTAGAGTAACCCGTCGATTGTGTATATCGCCCTTTAAGAAAAGGTAACGACCTTCTGGGTCTATGAGGGAATCTGTCAGTCAAAATTTTTGGAAATCAGTATTGGGACTCCTTTCATTTTAGCAGTGAGTTGGTGGCATGAAAAAATGTTGGGCACATACAACTCGCAGGTTTAGGAATATTATTCGTGCAAAAGTGTGTTTCTTGGAGAATTTTTTTTACTCTTCTTTAATTTGTGCATCATAATTAAAATTTGACTGCACTTCTCAGGGACGTTTAGTCCTTTTACGTTTTGTGAAACCACTTTGAGTGTTGCGTGTTTCATGGTAGAGTTTGGGGTAGACAGGGTATCCGTTAGTTATGGGCCTTGGAGAATATAAGTGGTGGATATGTCTTATGGGCCCTTTGCTATTGTAGTATGAGAACCCAGTGTGGGTCAACGGTAGTAATCCCCCTCCAGTGTGGAGGAGCGGGAGGTGTCAATATGTAGATTTCTAGTACCTCTGGTCCACGTGAGGTCGCCAGGGGTCTCTAAGTTGTGCCGGAGGAGCCTGTAGTCTTGGCATAGGAGAGAGTGGTTAAGGTGAATCAGACAGACATTAGACAGTAAATCAGCTAAATTTTATGACCAACAAAGATTGGGCTTTTAACTGAGCCAATAATCCTCTGTAGAGCTGAGAGATGGACACCATAAAGAATCATCAACTAGTAATACAAACATTTCAAAGTATGATAAACTGCGTTAATATGCAACAGGTGAACATAACACAATGAGTCACACCCAGTAGGAAAACTTGTCATGTCCTTGATGAGCGAGATTGATTTTATGTCTTGTAGTGCTAATATATCAATGGGGCGGATTGTGTGGGTGGGAGGGATACTCCCTGGAAACAAGCTCAAATTTCTCTTGAGAAGGGAATTGGCCTCAAGGATGAGAAGTGACACTTCAGTGAGAGTTAGTCTCATGTTCTGTCTGATGCTTGGGCATTATAGGATTATTAGCACTACCTCAAACTGCATGTTCAATCGTGTTTACATGTTTTGAGTTCTATTAGACCTCCACCCAGTTGCCCTTGTCGAAATGGTACAGCAATTAGTTAGTTTTTAGTAGCTTATTGAAGGCCTGTAAGTATTTAATGTTTAGATTATGCTTTGGTGGGGTTAGCCCCCTGGTAAAAAAAAGTTATTTGTCTTTATCTATGGTTTAGAGGACTGTCCCACATGAAAGTCACCCACAAGGACACATTTTGATCTCGGGTGAGACCCGCAGAGTGGGCTAAGCAGCATCTCCTCCTCATTGTGAGTATATATGTGGAGGAGTGGAGAGGAATGGGTTAGAGACATGCAATGGGATATATTTTTTAATCTATGGAAGAACATACATTTGAAGTAATCTTGGGGTATATCTTAGTTGGTGTCAATAGATAATACATAAGCTCCATGTGGGGCAGTCCCTCCATTTTGAAGTATAAACTGCACACAAAAATTAATTGGTAGAAGAGGAAAAAGAACCAACAGAAAGTAAACTTAACATATACCATTGGATGAGTTTGGTAATGATGGCACTTCCCATGTACTCCAGAGTAGGAGTACATGGGAAGACAGTGGGGGGGGGGGGGGGGGGGAATAGGGTATGGAGGATCCCAGGAGGTGTTAATATAATCATAAGGAGTAGCTCAGCTCCTGCTTAATGCTCAATTTTCCTTCAAATTTGCGGGAGAACGAGGCCACCGCATCCCATCAAATAACGGTCCCCCTGTGGCTTCCACTCGTACATTTATTTTTAAGCTGCTGAACTTTCATGATTGTGACCTGGTGCTCAGGGAGGCTCAGACCTCTGGAGAACTGAGATACGAGAATGCAAAACTTACAGTGTTTCCATTATTTGGTGGAGACCCAGCGTCTCAGGAAGACATTTGATAATGTTGTCTCCCGGCTGAAAAAAAGGAACATTAAATATAGTATGCTATTACTTTTTGCTTTGTTTCCACTTTTTTATCTCATTTTGGCAACAGACCCTTTGCCTCTTGAGCACACAGCCCCTGAGGGGGGAAGTTTCACCATGTACAGTTTGGGGATTTGGGCCTTCCTCAGTTTTAAGGGGGTTGGTGGGGAAGGGGGAGTGGGGAAATGTTTTTGATATTTAGGACTTTTGTGTTCTATGTTTTTATTGTTTCTCTTGAAATTGCACATTTCAGACAACTCGTTGATGTGTAATGTGTTATTAGTATTGAGGTCTGGGCTCTACCGTTCCATCTGGCTATGTAAGTACACTGAGCTCCTAGGCAAAAAGTTTTCCCTCTTGCTTCTATGGCTCATTTTAATATAGTGTCATGGAACACAAGAGGGCTCAATTCTCCTGTTAAACAGTCCCTGGTATTCCGTTTCTTGAAGGATCATAATCCTCATATTGTATCCTTAAAGAAACCCATCTGATGGGTAGTAAGACACTCAGCCTTAAAAAAAACCCTGGATAGGGTTTCATTACCATTCCAGCTTTTCTAACTTTGCCAGAGGGGTAAGTGTTTTAGCTCGAAAGTCGCTGCTCTTTCAACTGTTACATTTGGATCTATATCCAGATGGATGGTATGTGTTGGTACATGCTATGATTGATGGCCTAGAGTTGGTGCTGGTGGGCGTGCATTTTCCACCCCCCGCCTCAACTAAACTGCTTCATAGGGTACTTAGGTTGGTAGCTAACTGCGCTACGGACAATATTCTGATTATGGGAGACTTTAATATGCCTCCGAATCTTGGAGTGGACAGACTCTCTGCTGATAAGGGACCCCTTACGGCATTGACATGCTGGGCGGAGACCTATGGTCTGCTGGATGTTTGGAGGTGGAAGCATCTGACCTCTAGAAAATACACAAGCCATTCTGCCACCTACAAAACATTTTGCCACATAGGCCTGGCCTGCATACGGGGGGTCCTCTTCTTTCCAAGATTCAACAGGCAAAGATACTGCCTAGAGGGATCTCTGATCAAGCTCTGGTGTTGGTGCAGATCTCATGATCCCAAAATGTGAATGACAAGCTGTGGAGACTCTCCAAATACTGGATTGCAGACCGGGAGGTGAATAGCACATTCCAGTTGCAGCTGCTCATGTACTGGGGCACTAAGCCTGGCACCGCTGCTGAAGCGACTGTCTGGGATGCCTTTAAGGCTTTCGGTAGGGGACAGTACCAACCTCTGGTAGGTCAAGTGCATAGAATAGTAAAAGCAGACCTGTTTGCTGCTGAGGTAAGAGCTGCTAGCCTATCTTTGGACACTTTGAGATCACAACATTTATTCATTCACTGATTATTTTTATGTTATAGTTTAGAGCGCAACCTTTAATGTATTCGATTCTTCTTGCAAGACCTACTTGGAGCAGAGCGAGATGTTTCAGCAGCCATCTCGTGTCAGCACCAAACCACGCCCACAATCGTTATTTCTTAAAGAATCTTGATCCTGTTGCAGGTGGATGGTAGGAGCAGCCCTCAGCAAGCATGACCATTGCTGGCGATGAATCGGGACCCTGCTTACACACTCATTGACCTTTTATCATGATGTTGCCCAGACACTGTCCAGTTTTTGTAAGTTTTATAGGTATCCATGCTGTACTGACAAAGTCTTTTGAGTCACAGCTAGGGATGAGCTGTTTGCCCCGTTCGGCGAATTCCGAGAGTTATGGGCCGTTCACGCCAAATTCGTGTGGCGCTCACGGCCCACAATGCACTGCGATGGCTCAGTGCATTGCTGGCTCATGATTGGCCAAGCATGCACTGTGACCCCGCATGCTTGGCCAATCACAGCGCTGGCAGCGAGGAGAGCCATGATTGGCCGCAGGCAATCATAGCTCAGGCTGTGTAGTACACACCCCACACTATATAAGGCCACCAGTGCGGCGGCCTTGTGTAGTGTGCTGGCATCTGTAGCAGTTAGTGGGTGTTCTGTGTACCTTCAACACAGTATACACCGATTGTTATCGGCCGATTTTTCGTTCTTGCTCTTCTGTAGTGGTTGTTGTCTGCGTGCCCTGACCGCAGTATACACCGCTATATTCACCTATATAGCTATCGATATATCTATCTTTTATAATAGAGCTTTCAGTCAGTGTTAGGAGATTGTGCGTGCTGTCTGCGTGCTCTGAACGCAGTATACACCGCTATATCCACCTATATAGCTAACTATCTTGCTCGTTTTAAATAGAGCTTTCAGTCAGTGTTAGGAGATTGTGCATGCTGTCTGCGGGCTCTGAACCCAGTATACACAGCTATATCCACCTATATAGCTAACTATCTTGCTCGTTTTAAATACAGCTTGCAGTCAGCGTTAGGAGATTGTGCGTGCTGTCTGCGTGCTCTGAACCCAGTATACACCGCTATATCCACCTATATAGCTAACTATCTTGCTCATTTTAAATAGAGCTTGCAGTCAGCGGTAGGAGATTGTACGTGCTGTCTGCGTGCTCTGAACCCAGTATACACCGCTATATCTACCTATATAGCTAACTATCTTGCTCGTTTTAAATAGAGCTTGCAGTCAGCGGTAGGAGATTGTGCGTGCTGTCTGCGTTCTCTGAATTACAAACAGATTCAACTTAACACAACAAACCTACACAGTCTTGTTTGCACCGCCTGTATACTGCTGTTCTGAGTATATAGGGCCTGGGGGCCACACGTATTTCCTTTTTTCAATATGGGTACAGGGTTCCCCTTAATATCCGTACAAGACCCAAAGGGGCTGGTAATGGGCAGGGAGGGCTACCCATGCCATTTTTCTCAATGATTTTCAACCATATTGCAGGAACCAGATATAACATTAAAACCGCAAGCAGTTTTAAATTACGTTATTTCCGTTAAATGTCATTTTGTGCAGGGACTGTTCTAAACACAGCAAACACGTGGCACTTCACAGGCATACTACAGACACCCCCCCAGGCATGATATTTAACCACTTGCCGACCAGCGCACGACGATGTACGTCGACAGAATGGCACGGGCAGGCAAATGGGCGTACATGTACGTACCTTTAAATTTGCCGCCCTGCCATCGGGAGTGTGCGCCGCCGGCGGCGCGCTCCCGCGCTGGTCGGGACCCCCGTGAGTCCGGTCGCGGGACCCGCGGACTCGATCGCCGCGGGCATCCCCGGGATCGTCTCACGGAGCGGCCGAATGGAGAAGTGCCGTTGTAAACAACATTTCCCCATTCTGCCTAGCAACTAGTGACGCTGATCTCTGCTCCATGTGATTGGAGCAGAGATCAGTGTTCACTAAATGAAAGCCCAACCCCCCCACAGTTAGTAACACATCCCTAGGAACACTTAACCCCTACACTGCCACCCACTGGTTAACCCCTTCACTGCCAGTGTCATTTACACAGGAATCACTGCATTTATATAGCAGTGATTACTGTATAAATGACAATGGTCCCAAAAATGTGTCAAAAATGTCCGATGGGTCCCCCACAATGTCGCAGTCACAATAAAAATCGCTTATCGCCGCCATTACTAGTAAAAAAAAAATTATTAATAAAAATGCTATAAAACTATCCCTATTTTGTAAACGCTATAACTTTTGCGCAAACCAATCAATAATCGCTTATTGCGATTTTTTTTTACCAAAAATATGTAGAAGAATACGTATCGGCCTAAACTGAGGGAAAAAAATGTTTTTTTTATATATTTTTGGGGGATATTTATTATAACAAAAAGAAAAAAATAATGCGTTTTTTTCTAAATTGTCGCTCTATTTTTGTTTATAGCGCAAAAAATAAAAACCGCAGGGGTGATCAAATACCACCAAAAGAAAGCTCTATTTGTGGGAAAAAAAGGACGTCAATTTTGTTTGGGAACCACGTCGCACGACCGCGCAATTGTCAGTTAAAGCGACGCAGTGCCAAATCGCAAAAAGTGGTCTGGTCTTTGACCAGCAAATTGGTCCGGTCTGAAAGTGGTTAAAGGAATATTTCACTTTTTTTTTCACTTTAATCGTCATTAAAATCAGTGCTCCCGCCAAAACGGCTGTTTTTAAAACTTTTTTTTTGCATTGACCCATGTCCCCTGGGGCAGGAGCCAGGTCCCCAAACTCTTTTTAGGACAGTATCTTGCATATTAGCCGTTAAAATTAGCACTTTTAATTTCGAACTTTCGAGTCCCATAGACTTCAATGGGGTTCTCCCCATAGCAAGGCACAAGCAACACAAACAGTATGGCAGGGGTGCCCAACCTTTTGAAGAGCAAGGGCCATTTAAGCGACTTGTAACCGGTCACGGACCACAATGAGCGGAGTAGGTGAATGGCAAGCTCACCAAATTTGCAGGTAATAATAGAAGTCTACGGCTCAGTGCAGGTAACCTGCAGGTAAACTACTCTGCACCTGCGGATCAGTTTGAAAGCAGCCCAGTACCCACTGCAGAAAAGATATGCCCATATATACACTGTGATTTTAGTGATAAACTGACCTTTAATAACAGTATTCTTTCCATTCTATCCCAGAGCAGGAGGTCGTGGGCCACATCAGAGGGCTCCGTGGGACACAAGTGGCACCCAGGCCACTGGTTGGGCACCCCTGCTGTACGGGCTATATCTAGCTGAGCCCTACAGGGGCAAAGTAAGAATATACAGGGGTAAGGAAGGCAAAAAATACTTATGCGCATTGGTTACAGCAGTGGGACTACAATAGATAAAACATCATAATAGATTCCTTAACAGATGGTAATAAAAATAATTAAACACAATTTATAAAGATGTATCTGCTCTCAGCGAACACTAATATGTTAATAAAGTTAATAATTAGAATATGCTTAATTATGCTAATTAAGGAATCGACCATGAGACAGAGAGCATACTACACCCATTAAGAAAGGAAATTATTATTTTGGTGCAATATTTTATATGCAATATATACATATTCACTTTCCTCTCCCATAAATTGCACATATGTGTTTCATATGGAGATATGTAGAAAGATGAACTTAAATATAACAGGAGGAGGGAGGGGAAAATAATTTATGATTAGGAACTACCTCTTGTATAATGAACTACTTGCATATCTCTATATCTTTCTCTGTTTAACAACTATCTTCCCTCCTCTAATGGTGGCAAAATGGATGAAAAAAATATTTTTTGGGAACATGTATGCATATATACAAAGGATTAGTATGCATACACATACAGTATACATGCATACACATATATACATACATAAACACACACATTTACCCATACATACACATACACCGGCTGTCCTCCAGGGCTAGTACTGCTGGCTGTTACTGCTTGTTGTTACTGCTGGTGGATACTGCTGGCTGATGCTGCTGATGGGTACTCCTGGCTGGTACTACTGGTAAGTACTGCTAGCGGGTACTGCTAGAGGGTACTGCTGGCTGATACTGCTGGCTGGTACTGCTGGTAAGTACTGCTAGCGGGTACTACTGGCTGGTACTGCCGGCAGGTACCGCTGGTTGGTAGTGCTGGTGGATACTGCTGGCGGGTACTGCTGGCTGGTACTGCTGGTGGGTACTGCTGGCTGGTACTGCTGGTGGGTACTGCTGGTGGGTACTGCTGGTGGGTACTGCTGTGGGTATTTTTGGTGGGTACTGCTGGCTGGATGTGACAGGAGCCAGCGCTACACAGTAAGCATTGGCTCTGCTTCCTCTAGCGTTGGCTCTGTTCTTCACACTGATGCTCAGAGTTGGTGCATTAAGAAAAAAAGCCCATTCTGCCTTTACAACCACATTAATATTGTCTTTCTAGTACCTAACCCCTTCCTACTTACCCCAGAATACCTTTAAAAGGTTTTGAATGCCTAGGAGGCAGGAAGGATCAGTAATCATGTGATCACAGTGATTGGCTGTCACAGTAGTCACATGATTGGTAGCCGGTACCACTGGTCTCTGTGTTGGGAACACGCAGTGAGCACCATCTTAGCCCAAAAACATTGGTCTCCCATTGATGCATATGTGCGGCATGTGGGAGTTAAAGCACTCTCTTTAGCCGCTACACTTATGTGTTAGCGAACTCCAACAAGTTTACGTTATTGTTTATCAGCAAATACACAATTTCGCTTGAAATGTGAATATTTTTATTTTATTTAGGGAATATAAGTTTGAAACTATAAAACTATATTTGAGAAAATGTACATTTAACATTAATCACGATTACCCATGCAAGGTTCTCGTAATACCATTTTATTTAAAGTTTCATCTTATTACCAGATGCCTTGCAGACTAGCTAATTATCTCAGACAGTTTTCTTCCCTGTGCATATAAATTATTAATACTCATTAACACTTTCTTTATTTGTTGTGCCACAAGGTATGTTTAGTTCCATGTAATAAATACTACAATCTTTAAAAATATACTTCATAGCCACAAAAATTAATTTTCTGGTTTGAAAGAACATCACCACTAACCCGACAGGAATTTTTTAAAGGAGGAACTCAAGTTGTAGCAATCATTTGATTGTTTTAACAAGCTTTTTAAGTAAAGATAGCTTTATATATTAATTCAAAAATATTTAATTAAACAAACACAGCCCTGCACTTTTTATTAGTAGTAGTAGCACACTAATGCCACGTACACATGATCGAACTATCCGGCAGACTTGGTCTCTGGTCCGCCGGACAATCCACCCGTGTGTGGGCTCCGGCGGACTTTTTTTCCCCAAAAGTCCGGCGGACTTAGAAAGCAGTTTTGACTCAAAATTGTCCACCGGAGGCCATCTGTGTGCTAGTCCGCCAGACTTTTGAAATGAACGGACTTGCTCACCCGGAGAAAAGTCCGTTCATTTTGAACGCGGCTCCAGGTAGACGGGACTAGCGAAGGACGTCATTGTCTCTATCGGCAAGATTGACACCTCGCTGGCTCCATCACAGGTGAGATGCCACTTTGTAAGAGAATCTTTTTAAGTTTTATTTTTTGTGATTACAGTATTTGTTATGCCGTATACACACGATCGGACTATCCGGCGGGCTTAGTACGGTGGACCTAGTCCGGCAGAACACCCTCCGGACTTTGCAGCTGAGGTCCGCCGGACTTTCCGGATGACGGACCTGCCCACACACGACCGGCCTTTGTTCCATAGACTTGAGTCCTTGCAGTGAAGCATTGGTTTCTTTCTGTCTTTCTGAACTTGTTGTGACCTGGAGTGGATCGTATTTGCTGTCCATGATTGGAATGACCATCCTCTATTTCTCAGACTTACCCCATGTGGATTATTTTACTAGGTAAGTAGTCCACACACATGGTTGAACATACATGAGTATATATACAGTTTTTGTATATTTTGCAATTGTTATAATATTGATACTAATTATTGTGTACTAAACTGTAATATTTGCACACGTTCTCTGTTGTAGAAAATCTGTACCCATCTAAACCAAATTAACCTCTGAAGGACATTTTAGTCCGTAACATGTAAGGTGTTTTACGCCTGTATTGATCATCATGAGTCTGTCCCTCACCAGGACAGTAGTTTGCTCATACAACTGTGTAAATTGGGTATCAGACATTGTTTTTATATATTGATTCACATGCATATTATTGTTATATGAAAATAAAAATAAATGTATAATTTTAAAATAAATTTTAAGGTCTGTCTATAATAGACCCTTAGGGGTTTCAACTGTGCCCTTGGGCACCAGGTTTTCTTTCTCTGAGTACTACTATGAGGCACAAGCCCTTGTACACACAGTCGGACATTCCGACAACAAAATCCGTTGGATTTTGTCCGAAACTTGTGTTGCATACACTCGGTCGAACAAAGTTGTCGGAAAATCCGATCGTACGTAAAGTGACGACGTTATTTCGTTACGACGGGACTACGTTCAGGCTAGTAGCCAATAGCTTTGGTCTAGGAATTTGATCTGAGCATGTGTGGCACTTTGTCCGATCGGAATTCTCTGCACACAATCGGACAAAGTCTGATCGGATCATGTTGTCAGAAAGTTTTACAGCCCAGCTCTAAAACTTTGTCCGTCGGATATTCCAACGGAAACAGTCCGATGGAGCCCACACACAGTCGGATTATCTGACAACACGGTCCGATCTGACATTTTCAGTCGGAATGTCCGACAGTGTGTACAAGGGCTTATAGACGTCGCCTTGAAGTAGTACATACAGAAACCTATTGTAAAGTCAGAGCGACTTCAGTAGTGCTCATTAAGACAGCACTCATTGACTAACATGGGATTTCACATGTTTCATGACTTGGGGTCTCACAAGTACTATTTTTTTTAAATGCTTTTTTTTTTTATTTGCTTTGTGAATGGGGACATGTAACACATATAACGTATTGTTATAATTTAGTTTCAAAAGTGTAAAGACCCTTTAAGCTACTGCCATGACCACTGCCCCAGAATACAATGATCAGTGTTGACAGCTATAGCCAGGGGCACTGATCAGCTAGACAAAACTTGACATGCTTGTTATACACAAGTTGATCTATAGATCGACTTGCGTACAACTAGCATGCCCATACATGTATGTCCCTGCCGAACTGGACCAGAGAAGGGAAAATAGAGCTCTGCTGCCTAGTGGGTCTGTCCTTTATGGGTCTAGGTCCAGTATGGGTCTGTATGGATAAGGTCATAAACCAAAGAGGATTCATAAAGCTGGAGATAGTATTCCCAACCATTTAAACTCCCTCTTCCCCTATTTATTCCGGCTCATTTACACTGGTGATCCGGTTTTGAAGAAGGAGCCTTGTGCCCACGCTCCGAAATGTGTCACCACCCCTTCCCTGGCGTCACTTCTGGCTTGTGCATTCCATACGCATGGCATGCGTTGCACTGTGGTCCTGGAAGAGTGGCAGAGATCTTGACTGAATGATGCTATCCACCCTTACAGCTGCTGTTCTGCACAAAAAAAAGGAGAAACAGTGATGAGCCTATTTAACGCCCACTTATTGTAAATGTTTTTAAACTGTGTTGGTTAATAACCTGCTGACGTTCTGTACTTAGAGGCGCCTTCTTTGTTTTTCTCTTTGCCTGCCGAACTGGACAAATTTTGATCCATGTATGGCTGGCTTAAGGCTGGCCATACATTATTAATTTTTTTGTTCAATCAGAGGGTTGAATAAAAAAATAATACCCAATTGCCCCATCCACACACTTAATGTGGATGGGGGAATCCTTCATGCTGAGTTATTGTATTCTGACAGTGGGAAGACTTCTCCTCCATTCTGAATACACTTATCACTGCTGCTAGCTATAGCTGGCGGCACTGATTGATCAGGAAAAACCCGACAGGCTGGCTGTACATTTTGACTTCTGCACAACCAGCCTACCAATACATGGATCGGAATTCGGCTGTTCCCTGCTGACCAAATTTTCATCCATGTATGGCCAGCGTAAGCCCTTGTACACACGGTCGGACATTCTGACGGAAGGTGTCCGATCGGACCGTTTTGTCGGATAATCCAACTGTGTGTGGGCTCCATCGGACTGTTTCCGTCAGAGTATCCGACGGACCAAGTTTCCAACTTGTCTATAAAATTTTCCGACAACATGATCCGATCGGACTTTGTCCGATCATATGTAGAGAATTCCGATCAGACAAAGTGTCACGCATGCTCAGATAAAATTCCTAAACCAAAGCTATTGGCTACTAGCCTGAACTTAGTCCCGTCCTAACGAAATAACGTCATCACGTTAAGTACGATCGGATTTTATAACAAATTTGTCTGACTGTGTGTATGCAACAGTTTTGGACAAAATCTGTCGGACAAAATCCGACGGATTTGGTTGTCGGAATGTCCGACCATGTGTACAAGGGCTTAGAGTGCAGGAGTCAGCCGTATTGAAACTTATAAACTATCAGAGGAGCAATTTTACAAATACGTTTATTGGGGAATTTTTATTTTATTGTGCTCAATGTGTTAAACTGAAAAACGCTGAGGGTTTAATACTACTTTAATTTAATCATGCAAATTTATGAAGTTTATTCAAAAATCCACTTTAAAATGTTATCTTTCATCTCATTTATTAACAATAAACCAACTCAACTGAAATTCATTGTTCATGGGTTTCTGTTGCAAAGTTATCTACATTCTCATTTGTACATTTGATTAATAAATCATTTTGCAGCATTTCTGAGTAGCAAAGACTGTGAAATAACATGTTGCATAATTGGTAATTCTTTGATATTTTTATAGGTAATTATAAGTCATTATACATTGTTATTTTTTTTTTTTTTTCAAACAAATTGGCCAGGAATAGTGAATGCTAATAAATCTCTGAGCTAGTTTTAGGTCCATCAGTGTAGTGTAAAAAAAATCTTAAACATATGTTTACCCTGCTAATCTCAAATATAAGACTGGGGAAGCGATAGAGTGTGAAGTTTTAAATATTTTGTATGTCAGCTCCATTGCTCTTGCCTTTTGTTTTTGTCTTTCTTGTCTCTCATCTCTAGAACAGATGGGCTCATCACTCCTCTATTTTCCTATTGTTTGTGACTGTGCTAGCTCGAGGTCAGTTGTTCTCTCAGCAATTGACAAAGAACTCAGAATAGGAAGAAAGAGACAGTTGTCCCGTACGCTCATGCAGTGGATCTATTAGCCGCACCCGGTTTTATAGTAGGTCATTCCTGTGCCTGCGGCCCAGTGTAATAGTTTTGGCAAGCGCAGTGCGGAATCTATGGTGTCTCTTATTGTGTATGTGGAGAGGGAGCACTTAAAGATCTGAAAGTATTGAAAGAATGGGATATTTGATTTCCCTGTGCAATTCTAATTACTGTCATTCCTTGGAGATACTGACTTGTTTTTATTTTGCTTCATTTTCTCATTCAGAGTCACTTTGGTATTCTGTGAGTGACACAATTTTTCCACATCTACTTTTAGTAACTATTTAGGTTCCAAAGGATAATAAGTTAGAATAAAGAAGACAACTTCTATATTTCAGATAGCAGGACTTTGATGAATAACAGGGGACTACTGAGTGCAGTTAGGAGAGTTTGGGATGCCTAGAAAGAGGAACGTAATGAGGAGATAGAAATCCAAAGATGGAGTTTTCAGGTGCTAGAAGTCAAGAACTAAAGTGTCAGGGATTAGTGTGGGCTCTCCAGGTCTTCCGCCATCAACTGCAACCATGCCAAGTCATTCAGGTGCTGGAGGTCAAGAACTAAAGTGTCAGGGATTAGTGTGGGCTCTCCAGGTCTTCTGCCATCAACTGCAACCATGCCAAGTCATTCAGGTGCTGGAGGTCAAGAACTAAAGTGTCAGGGATTAGTGTGGGCTCTCCAGGTCTTCTGCCATCAACTGCAACCATGCCAAGTCATTCAGGTGCTGGAGGTCAAGAACTAAAGTGTCAGGGATTAGTGTGGGCTCTGCAGGTCTTCTGCCATCAACTGCAACCATGCCAAGTCATTCAGGTGCTGGAGGTCAAGAACTAAAGTGTCAGGGATTAGTGTGGGCTCTCCAGGTCTTCCGCCATCAACTGCAACCATGCCAAGTCATTCAGGTGCTGGAGGTCAAGAACTAAAGTGTCAGGAATTAGTGTGGGCTCTCCAGGTCTTCCGCCACCAACTGCAACCATGCAAAGTCGTTCAGGTGCTGGAGGTCAAGAACTAAAGTGTCAGGGATTAGTGTGGGCTATCCAGGTCTTCTGCCATCAACTGCAACCATGCCAAGTCATTCAGGTGCTGGAGGTCAAGAACTAAAGTGTCAGGGATTAGTGTGGGCTCTCCAGGTCTTCCGCCATCAACTGCAACCATGCCAAGTCATTCAGGTGCTGGAGGTCAAGAACTAAAGTGTCAGGAATTAGTGTGGGCTCTCCAGGTCTTCCGCCACCAACTGCAACCATGCAAAGTCGTTCAGGTGCTGGAGGTCAAGAACTAAAGTGTCAGGGATTAGTGTGGGCTATCCAGGTCTTCTGCCATCAACTGCAACCATGCCAAGTCATTCAGGTGCTGGAGGTCAAGAACTAAAGTGTCAGGGATTAGTGTGGGCTCTCCAGGTCTTCAGTGATTAACTGCAACAATGCCAAGTAGTGGAGCTACTATAGAGCACAATCTGCACTATGGACCCCCACAGAGAGAACTTTTGTGATACTCCCGGACCTTTGATTCCCTTCTCTGATGACAGTTTACAGAAAAAATTAACAAAGTACAGACATGTACAGCAGAACTGTTCTTAATAGTCAAGCAAGTCAGGACAGGCAGAGTACAATCAGAGATGATACATAGAAGCTGTTGGCAGGTGGCAGAGAGAGGAGCACAAGGCATAGAGGTCAGGCCATGGTTGTTACCAGAGTAATGGGATTTCTTAGGACAGAATACACATGTCTAGTAAATCAGGAACCAATGCTAAGCACAGGACAGAATGCAGGCAACAAGATCAGAAGACTAAGCTACAATACAGGAATCAGAAGCAGAGTAAGCCCACGTACACACGGTCAGAGATTTTGCCAACCAAATCCGTCGGATTTTGCCCGTCGGATTTAGTCCGACGGATTGTGTCCGAAACTGTTGCATACACACGGTCGGGCCAAGTTGGTGAAAAATCCGATCTTTCAGAACGTGATGACGTAATTTCGTTACGATGGGACTACATTCAGGCTAGTAGCCAATAGCTTTGATGTAGGAATTTGATCTGAGCATGCGTGGCACTTGGTCTGATGAAAATGCTCTACACATGATCGGATTAGGTCCGTCCGGCCCAGTTGGTCAGGAAATATTTCCAACATGTTGGAAAATTGGGTCGGACGGAGATTCGGATGGAATCAGTCCGATGCATACCACACACAGTCGGATTATCTGACGACACGGTCTGATAAGACTCATTCCGACAGATTCTCCGACCGTGTGTACAAGGGCTAAGGCTTCATGTACATTGCTGCTGGTAAAGGACATTTAGGAGCAGTTGGGTGTTTTTTTCAAATGCCCCTGAACTCTCGTCTATGTTATCTTATGAGTACATGTACACAGGGTCATTTATAGTCGTTTCTGGGTTTAGGTTAGAAGCATTTTTTGGAAAGCAAAAAAATGCGTTCAAGACGGATGTTCAGAGGCATTTGAAACGCCAAATGCCGTAACAGCTTGTAAACGTGGTAACTCACGTTTAGCCACATTTTGTTTACAGGTGTTTTTAATGGAGATACATTTTTAACTATTTGCAAAAAAAAAAACGCCTTTAAACGCAAACGCAACTAATTGACATTTTAAATGTCGGTTACTATCTGTCAAGTTAGATCGTTCAGGAGAGGTTTTAAAATGTTCTGTGTACATTAAGCCTTACAGGAACAGGGTAGCAATTTACACAACACATTATATCAGAAATAAGGGAGAAGAATAATTGCATATCCTCATGGATTGCTGGAATAAAGCAAAGATAAGGAAAGCAGAAACGGCCTGAGAAAGAGATGCAGGACAACATGGGATAGGGAAAAGTCATGAAGATATTTACTTACTTGTAAACCTTCTCCAATACTCAGTGAAGTGAACAGCCTCAGATTATACACAGAGATGAAACAGATCTCCCTATATAAGTTTTACATGTATATCTGTTGTCTTCAGCTTGCTATAGTCTTTAGAATTCTTACAATGCATTAGAATTTTTACTCCCTCAGCAGTAGGAATGGATTCTTGGCTTACACTGTGTGACAGCTGATTGGAGGAAAGGCACCCTCTCCCCCCCCCCCCCCCCCAGGTAGGCAGAGGAACAAAGATCATATTTCAGAGCTGTGCTGTGAATAGACCAGCTCCCTGCTGATAACAGAGGAATGAAACAGCAGAAAGACACAGAACTCAGGGCTTTGGAGAGAGATATGTAAACACTAGAGACATATGTGCCTAGGTCAAATTCCATGAATTGGGTTTACATCCACTTTAAAGTGGTACTAAACCCAGGGCCCTGCATTCACTATATCTGGTCTCCCACAGTACACAGAACATGGAAATGCAATTATTTTAGTAAATACTGTATAAACTGCTAAGTACCTTTTTTAATCAGCAGTATATAGCAGTCTTGTGACTTCTGTCAGTGTCCAGCCAAACACTGGCTAAGGCTTTTAGAAGGACAAGGGTGTAAATTGGGTGACCTGAATAGATCCGGCACCTCATTCCTAATTTAGTGAATTATAAATGTAGGGTAGAAGCTAGGAATTATACCGGTGCTCAGCGTATAATAGTAAACAATATTTTTGTGGTATAAAAATACTTTTTATTGCATAAAACCATCAGACATAGTAAGTCAAAGGTGCATAAAATACAGTTTATACATATGGTCAGTACCGGCCAAGATATCCATATAACAGCAATTACTGGTAGCGATCCCTACATGTTTTGCCAAATGGATATCTTGGCCAGTATTGCCCATATGTATACTCTGTATTTTATGCAACTTTGACTTACTATGTCTGATGGCTTTATGCAATAAAAAGTATTATTATACCACAAACATATTGTTTACTATTATACGCTGAGCACCGGTATAATCCCTAGCGCCTACCCTACATTTATAATTCACTTTTAGGAGGAGTTTTCATTCTGCTCTTTACTGTCCTATGAGGCTGCAGGACCCCTGACCCTCTGTCTAGAGAGTCTTGATTGGACCTGTGCTGAACACATGCACCCTCCCAAAATAAAAAAAGCTCTCTAGCAATACTCACCCAACTAAGCATGTGCAGCTTGCCCCCAAGGCTCTGTTCTACCAGGAGATGGTTTGGGGATAGTGGAAGAAAGAGAGTATTGGAGAAGACAAGATCAAACAGCCTTTTTACACAATGCAGAGGATTAAACCCTTAGGTTCCACAGTGAGTATAATGAGCATGCTTTACTGCATATACAGACTAATTTTAATGTTGCGGGTTTAACACTTTAAAGTGACGCTGCAAAAAAAATAGAAAATAGAGAAATGTATAGTTATATGCCTCTTTGCCCATCTTCACTCCCTAAAATACTTTAATTCAGATATATTCCCCAAAAGCCACAAAGGACATGAATCAACTTTTTTGGCCTCAAATGCCTTTGTAAACCCAGATATTTTGTTGTAGTAGTGGTAACATTGTCATTGTGCTGCACATACCCTATGTAGAGAGAAGAGCTGTGGGTGGGAGAGCAGCTGCAATTGTTCTTTACAACAGGAAACTCATAGCCCCTGTACACACAGTCGGAAATTCCGACGGAAAAGGTCCGATCGGACCATGTTGTCGGATAATCTGACCGTGTGTGGGCTCCATCTGACTTTTTCCGTCGGAATGTCCGACCAACAATGTTTGAGAGCTGGATATAAAATTTTCCGACAACATGATCTGATCGGACTTTGTCCGATCGTTTGTAGAGAATTCCGATCGGACAAAGTGCCATGCATGCTCAGATCAAATTACGAGACCAAAGCTATTGGCTACTAGCCTGAACGTAGTCCCGTCATAACGAACGAACGTCATCACGTTCCGAAAGATCGGATTTTCCGCCAACTTTGTCCGACCGTGTGTATGCAACACCAGTTTTGGACAAAATCCGTCAGAAAAATCAGACGGATTTTGTTGTCGGAATGTCCGACCGTGTGTACGGGGGCTTACAACAGATGAAAAGTGCAGTAGTTGCTTATTGCTGAAATACTGCACAGATTTGGAAGAATTAAACAATGACACAACAAAGTTGATAATTTTCTTCCTAGTTATCTCTCACCTCAACTTTTACAACTCCGTCCTTGTTGGTCTACTGTTACAAAAGCTGTTCCCCCTTCCATCTCTCATGAATGCTTCTGGGGGAATCATCTATCTTTCTTGTTCACCCAACAAAAAAAATTCAGACCACTAACAACATACAAAGCCATCTACAATTCTCACTGAGCTGTGTCACCAACCACATCTCAGAATATCACCCATACCGTTCTCTTTACTCATCCCAAGACCTCTCTAGCCCCCCCTCCCCCCCCATCAGCTCCTCCCCATCAGCTCCTCCCTAGGCTCATCTCCAGGATTTCTCCAGATCCTCTCCCTTCTTATGAAACTCCCTACCCCAATCTGTCCAGCCATCTCCTCCTCTGTCCACCTTTAGGTGATTCCTAAATCTCATCCCTTCAGAGAAGCCCATCTTGCCTCCACCTAATAAACTGTACTTTTACTATAAGCTCGTCCCACACAGTTTTTTTTTACCTTTTTATCACTTGCCTCTCCCATTTAGATTGTAAACTGTCATGAGTAGGGCCTTACCCTTTTGGATTGAAGTGTATTGTAACCGCATCCCCTCCCTTTAATTTGTAAAGTGTTGCAAAACTGCTGGCAATATATACATCCTAAATCATGTATAATACAGTGCCTTGAAAAAGTATTCATACATAGTTAGTTAAGTCCATACAGTTCAACCTTAAAAACAAATAAATAAAATAAAAAACATTGTACAATCCAATATACCCAATTTATGCCCACAATTGACCCAGAGGAAGGCAAAAAAACAAAACAAAAAAACAGCAAAGCATGCTCCAATTTGCTACAGCAGGGGAAAAAAGAATCCTTCCTGATCCCCCAAGAGGCAATCGGATTTTCCCTGGAACAACTTTACCTATAAATGTTAGTACCCAGTTATATTATGTACATTCAGGAAAGTATCCAGGCCTTTCTTAAAGCAATCTACTGAGCTAGCCAGAACCACCTCTGGAGGGAGTCTATTCCACATTTTCACAGCTCTTACTGTGAAGAAACCTTTCCGTATTTGAAGATGAAATATCTTTTCCTCTAGACGTAAAGAGTCCCCCCGTGTCCTCTGGTTTGACCGTACAGAGAATAACTCAACACCAATTACAATATATTGTCCCCTTATATAGTTGAAATTTTCCACATTTTGTCATGTTACAGCCAAAAACAAAAATGTATTTTATTGGGATTTTATGTAATAGACCAACACAAAGTGGCACATAATTGTGAAGTGAAAAGAAAATGAAAAATGATTTTTAAATTATTTTACAAATAAATATCTGAAAAGTGTGGAGTGCATTTGTATTTAGCCCCCTTTACTCTGATACCCCTAAGTAAAATATAGTGGAACCAATTGCCTTCAGAAGTTACCTAATTAGTAAATAGAGGGCACCTGTGTGTAATTTATTCTCAGTATAAATACAGCTGTTCTGTGAAGCCCTCTGAGGTTTGTTAGAGAAGATTAGTGAACAAACAGCATCATGAAGGCCAAGGAACATACCAGACAGGTCAAGGATAAAGTTGTGGAGAAGTTTAAAGCAGGGTTAGGTTATAAAAAAAATATCCCAAGCTTTGAACATCTCACAAAGCACTGTTCAATCCCTCACTTGAAAATGGAAAGAGTATGGCACAACTGCAAACCTATCAAGACATGACCATCCACCTAAACTGACAGGCCGGGCAAGGAGATCATTAAGCAGCCAAGAGGCCCACACTTTACAAATCGTGCACTTTACAAATCTGGCCTATATGGAAGAGTGGCAAGAAGAAACCCATTGTTGAAAAGAAGCCATAAAATGTCCTGTTTGCAGTTTTTGAGAAGCCATGTGGGGACACCGCAAACATGTGGAAGAAAGTGCTCTGGTCAGATGAGACTAAAATTGAACTTTTTGATCTAAAAGCAAAGTGCTATGTGTGGGTGAAAACTAACACTGCACATCGCTCTGAACAAACCATCCCCACTGTGAAACATGGTGGTGGCAGCATCATGTTGTGTAGATGCTTTTCTTCAGCAGTGACAGGGAAGCTGGTCAGAGTTGATGGGAAGATGGATGGAGCCAAATATAGGGCAATATTAGAAGAAAACCTGTTAGAGTCTGCAAAAAACCTGAGACTGGTGCGCAGGTTCACCTTCCAGCAGGACCCTAAACATACAGCCAGAACTACAATGGAATGGTTTAGATAAAAGCATATTCATGTGTTAGAATGGCACAGTCAAAGACCAGACCTAAATCCAATTGATAATCTCTCCATCCAATCTGACAGAGTTTGAGCAAATTTTGCAAAGAAGAATGGGCAAAAATGTCCCTCTCTAGATGTACAAAGCTGGTAGAGACATCCCCAAAAAGACTTACAGCTGTAATTGCAGCGAAAGGTGGTTCTACAAAGTATTGACTTGGGGGGGGCTGAATTTAAATGCATGCCATGCTTTTCACATATTTATTTGTAAAAAAATTTGAAAACCATTTATAATTTTCCTTCTATTTCACAATTTTGTGCCACTTTGTGTTGGTCTATTACATAAAATCCCAATAAAATACATTTACATATTTGGTTATAACATGACAAAAGGTGGAAAATTTCAAGGGGTATGAATACTTTTTCAAGGCACTGTAATAATCAAGTAAGAATGAACATGGCTCTTCTGTGTAGACCAGCCTTTCTCAACCTTTTTAACACGGAAGAACCCTAAAACAATTTACTGGTCTCAGTGAACCCCTGCTAGTAATCTCTATAACTAGAGCTCTTGATAAATTAGTGTGATGGTCATTGGGAAGAATGTGCCTTACATTTGTGGTCAGTAAGAAAAATCCCATCCCTGTGGATGACTTAAAAAGGTCATTGGTGTCAGCAGTTACTTATCTGAGCAACAGAACCTGTTCAATGCTGAAGCAACCCATAGCAAACTCTGAAGGAACTCTGGTTAAAGTTCTCTTAAAGGCTTTTTTTTTTTTAACAAAATTGTCATGCTCGCCTGCTCTGTCCAGTGGTTTTTCACAGAGCAGCCCAGATCCTCCTCTTCTTGGGACCTCTGATGGAGCTCCAGGCCCTTCCCTTCTGCCCAGTGCCCCACAGTAAGCAATTTGCAATGGGGGCAAGATTGGTTCCCAGGCCGTGGCTCTGTGTGTCCACCCCTCTCTCTCTCCTCATTGGCTCAATGGCTGTGATTGAAAGCAGCAGGAGCCAATAGCTTCTGCTGCTGTCTCAGCTGAGGCTCTCATGCACTGGAGGAAGATTAGGGGGCTGAGGGGGGCTGCTGCACAAAGAAGGTTTTTTTACCTTTATAGATAGAGTACATGAAGGCAAAAAACCTTGAGCCTTTAGAACGACTTTAAGAAAGGCTGATATAGATAATGTTTGTTAAGCTTCAAAGAGTTAAAATTGTTGAAGAATCACATATTTAGTGAAAGAGTCATTTTAACAGCAGCGTTTTAGAGGAAGTACACAGGAAGTAAGGCAAGGAGTTGTTCAGACAGAACGTACTGTATATAGCCTTTGCACAAATACAAATGTGTTAGCCATTTTGTGGACTAGACCAACATTCAACCGATCTATTCCTTTGGAAATAATGGAGCCATTATACTATCAGGGTTAGGTGATTAAAAAAAAATTCTAAATAATTCGTAAATGCAGATGCAGAAAAATGTGGAAATTAGTAAAAATTGGAAGGCGTCCACCCTTGAGGCAGTCTCAACAATGGCTACAAATTCATTTTATCATGTTCTTAACAAGATAGCTGCTTGTTTATGAGCAGTCTAAAGGTGTCTAAAAACAGAAGGCAATGGGGGTTATTTACTAAAGGAAATGCCACTTTGCATTACAAGTGCACTTAGAAGTAAAGTCACTGTAGATCCGAGGGGGACATGCAAGGATAATAAAAAACAGCATTTTAGCTTGCACATGATTGGATGATAAAATCAGCAGAGCTTCCACTCATTTCAGATCTACCCCTTAGATTTAGAGCGACTGCTCTTCCAAGTGCACTTGCAGTGCAAAGTGGATTTGCCTTTCGTAAGGGCCGGTTCACACTGCGGGCGATGCGAGGCGACACGACTTGCCTCGCCGCGATCTGACAAGTCGCCCCCGTTCTGTACAATGGAACCGTTCTGAGAGGAGCGACTCGAGTCGCTCCGACTCAGAAAAAAGGTTCCTGTACTACTTTTGGGCGACCTCGGGGCGACTTGCATTGACTTCTATACAGAAGTCATTTGCAAGTCGCCGCTGAGGTCGCGGCAGGTCGCGGCGAGGCAAGTCGGTGTCGCCTCGCATCGCCCGCAGTGTGAACCGGCCCTAAATAACTTCCAATGCATACCTGATAAGGCCATTTATGGTAGGATTGAGAAATATTATTATATCTATGGAATATGTGTGAGCCAGATTGGGGGGGGGGTTCTTCCAGCCAATTGTTTTTTTTTCTGCCTTAGGTAGCTCCTCCACTCTACCCAATAGAAACAAATGTGCAAGTTTTTTTGATGTGAACTTTTTTTTATAATGATCAAGGCAGTTTTCTTTATAGATGACTTGTGGTTTCTGCCTGAGATGGGTGTTGTGCCAGTCTGTTAAAGGTTAGCATATGTATCATTTTTCATATCAATTGATGAAAATTATTGACTTGTGTTTTGCAACCTGTTCCAGAACCAAGTTTACTTGTTATAACCAGCATAGGCATTAACAAATTAATGACGAGTGTAGTTGTAGATGTGTTTTTGAAATGTAATGTTTAATCTAAACCGCAGTTTGGTTTGGGTTTAATTACTCCAAATTTTGACCTCAGCATCAGTCTGACTAGACTACAAAATGTTTTGCCTTGCCATGGGGGGCAATGTCACTTCTGGTAGGCATGGTAACACAGTCTGGTTGGGTGCTTTAAGGTTACTTTCTCTCGGAGCCAGCCCAGTGGGAGTGTCACTCTTGCTGTGCTTTCTGGGAGAGGGTATTTAAGATGCGGATGTCACGTGTTTCGGGGTTCCGGTCCAGAAGTATGTTCAGACTACATGGTCCTAGTCTTCCTGATCAGCCTCCAGGACGCCTATGGCCTGGGGTGCGGATCCACCTGACTTTATGTCTCGGGGCTGGCTAGCCCGAGGCAAGGAAACTAAAGGAAGGATTCGGTGGTCCGGTGCTGTCTCAGGTTGTGGAGAGAAAAAAAATACTATAAATAGCCACGCTAAGGTTAGGGGGCCTATACCATACTCCCAGTACTATTTTCCTTTTCGCTTCATCCCTTTGGAGCTCTACCCATAACTATTCCACCTCCTCCCTAGCTCCCTTAGTGATGTCATCTCTCACATTCACTTGTACATTATTCTTGATATATGGGCATACCTCTCCCCCTTTTTTACCCTCTCTATCATTGCGATAAAGGGTATACCCTTGAATGTTTGCCAGCCAATCATGAGAGCTGTTGAACCAGGTCTCTTACATTCCCACAAAATCCAAATCCTCCTCGTACAACAGTATCTCTAGTTCACCCATCTTGTCCACCAGGCCCCTGGCATTGGCCACGTAGTTTAGACCGGTCACATATTATCCTCTTATTGGGTGTTCTGAGATTGCAACTAGGACTTGCTACTATACTTACTTTGGGTTTATGTGCTTTGGTCAACCTTTCACTAATGCCCCCAATACTACCCTATGGAATATGTTCTGAGCTGACTATCTCTACCTCTGGACCTCCCCCCTTGCCTAGTTTAAAAACCCCTCTAACTTTATGGCCATCTTCATTCCCAGCTGATCTGCACCCTTCTCATTTAGGTCCAGTCCATCCCTTCTATAGTACTGGTTATCGACTGAGAAGTTGGCCCAGTCCTCCAGGAACCCAAACCCCTCCTTATTACACCAGCTCTTCAGCCACTTATTTACTTCCCTAATCTCCCTCTGCCTTTCTGTTGTGACTCGATGTACCAGTAGTATTCCTGAGAATACTACCTTGAGAGGTCCTTTTCCTCAATTTAGCTTCCAAGTCCCTAAAATCGTTCTTTAGGACACTCTATCTGCCTCGGACTTTGTCATTGGTGCCAACGTGCACCATGACAGCTGGGTTTTCCCCAGCTCCTCCCAGTAATCTGTCCACCAGATCCATAATATGCCAAACCCGAGCACTTGGTAGACAACATACAGTTCAGCGCTTCAGGTCTTTGTTACAGATTGGCCTCTCTTTCCTTCTAAGAATTGAGTCCCCTACCTCCAGAATCTGTCTTTCCTTTCCCTTCGCTTCCCCACCACTCTCACTGGAAGAGTTCTTCCCCCGGCAGCTAGGAGAGTCCCTTAGCTCCAGCAGTGCTGGTCCCTGACTAGCTTCACCAATGTCACTCAATGGAGCATACTTATTGGGATGCTCCATCCCTGGATCGGCCTCCCTGGCACTTCTCCCTCTACCCTTCCTGACTGTCACCCATCTACTCTTTCCTAGTGCCTGCACCTCTTTGTCACCACCCACCTCTGTGCTGGCCACTGCCAGCACCTGCCGTATACATTCCTGGCTCTCCTTTAGTATGGAGGGACTTCTCAGTGCTGACAGTTGCTTCTCCAGATTCAGAACCTGGGCTTCCAGGGAAACAATGTGTTTACATTTTGCACAGCAGTATTCACCCTTGATCGGATGATCAAGGAACGCATACATGACGCAAGATGTAAAACGAGCCACCTCTCCACACCCACTGGGCATCATACCTATTAAATATAATGAGGATTGGGGATTATACCCTGTCCAAATTACCTAACAACTAGCTTCCTGACACTAATACTCAACAAGACAATACACAGGTACTCAACAAGACAATACACAGGTACTCGCAGACCTACATGTACTCATAGACCTATGTGCACTCGCAGAACTACATGCACTCACAATACACAATTACACAGTACACAATACAAAAGTACTAACGATCCGCACCCACTACTCAGATAACACTCAGGTACTCACACTACACAGGTAATATGACCTCTGTTATAACCTCCTGTTTTAAACTCTGGTTTTTAACTCACCACTTAGTCCTGTTCCACTTGGTCTAAGTTCCAGCAAGCTCAAAGATGAGCAGAC
The DNA here is from genome assembly GCF_037356315.1 of Lithobates pipiens. Lineage (NCBI taxonomy): Eukaryota > Metazoa > Chordata > Amphibia > Anura > Ranidae > Lithobates > Lithobates pipiens. The sequence continues at coordinate 456,499,057 of NW_027507764.1, read as the reverse complement.
TCACAATAGTTTTACAGAAGGTTATATAGGCCTCAAGCACCTGTGACCAATTAACCACTCCCCTTAATTATTGTCAAGAATTGGGAATTCTAAGGATATCGGGGCAGTTGCTGAGGCTGCTCCCTTGATATCCACACCCAAAAAGGTTTGTTAAGGGGACTATTGCGGTACTAAGTAAATAATTCATAGAAGACTTTGTTATAAAAAAAAATTACAAATAATTTAATAAGAGCAATAAAATTTTGAATCCATCAAAACTTCCATATTGTTAAAATCATATACACCACAATTTAATAAACTACCGACGTGTGGCCCCCATAAGGTTTATATTGAAGAGGGGTATAGAAACGTTTCCTCTACCGGTTTTGCGGCGAAGCGGTTCTTCAGGAGGATAGTCTACAGAATAAATAAAAATATTTGCAAATAATCAGATAGCAGCGAATCATATAATGACATAACAAAAATTTTTACAATAATTTAAATAGTCAGGGGATCAGCTCACCCACAGAGGAGGAAGCAGTAGATCACAGGACCATTCGGTTTCCTCCCATGGCAGATGCGGGGGATTGTAAAGGACTCTTCAAATTTAAACAGATATATATATATAAGAATTAAAGTGAGATGAAACATTAACCTATACAGACAGAGGATATATATAGGACAAGGCTAATGGTCATATTCATCTAAATCATAGAAAAGTGCCACATCCCAGTTAAGGATTATTTAAAGAAAAGGGGAAATAGAGAAAAGGGACTGGAGGGTAACCAACCCCCGGGACTTTTACAACGGCACCAAATATATTCAATCAATAGATAAAATCAATTACATTTTTATTTTAGTGTACAAAAAGCATTTTTCGAACAATTACATCCATTTACATATAAAATAAAAGATGCGGGTATACAAAAGTTGGTATGTAAGCCTACAAGGCTCCATAAGTTACCACATTTATATACGATTTAAACTGCATTGTTTCTTTCCTACATGTTTCGCTCTTCAGAACTTCCTCAGGACAATTGCAGAATACAGCAATCAGTAGAATACTGAAATTATACAAACAAATCATTTGTTTAGAGATACAAATACATGGATAGTTCTGTACACACACAACCCCTAGGGGTACAAGAGGTGTTTTGCCCATATAGGCTGACACATCTAATTGAATAAATCTGGTGGTAGGGTTCATTCATGTCCAACATATTGGTTGGAGAGGAATGAAGCCCCCACCCTTAGAGTATTGAAACACAAGGGCATAGTTTGCATATCAATATTAAGTAACCTATTAGTTCTCCAAAAGGGAACAACCAGACCATTTGTATGGACGGTATCCCAAGATTGAATACATAAGGTATGAAATATAATTCTCCTTTGTGGAGATTGCAGATAGGGTCACAATAAAAATAAAGATGAAAATAAAATATGTGACAAAAACAAATAATACAATGAAAAAAGTGAAAAATAAGGGTAAACAAAATATTACAATGAAAATAAAAAAGTAAGACAAACAAGAACAAAAGAAACATCTTACCCCATATATCTGGTAAGTTAATATAATTGTCTATCGTAGTTTTCAAATATTATATGCATCTATTAGTGCTTAAGCGAGGACAAACTGTCTTTTTTATCATCAAGCAGGCGGATCGCGGCGAGAGCACCCTTAAGGATCCCCCAATTACTCCCCCCAGGGATCTGCAGAAGCGCAAGAAACATATATGTAATATATGTAGGCCACTTCAAAATAATGTCAAAATGGCACAATCAACACTGTAAAACATACCTGGTAGAACCAAGAAAGTGGCTGAACTAGAACCAGTTAGGCATGCCCGGTACCCATGATCCCCATGTGTTGTCAGATAGAGATTAAGCAAGGTATAAATTCTAGACACGAGAGATCTCTCTGTGCTGGTCTCTAAAAGAAAAAAGTAAGAAGAAAGACCATGTCCCCATCAATGTTGTATAAACATCTCAAGAGTATAGAATGCGTAACTCTAGACTTGGACTTCAGGATCATCCGTCTAGTCTCATCAGAGCCATTCCATTCCTACCTGTTGAATATAGTAGTATGATGTAATCAGAAAGATTTGAGTGCTTTTTCATGCATACAGCAGCTCCACATGTCAGCTTCCATCGCTTGTTTGGATGACACTGACCGGGACCCACGTTATAACTCGTGCTTCCAGCCCGGCGGCGTCTGACGTCACCGCCGGGCTGCGGGCACACCTACTGGGAGGATCTCCTTCGTGCGCGTCTAGATGGCGAGTGCGCATGCGCAAAGGACGTGAATTACGTCCGTATAGCGCATCGGCCATATTGGATTCTGGCCAAAGTCAGGAGATTTGCCAGTGATGATCCATCTATGCCTGTACTCTGATAGGAACCTGACATTCGGTCAGAGACAGGCAGCCATGATGGCTAAGGGCAATATGCCCTGATCTTACTATCAGATAGATCAAAGTGCAAATAAACAGAGATGAAGATGGGCCGACATAAATGTCAATCACCATGCATCCCTGATTTCAAAGATGGAAAAAAGAATTGTTTGCAACAGACAGGCAAAAAAGGAAGGGGACCTCACATTTAGAAACGGGGCGGGCTGATCGAACCCCTAACTGGTTGGAAAGGGTTATAGGTCAGACCCGCCCCGGGGTGCCCGTACAGACCCAGGGAGGGCAGGGAGCACTTGGAGGGTCCCTTTCAGGTATAGAGCTCTCACCACAGTCCACGAGCCATCAGACATCCGCGACAATGTATTGCCTGTTTGATAAAATATAATCATTTATTGCTGCAATATACCAAGGAGTAATAAAAAAAAAAAAAAAAAAAAAAGGAGGAATCCTTTAACAAAACAACCCTCCCTTCCTTCTTTTATTTAAAGAAAAGGTTTGAAACTAATTGCATCATTAAGTCCCGGAGATCGGGTAGCCTCCAAATTAAATATCCATCGAGTCTCTCGTTGTAAGAGAGTATGATTATAATCCCCCCCTCTATCTCCCGGAGGAACATATTCCAAAGGGAAGAAGTGCATGAGACTATCGTTGAACTGATGATATAAACCAAAATGTCAGCTGATTGGAGTTTCCATCTTCTTCCCCCGCACCAGGGACACATGGTCCCTGATGCAGTGGAAGAAGGGACGCTTTGTCTTCCCCACATAGAAACCATTACATTGACAGACCATAATGTACACCACCCCCACTGATTGACAGGTCACAGCAAATTTGGGTTTAAATAAACGACCATTAGGCAGACGTATGGATCTCGACGCATGTAGATATCTGCAAAAACCACATTTGTGGCACGGGGTACATCCTGTTTGTTTAAAACCCACCTTTATGGGAGGGGAAAAATGACTTTGTACTAAAGAATCCTTCAAAGATCGTGATCTCCTATACGTGATACCCGGATATTCCGGGAGATGTTTTGCTAAGAGGGAATCGCCCTTCAAGAGATACCAATATCTCCGAAGGATTCCTTTAATTTGCGAATGTTGTTCATTAAATGTGGTGATGAATCTAACCTCTTCAATAGTTTTTGATGGTCTATGACTATGTATTAGAGAAGCTCTATTTTGTTTCTTAGCTTGTGTATATGCCCTTTTGAGGCATTTGTTGCTGTAACCTCTTTGACGGAGGCGCAGTCTTAGTTCCCTAGCTTCTGAGACAAAATCCTCATGACTGCTGCAATTCCGTCTCAGACGGAGATATTGTCCGCATGGGATGCTCGCTATCAGAGAGGACGGGTGTGAGCTCGATGCATGTAAAAGTGAATTTGCCGCAGTTGCCTTTCGGTGGAGAGTGGACTGAACCCCCCCCAGATCGGTAAAAATTTGCACATCAAGGAAAGTTATCCTGGAAAGACTCTTTTCCATGGTAAATTTTAAATTAAAGGAATTTGTTCCCAACAAATCCACAAAAGTATCCAGATCTTCCTCACCACCCGTCCAAACAAAAAAAATGTCATCAATAAATCTTCGCCACATTGGTATCAAGTCAAAGAATCGTTGGAGATTCTCTTGGCGAAAGATCTGGCGCTCCCAACCCCCCAGGTACAGGTTGGCATATGAGGGGGCACACTTGGTCCCCATAGCAACCCCCTGCACCTGGAGGTAATGGGAGCGCCCGAACATAAAGATGTTATTGGTGAGAATGAAGTATAGGAGGTCTAGAATGAATTTCCTGTAGTTGGGAGGGATGCGCCCATCCTCCACTATGAAGCTTTCAACCGTCCGAACCCCCAAATCATGGGGGATCGAATTGTACAGGGCTTCTACGTCCAAGGTCACTAACCAGGTCCCCTCCGATAGCGAGATCCCATCCAGAGCCCGCAGCAAATCAGAGGTATCTCGTAGGTATGATGTCAAATCCTCTACATAGGGACGTAAAAAATCGTCGACTAGAGCACTTGCATGCTCAGTCAGACAACCTCGTCCTGACACAATAGGGCGGCCCGGGGGTTTCGAGGGATGTTTATGCACTTTTGGAAGGGCATACATTGTTGGAGTTTTGGGATTGGGAACAGTTAAATATTCCCAAGTTTTTTTTGTAATGGTTCCCTGTCTGTACGTTTTTGCAATCAGCTTGCCAAATTGGGTATTGATGTAACCAATATGGCTTGCTGGAATTTTACGATACCATTGTTTGTTTTGCAGGAGGTCTAATACCATATTCTCGTATTGGGTAACATCCATTATTACAAGGTTGCCCCCTTTATCTGCCGGTTTAATTATAATGTCAGTATTTGATTTCAACATCGATAGGGCTTCTTGTTGTTGTTTCGTGAGGTTAGGTTGTTGTGCACCTTCCCACTTAGTTTTTGTTATTTCTTTGGTCACCTGTTGTACGAATGCCCATATGTTGGGATTATTTTGTAAGGTGGGGAATTTGTTGGACCGTGGTTTGTATTCTTTCGTCACATGTAAGGAATGTGATTCTGAGGTTGCATCCGAAGGCCCCGGATCCAAATCTTTGGTCAGCGAGCAATACAGATGCTTCCTCTAAATCGGTTGAATCAATTCCCCCCTCATCCCATAATTACATTAACTCCTCGATGGCCTTAATCTCAGAGAGACTGAGGCCATCGAGTGATGTGTTTGAATGTTGTGAATCTAGTTTCCAATTTGATGATTTGTCAAAAATCACTCTGAACATAAGTTTTCGCGCAAACAAATATGTGTCCTTTACCAATTCGAAAGTGTCAATAGGTTGTGTAGGACAGAAGGAGAGACCCAATCTCAATAAAGAGATTTGGGCTTCTGTGAGTGAACTTGAAGAAAGGTTAATTATTTCGAAAGGATTTTGTTGTGTCTCAAGTGAGTTTGATCTGGTAATTTGGGAACAGGTTGACTGAAGATGGGAGCTGTGCGAAAACCCGACTCAGTGGCGCCCATAGTCCGCCCCCCATCCGTTTGGGGTGAGGCCATGGACACCTGTGAGTCGGGCATCAAGTTTGGGTGTAAAAGGGGTGAAGTGTTCGATTTAGTCGCGGAAGCCACTTTGGCTGCTGAGGCTCTAGTGTGAATAGAAGTGTTTAATGTGTGAGGAATTGGTTTCGTTTGTGGAATACCTTCCTTCTCATTAGTGCGTTTGGTGTAACGTGTTTTCTTACCCGACATTGTGTTTGCTGTGACATGTGAGGAGGAGAGAGAGGAGGAGGAAACAGAGGAATTAGAAGATATATCAGAATCTATTTGCTCTACAGTGTTAATTCGCATTTTCCCTTGTTTGGGCAAGAATCTGGTTTTGTTACTTCGGTTGGAAGTACAATTGTAGGCCTGGTTGTTATCGTAGGCCAATTTATCCCGCATGTATTTTTTCTCTTTATTTGAAATCAATGTAGTCACATATTGTTCCAAGTTGGATTTTAAATTCAATTCACGTTCCAAAAAGGATTCATGCGAGATCACTTGAGTATTTTCTTCATACAATTTTTGAATTTCATTGTCAGCAATGTTCAACTCACTGGTGTAATGAGAACATAATATCTGCATCATAGTGGTGGAACATTGCTGAAGATTGGCCTCCCATTGAAGTTTAAAAGAAGATTCTATTTTATAGATAGTGGGGAAAATTTGTATTCTCAGGCCCCAAGGGGACATTTCATCTTCTATGTATTTAAGGAAATATTGTTTATTCCAATAAATACGTGATTTTTTCTCAAGCATTCGCTGGAGTCTTAAAAAGAAACGATCCATGCTTAGTCCCCCTGTTGTCTGGCCTTGGGAGTGATGAAAAGTGTTCATAAGTCCATCAAATTCACTGCCACAAAATTTGGCCATATCAGAAAGAGAGAGAAAAAAAAAAAAAAAAAACCCCTTTTTAAATCCTATCTGCTAGAGCATCACTATCTAATACTAATTTAATTTATACAACCAACCTTACTACAGCAAGCAATTGAGACCACAGTTTCAGCCTTGTCTCTAATCGGTGACTGGGCGAATAACACCCTGGTTAACATAGACAGAGGATATATATAGGACAAGGCTAATGGTCATATTCATCTAAATCATAGAAAAGTGCCACATTCCAGTTAAGGATTATTTAAAGAAAAGGGGAAATAGAGAAAAGGGACTGGAGGGTAACCAACCCCCGGGACTTTTACAACGGCACCAAATATATTCAATCAATAGATAAAATCAATGAAATTTTTATTTTAGTGTACAAAAAGCATTTTTCGAACAATTACATCCATTTACATATAAAATAAAAGATGCGGGTATACAAAAGTTGGTATGTAAGCCTACAAGGCTCCATAAGTTACCACATTTATATACGATTTAAACTGCATTGTTTCTTTCCTACATGTTTCGCTCTTCAGAGCTTCCTCAGGACAATTGCAGAATACAGCAATCAGTAGAATGCTGAAATTATACAAACAAATCATTTGTTTAGAGATACAAATACATGGATAGTTCTGTACACACACAACCCCTAGGGGTACAAGAGGTGTTTTGCCCATATAGGCTGACACATCTAATTGAATAAATCTGGTGGTAGGGTTCATTCATGTCCAACATATTGGTTGGAGAGGAATGAAGCCCCCACCCTTAGAGTATTGAAACACAAGGGCATAGTTTGCATATCAATATTAAGTAACCTATTAGTTCTCCAAAAGGGAACAACCAGACCATTTGTATGGATGGTATCCCAAGATTGAATACATAAGGTATGAAATATAATTCTCCTTTGTCGAGATCCATACGTCTGCCTAATGGTCATTTATTTAAACCCAAATTTGCTGTGACCTGTCAATCAGTGGGGGTGGTGTACATTATGGTCTGTCAATGTAATGGTTTCTAGGAAGACAAAGCGTCCCTTCTTCCACTGCATCAGGGACCATGTGTCCCTGGTGCGGGGGAAGAAGATGGAAACTCCAATCAGCCGACATTTTGGTTTATATCATCAGATCAACGATAGTCTCATGCACTTCTTCCCTTTGGAATATGTTCCTCCGGGAGATAGAGGGGGGGATTATAATCATACTCTCTTACAACGAGAGACTCGATGGATATTTAATTTGGAGGCTACCCGATCTCCGGGACTTAATGATGCAATTAGTTTCAAACCTTTTCTTTAAATAAAAGAAGGAAGGGAGGGTTGTTTTGTTAAAGGATTCCTCCTTTTTTTTTATTACTCCTTGGTATATTGCAGCAAAAAATGATTGTATTTTATCAAACAGGCAATACATTGTCGCGGATGTCTGATGGCTCGCGGACTGTGGTGAGAGCTCTATACCTGAAAGCGACCCTCCAAGTGCTCCCTGCCCTCCCTGGGTCTGTACGGGCACCCCGGGGCGGGTCTGACCTATAACCCTTTCCAACCAGTTAGGGGTTCGATCAGCCCGCCCCGTTTCTAAATGTGAGGTCCCCTTCCTTTTTTGCCTGTCTGTTGCAAACAATTCTTTTTTCCATCTTTGAAATCAGGGATGCATGGTGATTGACATTTATGTCGGCCCATCTTCATCTCTGTTTATTTGCACTTTGATCTATCTGATAGTAAGATCAGGGCATATTGCCCTTAGCCATCATGGCTGCCTGTCTCTGACCGAATGTCAGGTTCCTATCAGAGTACAGGCATAGATGGATCATCACTGGCAAATCTCCTGACTTTGGCCAGAATCCAATATGGCGATGCGCTATACGGACGTAATTCACGTCCTTTGCACATGCGCACTCGCCATCTAGACGCGCACGAAGGAGATCCTCCCAGTAGGTGTGCCCGCAGCCCGGGGGTGACGTCAGACGCCGCCGGGCTGGAAGCACGAGTTATAACGTGGGTCCCGGTCAGTGTCATCCAAACAAGCGATGGAAGCTGACATGTGGAGCTGCTGTATGGATGAAAAAGCACTCAAATATTTCTGATTACATCATACTACTATATTCAACAGGTAGGAATGGAATGGCTCTGATGGGACTAGATGGATGATCCTGAAGTCCAAGTCTAGAGTTACGCATTCTATACTCTTGAGATGTTTATACAACATTGATGGGGACATGGTCTTTCTTCTTACTTTTTTCTTTTAGAGACCAGCACAGAGAGATCTCTCGTGTCTAGAATTTATACCTTGCTTAATCTCTATCTGACAACACATGGGGATCATGGGTACCGGGCATGCCTAACTGGTTCTAGTTCAGCCACTTTCTTGGTTCTACCAGGTATGTTTTACAGTGTTGATTGTGCCATTTTGACATTTTTTTGAAGTGGCCTACATATATTACATATATGTTTCTCCTGCTTCTGCAGATCCCTGGGGGGAGTAATTGGGGGATCCTTAAGGGTGCTCTCGCCGCGATCCGCCTGCTTGATGATAAAAAAGACAGTTTGTCCTCGCTTAAGCACTAATAGATGCATATAACATTTGAAAACTACGATAGACAATTACCGTATTTTTCGGACTATAAGGCGCACGTAAAAGCCTAAATTTTCTCCCAAAAACGACCGTGCGCCTTATAATCCGGTGCGCCTTATATATGACCTGTTGACATCGCTGGAGTGCTTTGTTAACAGTATCTGTCAGATGGGCGCGCATGGAGTCACAGATCAAGTCTCTTGACGTTAACCTTCGGACTATAAGGCGCACGTAAAAGCCTAAATTTTCTCACAAAATCGGCCGTGCGCCTTATAGTCCGATGCGCCTTATATATATGGAAATATACATTTTATCAGCCGGTCGTTGCTAGTGCGCCTTATAATCCGGTGCGCCTTATAGTCCGATGCGCCTTATATATGGAAATATCCATTATATCAGCCGGTCGTTGCTAGTGCGCCTTATAATCCGGTGCGCCTTATCGTCCGAAAAATACGGTATATTAACTTACCAGATATATGGGGTAAGATGTTTCTTTTGTTCTTGTTTGTCTTACTTTTTTATTTTCATTGTAATATTTTTTGTAAGATTCCCTGATGAAGTCACGTGACCAGTGACGATACGCGTCGGAACGAGGATACCGGAAGTGACGTTCGCATACACGAGCGGATTGCTCGTCCGTTTTTAATGCTGTATTTTATCGTATGTTTGTGAGTACCTCTTTTTATATTTCGTTACAATAAATTTTACGAACGTACTTCACCATCCGAGTGTACCTCTATCTTTCCTATGAGACCTCTGGGAGCTATACTGAAGCTAAAGATCTATATGGAAACTATCTGAGAGGAAAAATACCTACCTGAGGGGACCAAGATCCACCTGCTAGGAATTGGGATAGAATCCCTGCACCCCTGTTTTTGCTGCTTGATTTGCTGTTTACCTTACAGCAGTAAGGTAAGGGGCCATTTCACCTAGTGTGCCGTGTATACTGGAGACACAGAAATTACAACACGATTGCTGGCACCTATTTTTCTTTTTTGAGAAGCACTGAACAAGTCACTGAGCACCTATTGCAGCTTTTATATAGACTGTCTTATATATATATTTAATAACTTTTTTACTTTCAAGAAGATTACGGAACTAATTATCACTGGCACTTTATCTAATTTCACTATAGACTGTATTTTATCATTTGTTCATGCATTACGAATTGCACGTTTTAACATTTGCACTTTATGGAATATTTTTTCCTTTTGCTTAGTTACTTATGTTGATATATAAACATATGATTTCTGGAATTCAAGTTTTAGAATACACTAGCACAAGACACCTTAACTTTTATTTTAGGTTAGTTGATTTATAGTTAGATTTTAATTTTTCCCGTACTAGGCTCTTTATATTTATATTTATATCTAGTTCAGGTAGCGCAACACCATCTGTTTGATTTTCACTTTTATTATCTGGGGGTTAGGGTTCATACCCCTGTCGGTAGTTTGCTGCAACCTACCCTTTTAAATAGTTTAGGCCCTTGACGACAGCGCGGGGATACCCTAAACCAAGTAATATTTTGTTTACCCTTATTTTTCACTTTTTTCATTGTATTATTTGTTTTTGTCACATATTTTATTTTCATCTTTATTTTTATTGTGACCCTATCTGCAATCTCCACAAAGGAGAATTATATTTCATACCTTATGTATTCAATCTTGGGATACCGTCCATACAAATGGTCTGGTTGTTCCCTTTTGGAGAACTAATAGGTTACTTAATATTGATATGCAAACTATGCCCTTGTGTTTCAATACTCTAAGGGTGGGGGCTTCATTCCTCTCCAACCAATATGTTGGACATGAATGAACCCTACCACCAGATTTATTCAATTAGATGTGTCAGCCTATATGGGCAAAACACCTCTTGTACCCCTAGGGGTTGTGTGTGTACAGAACTATCCATGTATTTTATCTCTAAACAAATGATTTGTTTGTATAATTTCAGTATTCTACTGATTGCTGTATTCTGCAATTGTCCTGAGGAAGCTCTGAAGAGCGAAACATGTAGGAAAGAAACAATGCAGTTTAAATTGTATATAAATGTGGTAACTTATGGAGCCTTGTAGGCTTACATACCAACTTTTGTATACCCGCATCTTTTATTTTATATGTAAATGGATGTAATTGTTCGAAAAATGATTTTTGTACTCTAAAATAAAAATTTCATTGATTTTATCTATTGATTGAATATATTTGGTGCCGTTGTAAAAGTCCCGGGGGTTGGTTACCCTCCAGTCCCTTTTCTCTATTTCCCCTTTTCTTTAAATTAACCTATACACACCTAAAGAGCGATATATAGGTGGAAAGGGATGGAAAATAGACTGTGTGCATAGGGGCTATAAAAAGAGCCTATAAAAAGGAGGTGCTTAATTGTGCATCCTAAGGTGTCCTAAACATACAAGAAATTAACCAAATTGGGAAGATAAGGAAAAAGAAATAAAGAGTCTGTGGAAAAAAGGGAAACAACCACAAGGGATAGAGTGAAAAGGATATAAGTGAAACAAGTGTAAAAATGAAAGCCAAACATACCGTTTGGACTATATTATCCAGTGCACACCACCCATGTTCATAGAAGGAGATCAAACAGGGCAACACCATAGTAGCCAAAGAGTACAAATGTATAGTGTGCAGGGCAGGTAACACCTACTATATATAAATATAATACACTCACCAAAGAGAGGAACTGGTAAGCATGTATGCACAGGTTGCTGTTGTGGATGGACACCACAGGTGTATTGCAGGTTAGCACCCCAGGTAATCATGATAATTTATATGGTAATTCATTAGCCAGGAAACAAACATGAACCTGGGCATTGATCGCCATCTGTGGGGGTACACACAGAGCAATCACCTTAAGCACATATGAAAAAAGGCATAAAGTAAGATAAGACTAGGGGACCTAGGGTACTAGAGGTCCTAGTCATCGGGTACCAAAACAGCAATACACTAACCTGTATAAACATGTCCAACAGCACAACCCGGCATGTGGAGTCCTGAAAACTGCTCAACAGTGGTCTAACACAGACCACTATTTAAGCCCCCAACCCTTACGGCAGCATCTGACATCACGGGGGGTCACTCACCAAAGAGAGGAACTGGTAAGCATGTATGCACAGGTTGCTGTTGTGGATGGACACCACAGGTGTATTGCAGGTTAGCACACCAGGTAATCATGATAATTTATATGGTAATTCATTAGCCAGGAAACAAACATGAACCTGGGCATTGATCGCCATCTGTGGGGGTACACACAGAGCAATCACCTTATCACCTAATCACGCGCTAATGTGCACGCATTACAGCGCATGTGCGTGCCGGAAGGGCCATAGACCAAAGGGTCCAGGCGCATCCAGCGGAAGAAGGACCCAAAATAGGGGACCCACCAGGGCGAGTGCACATCTGCCAGACAGGAGAACACAACAAAGGATCCAAGGAAAGACCCAAGCTTCCCCCTGGGGGAGCGGATCTCCTTTACAGCAACACTATTCACAAAATACAAAAATAATCCCCTTGATTAGTAGGCTGAAGGAAGCAAAGAAAAAAAAAGCTGTTTAAAAAGTGTCAGAAAAAGGTGTTAAAATGCTACAAGGAAAAGCCCCCAAAAAAACCTAAAATGCAACCCAGCAATCACCAGCAGTCAAAAAGCAAGACTTGCTCACTCTCCACTCAAGGCCCCCACTATTTAGCTTCCAACCAGCAGTCTGGTCATAGTAATTATATGTAAATCTACTCCTGTATGGAGTGTGAACTATCATATTGACCAACCCCAGGAGACTGGCATCATGATCTTTTGCAGCTGGATTCTGTAGAGTTCTTTGTTTAAATTCCACTAACCTCTGGTTTAAAGAAAACAAATCTACTCAAGTATATATTCTTAACTCAAAAAAGTACCTTCTGTTGCTGCCAGCCTCCTCCAAAACTCCAAATGAATTTTATTTGCTGCTGTGATCTGACTTGCTGTTAGAGGGTGGCATTGTTCATTCTCCATGGTCCCCACTGTATGTAGCAATCGAACCACCCTCTCTTGTTTACTCCAAAGATGGATGAGGGACTATGGGCTATAGAATTTGTAGTTTGCATACAGTAGTACGCATGACCACACAAAACGTGCTCTGCTTATTTCCAACAAGAAAAGTGAAGGAGAAAAGCAGAGGCCCGGGAACTCACAGAGGATGTTTCCTATTAGAAGAATGCAGAAAAAAAATGAAAGAAACATTTAATGAAAAACAGATTACAAGGTTGTTAAAGTGATTGTAAAGGTTTTTTTTTTTTTAATCAAACATGGTATCTTACCTGGTCTGTGTGCAAGTGTTTTGAACAGAGCAAAACCATTGCACATTGCCCCTCCTCACTGGCTGTAACTTAGAGGAGCAGGAGCCAATGGCTCCCACTGCTGCTTCTGTGCCAATGAGGAGGGAGAGAGACAGAGAGCAACATTGCTGCTCTTGTGCACAACGCTGGAGCAACATGAGGCTCAGGTAAGTACAGATGCATCTCATAAAATTAGAATATCATTAAAAAGTTAAATGGTTCAAAAAGTGAAACTCATATATTTTATATAGATGTGTTACACACAGAGTTATATATTTCAAGTATTTCTTTCTTTTAATTTAGCTGATTATGGCTTACAACTACTAGAAACCCCAAATTCAGTATCTTGGAAAAATTTGTGTATTACATAAGGCCAATAACTAAAAGGATTTTTAATACAGAAGTGTTGGCTTACTGAAAAGTATGTCCATGTACAGTATAGTATGCACTCAATACTTGGTCAGGGTTCCTTTTACATGAATTACTGCATCAATGCCACATGGCATGGAGGCGATCAGCCTGTGGCACTACTGAGGTGTTATGGAAGCCTAGGTTTCTTTGACAACAGCCTTCAGCTCGTCTGCATTGTTGAGTCTGGTGTCTCTCATCTTTCTCTTGACAATACCCCACAGATTTTCTATGGGGTTTAGGTCAGGCAAGTTTGCTGGCCAATCAAGCACAGTGATACCATAATCATTAAACCAGGTATTGAGACTTTTGGCAATGTAGGCAGGTGCCAAGTCCTGCTAGAAAATCAAATCAGCATCTCCATAAAGCTGGTCAGCAGATGGAAGCATGAAGTGCTCTAGAATTTCCTGGTAGAGGTCTGTGCTGACTTTGGACTTGATAAAACACAGTGGACCAACACCAGCAGATGACATGACTCTCCAAATCATCATTGACTGTGGAAACTTCACACTGGACCTCATGCAACTTGGATTCTGTGCCTCTCCACTCTTCCTCCAGACTCTGGGATTTCCAAATAAAATGCAACATTTTCCACAGTCTGTGATGATATGGGGAGCCACATCATCTGCTGGCGTTAGTCCACTGTGTTTTATTAAGTCCAAAGTCAGCCCTCTACCAGGAAATTCTAGAGTACTTCACTTCATGCTTCCCTCTGCTGACAAGCTTTATGGAGATAAGAGAGAAGGAATCCCCAGTGCCGCACATCCATACAAGTAGTATTTAAGTTAAAAGAGACAACCTCAGCCTGGGCTCCCGCCAGGCCATGCCCCCAATGCCTTTCGCTCCACCCTCAGGAGCCCAGTCATGGGGATTCTCGTGACTGGGCTCCGGGGGACAAAGCAAAAAACATTGAGGGTGTGGCCTGTTGGGTGCCCAGGCTGGGGTTGTCTCTTTTAACTTAAATACTACTTGTATGGATGTGCGGCACTGGGGATTCTTTCTCTCTTCCCTTTAGCGGTCATTTGAATTATTGATATAAATGTACTTTTTGATATTCAAATTTTATGAGATGCACCTGTATAAGGTAAGGGTGGGGGGGGGGGGGTGCTGCAGAAGTTTTTTTACCTTACTGTATAGAACCCTTCTCCCTTTAGACCTACTTTAAGTAATGGCTGTGTATAGATTACTTTCTGAAAATAGGAATATAATTTAGTGTCGCCTTAATGTTCTGCCCTTATCTGATGAAAATGCACATCTATAGGTAACCCAGTGCCCCATAGGCAGTAATGAGGCATTAACCTGACTTGAAATAGGTGAAGGAAGGATTGTTGAAGGACCTAATCATTTATTTCCAAATTAGTTGATTCCTCTATATAGGGTCAGTTTAACTTAATTCTTCCTCAGCTTCTCTTCTTTCTTTTGAGTACTATGGCATTGTATGTGCCTTTTCGTTTTACCTTCTCAGATTGGAATATTTGTGTAAATATCTGACAGCTTCCAGTCCCTGTAGAAGTCTTGTATTCTGTATTACAGGTTCTGCAGAGGAACATGAATAATTTAGCTGGTGATTCATGTGAAACCTTAGTCCCCTCTGTAGCTGCTGTTTGTAATAATGTATCATACAATACTCCCCCTGGGAAAATGGTCCTGAAGATCGTCATTTTCTTTGTCTTTGCTTCAAGTGACCTATTGTTTTATTTTGCTGCACATAATTAGAAGGAATAAAGACAGCATGCGAGTGTAGGTGTTCTTTGTGAAGGGATCAAGGATAATAATAATAGGGGTCATTTACTGAAGAGCAAAAGAGCAGAAGAACATGTTTTCATGGAGGCAGGTGTCTGTAGCTGGCCCTACCTCAAAATGGTGGTTGCACAATTAGAAATGATTTGGCACTTGAACGATCTCTCTCTCCTTCAGTATACATATTGACATGTACACCTATACTCAATGAATATGCACCACATATATCACCATTGGGCAATCAGTTAATGCATATGGGTTCCCTAAAGTGAACCTGGCCTGTCCTAACACATTACTAAGCTAGCAACACATTATTATTATTATTATTATTATTGTTTAAGGTACTTATATGTTATGATGAGTGATGCCTGAATGTACCAGTGATGGTCTTCAAACTGATCCCTTTGTCCTTGTAAAGCCTGGCACTAGACTACAGCCTCTGGCATTCAATCTCAATGGTTGAGGAAAGTAAAAACATTTCACTGGACCCATAAGGTTATCTTATTGGCATTGCTATCAAAAAAATCACAACCAGGTCAAAATATTAATGTTGATGTAAATAATCTTATTCCCAGGCAGGAGGCCTCTACAAACCAGGAGATCTCCAGGTCTCTTTGGCTTGGTGTAATGTACCAAAAATGTAAACTTAAGTGTTATACCACCGTAAAAAGGTCCAGATACAACTTTATACCAATAAAAGTCAGGGGGACAATCCAAAGAATGGCCAAAGTCTTTAAGGGGTTCAAAAATGAATGCGAGTGGACTAGAAGTGAACTTAACTTTTAATTGTATTTATTCCAGTGTGATTACAGGCACAGGTCTTGTCAGCAGCTGGTTTGCTATTAAAGGTTTAATTCACTTCTAGTCTATTCACATTGTTTTCAATCAACCCTGGTGAAAGAAATGTTTTTGGATCCCTGAAACACATTGGATTTACTCTTTAGATTGCCCCCCCCTGAATATTGTTGGAATAAATCATAAGCAGATCACTTAGCAGTAGTGTGGAACTTCAATTTTCATTTTTGCTATATTCAACCTCAATGCAGGGCCGGTGCTACTACTAGGCAAACTAGGCAACCGCCTAGGGCGCACTGCTGCCTAGGGGTGCCCAGCCACTGGTTTCCCTCCGAGTCTACATGCTCTGCAGGCTGCAGCATGTAAATAACAGTCTCAGGCAGCTGCTCCATCTGACGGGTAGTATAATTAGAGGCGAAGTGCAGCACTGGAGCAAGCGCTAGAGGAACCAGAGCTGATGCTTCCTGTATAGCGCCACCTCCTGTCAGATGGGTAGGGCAAAGGGGTGGAGTCAGGGGTGGAGCCAATGGGGACAAAAAAATTAGGTTCCCCCTAGGGTGTCAAAAATCCTTGCACCAGCCCTGCCTCAATGAACATCTACTTTGCACCCAAGTGCTACCATTTTCTAAACTTTTTTCAGTGCTAAGATTTAAAAAAATGATATTATAAAATCCTTCTTGGTCTTTGGTTTTCTAATGAAGACAAGCTAGAGAGAAGTATTAAGCCTCTCAATGCTTTCAATGGAGCTGTCGCCTGCAGCTAATCACTGGGAACCCCCACTGGGTTTCTCACATGCAATCCCCTGAAGTTAGAATAGAAAGAATATACCGGCGCTCAAATAATATTTTAAATGTGTGTTACTGGTGTGCTGCAATCAAATGGACCCCTTCCGTGAAGTGGTAAAAATTATAGATTGCGCAAACTACCCTATTAACCATGCGCAATGTAATACTTGTACATATATCACATGCAAACCTTAATAATACCACCTATGTTGTGTTTCACTAATTAAGTACTCCAATTCAAACTGACACAACCATCTTTAACAAAAACAGGTGCTCATAAACTGAACATCAAAAAAACAAAAACAAACACAAAAATCCCCCAAATACTAGTCCGTGTATACGCTCAGTTTCAGAGATCTGTGTATAAGAAGGGGTACAGCCCCCCTAGCACAATGAAAAAAGATCCTTTAATTGGATCTTCCTATTTCCACATGCGTGACTCCATACCACAATTCACCCTTCGTGCCACCACCACCTTGCGAAATGGCCACTCACCAGAAATGAATGGAAGTTCGAAGGGTGAATTGTGTTCAGTTTATGAGCACCTGTTTTTGTTAAAGATGGTTGTGTCAGTTTGAATTGGAGTACTTAATTAGTGAAACACAACATAGGTGGTATTATTAAGGTTTGCATGTGATATATGTACAAGTATTACATTGCGCCAGGGGCGGATCGAGGGGGGGGCAACGGGTCAATTGCCCCCTCCGAGAATACCGCCAGCTAATGACAGCACGGCCGGTTCCGCGGGGTCCAATCGCGGCCGGTTCCGCGGGTACCCGCGGGCCGGTTCCGCGGGTCCAATCGCGGCCGGTTCCGAGGGTACCCGCGGCCGGTTCCGCGGGTCCAATCGCGGTCGGTTCCGCGGGTACCCGCGCGGCCGGTTCCGCGGGTACCCGCGCGGCCGGTTCCGCGGGTACCCGCGCGGCCGGTTCCGCGGGTACCCGCGCTGAGTGGACGGGTGAGGGGGGGGCAGCTGGGCGGCTTAGGAGGGCTGCTGGCCAATCAGGAAGCCAGCAGGCAGGGGAGCAAGGAGATGACATCATCTCTCACTGCCCTGCATCCCTCCAGTTCCACCCTCACTGTGTAGGAAGCTGTGTGCAGCAGAGAGATTGCATCATCTCTCTGCTGCCTATCTTCACTCTGGGACCCAACAAAAGACCACCAGTAGGTGACAATCCGCAGTGTGTGGCAGGCTACGTGGCAAGTGGCAATCCGCAATGTGTGGCAGACTACGTGGCAAGTGGCAATCCGCAATGTGTGGCAGACTACGTGGCAAGTGGCAATCCGCAATGTGTGGCAGACTACATGGCAAGTGGCAATCCGCAATGTGTGGCAGGTGACGTGGCAAATGACAATCCGCAATGTGTGGCAGGTGACGTGGCAAGTGACAATCCGCAATGTGTGGCAGGTGACGTGGCAAGTGACAATCCGCAATGTGTGGCAGGTGACGTGGCAAGTGACAATCCGCAATGTGTGGCAGGTGACGTGGCAAGTGACAATCCGCAATGTGTGGCAGACTACGTGGCAAGTGGCAATCCGCAATGTGTGGCAGGTGACGTGGCAAGTGACAATCCGCAATGTGTGGCAGGCTACGTGGCAAGTGGCAATCCGCAATGTGTGGCAGGCAACGTGGCAAGTGACAATCCGCAATGTGTGGCAGGTGACGTGGCAAGTGACAATCCGCAATGTGTGGCAGACTACGTGGCAAGTGGCAATCCGCAATGTGTGGCAGGTGACGTGGCAAGTGACAATCCGCAATGTGTGGCAGGCTACGTGGCAAGTGGCAATCCGCAATGTGTGGCAGGCAACGTGGCAAGTGACAATCCGCAATGTGTGGCAGGTGACGTGGCAAGTGGCAATCCGCAATGTGTGGCAGGCAACGTGGCAAGTGACAATCCGCAATGTGTGGCAGGTGACGTGGCAAGTGGCAATCCGCAATGTGTGGCAGGTGACGTGGCAAGTGGCAATCCGCAATGTGTGGCAGGCAACGTGGCAAGTGACAATCCGCAATGTGTGGCAGGTGACGTGGCAAGTGACAATCCCCAGTGTGTGGCAGGTGACGTGGCAAGTGGCAATCCGCAATGTGGGTCAGGCAACGTGGCAAGTGACAATCCGCAATGTGTGGCAGGTGACGTGGCAAGTGGCAATCCGCAATGTGTGGCAGGCTACGTGGCAATCCGCATCTGGTGGCAGGCGACGTGGCAAGTGACAATCCGCAATGTGTGGCAGGTGACGTGGCAAGTCACAATCCGCAATGTGTGGCAGGTGACGTGGCAAGTGGCAATCTGCAATGTGTGGCAGGCTACGTGGCAAGTGACAATCCGCAATGTGTGGCAGGTGACGTGGCAAGTAACAATCCGCATTTGGTGACAAGTGACAATCCACATTTGGTGGCAGGCGACATGGCAAGTGACATCCTCAGGGCTCCCACTGATTCTGCAATATGGTGAGTTGAACCATTTAATTTTATATTACAATGTATTAATAGAAATAATGCGCTTCAATCATCCTGACACCATAACAACCATGGTGCCGTAATGATTGAAGCGCCAATACCAGCCATTTCCCATATAAATTGCCCCCCAAAAAACATATTTTATAGCAGTGCCCCTCCCGAGATTAGACTCTGGATCCGCCCCTGCATTGCGCGCGGTTAATAGGGTAGTTTGCGCAATCTATAATTTGATAGGAGTATTCCCCTGAAGTTGCCTTTTCCCTTTCACTGCCAGATAAATTTTTGCCTTTTTGCACACGTTTAAAAAATAATTTTAGCCCTGGAGATTGCATAAAACCCCAAAAACACCAAATGTTTTCTGAAAGCAGACACCCTAGAGAATAAAATGGTGGTAGTTGTAATTTTTGTATGTTACACGATATATTAACACTAAAGTAAATTTTAGGGCACATAAACACAATAAATTACCCAATTGCCAAAATATAAAAGATGAGATTGCGCTGAGTAAATAGATATCTAAAATGTCAAACCTGTTGCATGTGTCTGAAAAAGGTAGATAAACTATAGTACCCTATATTTTCCATAGGCGGCACTTTAAAAGCCCCTTTAGGTCATCAGTTTAGAGTTATGCAGGAGCTTTGGTACTAATTTGATCTCATCTGCCCTCCAATGAATCCAGTGCATTGCAAATTGTACTGCATGAGATTCATCCCTGGGAAAAGTAAAAGGAGGACCCGATAGTGACGTCATGCATGCCGCTTCTGGGTCAGCACGAAAAAGGCAAGGAGAGTGGATGTGTGATGCCCCCCCCCCCACCTCTACCTGGCAGCACCTGCCATACTGGGACCCACAGATGGTTCAAGGTTCAAGCCTGGGATGCATGGCTACGGAGGGACGTACAGGTATGGCCATTTGCGCAGCAGTGCCAACGTATATCGGCTGCACCAGTCGGCAAGTGGTTAATATTAACAAAAGAGTTAGATTGTACTAATAAATTAACTAAAAATATACTGACATCTTAAAGGGCATGTCAAGGCAAAATAAAAAAAATGTGCTATACATATCTGCAATACCATCACATTTTCCCACATTTTCCCATGTTTTATCCCTTTAAATGCCCTGCAAATACAGAAAATACACTATGATCTAACGTCTTGTTTTTTTTTTTTTTTCATTAAAAATAACAAACATGTGTAGCGCCGGTACTCCTGAAGAGTACACGCTATGTCTGTAAATTTAGTTTTTTTCTTGGGGCTAATTGCTCTAAATTGTGGTTTTGGCATCAGTTTGGCTGGGCTGTACTAATGTTCTGCCTGGTCATGGGTGCAGTTAACACCTTTGACAGGCATTAGAACGCAGTCTGGTTGGATGCATTGGATACCAATCTCTCTCTCTCTGAGCCCATCTGTGGGTGCGTTGTCTTGCTGTGTATTCCGGGGGAGGGTACTTAAAGAGGGATTCCACCTACAAAAAAAATATTAAAAGCCAGCAGCTATAAATACTACAGCTGCTGACTTTTAATAAATGAACACTCACCTGTCTCAGGGTCCAGTGATGTTGGCAGCCGAGACCGATCGATCGCTCGGCTGCCGCCGCCATTCTCGGTGGGGGAATCAGGAAGAAAATTGGCTTCACTTCCCTACTGCGCATGCGCGAGTCACGCAGCGCAATGGGAATGGTCCGCGCTGTCTCTGGGACCCGTGTGTGTCCCAGCAGACAGCACGCCGAGACAGGAAACAGCATAGACTCCCGTGGGAGTCTATGCCCAGAAGTAGGTGCAAATACCTGTCTTAGACAGGTATCTGCACCCCCCCCCCCCCGAAAGGTGCCAACTATGACACCGGAGGGGGGGGTCCGATGAGCGGAAGTTCCACTTTAGGATGGAACCCAGCTTTAAGGTGCTGAAGCCATGTGGTTCTGGGTTACGGTCTAGAAGTTATGTTCTGACTCCATGGTCCTGGTCCTCCTGACCAGCCCCCAGAGGCCCTCATGGCCTGGGGTGCAGATCCATCCATTTTCGAGTCTTGGAACTGGCTAGTCCGAGGCACAGTAACTGGAAGGAAGATTCTAAGGTGGTCCAGTGGCGTCTCGAATTTTGGAGAGGCCCAGCAACTCGTCATGCAACCAGGGGAGGACTCTTCGGAAGAGGGCCACGCACGAGGCTGGCTGCTCGGTAAGAGCCTGGATGTTGAGCTGTATGGACACTAATGGAATCCACATTTCTTATGGTATCGTTGGCTGCAAGATACTGGTACTGCAAGAAAGTTCCTATTCCTATCCTTCTGTTCCTGTGAGAGGCTTTTTGTGTTTATCTAAAAGTTTGCATTCAAGTCTGTGGCAGAGACTTTGCCAAGTTGATTCATGTGTCGGTTGCTAAGTGTCTAAAACCAGGAGTTATCCGACGGTGGAAATATCCCAGCTGCGAGTGGCTACTCCCTGGATTACCTAGAGAGAGAGACATTTATTAAGTGTCAGCAGTTTCAGAGTGCCTGAGCTTCCATACCTATACCTTCTATTCCCAACTGAGAGACTGTGTTACTGTTCAACTTTTTAAGCAAATAAAAATTCCAAAAGGAATTCAAGTGTCGGTCTCTGTAGTTATTGGGCCATCAACCTCGGGAACCCCTAGACAAGGACGAGGATCTACAATGCGGAGGAGGTAAACGGTAAGCCCAAGAAAGCCAGGCGTTCCTTCGGGGGTCAGTGCTACACATGTTATACTTACCTCCTCTGTGCAGTGGTTTTGCATAGAGCAGCCTGGATCCACCTCTTCTCAGGTCCCTCTTTGGCACTCCTGGCCCCTCCCTCCTGTTAGTGCTCCCACAGCAAGCAGCTTGTAGGCTGCTATGGGGGCATCCGAGCCGAGCCGCAGATCCCTATGTCCATTCAGACATGGAGCCATGGCCTGGCCCTGCCCCCTTTCTCTACTCATTGGCTCACTGACTTTGGTGACAGCAGTGGGAGCCAATGGTGCCATGCTGCTGTCTCAGCCAATGAGGAGGGAGTCCCAGAAAGCTGAGTCTCTAGTGCAACATTGCTGGATAGAGACGGGGCTCCGGTAAGTATGAGGGGGGTTGAGGCCCACAGAAGGCTTTTTATCTTTGTCAGGAATCCGTCCGTTCTGCACGATCGGGTCTCCATTCGCGCACGCGCATTCGTGCCGCGAGTCGTCGTGGGCACGCGCGTCTCCGAGCGGGTGCACGTCGTTCGGATGTGCGCGCGGCACACGCACGCACGTGTGTGCGTTAGCGCTATTGGCGCCAGTGGCCCTTTTTAAAGGAACAGCTGCAGATGTTCTGTGCTGTTCGTCTGCAGCTTGTGCCTGAAGTAACCTGCTTATCTGCCTGCTACCTATCTGATACCTGACCCGGCTCCGTCTGACCTTGTTGACCTCTCCTGCTCCGACCCCGGCTTGTTTGACCCTTCTTGGACTGTTTTCCTGTTGCCGAACCTCTGCTTGTACCTGATACCTCTGCTGACTCCTGCTTACTTCTGTGTCTGCTACCTTCGCATCCAGAAGATCCATCCATCCTGATTCCACGGTCTGCAGTCTTCTCCTAGCTGCTTCCCTGCTACAGAGAGTTCCTGCTCCAGAGGATCCTCATCTACCCAGCACCTGCTGCTGCACCTGGCTGGACTCTCCTACCCCGCTGCGCTCCGGTATCCCTGTTCCCATTCCAGTGAGACCAGAACCAGAGCCGTAAGAGAGGTCCCCTTCCACTAAGTCAGACTCACCATCCGAAAACCTTAACAGTACGAACAGCCATGTCTGAGTCTGCGGAAGGGGCCTCCGCCATGAAGGAGATCTGCTCGCACCTTGCGGCCCTGACTCAAGCCGTGAAGTCCCTTCAGGAGGGTTACTCCAGGCTGGAGGAACGTGTTCAGCATCTGTCTACTTCCGGCCCTCCAGTCACCGCTCCTCAGCCTCCTCCTGTTCAGCCAGCCATTCAATCGGCCGTGATGATGCTTCCACCTGAACCTAGGGTTCCCACTCCAGAGAGGTTTTCCGGGGACCGCTCCAAGTTCCGGGCCTTTCGTAACGCCTGCCAGTTATACTTTGCTCTTCAGCCTAGGACTTTTTCTCTGGAGGCTACTAAGGTGGGCTTCGTTATCTCCCTTCTGCAAGGAGAGCCCCAGTCCTGGGCCCATCACCTTCTGGAAAATGACAGTCCTCTCACCCAGACCCTTTCTACCTTCTTCGAGGGGATGGCCCAGCTCTACGATGATCCCCAGCGGTCCGCCACCGCAGAATCTGCATTAACTGCGCTCCAGCAGGGCCGAAGGTCGGCAGAGGACTATGTCTCGGACTTTAGACGCTGGAGCGCAGATACCCAGTGGAACGAGTCGGCCCTAAGACATCAATTCCGCATGGACCTGTCAGAGGGCCTTAAGGATGAGTTGGCCCGTGTTGGAACCCCAGACTCTTTGGGGGACTTAATCGCTTTGGCCATTCGGATTGATAGGAGACTTCCTGAGCGTAGGGCGGAACGCTCCACCCAACCCCAAAGACCAGCCCGGATGACCGCCAGGACCCCTTCTTCAGCACCCTTCTTCACTCCTTCCCCTCAAGGGAGGCCTGCCAGTGTTGCCCAAGCTACTGAAGAACCCATGCAGCTCGGATTACTCCGGCCTACCCTGTCACCTGAAGAGCGAGCCCGCCGTCGGCAGATGAACTTGTGCCTATACTGTGGCGGCTCCGGACATTACGTGACCAACTGCCCTGTTAAGACACGTAAGTGCCTTTCTTCTGTGTCTCACAACCCTGTAACTCTGCCTTCCAACACTTTCCATGTTGCCCTTCTGCTCTCATTTCAGCTGCAGGGAAGAACGATTCACGTCAACGCTATCCTTGACTCAGGGGCCTGCGGCTGTTTCATCGACGCTGCCTTCACCAACCTGCACTCCATTCCTCTTCGGAAAAAGCCCCATGAACTTTCCATCTTCCTGGCTGATGGTTCACAAATTAAATCTGGCCGAGTCACCCAGGAGACTCTTCCACTACCAGCTACCACCTCCTGCCAACATACGGAACTGCTAACCCTAGACGTCATCTCATCACCACTTTTCCCTGTGATCCTAGGTATTCCGTGGCTGCAGGCACATAATCCCTCCGTCGACTGGTCTTCCGGGGAGGTGAGATTCCTCTCCCCTTACTGCCAGGATCACTGTCTTCCTGGAGCTTCTGTACAGCCCAGAACGTTCCTCTGTCTGGACCCAGACCAGGACTTGTGTCAGTTAGTTCCAGAGCCTTACCATGAGTTTCTGGATGTTTTCAGTAAACGGGGGGCTGATTCTCTTCCCCCACATCGCCCCTACGATTGTCCCATCGAGCTCCTTCCTGGGGCAGAAATCCCGTTCGGGCGTGTCTTCCCTTTGTCTGAGAAAGAGCAGGAAGCCCTGAAGGTCTATATCACCGAGAACCTTAAGAAGGGGTTCATCCGCCATTCCACATCTCCTGCCGGTGCCGGAATATTCTTCGTTACAAAGAAAGATCAGACCCTTCGACCCTGTGTGGATTACCGGGAGTTGAATAGAATCACGATTAAGAACCGTTATCCCCTACCACTGATTCCGGAGCTTTTTCAGAAACTAAGGTCAGCTACTATTTTCACTAAGTTGGACTTGAGGGGAGCTTACAATCTGGTCCGTATACGAGCAGGCGACGAGTGGAAGACTGCGTTTCGAACTCGTTTTGGGCACTACGAGTACTTAGTAATGCCCTTCGGACTTTGTAATGCCCCGTCCACTTTCCAGCACCTGATAAATGATGTTTTCCGGGACTTTCTGGACATTTTCGTCATTGTATACCTAGACGACATCCTAATCTTTTCCGGGTCCCTGGAACAGCATCGTGGGCACGCCAGCAGAGTGCTGCTTCGGCTCCGGCAACACAGACTTTACGCTAAGGCCGAGAAATGTAAATTTGAGCAGCAGGATATCCAATTTCTCGGCCTTGAAATCTCTCCAGCAGGCATCAAGATGGACCCGCAAAAGGTTTCTGCTGTTCTCGAATGGCCAGCCCCCACCGATAAAAAGGGGATCCAGCGCTTTGTGGGCTTCGCCAATTTTTATAGAAGATTCATTAAAGGGTTCTCGGCCATTATCGCCCCCATCACCCAGCTCACCAAACAAAATGTACGTTTTCATTGGGGACCTGAAGCACAGGCCGCCTTCAAGAAACTCAAGAACCTGTTCACCTCTGCTCCCGTTCTCAGCCACCCGGATCCGTCAAGACCCTATATCCTGGAGGTAGATGCTTCTGAGGTAGCAGTAGGGGCGGTGGTCTCCCAACGTCAAGGTAAAGATGACCTGATGCACCCCGTGGGGTTCTTTTCTCGCAAACTCTCTCCGGCAGAGAGAAATTATGATGTGGGGGACCGAGAGTTACTCGCCATCAAGTCTGCTTTGGAGGAGTGGAGATATTTACTGGAGGGGGCGGTACACCCCGTACTTATCTACACAGACCACAAGAACCTCGAGTACCTCCGTACCGCTAAACGTCTGAAACCTCGGCAGGCCCGCTGGGCCCTCTTTTTCTCTCGGTTCTGCTTTCATATTACCTACCGCCCCGGGTCAAGAAACGTAAAGCCGGATGCGCTTTCCCGCATGTTTGATAGCTCCAAGGACATCGCACCCCCTGATACCATCCTCCCTGCTAACACTTTTTTGCTCGTCCAGCCTGACCTTTTGTCCCTGTTAAAGAGAGCTTCCCTCGTATCCTCCTGCCCTCCAGGAGTTTCGCTCATTTCCAGAGAAGGGCTGCTTTGGAAGGACAATCTAATCTTTGTTCCGGAAGACGTCCGAATAAAGGTCTTGGGTCTCCTCCACGATCATCCTCTCGCCGGGCACTTTGGTGTCCGCAAGACTTTGGAGCTTGTACAGCGCTCCTTCTGGTGGCCAGGCATGAGGGAATACTGCAAGAAATATGTGAATTCCTGCCCCGTGTGTAGTCGGAATAAGGTCCCCAGAAACCGGGCCTGGGGTCTGCTTAAACCACTTCCCGTACCCAACCGCCCCTGGCGGATGATTACTATGGACTTTATTGTGGAACTCCCTCCTTCTGAGAACTGTACAGCCATCTTTGTGATTTGTGACCGTTTGTCTAAGATGGCCCATTTCTTACCCTTGAAGGGAACTCCCACCGCATCTGAGACGGCTCACATCTTCATCAAGGAGATAGTCAGGCTTCACGGGGTACCCTCCAATATTGTTTCCGATAGGGGGGTGCAGTTCACCTCTCGTTTTTGGAGAGCCTTATGTGAGACCCTGAAAATAGAATTGGCCTTGTCCTCCGCCTACCACCCGCAGACCAACGGACAAACGGAACGCACCAACCAAACCCTCGAGCAATACATTAGATGCTTTTCATCCTTTGTTCAGGACGATTGGGTTTCCCTTTTACCTTTGGCGGAATTCGCCTACAACAATGCCAGCCATGCTACCACTGGCCAATCCCCGTTTTTTGCTAATTTTGGTTTTAATCTGTCCTTTCTTCCTGATATTCTTTCAGAATCCCACGTTCCAGCGGTACAGGACACAGTATTTTTTCTTCAGCGGAATAACCAAATCCTACAAGAGACCATAACCAAGGCTCAGGCTGATAGCAAGAGAAACTTCGATCGGGGAAGAAGGGGAGAATTGATTCTTCAAGTCGGGGATCAGGTATGGCTTTCCACTTCTAACTTGAAATTAGCTTGCCCCTCTAAGAAGTTGGCACCCAAATTTCTGGGTCCATTTCCAGTTAAGAGGAGGATTAATGAAGTGTCATATGAACTGTCCTTACCGGTTTCCATGAAAATACACCCAGTCTTCCATGTAGCTCTGCTTAAGCCTGCCGTACCTGATCCTTTTCCCGGTAGAGGAACAAGTCCACCTGACCCTGTGTTGATTGATGGCAATGAGGAATATGAAGTGGAGGCCATTCTGGATTTCAGAAGACGTCGTGGACAAGGTCAGTTTTTAATTAAATGGAAGGGCTATGGTCCGGAAAATAATTCATGGGAACCTGCTACTAACCTACATGCAGATAGATTAATTCAGGCCTTTTTTGCTGCACACCCTGAAAAGAGAGTCGTTAGGGGCACCCGGAGGTTGCCCCTTGTGGGGGGGCAATGTCAGGAATCCGTCCGTTCTGCACGATCGGGTCTCCGTTCGCGCACGCGCATTCGTGCCGCGAGTCGTCGTGGGCACGCGCGTTTTCGGACGCGAGCGGGTGCACGTCGTTCGGATGTGCGCGCGGCGCACGCACGTGTGTGCGTTAGCGCTATTGGCGCCAGTGGCCCTTTTTAAAGGAACAGCTGCAGATGTTCTGTGCTGTTCGTCTGCAGCTTGTGCCTGAAGTAACCTGCTTATCTGCCTGCTACCTATCTGATACCTGACCCGGCTCCGTCTGACCTTGTTGACCTCTCCTGCTCCGACCCCGGCTTGTTTGACCCTTCTTGGACTGTTTTCCTGTTGCCGAACCTCTGCTTGTACCTGATACCTCTGCTGACTCCTGCTTACTTCTGTGTCTGCTACCTTCGCATCCAGAAGATCCATCCATCCTGATTCCACGGTCTGCAGTCTTCTCCTAGCTGCTTCCCTGCTACAGAGAGTTCCTGCTCCAGAGGATCCTCATCTACCCAGCACCTGCTGCTGCACCTGGCTGGACTCTCCTACCCCGCTGCGCTCCGGTCTCCCTGTTCCCATTCCAGTGAGACCAGAACCAGAGCCGTAAGAGAGGTCCCCTTCCACTAAGTCAGACTCACCATCCGAAAACCTTAAAGCGGAGGTCCACCCTAAAATGGACATCCGCTCATCGGAATCCCCCCCCCTCCGGCGCCACAATCGGCACCTTTCAGGGGGGAGGGGGGTGCAGTTACCTGGATAATCCAGGTAACTGCACCCACTTCCGGGCTAGCTCTCTGCGGAAAGGGGCGTACGTTACGCCCCTTTCCGCAAGCGCCCGCCCCCTTCAGCAAGTGCCCCGCTGCCTGCTGGGAAACACACAGCTCCTAGAGGCAGCGGGGACTGTACGGATTGCGCCGCGCGCCTCGCGCATGCGCAGTAGGGAACCGGGAAATGAAGCCAAAAGGCTCCATTTCCTGATTCCCATACCCAAGATGGCAGCGGCAGGACCTGACAGACGAGCGAGCGATCGGCTTCGGGTGCCGACATCGCGGGCGCGCTGGACAGGTAAGTGTCACTATTTAAAAGTCAGCAGCTGCAGTATTTGTAGCTGCTGGCTTTTAAAAAAAAAAAAAAAAACGCGGAGTCCCGGTGGACTCCCGCTTTAACAATCTTAATGTGTAGAATGCCCTGTATTGGGCTGACAACAAATCCCATTTTTGTGGATGGAGTGGTGTCAGCCCTGGCCAGTTATCATTTTGCAAAAGTACATAACCAGGCCACAAGATAAAAGCTAATCATTTCATAGTCCAAAATAAAAACTAGGAACCCTCTTTGAGACAACACAGGAAGTGATGCGTATGCCTGGAGGCCGCGATGACCGACGGGCACCCATGATTGCTTGTGACAGAGCAGGAACATGGATCTGTGTGTATAAACACACAGATCCACATCCTGTCAGGGGAGAGGAGACAGATCGTGTGTTCCTAGTATATAGGAACACCAATCTGTCTCCTCCCCTAGTCTTTTTTTGTTTATAGCGCAAAAAAAATTAAAATCGCAGAGGTGATCAAATACCACCAAAAGAAAGCTCTATTTTTGGGGAATTTTTTTTTAAGATTTGGGTACAGTGTTGCATGACTGCGCAATTGTCATTCGAAATGTCACAGCACTGAAAGCTGAAAATTGGCCTGGGCAGGAAGGGGGTGAAAAGGCCCTGTATTGAAGTCGTTAATTGTGTTTAGATTTACATATGACCAAATGTAACACACAGACATGGATCTGTGTGTGTAAACACACAGATCCATGTCCTGTCAGGGGAGAGGAGACAGATTGTGTGTTCCTAGTATATAGGAACACCAATCGGTCTCCTCCCCTAGTCTTTTTTTGTTTATAGCGCAAAATTAAAAAAAATTAAAATTGCAGAGGTGATAAAATACCACCAAAAGAAAGCTCTATTTTTGGGGAAAAAAATTGTAAAAATTTGGGTACAGTGTTGCATGACTGTCATTCAAAATGTTACAGCGCTGAAAGCTGAAAATTGGCCTGGGCAGGAAGGGGGTGAAAAGGCCCTATGTTGAAGTCGTTAATTGTGTTTAGATTTGCATACGACCAAATGTAATCATAGGACCTAAAATAGATTGTATGAAACACTGATTGGATACCCCAGGCATTTTTAATTAGCACTTAGCACATCGTAGAGCTGGTCATACATATCAGTCTTCCTTATATCAATGTGAATAACTTTTTGCTTGTAAGAGATTTTCCTTTTTGTACCATTTAACCTAATTTTACTAGATACAGGTTATAGATTGATCATACAATTAAGCTAGCCACATACTTTACATCACTGCATAGTGTACATTGTACAGTGTACTAAATATAGGTTTAAAAAGTATAAAACAAAAAAAACGTTTTACGCTAAAATTATTTTTTTATTAGTAGGTTAAACTGGCTCTATACGATCGGCTGGTTCAGCAGTGATCATTGTATTCTAACGGCTCGGAAACCTCCAGCTGTCAGAATAAAAAAGGTGCTGCAGGAGGGAATCCCCCATCAACACTGACTGTGTTGGTGGGGGAATCAAGCAATTTTATTTCCTTCAACCAGTGGAAAGAAAATTGCATAATGTATGGCCTGCCTTATACCATTATATTCTAACATATTGTTAAATGACAAATGCATTTATTTTATAATACTGACTTGATATAAGTGAATTAGTAACTTATATGGACCAATCAGAATAATTTTCCTTAATTAACCAACTGAAATTACTGTCTTGAGTTAAATACAATGTGACAGCTAAAATGGTTAGTGATAGTCAGTTGCCTAAATATAGATATACTGTAGATAGATACCTATTTATACAAAGAGGGGAATAGGATGGGGCAAAGCGAGCCAGGTGCGCCGGGGTATAATACCACCGGTATAACACCTTATATGCATTTTCCAGAATTACTACGTTGCGTGAGCAGTTGGATATGGCTAGGGTCATTGCCCGCCAGTCCTCCGGATCCAGCTTCCTCCCAAACTCCCTCTCCCATTGCAAATGATAAGTCCGCACTGGAGGTCTCCTCTTAGAGATCAGAGCTGAGTAAATCATAGATATCAGACCAGGAGAATGGGGCCTGGATCTGCAGATGCTCTCAAACGGTGTCAACCTGTAAGGGGCGTCCCGCGATTTAAGGAGACTCTGGAGGAAATGACGGATCTGCAGATATCTGTAATATTCTCGTAGCGGCAGGTCATGCGACGAGCGCAGAACATCATATGTTAAGATCCTAGTGGGAGTAAGCAAGGAATGTATGTCGCCAAATCCATTAATGGTCCACCACTTGAATTGCGCTGGGTGATCAAGACCCGGAGGGAAAAGCGGGCAACGCAAAAGACGCAACAGTGGGAGATGGGGAGAAGCCAGCCCCGCTGAGTACTTCACCGAGTCCCAAACTCTCAGCGTATGAATCATACAAGGCCCCGTTATCTTAGGGCGATGTACAGGTGGGAGCCATGGTAATGAAGAGATTGGGATGGGGTCAGTCTCAAGCAGATCAATAGCCGCCCATAGCGGGAGTTGATACATCTCATGGAGGTGAGAGAGCGGAGCAATGGTGGCAGCTACATAGTAGTCTCTTATATTGTAAATAACTTTTCAGTGCTTTGTATCATTGCTGACAGCTGAAGTGAAAACTATTGCGTTAGGTATCGGTAATTGGTATTGGCGTGTACTAAAACAAAAGTATCTGTACTTGTACTCGTAAAAAAAAATGGTATTGGTGCATCCCTAACAACAACACATGTGAAGAAGTAACAAATGCTACTAGGCCTATGGTCCCTGAGGGGCACAATGAACCGTATTTATCTGTCCTTCATGGTATTAACTGAAACAGCTCACCCTGTATCTAATAGAGGGCATTGTTATAATTATAAGTCTGTAAAATTCCAGAAGGCATTTGTGTGTTTTCTAGGTGTAATTAATGTACAATTCATGGCTAATATAACAACACCCTTTAGTCCAATCATCTATCCATTTAAAATTCATAAAATGTATTATTAAATGCTGATAGTATAAATACCTTAAGGGCCCATTCTTACCTTTGCAGTGCAATGTGTACTGTTTAGGCAGATTTATTGGAGAGCTTAAGCATAAGAAACACATTGCCAGTGTAGTGATCCAAATTCTAATTCCAGTGAACAGAATGGAGGTAGGGAGAGGACACAGCATGCTTTCTGTGAACAGTGGTGTCACCATTTGGCTTTATAGTGGAAGAGGAGTGCATGAATTGCAAAAAAACTGAATTATTTATATTTCAAATGTATATTTCTCTGCTTAAACACACTTACACGATGGCTCTCTTGCACAGGGTCACGTAGCTAGTATGGGATCCTACACTTCTGGGTAGTGGTTACGCGCATGCCGCCAGTGCTCCACTTGTGCTGTTATTAGAACCTCGCTGATCGGCGAGGAGGAAGACAGGACAGAGCTCTGTCCTGTCAGCAAGGATGTGCTGGTTTTTGTTTCCTTGCTAAGCAGGGTGAAAGCCCCACATAAACACTGGTTAGACACATATTTAACTCTTTGACCACCCTAGATGTTTAACCCCTTCTCAGTCACTGTCACAGTGGCAGTGTGTAGCACTGATCACTGTATTAGTGTCACTTGTTCCCACAAAGTGCTAAAATTGTCAATTAGTGTCAGATTCTCTGCCACAATATCAGAGTTCTGCTACAAGCTGCTGATTGTCTCTATTACTAATATAAAAAAAATCCTGTGTGTGTGTGTGTATATATATATATATATACAGTATATGTATATATATATACCATAGTTTACAGACACTGTAACTTTTGCGCAAACCAATCAATATATGCTTATTGGGATTTGTTTGACAAAAATATGTAGCAGAATACATGTTGGTGAAAATTTATGAAGCAATTAGATTTTTTTTTTATTGGATATGCTTTATAGCAGAAAGTAAAACAATATTGTTCTTTTTCAGATTTTTTTGTTAATAGCGCAAAAAATAAAGAAAACTCAGGGGTGATTAAATACCACCAAAAGATGGCTCTATTTGTGGGTAAAAAAATATATAAATTTCATTCATGTACAGCGTTGCATGACCACACAATTGTCAGGTAAAGTAACTCAGTGCCTTATAGCAAAAAATGGCCTAATCATGAAGGGGGGTAAATCTTCCTGAGTGCAAACAGCAAGGGAACATTGTTGAATCTTAAGCCCCATACACACTATCAGATTTTCTGCTGATTTTTTGCTTCAGATTTACCAAAACCATATAATATGAGGTCAAACCTTAGGAGTTTCAATGTGTATGCAATCAGGCAGGCCCTTGCACTACATGGTTTTGGTAAATCTGAAGGAAAAAATCAGCAGAAAATCTGGTAGTGTGTGTGGGGCTTTAGTTCATATTTTGCATTGAGATCCATAAAGGATAAACTACTGCTCTAACTGGTTGTTTACCATTTCATTTTCTGGCATGACTACTCTAAAACCAATGTCAGCATAACAGTATACAGAACCTGTTGCTGGTTACAAATGATGATGTTTATTAATATTATCATTACAGGGGTTTTAGTCTTCACTATGCTATAAAAACATACTCATCAATATTCATTAGGAAGAATATTGGAACTGTTAAACTACAGTACAGTGCCTTGTATTTGTATAAAAAAGAGTTTTGCTTCACCTGGGGCTCCCACGCAGGCAGGTTAAAGAGCTGTGGGGTGCCTATGCCATATGGAAGAAACTGGGTTTTTAGTTTCCTAGACTGGTTAAACAGGATTGGGTTCAGCAGTCTGGAGGCTTGGTAGAGATTTCGAAGGGATGAAGTCTCCAATCCTGGGTTCAAGTTTTTCCAGCAACCAGCACATGTTGATTGTGCCGGTGCATGCAGGATTTTTGTGAGGGAGTTGACTACAATTCGGGACTCCATCGTCCCCAGGAGATAATGTGGATGCAATGGAGCAGAGAGGTGCATGTGTGCACAGTAGTCTGAGTTGTGAAGATTGCCTGCAAGGCAATCAGACAAGGGCCTAAAGTCTGTGGGGGCAGAGTAGCCATGCTATAAGACCATACCTGGAGTCTGAAAGGGAAGTATTTTGTTGTGTCTATGGAACAGAGATGTTGAAAATCCTTGTATGTTTTTTTTTTTTAACTGTATATTAATAAAAGCAGGCAAAACAACCCGAAAATGTATATTTTCTGAGTGGGTTGTTCCTTGAAATTGCAACATTTGATTTAATTTCATGTCTAATTTAGGTCAGTTGTTTCAACACTGCATCCAGAACTCAAGCCACTGTAATTCCATCTGTAGATTTAGTTATAGATTAGCTATACACTCTAGGTTTGGGATTGGCAATCCGAAGCAATGCAATCTACTTGTGGAAATTGGGCATATGATGGGAAGATCATGATTGGATTTTGCTGCTTGTACCACCTCAAAAAAAAAGTTCACTGCACCCAGATAAGTTTTCCATATTGTACACATAGATTTCCACATCTCCAAGGTTGTCTCCCCCTTCTCTAGAAATTGGGAAGTGTTGGTCTTTGGGTGGGATTAAAGTGCTGGAAGTGTACTCTGACAACATATCCTAGATAAAGGCTTAAATGTTTGTTATTCCAGATATAAAAGTCTATATAACTTTAGAACTAAACTAATTAAAATGAAAAATTTCTCTGGAGGTTATTTTTTGTTTTATCTCTATTCTTTAAAAATAATTTTTAATTTTTAATTGGTTAAAAAATATAGAGTTCATTGGCTTATTGAGAAATATCTATTTATTTCTTTTGATTTTTCTACTGTCCAGACTGGCCCCCGTCTGTGCTCCCTTTGCTGCATGTTCGGCTATCTGATCCGGTGCCTGTGCACTTCCCTTTTTTATAATATCTGGATGGTCTCTTTCTGCAGGAAATATAGTTGTGGAGTAAGGGTAAGCACACCTCTCTACTTAAAGCTCTGGTCATATTTACATTTATATATTATAAAAATTATTTTTGGTTTGATTTTGTATTTTGAATGCATTTTGTTATTAATTTATCTATCTTTATGTCATTTATTTGTTAGCTTGTATATCCCCTGAGGAAGCTGTTGCGAAACATGTCGGGATAAGTGATTACAAGCACCTTAACTGAACTACTATATGGACCTCATGTTATATGTAACATCCTTGTATATTTAATAAGGCTGGTTTTGTTTTATTGAATTGTTATAATAAATATATTTTTAATATTTTTCTAAAAAACATTTCTCTTTATCTTGTTAATTATAATATCGCACTGTTAATGTCCCATCCTCCCTGTATTTGGGATCCTTCCCCCAAAAAATTCTGAATATATCCAAGCTGTTCTGCTAGGGGGCTTCCAAATGTGTCAAACCTAGTCCTTCCTGAGATTTTTTAGTTTATGTAATAGTGAGCTTTATTATTTACCATCAATTATATTCCAGGTAATTATTTTATCAGCAGTAAACTTACTATAGATTTTCAAGAAACACCTATAGAAATCTTAGCAGCTACTGGAAATGTAAACAATTTGTGGGAAATCTCAAAGATATCCTGTAATGGTCTGATTAGGAGGACTTTAGTTTTTGATGCATAAAAATGAATCTGCATAATAAAGTGTATAAAGAGTAGAGCCATATCCAAAACCTGTTCATTTTTTGGCAATTCCACTATATGATGTACATGGTCCCCTTCTGCCCATAAACTTTAAAGCCACCGTGCAGCCTGTTTTTGTCAAAGAAACGTTTGGAAAGACTTTTGTCATTTTGGCTGATATTTTGCTGATTTATAAATTCCCAGAAAATAAGTTACTTTCCATTTTTAACGTTTTTAATCAGGTATGAAAACACTAACTGGTGATACTTTATGCATTAAACTCTACATGCCTTAAATGTTGTAGTATTTTTTTACTACAAAGAGTACAAGTGTGACATAAACATGTGTACATGCTTAGTACTGTGTACAGTGGAAATCTCAACAGTATTATTTCACATACATCACATATGGATCATACCAAAATTATAACAGTGGAGACCATGTCCAATGTCAAGGAATATCACTGCAAAGCATGTCTAAAATCAAGCAGAGGAATAGTGTACTATGGTGAACTAT
This sequence comes from Lithobates pipiens, assembly GCF_037356315.1. Classification (NCBI taxonomy): domain Eukaryota; kingdom Metazoa; phylum Chordata; class Amphibia; order Anura; family Ranidae; genus Lithobates; species Lithobates pipiens. The sequence goes on along the minus strand of NW_027507764.1, from coordinate 456,463,478 downwards.
TAGTTTGTTATTGAACTGTGTCTACCTTCTGCACATTTGATAGGAAGATCAATGACCACTCACAGTATGCTAACAAAGTTGCTGCAGATTGTGTGGCAGTGGCGGTGATGTCAGCCTGAGATAGAAAGTGCTTTTTCTGGTAGGACCTTGGGATGAGATACTTTACAACAATTTTACAAAAATGGCTTACTTAAGAAAATGTGAAAATTGTGCTTAAGATGGGCAATATATTAGTTGTATGTTAAAAGCCCAACTCCAGACAAAACTTTTTTTTACACTATCTGGCCAACAGGTATGGTCATATAGTGTAGACAGTATAAGCAATGATTGCGTTGGGGTTGTTAACAGGTGCATAATACCAAACACATGTAGTCTCCCGCACATAGCCCTGACCTCAAGCCTTTCAGAACATCATTGGAATGAATTGTAACAAAGATTTCAAACTAGTTCTTTTTGTACAGCATCAGAATCTGGTCTCCCAAACGCTTTTTTTTATTAGGATGATTAGGATGATTGGCACACATTCTTACAGACCTACTCCAAAAGCTGCAAACAGGGGCAAATAATCCTATAATAACACCAAGGACTTTGAGATGGGTTGTCCAACAAGCTCATATAGCTGTGATGGTCAGGTACTAACACACTTTTAGAGACATACAGGCATACAGGCATACCCCACTTTTAAAGTGGAGGGCCACCCTGAAAAAAATATATAAAAAATTACAAAAAAATCTAAAAAAAAAAATGAAAATTTTTCTTTTTTTTTTACTTACCAGAAGTGCCTGTTGCTAGGCACATAATCCTAATCTTCCTCTTCCTCCTCCGCGGAGATCTTCTTTCTTCTCTCCTCCTTGCGGCGTCTTCTGGGTAATGGGTCGCGCTGTGTTCTGGGAACTGTGTGTTCCAGAACACAGTGCGTCCCATTCACAAAGCGCTGCGTGACTCGCGCATGCGCAGTAGGAAACGGGCAGTGAAGCCATAAGGCTCCACTGCCTGTTTCCCTTACAAGGAATGGCGGCGCCGGGACCCGAGAGCCGAGGGACGGGTCGGCCTTGGGCGGCTGACATCGCGGGCGCCCTGGACAGGTAAGTGGGCTGATTAAGTCAGCAGCTGCAGTGTTTGCAGCTGCTGACTTTTTTTTTTTTTTTTTTAAACGGTCCTCCGCTTTAAGTACACAATGGGGTTTATTGTAATGTGTTTTGGATAGAGATTAACATGGTTAGAATCGATATAAGGTTTTTATTGTTGTGTGACCTCATTAAGGGACTTTCCCTTAAAGCAGTGGTTCTCAACTCCTGCCCTCAGGACCCACTACCAGGCCAGATTTTAAGTATTACCTTGGGGAGATGCAGACTAGAATACTGCAATCACTGAGCAGCAATTTATATCACCCGTGATGTTTTTCAGTTATCTTGCAAACCTGGCCTGTTAGTGGGTCCTGAGGACAGGAGCTGAGAACCACTGCCTTAAAGTGGTTGTTAAGCCACTCTAACCTGTATACACCATTAGCACTGCTTCCTATTGTAGTGTCCTCCTCTGTATGTGATTTATAAATATAAATGCTGCAAATACCTAATTTCACTGCCGAGATTGCGATCACATGACCAGCCAGCTTCCTCCTTTCATCCTCTGAGAGATGCAGCGGGCGGAGCTGAGATTCCTCTGCTGATGTCAGTCTGGAGGAGAGAGCTGACTGGTCATGTGATTGCAATATCGGCTCTTAAATTAGGTATTTACAGCATTTATATTTAGAAATAATTCACAGATTAGGACCCTGCAATAGGATGAAGTACTGATGGTGTATACAGGTTAGTGTTATGAGAGCAGCAGGAGGGGGGAGGGGCGGCTCATACACAGACAGAGAGGGGAGGAGGACAAAGGAGCAGAGAGGAGACAGATAGCAGGCAGCTGATGACAGAGGCACATATACTGACCACAGTGTCTGGTCTCAGCAGCCATGATACGTTATGGTCAGTTTACAGAGGGTTGGGGAGAAACTGGCAGGATCAGCCAGGTTTTTTAGGTGTTACAGGGGGCCAAATAACACAGGACAAGCACTGTGTCATACAACATGCTTTAACCACCTCCCACCCAGCCACTGCACATATACGGCCAGGTGGGAGCTTCCTCCTTCTGAGTGGATGTTCAGAAACAACCCTCAGAAGGAGGGGGATTGCGCAGGTGCGTGCCGGTGCAGTGGCGCTATCCTGATGCGCTCGTGTCACCCGGACATGGCACATCTTCGATTGGCAGGAGGGCTCTGTGATTGGCCCTCCTGATCACATGACCGCTGTGTGCAATCACAGCCATCATTTGATGTAAATAGAGAGCTGGTTGCTAGGTGATCGGCTGTCCTCTCCTCACATGGAAGTGAGGAAAGGAGAGCAAATCGCTGCGGCCAGCCGGTAATCTGAGCATGAGCTGTTTTTTACAGCTTTTTACACACTGATCACAGGCCCAGCGTCCCCACACAGTGTAAACACACAATGTCCCCAAAACACTGTCCCCACACACATGCCCCCACACGGTAAAAACACCTGTCCCACATATGTAACAGTAAAATCATATGTCCCAATGATCATCTGCACACATATGTCCATGATCATCTGTACACATCTGTACATGATCACTTGCATACATCTGTCCGTGTATCCATCCATGAAACCAATTATTATACACTTAATGGGTTTCTTTTTACCAAAGACATGTAGCAGAATACATTTTGGCTTAAATTTATAGCAAAATTTGATTTTATTGTATTTCTTTTAAAACAGAAAGTAGAAAATATTTTTTTTCAAAATTTCCGGCCTTTTTTTCGCTTATATCGCAAAAAATAAAAAAAATGATTTATGAATAAATACCAGCAAAAGAAAGCTCTATTTTTATGAACAAAATTATAAAAAATTTATTTGGGTACAGTGTTGCATGTTCGCACAATTCTTATTGAAACTGCAAGAGTGCTCAAAGCTGAAAATTGGCCAGGGAAGGAAGGGGGTGAAAGTGTCCAGTATTGAAGTGGTTAAAGGAGCAGGATCAATTTTTTTGGGGGGTTAACAAACACTTTAAAGTGTATATAAGCGGCAACAATACATTTCAATCTGCTTCTGAGAACTTCTTGCACCCTCGGCAACTGGGCTGTTTTCAGTTAGCTTGCCCTTGTTATGGAGAGGAGATAGAGAGAGGTGTTATGTAGTCGTAAAATAGTATTATGTACACCTAATACACTCCCTGTCCTTGGTTTAAGGAAATACATTTTCAACGTGTATGGCCTGCTTTAGTGACAGGATTACAATATTAAAATTAAGAGAAAAAAAAGTGTGAAAAAAATTGTTAATACAACCACCACATCTAAGGACTGGTAAGCTTGTCGGTTTTTGTTCCTGAGTTTAGATATTCTAATGCCCAGTACACACAATCGGAATTTCCGTCAGAAAAATCTTGGATGGATTTTCTGACGAAATTACGCTCAAGCTTGGCTTGCATACACACTGTCACACAAAAGTTCTCTGAACTCTATACCGCCAAGAAGGCAATGACGTACAACACTACGCTGAGAAAATGAAGTTCAATGCTTCCAAGCATGCGTCGAATTGTTTCCGAGCATGTGTAGTAATTTTGCGCATCGGAATTATTACAGACGATCGGAATTTCCAATCGGAACTTTTTCCAACCGAAAAATAGAGAACCTGGAATTCCGCCAGCAAAAGTCAGATGGAGAATACCCACGGTCGCAATTTCCGACCAAAAGCTCTCATCGGACTTTTGCTGGCGGAATTTCTGCTTGTGTGTATGGGGCACTACTGTGTAGTTACCTGGAAAGGAATTAAGGGGTGTGTTTCCAACAGGCAGTGTTAATTTAATCGACTAAAACATTTTAGTCGACTAAATGAATACTATTTTAGTCAACTAAAATACGACTAAAACAATTGGGATGACTAAAATACAAATAAAACTAAAAGCCATTTTAGTCAAAAGACTAAAATGAGAAAAAAACTAAAATGCCATTTTAGTCAAAAGACTATGACTAAAGCTAAATTGCATTTACTGAAATGTACTTGAGATTTTATTAGACTAAAATGTACTTTAGATTTAGTCGACTAAATACAACTAAAACTAAAACAATTGCAGAAGACTAAAATGGAACTAAAACTAAAATGGCATTTTAGTCCTAAGCCCTTGTACACACGATCGGAGATTCAGACGGAATGTGTCCGATCGGAGTGTTTTGTCGGATATTCCGACTGTGTGTGGTCTGCATCGGACTCTTTCCATCGGAATATCCGTCTGACCAAATTTTCCAACTTGCCGGAAATATTTTCCGACAAAATGCTCCGATCGGACATACTCCGTTCATGTATAGAGAATTCCGATCGGACAAAGTTCCACGCATGCTCAGATCAAATTCCTACATCAAAGCTATTGGCTGCTAGCGTGAACGTAGTCCCGTCGTAACGAAATAACGTCATCACGTTCTGAACGATCGGATTTTCCGACAACTTCGTCCGACCGTGTGTATGCAACAGTTTCGGACAAAATCCGTCAGACAAAATCCGACAGATTTGGTTGTTGGAATCTCCAACCGTGTGTACAAGGGCTAAGACTAAAATTAACACTGCAAACAGGAACCATCCCCTAGTTGCTCCAGCACTCTGCAATTGGCTGTATATCAGTCTCGAATGTACTAGAGATATCTTTATGATTATGCTTCCAACAGGTATAAGTGTAGCAAAAAATAAATAAAAATCTGGGGAAAACACATAATAAAGCTTTAAAAAAAATATAGGACAAGTTCACCTACACATCCAATTCAAACTGGTGTATATAGAAACATTTCCAAAGTTGATTAGACATTTAATATGTCACAATTACCAAAAATATTAACCACAACATAAGTCATCATCTCTGAGCTCATATGTTCTTCCCATGTTTAGCGTACGTATGCATGTGCTTGCATGCAGTGTATGTTTGTAGTATGGCCATTCAACTTCAGACAAGCTCAGAGCAGGGACTGACATGAATAGTAAATGTGATTAAATAATATAATTTAAGTGAATAATATAAATAATTACATTAATGTTTGAGATGAAACCGGAGCACATGACAAATATCAACGATCAGGTATCAGAACCATTTAAAATTCAGATGTAAATTATTTGGGACATATATTAGAAAGGCCCTGAGCAGCATGTCCTACCTAAATCCATGACATTCAATCCCTGTAATTAAAATTTATATTTTTACCATCCTGTGGTGAGATAGCATAGTATTTATTATCCTGAGCTAAATATATATGTAATATATGTATAAGACACTTCGATCTTTTAAGATCTATGTGATGTAAAATAAATGGACTTTGGCTCTGCACTCTTTTCCTTTTACCTAGTGATGAAGAAAATGCAAGGATGAAACTGGTAATTAAAACAGCGTGTTCCCTTCCAACTAGTACAATATCTCTAGGATTGAACTTCTAACCTGACATAAATATATTGCATATTGTAACCTGTTTCTCCTGATTATTAACCTTCAGCATGGCAACCCATAAATCATCAGTGAAACAGCTGGCGTTCAGCATTGCCCCAAAGGTGTATGATTATGATCGTTTTATATATATCTTGCTATGCAGACATGAAAAATGCATTGAAGAGTGTGCTACTCTAGGACTTATTATAATGAATTTTCACTAAAACATAGATCATGCTTAAAACTGGTGTCCGCTGATTATAATTCAGCCATTTATATTTCCCTGAATTACCTTGTCTCTCTCCACCATTTTTCTCTGTAGTAGGCAAAAAAGTGTGATTACCATGGTCAGCTATGGGCACAATAGAAATTAATTTATTCTTGTTTTGGGATCATTTGGGCAAATGTCTATAATGAGTATGATATGATTCACCTTCAGCCCAGCAAAATTGGCAAGTTAATGTGGAAAGGAAGCCTCTAATTTGTTAAAGGCATACGTACCTAAAATAAAAGGGTGTCTAGCCCAGGAAAGGCAGATTGTGCTTTATCTTTTGGAAGGTTTCTCCCCAATTTCTTTCTTTCTTTTGATAGGTCTCAGACTGAACAGGAAGGCCCTCAATGGGCACCCAGACAGAAATTAAAATAAATGTTCTAGTAAACTGTGGAAGATTTATAACCGTTGTCAGAATTTTAATGTTATCTGTTTTCCAATTAGGCAACATTCCACTCACATCCCTTCCAAGTGACAAACAGAAAAGGATGGAAATCTCTGCTATGGGAATAAAAATAAAAACTAAAAATTGTAATAAACTGACATTTTTTCCATAAAATACTGTTTTCTCCCCTCTATAATCCCCTTTTTTTGTATCACTGTACAGCCTTTTAAGGTGGCTATAGACGGTTAGAATCTCGGCAGGTTCCCGCAGGGACCGTCCAAAATTCGAATCATGTATGGGCAGGCTGAATGTACCCAAGTTGAGCAATACCAGGAAGGTGAAGGACAGGGAAGAAGGCGGAATATACCTTCTGATTATTTCCCATTGGGTCTCAGAGGAGCAAAAGCATGTTCTGACCACACTTAACTGTATATTCACATTTATTAAGGTGAGAAGACATCTGATGGGATGGGGACAACATGGAAGTCTGGAATATGAGCACTGGTGAAATGAGCATATGAGCTCTGGAGATATTAAGAGAAGACACATAAGTGAAGAAGTTTGTAATTGATGTGGACTGTATATGAGATATAACAGCAGGGATTTCACATAAGTGTGATTAACATAAAAAGGACTTTAAACACGGTTTTATGGTGGTGGGATATCCAAATGAATGACATTAGAGTGATGATTATTGCTAATTTATGCACATTTATATGAAATTTAGCCCCTGTTAAAAATCGTCGCGATTTGACATGTCAAATCGCATACCAAATCGCAGCCTATTGTCACCAATCGGTGTGACGCCGACTTTGCAGCACCGCACCGATTTCCAAAAGTAGTTCCTGCACTACTTTTCACAATTTCTGGGGGTGATTTCAATAGACATCTGTGCATGAACCCACATAGATATCTCTCAAATCACCCCTGGACTTGCACTGAAAAGCGGGTTTGAAATTGTGCGAGTTGAGCTGAACTTGCATGATTTCAAACCCACGTTTAGTGTGAACAAGGGCTTATATAGTTTTGTGTTCACTAGATAGTATATGTATAATACATATGCATATGGGAATGTGTTAGGTGCAAGCAGCTTTTGTTTCAGATTTTTTTTTTCACATAGCAGCTCACAAGGTTTTACACATATTGGTAAAACCAGCCTGTCAGATTTTACATGCGATTATTGCTAGCGGCTATTATAGTCATTCTCCCGCCAGAGATGGCGGTGTTGATGGGGGAATCAAGCAGATTTTTCCCTACAACTCTTGATTGCAGGAAAGAAAATCGCTCCATCTATGACCGGCTTTACAGCCATTTCTAGATTACATGCATGCACCCCAGAAGCAGCTTTCTGACAATAGTGGACAGTAGACAGCTCAATGCCTGTACAATATGTGCCTGCATAGTCTCTTGTAGACTTGTAATTTCTATCAAGGGAACCTCTGACATGGTGACAACTCAGTAGCAGAAATGGGAGAGAGTTGTCACAACAAAACAAGAAGTGCTTGAACAAGGACCTTCATGGCAGGATTATTGCTATTTTCAAAACTAAGAAAATCTGTGTAACTAACAAAAAAATGTCTGGATTGGTCTTTAAAGATAATAAAGTAATGATAGTTAGTGACCTTGGAAAAACTACGTACCCTGAAAAAAGTAATTGTAACAGAATATGTTGATATATTCATTAGCTCATATTTATGTCAGTATTAAAACAAAGAGTTGTAATCCACTATATATTTCTCTTCTACAAAAAACAAACTGTATTAAGAATTAAAGGAGTTGTAAAGGCAAAGGTTTTTTTTTTATCTCAATGCATTCTATGCATTAAGATAAAAGGCCTTCTGTGTGTAGCAGCCCTCCTAATACTTACCTGAGGTCCCTTTCTGTCCAGCGATGTCCATGAGTGTCTCAGCCTTCCGAGATTCTCCCTCTTGATTGGCTAAGAAACAGCAGCAGCGCCATTGGCTGCCGCTGCTTTCAAACAAAGCAGCGGCGGTGCATCCATAAAGGAGGCAGGAGCGCCACCCCCCCTCCTGTCACTTGCTCTCTCACATAGATAGATTCATGCATTGCATGAATCTATCTATAGGTCGCAGCTCTTGCCCCCTATTCATTTGCCCGGACCCTTGTGGGCATATGAATTTCAGCGGCGGGGTTTCTTCGGAAGTGCATGATTAGAGCCATAGGCTCTAATAGGCTTCCTGATTAGAGCCATGAGCTCTAATAGGCTTCCAAAAGGGTAACCAGAGGGCGCACTGCTGTGCGTTCACTGATTACTCATTGGTGTGTTAGGGAACTGAATACATTGCTTCCCTAACACTGACTCGCCTCTCAGCAAATCAGGTTGCTCAGGTCTGGTTATCTGTCACCTGATTGCCTGAAACAACAGGCGCTGCTATTGGACACTTGATGAGAGAAGAGTATAGGAGAAGAAATGCAGGAGATGCATGAAGAACACCGCTCGTCGGGCGGGGGCACACTGTCACACTGGCAGCATTTGGCACACTGGCAGCATTTGGCACATTGTCACACAGGAACACTGGCAGAATTCGGCACTGGCAGCATTTGATGGGCACACTGGCAGCATTTGGCACAGTGGCAGCATTTGATGGGCACACTGGCAGCATTTGATGTCACAGCGGCTGCAATTGATGGCACAGTCGCTGCGTTTGATGGGAGCAGTCACAGCATTTGATGGCACAATGGCAGCATTTGATGGCACAGTGGCAGCGTTTGATGGGCACAGTCGCAACATTTGATGGCACAGTGGCAGCGTTTGATGGGCACAGTGGCAGCATTTAATGGCACAGTGGCAGCATTTGATGGCACAGTGTCAGTATTTAAAGGTACAGTGGCTGTGTTTGATCACACAGTGTCAGTGTTTGATGGCACAGTGGCAGTGTTTAAAGGCACAGTGGCTGTGTTTGATGGCACAGTGGCAGCATTTGATCACACAGTTTCAGCGTTTGATGGCACAGTGGCAGTGTTTAAAGGCACAGTGGCTGTGTTTGATGGCACAGTGGCAGCATTTGAAGGCACAGTGGTTGTGTTTGATGGCACAGTGGCTACAATTGATTTCACAGTGGCTGTGTTTGATGGCACAGTGGCAGCATTTGATGGGGGGGGTTTCAAATTTTTTCAGTTTGTTTGCGTCCCCCCCCCCCAAATTTTTTAGCACCAACTGCCGCTGAATCAAAGTCAGCTAGCCAATCAGGGGAGAGAGGGGACAGGGCCAATTTGGGGCTCCATGTCTAAATGGACACAGGAAACTGTGACTCAGCTCGGGTGCCCCCATAGCAAGCTACTTGCTGTGGGGGCACTGAACAGGAGGAGGGGCCAGGATCACAGACAATGAAGCCGAGAAGTGGAGGATCAGGCCTGCTCTGTGCAAATCCACTGCAACAGAGCAGGTAAGTATAACATGTTTGTTATTTTTATAAGAAAAAAAACAACACTTTACAATCACTTTAAATTGTTCTTTAGGATATGACATGTGACAACACAGGTGCAGAAATGGAAGACAGTTGTCCTTCCAAAACAGAAGTGCCTAAGCAATGACCTTAGTGGCAGGATTAATGCTATAGCCAAAACTATTTTAAAAAATCTACATAACTAGCAAAAAAATCGACTGGGGTTGGGCTTTAAAGATCATAAAGTAAAGGCTCATACACACTATAAGAAAATCAGGTGAACAATTGTCCGATTTTGCCCATTTCACAGTAAGTCGGAACCCGAGGAAGGAAATAATGTATGAAAATTCTCCTACGACAATTTTTTTTTTTGGTCGTTTTATGCTTCTAATCATGCGCAGTCTTTTCGTTTTTGATTTTTCTCATACGAAAATCCTACGAAAAATGGTATACATTCAAAGAAAACCATTGGTTCTGTTCCAGTACAAGAGTACAAGAACCATTTTGGAGTCTGTCCCTTCAGAATTTTTGTTCACAAGGTCGAAATCAGCTGTTGAAAATCATACGATCATTCCTCATTCCAATGTTCGCTCAATTTTTTTATAGTGTGTACCTCACTTCAGAATGGTTGGTAACCCTGGAATATCTATGAGCCCTAAAAAAAGTCATTGTAAGTCCCCTTTCACACTGCCGTGAGTTAAAAGTCACGGGATTTTGCAGACGCAATTTTGACGTGATTTCAGGGAATGCCTGTGTAAACTTGAGGTATATGGACCTCAATTCACATGAAAGTTGGACCAAAGTACTACAGGGACTACTTTTAAGTCGGCAAGACTTGAAGTCACACATATATGAATGGTTATCACTGGAAATCATGGGGAACGACTTGTCATGCGACTTTCCAGTCCCAATTCACAGGACAAGTCACACAAGTTTGAAAGGGGCCCTATAGAACATGTTTATATATTCATTACCTGATACTTATGTCAATATGAAAATTGAAAATAAAACTATTGTCTGTAATCCACTAATTATTCATGTGCTAAAAGTGAAGTTGTCCTTTAAACTATGGCCTTACATGTGATTTATTCAGAGACAATATTATAATTGCCTCACATGTTTGTATCTCTCTTTTGAAGTTGGAGTAGAATTAATCAAACAATCACTGTATGATAGTTAAAATGTGTTAATTTACAGACAAAAGGAAAAAGAGACCATTCTTTCCTTTTTCTTTCTATAGGTGGTAATGCAGATATAATTTATACTCATACTGAAGCCATTCAAAGCCCCAGGTGTGCCAGCATTAGTCCTACCCAACATGTGTGAACACTAGTATCAAATTAAAGGTTAGCATTTGTCACTGCTTTCGTACAATATTACTGAACATTTTACCCAATTATGTTAATTCCATACCTTATCATTATGAAAAAAAAATGCATTGATAAACGCCCAGTACAGTACTAGTAATGGCCGCGATCAGCGATTTTTATCGTGACTGCGACATAATGGCGGACACATCTGACAATTCTGACACATTTTTGGGACCATTCACATTTATACAGCAATCAGTGTGATTAAAATTGCATTGATTACTGTGTAAATGGGACTGGCATTGAAGGGGTTAACACTAGGTGGCACTGTAGGGGCTAAGTGTGTCACATCATTGATCACCGCTCCCGATTACAGGGAGCAGTGATTAGTGACAGTGTCACTAGGCACTCCCTGTTCTTCCTCTCTGTGAGACGATCGTGGGCATCCCTGCGGACATCAAACCTGCGGGACCTGTGATCCTACTCATGGAGCTTGCGGCGGCGGACATGTGATTGCACGGTGGCAAATTCAAAGGGACGTACAGGTAACCGTTTTCACAGCCGTGCCATTGTGTCGACTTATATCTACATGCGGTGGTCGGGAACTGGTTAAATATTTCATATGTTTTCTATTATGAATAAAATATGGGTTTATGAAATTTGGAAATCAGTACATTTTGGTTTTATGTAGATTTTACAGAGTGTCCTAATGTTTGGGGAATTGGGGTTGTAGTAAATAAACACACACACCATAGTAAAAGTCCTTTACATAAGAAAAAATAAAGAAAAACACCCTGTGATATAATCCAAAGTCAATCAGGTCATCCAGTTAAATAGATGCCAAAAATTATGCTGCGGAAAATCCGACACACAACAGTCTTCTCCTGTCACACTTCCATTTTAAATGACAGTCTCCAGCTGACTGCTGAATGTCAACAAACCAACCAGAGATGCAGGCTGACATCATTGACCATATACTGTATGTATGGACAATGACATTCCAAGGATCCCCATCAGCTGCGTAAAAATCCGGCGGGTGTGAAGTTCTCATTTAGTGGCAGCAATGATACTGTCACTCATTGAAATGACTTCCATTTGCAGTAACTGAAGGTTCAGCCAGGTGGACGAACTGGCCAAATCTGCCCATTTATTTTGTCCAAATGGCAAACTGCGAACAACCTGGGTATGGGTCTAAGGCTGGATTCACACCTATGCAGTTTAGTGCTTTTTGCAGATTTACACTACAGTCCATTTAACATGGTTTCCTATGGAACACGTTCTGTAGTGCAAATCTGCAAAATGTAAAAAGCACTAAAAATGCATAGGTGTGAATCAGGCCTAAAGGCCTATGAAGCTGAAATTGACTTAATATGTAGGGGACTGAAGTGCAGAATTTTTTTGGTTTCCCAACAGTCCCCCTGGAGCCTAGTGCCATACATGTATTCTATCTGAGTGTTAGGCTGGATTCACGCATTTTTAGTGCTTTTTGCATTTTGCAGATTTGCACAACAGAACGTGCTCCATAGGAAACCATGTTAAATGGACTGTAGTACAAATCTGCAAAATGCAAAAAGCACTAAAAATGCATGGGTGTGAATCCTGCCTTAGGAATGCTTTGTGTACTGAAACGCTGGGTCATTGCAACAGAGTTATGATGATTTTTATCTATAATTGCAGGTGGGAACAGATGATCCAGTCAAAAATGTGATCACCAAATATTAAAAGATACATAATGCCGTATTTACTTCACATTCACTGATCTTTAGTTTAGTATGATGCACAAATTCAGTGTAGAAAAAATATTTAGCTGGATATTTTGATATTCCTGTTTTCTCTGACCCATGTCATATGTCATTATAGGTGGCAATGGTATAAATTATATCAAAACAGGGAAAAAATAGGGTTTATTTGGATCGATTGTGCAACATGCATGAAGATTGTAAATCTTTCTTTAACATTTGGCAAAGATCATGCAGAAACTGAGGTTAAGGTCACCTCAGGCTTGACAGATTAATGTGTCACAAAAGAGAAAAGAATACAGTACACACAAAACATATTTTAATCAATGCAATCATAATTGAGAACCGTATGGTTCCACCTAACTCTTACCAGAACAGATGGCCAGCTACAGTGCCTTGAAAAAGTATTCATACCTCTTGAAGTTTTCCACATTTTGTCATGTTGCAACCAAAAACGTAAATGTATTTTATTGGGACTTTATATGATAGACCAACACAAAGTGGCACATAATTGTGAAGTGGAAGGAAAATTATAAATGGTTTTCAACATTTTTTACAAAAAAAATCTGAAAAGTGTGGTGTTCATTTGTATTCAACCCCTTTTACTCTGATACCCCTAACTAAAATATAGTGGAACAAATTGCCTTCAGAAGTCATCTAATTAGTAAATAGACCCTACCTGTGTCTAATTTAATCTCAGTATAAATACAGCTGTTCTGTGAAGCCCTCTGAGTTTATTTGGAGAACCTTAGTGAACAAACAGCATCGTGGAAGTCAAGGAACACACCAGCCGGGTCAGGATAAAGTTGTGGAGAAGTTTAAAGTAGGGTTAGGTTATAAAAAAATATCCCAAGCTTTGAACATCTCACGGAGCACTGTTTATTCCATCATCTGAAAAAGGAAAGAGTATGGCACAACTGCAAACCTACCAAGACTTGGCCATCCACCTAAACTGACAGGCTGAGCAAGGAGAGCATTAACCAGAGAAGCAGCCAAGAGGCCCATGGTAACTCTGGAGGAGCTACAGAGATCCACAGCTCAGGTGGAAGAATCTGTCCACAGGACAACTATTAGTCATGCACTCCACAAATCTTGCCTTTATGGAAGCGTGGCAAGAAGAAATCCATTGTTGAAAGAAAGCCATAAGAAGTCCTGTTTGCAGTTTTGAGAGAAGCCTTGTGGGGGATACAAACATGTGGAAGAAGGTGCTCTGGTCAGATGAGACCAAAATTCAACTTTTTGGCCTAAAAGCAAAAGACGATGTGTGGCGGAAAACTAACACTGCACATTATTCTGCACACACCATCCCCACTGTGAAACATGGTGGTGGCAGCATCATGTTGTATGGATGCTTTTCTTCAGCAGGTACAGAAAAGATGGTCAGAGTTGATGGGAAGATGGATGGAGACAAATACAGGGCAATTTTAGAAGAAAACCTGTTAAGAGCCTGCAAAAGACTAGGGCGGAGGTTCACCTTCCAACAGGACAATGGCCCTAAACATACAGCCAGAGCTACAATGGAATGGTTTAGATCAAAGCATATTCATGTGTTAGAATGGCCCAGTCAATATACAGACCTAAACTGAGAATCTGTGACATGACTTGAAAATTACTGTTCACAGAAGCTCTCCATCCAATCTGACAGAGCTTGAGCTATTTTTTGTAAAGAAGAATGAGCCAAAATTTCACTCTCTAGATGTGCAAAGCTGGTAGAGACATCCCCAAAAAGACTTGTAGCTGTAATTGCAGCGAAAGGTGGTTCTACAAAACGGAAAATTTATGTCAAATACTTACCGTAATTTTCCTTTCCTGATGGACTCCATGGCAGCCTACGTGTGGGTTTAGTCCCACCTCCATTACCCTATAGGACGACACTCCCATAAATCTTTGCTCCCTGCCAGAGGCCGTGTTCGGTAACTATCCTACTCCAGCCATTTGGGAGGGAACTCCTGCTGCCATGGAGTCCATCAGGAAAGGAAAATTACGGTAAGTATTTGACATAAATTTTCCATTTTCCTGACAGACTCCATGGCAGCCTACGTGTGGGAAATAACTCGCCAAGACACACCCGGGTGGGCAAAAAGGCTGCTTAACAAAGATTTATTTGACACCTTCAACCGACAAAACTTTGACTCCAAAGTCAACTGAGGATAGAGCCGCCGGCTCAACACAATAATGAGACATAAAGGTGTGAATCGAAGACCACGAGGCCGCCCTGCAAATCACATCAGGAGCCACGTGGCGAGAGGCCGCCCACGAGATAGAAAGACTTCTGGTCGAATACGCCGACACCGTCTGAGGAGGAGCCAAGCCCCTTACTCTGTATGCCCACTGGATCGCTTGAACTATCCATGCCGCAATTGACCTGACTGATGCTCTAGTGCCCTTGTTCTTCCCACAGAACAGAACGAACAGGAAGTCCGACTGCCGGAATGGAGCTGTAGCTTCCAAATAGAGCTTTAATGAGCGCCCAACATCAAGAGGATGAATTTCCGAGGAATCCGAGGATCTGAATAAGGGTAGAGAGATTTCTTGATTTTCATGAAAAACCGAAGTGACCTTAGGGTTTGACCCCAACATTGGAACTGGGACCACTCTGTCCGGAAAAAAGTTAGAAAAGGCTCCTTGACTCCTAGAGCTTGAATCTCTGATACTCGTTTCGCCGAGGTGACCGCCACCAGGAATGCAGTTTTCAAGGTGAGTTCTCTGATGGAAAGAGCCTGTTAGAAAAGTTTTAAATGTTTATTGTGTGACTATTAGAAAAACAATAATCCTGAGACTGATTTGTTAAAAAACTTACTTCTGAGCACATTATTGTATTAACTCATTGTATTGTTTTGTCCTAATTAACTCCATAGTAAGTTGTAGAATCATTAGATTTAACTAAATATGATAGCCTAAGAATGTACAGGAAAACATAAGCTAAAAGAATAAAGGTACTAGTTCGTACCATGACAACTTAATTTATGTTTCCTCAGCCAATAGAAGCATAGAGATGTTATTCTTATGGGTTATGTGAAGGCGGGACACAGTCTTTTGGGAGACATTTTTTCTTCAGCTTTCGTCCTGTAAGCATGTCTCTCTGTTGTGGGCCACATCAGAAATAAATTTTCCTGCTTCTCAGACTACCCGGAGTTTTTACTGATCACAAGGGAAATTCCTAACATTTTTGGTCTTTCGAGCCAGGAGCAACACGCTGGTTTTCAGATCAGACTGCCCCTACAACACTTCGGTGAGTATTGGACTTTGAAGCTCACCGACCGATTTATAAGTCCCCCCAATCAAAGTTATTGGTGAAAAAGGGGCAGGGGCAAGAAAGATCTGGATTCCACTGTCTGTTTCCGAACCTTGTGTGATCCAGTCCAGGTGTTTGAGAGGTAAGATAATTTAAATTATTCTTAATTCTTTCTAAGAGTCTTTTCTTCTCTCTTTGCTTCTGGTTTAATGTGTTGTAATTGCCGACATTGGTATTGATCGTATAATATCTAGATGATCCAGTGCTCGTAGACAGAGACACTTGGGGACGTTGTCTAAGGTAAAAAATTACGTCGCCCGCTGTCCGGACAGATAACAAAAAGATTTGTGGTATACCGAATGTCAGAGGTTGCATGCCTGACTATTTTAAGCGCTGTTTAGTTAAGTGATCTAAAAAGATCGCAAGGCTAATATTTTTTTTTCTCCTTTCTCAGTGTGTTAACTTTCTCTTTTCTCATGTTTAACTTTTCTGTTGATGTTACAAGCTCATTGAATAACGGTACTGCTGAGATACGTTTTAATTATTTTCTAATTCTCCCTATAGCGTGGGGAGTGTTGATGTTTATATTCTTCTTATATTCCTTTTGTTACCGTGAACCGAGAGTCACTATTCCAGTGTTTTATAGGTTAATGAGAGACCAGACAGACACTGACAATGGGGAGTAACCTTTGTAAGAGAATATCTTGTGCTTGTTTATGTTGCTGTGTCCCTGAGGTACCATTAGAAGGTGATAAGAAATGTATGCATAGCAATGACCCAAAGTCTGTTCAATACTGTGCTAAGTGGGAGAGGAAGTTTGGATTTAATGGTAAATTAACTGTGAAAGGGTGTCAGGAGTTGGTGGATAAGCTGAAGTTGTTAGGACCTAAAGATCGAAAAAAGTATGGGTTAAAAATGGCTGAGTATTGGCTTCAGCATGCTAAAATTAGGGTAGAAGGGAAAAGAACAAAGGAAAAATGCCAAGCCCAATTGCCCCTAGTGGACAAAGAGGATGATCTCATCTGTTATACCCAGAGACCACCTCCCTATAATGGTCCTCCCCCTCAGGTGCAAGTAACTGCCCAGGGTAACACCTTCCCTGTGACATCCACTCCTGTCAAAGGAACCGCCTCTGAACAAAACCCCAACTCCACTTCCTCAATCTCTCCAGACAGTAGTTCAGTCCTGGAGATGAACAGATCGATCCTTGAAACATTAACTGACGCCATAACTCATGCACTAGGTGCCCCAGCAGGAGCCAAGAGACTAAGTAAACCTCCTATTAGGTATGGTGTGGAGGACGGTGAGGAATACCCCTTGATAGAGGTCCCAAACCCAAGGGGAGGACAGAATGATGCACTGGGCCAGCCATATCCCTTGACTATGACTGTTTTTCGACCATGGACTGACGGTGATATACAAAAGGCTACAGAACACATAAAACACCCAAAATTAGGTCCAGCTGAATTCATTGAAAACATAGAGGGATTACGGAACAGTTATAAATTGAATGGGGTGGAAGTAGAGAGAGCCCTGAGGAGAGTATTAGGATCAGATTGGGCTTCGGTAAAGGGGGATTGGGACCCCTGCGCCCCAGCAAATGCACATGGACGGGGGGATCCATTGCCTCCAGAAAGCCCAGACTTAGGAAACAGGTTGACTGCCCTACTGAACAGATGCCAGCTTAGATGGGTACAACGGACTGATTGGCAAAAAATAAATATGACAGTACAAGAAGATAAAGAAAGTGTCAGTGACTACCTAAATAAATTACGAGAGATTTTTAGAGTGTTCTCCGGGCTCCCCGAAGCTGAAGATGTGAATAGTGCATATCAGCAACAGCTAAAGATTGCTTTTTTAAATGGATTGAAACAGGATCATAAGGATTACATTGTTAAAAACATGGTTACTTACCGAACTGCATCAGTTTTAGATGTTTTACAATATGCTAAGCATTCTGAGAAGTATTTGAAAGCAAAAGCAAAAAAGAATGTGAAAGTAAAGGTTTTTATGCAAGGTGATGAAGGAGAGGAGGATGCAGAAGAGTACACTGCTGAGGCAGAACAAGAGGGGTCTCATAGAGGGAGAGGCACAGGTGGTTTTAGAGGAAGGAACAGTTTTAGAGGAAGAGGAAGGGGTAGAGGACAATGGAGGAATAAAGAATGGGTGGAAAGAAGGGAATGTTGGGATTGTGGAAAAAAGGGACATTTGGCTAGGGACTGCCCTGAGGGGCCAGGCCCTCACAAATCGGATTGACTAGAAACAGTATGTGTGAGCCACCTGGAAAAGATAGGGTATGTTGAAAGCTTACCACAGGTCGAGTTAATGGTGGAGAGAAAATGTGTACAGTTTTTAGTGGATTCTGGCGCCTCTAGGACCTTAATTCACCCTGCAGATGCGCCCCATATTGATAAATCTACAAAATCTATTTTGGTACAAGGAGTAAGTGGAAAATTGGTGAGGGAATTACTGTCTGAGTATGTCACCATTGAGGAACCAGAGACAGGGGTTAAAATCACAACCAGAGTGATCTTATCTACTGTCTGCCCTGTGAATCTCTTGGGTAGAGACCTAATGTCAGCCATGTGCATGTCAGTCAGTGCACAAAATAATGGGTTTGCAGTCTAGGACAGGGACCCATTAACCCAATAGAAGATACACACTACTATTACTCCTTAGATGTGTATATGAAAGACAAGGAGACAGTTGATACTGTTGACAAAATGATTAATTATGCTGAAACTGTGATGGAAGGGAGGACAGTGGATTTACAGACACCAAATAGAGTTCACTGCACAATGTATTTTAAGAGAACACCAGGGCCTGATAGGTATTATGCCTCCAGATTTTTCTTAAAGAAGGAAGTTACCCTGCAATTAACCAATGTTTACTGGAGTGTTGAGGGATTCTGTGTATCAGCATGTTGTATACCCCCCGAAGAACAGGTTCTGTTTAGGGAAATTGCCCCACATCTATCCTTAGCTAAACCTAAAAGCCGAGATTGGAAAGATGTAGGAGAGTTTGTGAAGGAATGTCAAGACCTAAGAGATTGGGCTCCTGTGGGCCTACCTGATTTATACAAAAGTAAGTCGACAGGTTATTTCTGTCACAAACCCTTGGGACACGAAATCATTACAACACCCTCAGCACACATGTGGGCTGCAGGAACTGAATGATACTTGGCACAAGAGGATCATCTGTTAGATGGGCTTCCAGAGACACTGTGGACTAGAGGTCCAGCAGATGTAGGACTCATAAAAGGAGTCCAACCAGTAACCATCACTCCAAAATCACACTACAGACCCCACCTTAGACAATACCCCCTTAAGAAGGAAGCAGAGGAGGGTATAGCCCCTGTAGTAGATGAACTTTTAAAAACTGGGGTGATTATTCCATGTCCTGACAGCCCTTGCAATACTCCTCTTTTCCCTGTTAAGAAGGCTCCGCCTTCTACAGGCTGGAGAATGATACAAGATCTCCAAGCTGTTAACCAGGCAGTTATACCAAGAGCTCCTGTGGTACCAGATCCACACACATTACTGAATGATTTAGATCCAGGGAATGAATTCTTTTCTGTGATTGATATAAGTAATGCCTTCTTTAGTATTCCGGTGCACCCCGACCATCAATTTTGGTTTGCCTTCACCTACAGGGGAAAAAGGTACACCTTCACCAGACTGCCCCAGGGCTATTGTGAGTCCCCTACCATCTTTTCACAAGCAATGTCCTCAAACTTGGCTCAGTTTATAACCCCAGGGGGAAGCCAGCTCCTCCTCTATGTAGACGATATCTTAGTGGCGTCTTCCACAGAAGAGGTTTGTAGGGCTGATACAATGGCTCTGTTATATTTTCTCCATGATCAAGGGCATAAGGTAAATAGAGCTAAACTTCAGTTGTGGCAACAGCAGGTCAAATACTTGGGGTACAACATCTCAAAAGAAGGTCGGCACCTGGATGAGGAGAGAATACGAGCACTCCTCCAGCTGCCAAAACCAAAGACAAAGAAACAAATGATGTCCTTTCTGGGTATGACAAATTTCTGTAGAGCCTGGATTCCTGGGTATTCAATACTGACGGCCCCATTGCTACAGGCAATATACGGGAGCCCGATGGCCCCCCAGGATGCTATAAAATGGAGTGAGGAAACAGAGACTGCTTTTACTGACATAAAACAAGTCCTTTCTAGCTCATCAGTGTTAGCCTTACCAAATTATGACAAACCTTTTGAACAAACAGTGGACTCAAGGGAAGGTCACATGACATCAGTACTTACACAGTCACATGGTGGCCACCAGAGGCCGATTGCCTACTACTCTACAAAGTTAGACAGTGTAACTAGAGCACTTCCACCCTGTGTACAGGCAGTGGTCGCTGCAGCTGAAGCAGTCAAGGCCTCAGCATCTATAGTGCTGTATCACACACTGACTCTCAAGGTACCACATGCAGTGTCTGTTATCCTGTTACAGCAAAAGATATCACATTTGAGCCCAGCACGACACCTTTCCTGTATGACAATACTCTTGACACAACCTCACTTAACAATACAGAGGTGTACTACATTAAACCCATCCACGCTACTACCACTTCCTACTGACGGGTATAAACATGACTGCACTGTTGCCATCGCTGAAAAGGTACTGCCACGAAGTGATCTGAAAGATGTACCATTATCTAACCCTGACATGATACTTTTTGTTGATGGTTCTAGTAAGAAAAATCCAGATGGCACAAATGCAACAGGATATGCAGTAGTGACACAGGATGAGATTTTGGAAGCGGGGCCACTACCAAAACATTATTCAGCACAAGTTGCAGAACTTGTAGCATTGACAAGAGCATGTATACTGTCAGAAGGAAAATCTGTAACCATATACACTGACAGTCAATATGCCTTTTCAACAGTGCATGTTTTCGCACAACAATGGAAAAACAGGGGGATGGTCACCTCCAGTGGTAAACCAATTTCACATACGGACTTCATTTTAGAACTCCTAGATGCAATACAGTTACCAAAAAAGCTTGCAATCTGTAAATGTCAAGCACATACAAAATATACGGACCCCATCTCAAAGGGAAATAAAAGGGCAGATGAAGCTGCCAAAATAGCGGCACAAGAAACACAGAAAATAATGACAGAACAGGAAATCATAGTGATAGATCATACAGTCCTTACTGATATGCAGCAAAATGCCCCCCCTGGGGAAAAACAATATTGGAAAACAAAGGGTTGCACAATAATTGATGACATTTACACATCACCTGAAGGGAAACCGGTATTACCAAAATCTTTATTTAGGTATGCAGCAGTATTGACACATGGAGTAACACATGTGTCAAACAGGGGGATGACTGAGATGTTAAATAAAGTATGTACAGCCTATGGATTCACAAACTACTCAAAAACTTTTTGCTCTCAATGTCTTATATGTGCAAGACACAATGCTCAGGGAGGTATAAGACCACAGAAAGGGAAGTTCCCTACACCGCAATATCCATTCCAACACATTTGCATGGATTTTATTGAATTAGACAAATGTGAAGGGAAGAAATATTGTTTGGTAATTATAGACGCCCTGACAAAATGGGTGGAGATATTCCCGACAGGAAGTGCAGATGCACAGACTGTAGCCAAAGCATTACTAAGAGATATTATTCCTAGATTTGGAATCCCTGAAAGGATTTACAGTGATAATGGACCCCATTTTGTAAATAAAACTATACAACATTTGACAGAAGTGATGGGTATCCAAATAAAAAACCATTGCGCCTACCACCCCCAATCAGCTGGATTGGTGGAGAGACACAATGGAATTTTAAAAAATAAGCTGAGAAAAGCTATGGAAGAAACTGGTAAAAATTGGATGTACTGCTTACCATTGGCGGTAACTAGTATGCATATTACACCCACAAAAGAAGGTTTGAGCCCATTTGAAATAATATATGGAAGGCCATATAAAATACCCTTATTGCCAAATGAAACACCAGCTGAAGAATCTGAACGTACTCTATCAGAATATATGTCTAATCTGTTGAAACAGAAGCAAATTAATGAAGTCTGTTCTATTCCAGAAGGTCCAATCCAAGGAGAAGAGAAAATCCATATTGGAGACTGGGTCCTGGTAAAAATAAGAAAGAGAAAGCATTGGCACTCACCTAAGTGGGAGGGACCGTATCAAGTTCTTCTCATCACTCCCACGGCTATAAGGATAGCAGAGAGGTCTACCTGGATTCACCAGTCCCATTGTAAGAAGGTTTTACAGGCAGAGTAGGGCCAGTTGGCTACAAGAGGTCCAGAAAGTCCGGCTACAAAGGGAGGTCTCACACAAGGTGGGACTTGTCTCAAACCGGTGAAGTCTCCCTCCCCTTCCAACTCCCCTATCCTATCCGCTGGAACTCTGTAGCTGGTTAGGATGAAAGGGACAGTAATTATCCTTGGGTTACTGGTGACTCTAGGAGAGGCATCCATAAGAGGGGGTAGGCGCTATGGAAGAGTAGAGGAACCTTTGGATTGGGAAAGAACAGGAAAAGCATTAAATCTAACCTTTATAGAGGGAATAACTAGCACTATACTGGTAGACTTCTGTCAGATTGCAGATTGTGGGGATACAACTGGGGCTAGAGGACTTCTATGGGCAGATAAATATATCTGCTGGCTCTGGAATAAGGCAGGATGTCAAGCATGGGATTAGGCCCTATGGACTACAGCGCATCAAGATTGGGGGTATAATTAACCAGGGGCTAAAAAGAGTGGTATAAAGGAGAGACTCATAATCACAAAAGCGGCCAACTCCCCCTGCACAAATAGTAAGAACTGTAACCAACTATTAATAACATTAACGGAGCCGAGGAAGGAAGATCAGCGGTTGTATTCCATGGGAGCATGGGTGTCAGGAACTGACCCCTCAGGGACATTTTTCCTTGAGGTATTACCACCTAATAAAATTAAACAACAGGAAAAAGTAGACTCAGAAGGGAAAGAAGAAGGCCATACTAAAATAGAAGTTCTGAGTAAAACTATAAGATTCACTAACCTAACAATAGAAGATGCCATAGCCTTGGAGACGGGCTACCAAGAAAAAAATGAGTGGTTAGAATGGTTGAGGTACACGGTTAGAACTCTGAAAAAGGAAAACTGTTTAGTTTGTGCCGGAGCCAGACCACATTTAGCAACAGTTCCTTTTCCTCTAGATCACAATACAGATCCAGAAGGTTTAAAATGTATGTTGCAATTGTATAATAAGAGCTATAAACCTGAAGCAAATTCTACTTGTCACACATTGAGTTTGTTGTTTCCCCCAGTACAGAGACCTCAGATACCTCCAGCGGTTACCACTTATCCGGGCAACTTTACTTGTTTTGCACTCCCAGGGACCCGTAGCGCGGTGGATCTTGGGTCACTACCTGATGACTACTGTGTGGAGAGGATTAACACGGACAACGGTGACTGGGTTGAACATGACATTCAGAGAGCTGATGTCTGGTGGATGTGTGGGGATAAGAAACTGCGAGCTAGACTACCAGCCAATGCCCAAGGGGATTGCGCTATGGTCCAGCTGGCTATGCCCCTGACAATCCTGTCAGAATACCCGTGGACTAAGAGTCACCGACAGTATCGTAGGGACACCTCTCCCTTGGGGTCATTTGACTCTCAGATCTACATAGATGAGATTGGGGTTCCTCGCGGGGTGCCGGACGAGTTTAAAGCCAGGAATCAGGTGACAGCTGGGTTTGAGTCTCTTCTCTGGTGGGTGACTATAAATAAAAATGTTGACTGGATTAATTATATATATTATAACCAACAACGATTTGTAAACTATACTAGGGATGCTGTGAAGGGCCTAGCAGAACAGTTGGCCCCCACATCTCTAATGGCCTGGCAGAACCGAATGGCTTTAGATATGGTCTTAGCTGAAAGAGGAGGGGTATGCAAAATGTTTGGTAGCATGTGTTGTACATTTATCCCCAACAATACAGCTCCTGGAGGGACCGTGACCAGAGCCTTGGAAGGACTGACTGCGCTATCGAATGAATTGGCGGAAAACTCAGGTATTAATGATCCATTCACAACTTCGCTTGAAGGATGGTTCGGTAAATGGACTGGATTTATCACATCATGTTTGATCTCAATCGCTGTGGCTTTGGCCGTTTTGGTCACTTGCGGATGCTGCTGCATTCCCTGTATTCGAGGACTTTCACAAAAACTCATTGAAACTGCAGTCTCAAGAACAATGTATCAAACCCTCTCTACCTCTGAGGAGACCTATGTGGACATTGAAGCTCAACTTAATGACATACAGTCCGAAAGTGTATAACACAGGGACTATCATCGAAATGTGTTGAGATAAAATAGTCACACAAAGAGGAGGGAATGTTAGAAAAGTTTTAAATGTTTATTGTGTGACTATTAGAAAAACAATAATCCTGAGACTGATTTGTTAAAAAACTTACTTCTGAGCACATTATTGTATTAACTCATTGTATTGTTTTGTCCTAATTAACTCCATAGTAAGTTGTAGAATCATTAGATTTAACTAAATATGATAGCCTAAGAATGTACAGGAAAACATAAGCTAAAAGAATAAAGGTACTAGTTCGTACCATGACAACTTAATTTATGTTTCCTCAGCCAATAGAAGCATAGAGATGTTATTCTTATGGGTTATGTGAAGGCGGGACACAGTCTTTTGGGAGACATTTTTTCTTCAGCTTTCGTCCTGTAAGCATGTCTCTCTGTTGTGGGCCACATCAGAAATAAATTTTCCTGCTTCTCAGACTACCCGGAGTTTTTACTGATCACAAGGGAAATTCCTAACAGAGCCTTACTGAGAAGAGAAAAGAAGTCCAGCACTAGAGGCAGATCCCATTTAAGGAATCTGGGCTTTCTCTGGGGTCTCAATCTTACTGCGCCTTTGAAGAACTGCTGGATAAGGGCATGCTTAGCCCACTGAACCCCTGTAAATGCGGAAATAGCCGAGACTTGAACCCGAAGGGAACTAACTGATAAGGGTAAGGCCAAGCCTGATTGCAGGAAACCCAAAACGCCCTGAACTGTGGGTAAAACGTAGGAACTGGTTCTGGAGGACACATAAGAAAAAAAATTTTGGTCCAGATCCGTTCATACACCTTATTAGTACTTCTTCTCCTTGCACTTAAGAGCGTGGAAATGGCTTCCTTAGGACACCCCAGTGCTTCCAGCCTTCCCCTCTCAAGAACCAGACCCTCAACTGAAGGTGAGCCGGACATGGATGGAGAATCGACCCCTGGGAGAGCAGGTCCCCTCCGGACGGAAGAGGAACTGGGTCCCGAAAGCTGAGGAGGGATAGGAGAGGAAACCAAGGCCTGTTGGGCCAATGCGGAATTATTGCCAACACCTCCACTTCTTCCCATCTGAGTCTCTTCAGGAACTGAAAGATAAATGGAATTGGAGGGAAGGTGTATGCCTTGTGGAACCACCACTGCTCTGATAGGGCATCTATCCCGTAGGCCTGCTGATCCTTGAACCTTGAATAAAACCTTGTTAGCTTCCTGTTGAAACAGGAGGCGAAGAGATCCACTTCTGGAGACATCCCCAGGGATAGAACCCACTGAAACACATCTTTGTGAAGGGTCCACTCGTTGTTGTCCAAGTGGACTCGTGATAGAAAGTCCGCTTGGACATTGAGAACTCCAGGCACATAAGCTGCTGTTAGGTTGGCCAGATTCCTCTGGGCCCAACGCATTATTGGATCCACTTCCCTCAGCAGAGACCGACTTCTGGTGCCCCCTTGCTTCCTTACATATGCGACCGCAGTCGTATTGTCCAGCCTGAGGACTACGGATGCACTCATTACCAGATGCGGAAATGCCAACAGCTCTAGGAAGGCTGCTCGAAGTTCTAACACATTTGACACTATTCCCCGAGAGGGAAAGACCCCAAATGCCCTGAGCCACTTCCGATAGACAATGTGCCCCCCAGCCCTTGTTGCTGGCATCTGACGTTACTGAGATCCATTTGATTGGAAAAAGAGAGTGGCAATTCAATAGATTCTCCCGACGAAGCCACCAGAGGAGGGAACCTCTCATGGTCTGAGTAATCTCGCTGGACTGGACCTTTTCTCCCGACTATTGGCGAAGAAAACCCATTTGAAAGGGGCGCATCCTCCACTGTGCCCCCTTCACCATCGGTATAGTAGACACCATGGTGCCTATGATCTTTAGGCAATGAAGAGCTCTGAGACGAGACGAAGAGAGAGCGAGGTGTATCCTGTCCCATACTACTGCAATCTTCTCCTCGGGCAGAGAGATGGTACCTTTTGCCGTATTGAACAGGGCGCCGAGGAATACGAGAGACTGTGTAGGAACTAACTGGCTTTTCTCTAAATTCAGGAGCCACCCGAATTCCTTGAGGGATGTGATGACTTGATCCCTGTGTTTCAAGAGACAATCCTTGTCCTGAGCAAGAAGAAGCAAATCGTCCAGATAATGATGAATCCGGATTTTCCTGACTCTCAACAATGCTACGACTGCTAGAAGGACCTTCGAGAATGTGCGAGGAGAGGTTGACAGACCAAAAGGAAGGCAGGTAAACTGTAAATGAAGCTGGCCAATGGAGAAACAAATAAACTGTTGGAACTCTGTGGCCACTGGGACGTGAAAATAGGCGTCTTTGAGGTCTATTGAGACAAGCCAGTCTCCTGGCTGCCCTGAATGTTGAATCGTGGACAGCGTTTCCATTTTGAATTTCTTATGAAGCGATTTAGACACGTCAAGTCTATTACAGGTCTCCACGTACCGTTCTTTTTCTGGACCAGGAAAAGAGGGGAGTACATTCCCAAGCCGCGTTGATCGTCTGGAACAGGAATAGCAGCGCCTTGATCCAACAAAGATTTTATGTAGGTTAGAAGAATTTGTCTTTTTTCTTCCGACTCTGGAAAGGATGTGGGAACACACTTGAGTTTGGGGACACTGCTGAACGACCACGTGTGCCCGGAGGAAACCGTCTTGACGGTCCAAAAGTCCTGGATCAAGGCCGCCCAGACGTGCCGAAAGCGGAACAAATGAGCTCCTACCCGGACCACCTGGACGGGCACGATCTCAAAAGGACTTAGTAGGCTCCTTTTCCCCCATCGAACTGCCCTTTGCGGATTTTTTGAGAGATGTCTGTCTGGACCTCCAAGATCTGGAAAATTCCGTCCAGGCCTGTAAGTGCGTGCCTCCCACTACCGGCTCCTCCCAGTTCAGTGTTTCCTTGATAGCTTTGACCAAGGGAGGGAGCAGGGCAAAGTCAAAACCCGAACCAGACTCTTCCTCCTCAGATTCACTCTCTGAGAGGACAGCAGACGGGTGGCTAGGCAACGAGGAATCCCATGTGTCCTGGGCCTGAGCATCCCTCCCCGGAGACCTTGGAGACTCTATGGGAGACAACTGGGGGGCTTCAAATTTCTTTAGACTGTCCTTGACCAATCTTTCCACCATAGACTTCAGCTGTTGGTCAGAGTCACTCCTTTCACCTGTCGCTTTAACATAACAGGCATCACAAAGGAACTTATCAGCAGGAACCTGCGTCCTGCATCCCCAGCATAAACCTTCAGCTGCGTTACCTGGGCAGGCTGTTGAAGGGCGGGAAGATTCCCGGCTATGGAGACTGGTTCTCGCAGGAGAATCATGTCGTCTGGATCTGGAAGAGGAATGCCGGCGGTGGGATTTAGACTAATCACTTCCTCGGTGAGTACTCCGTCGCTGAGTAGACCTAGAAGGGCTGAAAAAGGGAAAAACCCAGCAGTGTTAGTGGAACATTCCCTAATGTTCCACTGTCGCCCCCCCCCCCCCCCCCGGCAGGTAACCCAAAAAAACAAGTACCTTCTCCGAGAGGGCTGGCCACTAGCAGGTGGTGAGGTAGCCAAAGGATCCATCAGGGCTGGAGATAAAACAGCCTCAATTAAACCCATAAAACAGCTGAGGAGGCAGAGATAAACTGACCTTAACAGAGACATATACCTAATGCTGAGAAACCAGGGCTCAGGAATGGCACTGCAGGCTTTACAAGTATCCCAGAATCACTGCAAGTTGTTTTCTGTTTTTAAAACTGCCGCCTTAATGACGTCACGAATTTCGTCATAAAAATGCTAGTGCGCATGCGCGAAGCCCGCAACGCGCATGCGCGAACCAAGCCTCGTCCTCGCACCGGTCTCGCGCATGCGCAGAACGACCGAGCGGCGAACGAGGAAGTAACTGGGCGGCTGGAACGCAAGGAAACCAGCCGCCCAGCAAGCCAGATACAGCGCTGTGCGGTGTATGGGGAAAGAAAAGCCACTGCAAAACAGCAAAGAAACATACAGAACTGACACAGAAAGGCTGCCATGGAAAAAACAAACAGCTCACCACTCCTGTAGACGGACACCAGCCGAGGTAGGTCCCCACACATGCCGGACTTCTGGGAGGAGGGGGGGGGCGAAAGTCACCTGCTAGTAGCTAGGCTCACGACTAATCACGCGGCTTCACCTGTCAGTGACCAGGCATACACCTCTTCAGCGCCTCTTCCATATGCCCCTTTTCCATACTCCGCTAGTAGCTAGAGCTTATTGGAAATATGCGACTCCAAGTCGCTCGGCCGGTCCGTATCGCAGAAAAAAATGCAAATCTTCAGGGTAAAAAGACACATGTTAGGTCCTATGGAGGAGGACAAAAAAAAAACACGGCCTCTGGCAGGGAGCAAAGATTTATGGGAGTGTCGTCCTATAGGGTAATGGAGGCGGGACTAAACCCACACGTAGGCTGCCATGGAGTCTGTCAGGAAAGTATTGATTAAGGGGGGATGAATACAAACGCATGCCACACTTTTCACCTTTTTTTTTTTTCTTAAACAATTTATCATTTTCCTTCCACTTCACAATTATGTGCCACTTTGTGTTGGTCTATCACATAAAATCCCAATAAAATGCAGTTCCATTTTTGGTTGTAACAAGACTAAATGTGGAAAATGTCAAGGGGTATGAATATTTTTCAAGGCACTGTACAAGCGGTGGGAGTTATGTTAGTGCAGCAGGTAATGTGTACTATCTTTACCTAATATTCGATATCCAATAAAGAAAATGACTGTGCTTTACAATTTACCAATGATAATAAGCTAATTATACAGGCCCTCAAGACAATGCAGCTTTTTGAAGGTCCTATATAGAAAGCAAAGTTGTTGCTAAATCGTAGGGCTGTAAAACAAGTGATTTATGTATAAGTGTCTGCAAAAAAAAATGCCTGTGTTACCAACAGCAACAAATCAGATTTCCCATTTTATCTGACAATTCTCAGATCAGTTATCTCACTAGGATTGTCACCTGGTGCAGTAAAACATGGCGTCTCCCGTGGGGGTTACACCATATTTTACTGTGCCGCCACATCGGCACGGCTCTTCCCCCCCAGCCTGCAACAGTGCCCTGTCCTGTCACTGCCAAAGTGACAGCAGGAGCAGGACAGAGCCGCAGACACTGGGCAGGCTAGTGCATCAGGCTCTCTCCTGTCTAGCCTGCCACAGTGTCCTGCAGGGTGCTGGGCAGGCTAGTTTTAGGCTGGCAGCATGCAGTCACGGTGTGCACTCCAAGCCAGCCCCTGTAAATGATACAGTCGGTGCTGGCGTGCTGATTCGTGTGCTGTCATGGATGGGAGTGATACCATTGTGGTCAGATATCACTTCATACTTGATGGTGTCACCACTCTGGTGAGTGTCAACCGGGTGCGCTATGTATCCCCTGCACCACATAGCAATGCCACTGTCCCAGATAAAGTTCAATTTTCAGATATTTTTATACAACTACTAAACTTTGAGAAAATTCTAGTGAGGTTGTTAGCATCGTTAGCAATATTTAAATGTTGTTCCCTCACAAACCAACTAAATTAAAGTGTAAGTTTCTTTCCGAAAAAAAAATGAAAAGGTGAACTAACAGTGTACACCCTCCCCACCCATGTGGTCCCTGCTGCACTTACCTCCATGTGTGATTAGCTGTCATCACCCGCGCAGCGGTCCTTCTTCCCTTAGGGCTTCCAGGATGGATCAGAGCAATTCCAGGACCCCCCCCCCCCCCTTCAATCCCTCTTATACCTGAGCCCAATCTTGATTCAGCGCTGTGCACAGAACTTGCAACTCTCTCCTCTCTCTCCCTCCTCACAGGACACATTGATAGCAGGAAGAGCCATTGACTCCAATTGCTGTCAGTCAAATTCTGTGATAAGGGAGCGGAGGGGCTCAGGATCGAGCCTGGAAATGTGTAACCATAGGAAGTGGCTTGTGGCACACTGAGAATAAGAGGAGATGGGAGTGTCAGCAGGGGACCCTAGATGAAGAGGATCAGGGCTGCTCTGTGCAAGTATAACATGTTTTGTTATTTTAAAAAGAAAAAAAGGTTTATAATAACTTTAAAGGGGTTGTAAAGCTTCATTTTTTATTTTCTAAATAGGTTCCTTTAAGCTAGTGCATTGTTGGTTCACTTACCTTTTCCTTCGATTTCCCTTCTAAATGTTTTTTTTCTTTGTCTGAATTTCTCGCTTCCTGTTTCTCCTCAGTAAACTTCACACCATCATCCGAGCGGTGTTTAGTCAGCCAGAACAGCTTACTGAACAGCTTACTGAGGAGGAACAGGAAGTGAGAAATTCAGACAAAGAAAAGAAAGAAAAAAAACATTTAGAAGGGAAATTGAAGGAAAAGGTAAGTCAACCAACAATACACTAGTTTAAAGGAACCTATTTAGAAAAAAAAAAAAAAAAACTTTACAACCCCTTAAAATTAGGGACAAAAAATTTATGTGAATTTATTCAGGTTTCATTTCAGTGTATTATAAAGCCAGACAATCTCATGGGATAGTTTAAAACACAATTTGGTTGATTTACTAGAGTAGTAGAGTATGTGTACTTTGCAAAGTGAACTTCTCTTTGTGATGGAATTTTTACTTACCTTAGTGACTGTGGTGAAAATTCAATTTACAAAGACAACAAATGCAAGGAAAATTAACCTCTAGATTTGTGTTTGCATAGCACAGCTGCAACTCATTCACTAAGCTTAGTTGTCAGATTGTTTTAACACATCTGACAGCATTCTAAAGTATGTGGCCAGTTTAAAGTGAAACTTTAGCGTTGCTGATAAAAAAAAAAAAGTCAGCTATGCACATTACAAGAATTTTCGCAAATGTGCTTACACTCCCTTAAATGCTGTTGTTCTGCAGATATTACACGTGTATGATAACTTGAAGGGTCTGTTCTCTGTCATCAGATTATTATCCTACTGTTGTAATAAGTAACATTAAATTTTTCCATCATCTTTAGATACAGTATGTAGCATCTCTTGCAAGTATCTCATCAAAGATAACACATGGGGTTGATTTACTAAAACTGGACAGTGCAAAACCTGGTGCAGCTCTGCCTAGAAACCAATCAGCTTTCAGGTTTTAGGCTGGGTTCACACCGCTGTGGCAGCAAGAACCGGATGTGATTCGCACCGCACTGCAGTGCAAATCACATCCGATCTCTGTGCGATGCGAGTTCAGCCATACAGATAGTATGGCTGAATTCGCATCGCACCCGCCGCAAACTCGCACGGGACCCTTTTTTTGTTTCGCAGCAGAATCGGATCGCATGGGTGTTCACACCATGCGATACGATTCCTGTCCGAGTTTGCAGATCGCACTGCGATATGCGAACTGATCTGGGGGTGTCATTAACATTTCACTGACACTCCCAGCAGTCCGCATAGGGCAGTGTGAACTGCCGGCAGGAGGCATGCGATGCGGGAAAACGCCATGGATTTGCGGCGTTCCCGCATCGCTTCAGTGTGAACCCAGCCTTATTGTCATAGCTTAATTAAACAGGCTGAAGTTAGAAGCTGATTGGCTACCATGCAGAGCTGAATCACATTCTGAGTATTCCAGTTTTAGTAAATCAACCCCTTGGTGTCGGACATATTTAAAAATGCCTGTAACTTGACCCTGAACTCTGTTCTAACTTCTGCAAAGCAGGGAGGTCAGAATTTTAGGAAATCCCATCATGTGATATAAAAAGCATCAAAAAAACAGTGGGGTTGATTTACTAAAGGCAAATAGACTGTGCACTTTGCAAAGTGCAATTGCACACTGCAAGAGCAGTTGCTCCAGAGATTAGTAAATTAGCAGAAGCTCTGTTGACTGCCATCATCCAATCATGTGCAAGTAAAAATGTTTTTTTTTCTTGCACGTGATTCTTTGTACAGTAAATCTTTACCTCATTTACTAAGCTCTGGTGACACTGCATTTGCAGATTATAACTGCACTTTGCAAAGTGCACAATCTATTTGCCTTTAGTAAATCAACCCCTTTGCCTGATGGCCCAGGGTGTGAGCCTGCATTCTTTACAGCGAGCCTGTTGCTTCTCTTCACAGGAACCTGGCAAGTATTTCTCTTTCTTCGGACCATTGATTCCTGTGATGACATATGCTATTGATTTTCCCATTTCTAATGGAAATGTTTATAATCTTTATAGAATGCCGCCACTAGGGATGAGCTTCGTGTTCGAGTCAAACGCATGTTCGACTCGAACATCGGTCGTTCGTGCGTTCGCCGAATTCCGAACGTTTGGGCCGTTCGCGGCAAAATTCATGTGGCCCACAATGCACTGCGATGGCGCAATGCATTGCTGTCTCACGATTGGCCAGGCATGCACTGTGACCCCGCATGCTTGGCCAATCGCAGCGCCAGCAGCGAGGAGAGCCATGGTTGGCCACAGGCATCCTGCCTGTGGCCAATCATAGCTCAGGCTGTGTAGTGCACGCCCCACACTATATAAGGCCGCCATTAAGGCGGCCTCGTGTAGTGTGTTGGCGTCTGAAGCAGTGGGTGTTCTGTGTACCTTCAACACAGTTACACACCAATCGTTTTTGGCTGATTTACTATCTTGCTCTTGTGTAGTGGTTACTGTCTGTGCCCTGACCACAGTATACACCACTATATTCACCTCACCTATATAGCTAGTGATCTAGCTTTAATAATAGAGCTTGCAGTCAGTAGTGTTAGTGCGTGCTGTCTGCGTGCTCTGTACCCAGTACATACCACTATATACACCTACATAGCTGTTCTCTATTTGAGCCCGATTGTCATCTGCAGGAGTTATTGGAAGTTGTGTGTGCTTCCAGCACAGCACAGTATACATCTGTATATACCCCTTTAACTCTGCTGTTTTCTGGTTATTGTCTGCGTGCCCTGACCGCAGTATACACCGTGATATTCACCTCACCTATATAGCTAGTGGTCCATCTTTAACAATAGAGCTTGCAGTCAGTAGTGTCACTCAGGAGATAGTGCGTGCTGTGTGCCTGCTCTGTACCCAGTACATACCGCTATAATCCACCTACATAGCTGTTCTCTATTTGGGCCCGATTGTCATCTGCAGGAGTTATTGGAAGTTGTGTGTGCTTCCAGCACAGCACAGTATACATCTGTATATACCCCTTTAACTCTGCTGTTTTCTGGTTATTGTCTGCGTGCCCTGACCGCAGTATACACCGTGATATTCACCTCACCTATATAGCTAGTGGTCCATCTTTAACAATAGAGCTTGCAGTCAGTAGTGTCACTCAGGAGATAGTGCGTGCTGTGTGCGTGCTCTGTACCCAGTACATACCGCTATAATCCACCTACATAGCTGTTCTCTATTTGGGCCCGATTGTCATCTGCAGGAGTTATTGGAAGTTGTGTGTGCTTCCAGCACAGCACAGTATACATCTGTATATACCCCTTTAACTCTGCTGTTCTATAAAAAAGGCATCTGCAGGAGTTAGTGGGTGTTGTGTGCCTCCAGCACAATATAAACTACCCAACTACTGTTTTACCCAACTCCCTTCAGGCCATTACCATGTCTGGAAGGCCAGCAAGGAGAGGCAGACAGGCGCGAGCCGATAAAAGAGGGCAAGCAGGCTCTGTGTCTAGAGACAACAGTGCTGGTCGTGGACGCGGTGCATTGTCATCAGCACGTGGCCATGGGACATGCTTGTCCTTCTTTTCTGCAGCTGGACATGTTGAACCGCAACATGCCAACGACTTGGTAGAGTGGATGACCAAGCCCTCTTCATCCTCCTCATCCTCTCTCACCCAGTCTCAGGGTAGTAGAAAAGCAGCTGCCAACACATCGTCGTCCCAATGTCATCATCAGTGACTCCTTCCCTAGACCCACCACGTCCTCCTGAGGAGTCTCCTGAACTCTTTGAGCACAGTGTTGGGTACATGCTCCAGGAGGATGCCCAGTGTTTGGTGGGCTCTGATGATGACACTCAGCTAGAGGAAGGCAGTAGCGTGAGCGCAGAGAGAGAGGATGCTCAAGAAGCACAGCAATCTGGCAGTCATGTTCCACAAGCTGCAGCATACTGCCAGGTTTGCTACAGCGATGAAGAGGGAGGGGATGATGAGGGCACTGACTCCACGTGGGTGCCTGGAAGGAGGGAGGAGGAGGAGGAGGAGGCACATGTCCAACGAGGCAGGATGCCCTCCGGGGGCCAGCTTAGGGGCAGCACACCGACTGAATCACACCGCAGAGCTCCGCCTGCGCAGAGCGCTTCTAAAAGTTCTTTGGTGTGGGCCTTTTTTGAGACGAGTGCATCAGATCGCACCGCTGCTATTTGCAACATATGTCTCAAGCGTATCTCACGTGGCCAAAACATCAGCCGCTTGGGCACCACATGCTTGACCAGACATATGTTGACCTGCCATGCAGCTCGTTGGCAAGCATACCTCAAAGACCCACACCAAAGAACAAAGCGGACCTCTCCTTGCTCCTCATCAGCTGGCATCTCCAACCCCACTAGACCTTCAGTCCTCTCTGAAACCTGCTCTGAGAGGAATGAAGGTGTAGAATTAGGTGTGTCACAGCCAAGTGCTTCCGGGAACTCTGCTAGTGGTACATCCACGTCCGATTATAGCAGGCAAATGTCCCTGCCCCAGCTGCTGGACCGGCGGAAGAAATTTACTCCCAGCCATCCACATGCCCAGCGGTTGAATGCTAGCTTGGCTAAATTGCTAGCACTTCAACTGCTGCCTTTTCAGTTGGTAGACTCGGCCCCCTTCCGTGAGTTTGTACAATGTGCGGTTCCTCAGTGGCAGGTCCCCAAACGCCACTTTTTCTCACGGAAGGCGATTCCGGCTCTCTACCGGCATGTGGAAGGCAATGTCCTTGCCTCGCTGGACAGGGCGGTCAGCGGTAAGGTGCATATTACCGCTGACTCATGGTCCAGCAGGCATGGACAGGGACGTTACCTGTCTTTCACGGCCCATTGGGTCACTCTTCTGGCTGCTGGGAAGGATGCAGGACAAGGTGCAGTAGTGTTGGAGGTTGTTCCGCCACCACGCCTCCAAAATGCTACTATTGGTTGTGACACACCTCTCTCCTCCACCCCCTCCTCTTCTTCTTCCTCCATGGCCTCTTCCAGTGCTCTGTCCTCAGAACCAGCGGTGCTCCGTAGGCGTTGCAGGGGCTACGCAAGTACGCAGGCAAAACGATGCCATGCCGTGCTTGCGCTGGTTTGTTTGGGGGACAGGAGCCACACTGGGGCGGATGTTTTGTCAGCTCTGCAGGGGCAGGCCGAGAGGTGGTTGACGCCACGCCAGCTTAAGCCAGGAATGGTGGTTTGCGACAATGGCACAAACCTCCTCTCCGCCCTCCGACAGGGACAACTGACCCATGTGCCCTGTGTAGCTCACGTCCTTAACCTGGTGGTGCAGCGATTCTTGGGCAGGTACCCCGGCTTACAGGATGTCCTGAAACAGGCCAGGAGAGTCTGTGTGCATTTCCGCCGATCATTTAATGCCTGTGCTCGGCTGGCTGAGCTCCAAAAGGAGTTGAACCTGCCCAAGAACCGCCTTATATGTGACATGCCCACCAGATGGAACTCAACATTGGCCATGCTGCAGCGGCTGCACACGCAGCAGAGGGCCATCAATGAGTACCTGTGCGACTACGGCACCAGGACAGGGTCAGGGGAGCTTGGTTTTTTCTCACCACGCCAGTGGGGCATGATCAGGTATGCATGCACTGTCCTGTCACCGTTTGAGGAGGCAACAAGGATGGTGAGCAGTGACAGTGCATGCATCAGTGACACTGTACCTCTTGTCCACCTCTTGGAGCATACGCTGCGTGGAATAATGGACAGGGCACTTGAGGCAGAACAGAGGCAGGAAGAGGAGGACTTCCTTGCCTCTCAAGGCCCCCTTTATCCAGACAGTGTTCCTGCTGTGCCACCCATCACACAGGAAGAGGGTGAGGAGGAAGAAGAGGAGGAGGAGGATGATTGTGTCAGCATGGAGGTGGAGGCTGGCACTCAGCATCAGCAGCAGCAGTCTTATAGGGATGATTTACAGTCCCAAGAAACACGTGGACTTGTACGTGGCTGGGAGGAGGTAGCTGCGGATCATGTTGTCCTTAGTGACCCAGAGGACTCCGGACCGAATGCCTCAGCTAACCTACGCTGCATGGCCTCCCTGATCCTGCAAAGCCTGCGGAAGGATCCTCGTATTCTTCGGATCAAGGAGAGGGACCATTACTGGCTGGCCACTCTCCTTGATCCACGGTACAAGGGTAAGGTTGCCGACCTTATCTTGCCATCGCAGAGGGAGCAGAGGATGAGACATCTCCGGGAGGCCTTGCAGAAAGCTCTGTGCAACGCGTTCCCAGAGACTGGGAGGTCACAAACTCCTGGTCCTGGACAACGTGTTGCTGAGGCATCAGTCAGAAGGAGCGGTGGAGAAGGTGGCCGTCTGACTGATGCTTTCAGACAATTTTTTAGTCCGCAGCCCCAAGGTATGATTGGTTCCAGCACCCATCGCCAGCGTCTAATTTACATGGTGCAGGAATACCTAGGGGCAAGGTCAGACTTGGACACCTTTCCCACTGAAAATCCTCTGGCTTACTGGGTCTTGAGGATGGATCACTGGCCAGAGCTTGCACAGTATGCAATTGAGCTACTGGCCTGTCCTGCATCCAGCGTTCTTTCGGAACGCACCTTCAGTGCTGCTGGTGGCTTAGTTACCGATCACAGGGTGCGCCTGTCCACCGAATCAGTTGATCGACTGACCTTCATCAAGATGAATCAGTCTTGGATCACCCACAGCTACCAAGCACCTGAAGCTGATGTAACCGAATAATTTTTTTTTGAAATACCACATCCCTTCAAGACTGCCTATGCTGATGCTGAGTGACTGTCCTGTTATGTTTATTGTCTATCCTCTTCCTCCTCCGCTGATATGTTGGAAGAACATTTTTGGTTCTGGGTGATGCCAGCAGCCCAATTTTTCTGCCCCTGTTTAACAGGGGCGTTTAAGTACAATTTTTGATGCAATGCTTTGCAGCAGGGCTAATTCCTGCAATAAAACTAGAGTATATGGCAGAGGTTGCAGTGTGATGGCACCAGTGCCTAAGGCCCAATTTTTCTGCCCCTGTTTAACAGGGGCGTTTAAGTACAATTTTTGATGCAATGCTTTGCAGCAGGGCTAATTCCTGCAATAAAACTAGAGTATATGGCAGAGGTTGCAGTGTGATGGCACCAGTGCCTAAGGCCCAATTTTTCTGCCCCTGTTTAACAGGGGCGTTTAAGTACAATTTTTGATGCAATGCTTTGCAGCAGGGCTAATTCCTGCAATAAAACTAGAGTATATGGCAGAGGTTGCAGTGTGATGGCACCAGTGCCTAAGGCCCAATTTTTCTGCCCCTGTTTAACAGGGGCGTTTAAGTACAATTTTTGATGCAATGCTTTGCAGCAGGGCTAATTCCTGCAATAAAACTAGAGTATATGGCAGAGGTTGCAGTGTGATGGCACCAGTGCCTAAGGCCCAATTTTTCTGCCCCTGTTTAACAGGGGCGTTTAAGTACAATTTTTGATGCAATGCTTTGCAGCAGGGCTAATTCCTGCAATAAAACTAGAGTATATGGCAGAGGTTGCAGTGTGATGGCACCAGTGCCTAAGGCCCAATTTTTCTGCCCCTGTTTAACAGGGACATGTAATTACAATTCTTGATATAATATTTCACAGGAGGGCCCCTTCCTGTGCCCACCCAGAGTAACGGTGAGGACTTATAGTGTTGTGGCACCAGCACCACAACCACCAAAGGTAAATTTTTCTACCACTGTTCAACAATGGCATGTAATTACAATTCTTGATATAATCGTTCACAGCAGGGCGCTCCAGCGCCCACCAAGAGTCACTTTGAGGGCTTACAATGTTGTGGCAAAACCAACACCTTGTTCCGCTATTTCTGCAGAGCATATAGGGCAGGCCCCTACTTTCAAACATCCAATTTACAAACATCTCCTACTTGCAAACGGAAGGAGACAACAGCAAGTGAGATGAAAAAAGATGGACGACAAAACAAATTATACAGGGGTGATAACCCTTCCCTATGTTTTCCAAAAAGCTTAAAAATAGTTTTTTTGACTGGAGCTACACTTAAAAAATGTACCAGTTGAAAATTACAAACAGATTCAACTTAACACAACAAACCTACACAGTCCCTGTCTTGTTTGCACCACCTGTATACTGCTGTTCTGAGTATATAGGGCCTGGGGGCCACACACATTTCCTTTTTTTAATATGGGTACGGGGTTCCCCTTAATATGCGTACAAGACCCAAATAGGCTGGTAATGGGCAGGGAGGGCTACCCATGCCATTTTTCTGAATGATTTTCAACCATATTGCAGGAACCAGATATAACATTAAAACCGCAAGCAGTTTTAAATGGTGTTATTTCCATTTAATGTCATTTTGTGCAGGGACTGTTCTAAACACGGGAAACACGTGGCACTTCACAGGCATACTACAGACACCCCCCAGGCACCATATTTAAAGGAATATTTCATTCTTTTTTTTCACTTTAATCGTCATTAAAATCAGTGTTCCCGCCAAAACGGCCGCTTTTAAAACTTTTTATTGCATTGACCCATGTCCCCTGAGGCAGGAGGCAGGTCCCAAAACCCTTTTTAGGACAGTATCTTGCATATCAGCCGTTAAAATTAGCACTTTCCATTTCGAACGTCCGAGTCCCATAGACTTCAATGGGGTTCTAACGTTCGTTACGAACGCGGGGTCCGTTCGAAAGTTCTGGTGCGAACCGAACCGGGGGGTGTTTGGCTCATCCCTAGCCGCCACACACAAACCAACCTACCTTTCAATGCACTTTTTTTGATGATTCGGGATTTCATAGTCATTCGAAATATTTTAATATTAAATGTGGATCTTGATGGTCAAAATAATAACAGCATGGCAAGTAATATATGAATATATATGGCTAATAATTGAAAGCCACATGTTAGTTTTGTGGCCAGTGTTTAATTTGTTGAAGCAAAAAGTGAAAGTAGCATGATACCTATGTCAAGCTTGCTGACATTACCCTCCCGATCGATGCCCTTATTAACAAGGGGGGAGCCATTTTCTTCAGCACCTTAAAGTGGATGTAAAACCTCACATATACCCAGTGAAGTGAACAGCCTCAGATGATATACAGGGATGAAACAAATCTCCCTACATAAGTCATGTATATCTGTTGTCTTCAGCTTTAAAATATACTTTAGAAAGTGCTGATCGTGGTACAGATTTTCTCTTCCTCTTCAGCATTGCAGTGAAGTTTGGGCAAACAGCCAAGACAGCTGATTGGAGGAAAAGAACACACCCACTCTCCACATTGGCAAAGGAAGAAAGGAATGTGCAGAGCTGTGCTCTGACAAGTCAAGCTGTCTGCTAATCTATTTATAGCAACCTCCCACAACACAAACTTCAGGCTGATTTTATCGCCTTTGTCGGAGAACTTTTCAGAAGTTGCTACCAAGCAGGAGAAAGCCACGGGACATAGTAGCGCTGCAGATATATGTGTTCAGCTCAAATTTCATGATTCGAGTATACATCCACTTTAAAAAAAAACTTTTTGCATCCTTAAAGTGACTGTAAATGCTGTTTTTTTTTTTTTTTTAAATAACAAACATGTCATACTTACCTCCACTGTGCAGTTCGTTATGCACAAAGTGGCCCCGATCATCCACTACTGGGGTTCCCCAGTGGTGCTATCAGCTCCTCCTTGCATTGTATAACCTCCTATCTCTCTCCTCTCTCTCCCGGGGGGTTACCTTGTGGGTGCGCTCCCAAGTCCAGCATTTGCGTCCATAGACGCAGAATGCAGGATTCTGCCCCGGCGCCATGTCATTGGATTTGATTGACAGCAGTGGGAGCCAATGGCTGCGCTGCTATCAATCTATCCAATCAAAATCGAAGAACCCCAGGCAGAGAGGTACAGCATGTTTCCACCGAGGGATCGAAGGGCTCAGGCAAGTAAAACAGGGGGCCGGGGGGGCCAGTCACTGTCAGAAGTTTTTTCACCTTAATGCATAGAATGCATTAAGGGGGAAAAACACGAGCGTTTACAACCCCTTTAATGCCTTAATAAAGGTGCTTTGTTTTCTACTTTAAAAGGTTCAAGAACAAATGTTCAGACCCAAACTTGATTAGATGCAATCCTCAGTAAATCATGGTGTAAAGTTTTATTTTGAAATTTAGATTCCATGATGTTGGGCATACATCCATGTTACAGTATGTTGTTCATTACAGTTCTACTGGATTTAACCACTTGACCTCTGGAAGGTTTTACCCCTCCATAACCAGGCCATTTTTTGCTATTCAAATTTATTTAAAAAATTTTTTTTTACATAAATAGAGTTTTGGTTGTATTTGATCACCACTGGGGTTTCCACTTTCTGTTATAAAACATATCCAAAAAAAGCTAATTTCTTCATAAATTTAGGCCAAAATGTATTCTGCTACATGTCTTTGGTAAAAAAAAATCTCAATAAGTGCACATTAATTGGTTAAAGTTATAGCATCTACAAACTATGGTGTATTTAGAATAGAATTTATGCAGCTATAGACACTATACTGTAATGGTGGTGATCAGTGACTTTTAATGTGACTGTGATAGGGTGACAGACACTATCTGGGAGCTTCGCTAAGTGACACTGACATCACTAGTGACCAATAGCAGCTGCTCCATTGGTCGGGGGGGGGCGGCAGTAGGGTTGCCACCTGTATGGGATTGTACAGGTTTGGGTACAGGTTTGGCAACTTGTGCCCGGGCTTCTTTCCCTTGGAAACCCGGGCACAACTAATATCCAGTGCCCCTGTCTGTGTCCCGTCCTCCACCCCATAGCTCCATATTTATTATGTGGCTGGGGTGGTTGTGCGGCGCACCCCTCTCTGCTCCATGTCACAGACTGCCGCTGTAGTTTGTGTAAGAGGCGAGCAGCTGCGAGCTCTGACCGACCTCATGGTCCTCATCTTATGGAGCCTCGGCCTCTTCCTGCTCCACCACAGGGGACCATGGGAGACAAGAGGTGACCGGGGAACCCAAGACCTTGTCAGCACAGTGGGATGCGGGAACCCAAAGGTTTGATCGCAGCGGTAGCCCCCTCCTCTCTGTCAGCCTCCCTCTCCTCTCTGTCAGCCCTCTCCTCTCCTCTCTGTCAGCCCTCTCCTCTCTGTCAGCCCTCTCCTCTCCTCTCTGTCAGCCCTCTCCTCTCCTCTCTGTCAGCCCTCTCCTCTCCTCTCTGTCAGCCCCCCCTCCTCTCTGTCAGCCCCCCTCTCCTCTCTGTCAGCCCCCTCTCCTCTCTGTCAGCCCTCTCCTCTCTGTCAGCCCTCTCCTCTCTGTCAGCCCTTTCCTCTCCTCTCTGTCAGCCCCCTCCTCTCTGTCAGCCACCCTCTCCTCTCTGTCAGCCCTCTCCTCTCTGTCAGCCCTCTCCTCTCTGTCAGCCCTCTCCTCCTCTCTCTGTCAGCCCCCCTCTCCTCTCTGTCAGCCCCCCTCTCCACTCTGTCAGCCCTCTCCTCTCCTCTCTGTCAGCCCCCCTCCTCTCTGTCATCCCCCCTCTCCTGTCTGTCAGCCCTCTCCTCTCTTTCCGCCCTCTCCTCTCTTTCTGCCCTCTCCTCTCTGTCACCCCCTCTCCTCTCTGTCAGCCCCCTCTCCTCTCTGTCAGCCCTCCTTCTCTCTGTTAGCCCTCTCCTCTCCTCTCTGTCAGCCCCCTCCTCTCTGTCAGCCACCCTCTCCTCTCTGTCAGCCCTCTCCTCTCCTCTCTGTCAGCCCTCTCCTCTCCTCTCTGTCAGCCCTCTCATCTCCTCTCTGTCAGCCCCCCTCCTCTCTGTCAGCCCCCCTCTCCTCTCTGTCAGCCCTCTCCTCTCCTCTCTGTCAGCCCTCTCATCTCCTCTC
The DNA here is from genome assembly GCF_037356315.1 of Lithobates pipiens. Classification (NCBI taxonomy): domain Eukaryota; kingdom Metazoa; phylum Chordata; class Amphibia; order Anura; family Ranidae; genus Lithobates; species Lithobates pipiens. The sequence goes on along the minus strand of NW_027507764.1, from coordinate 456,421,457 downwards.
TGTCAGCCCCCCTCCTCTCTGTCAGCCCCCCTCTCCTCTCTGTCAGCCCCCTCTCCTCTCTGTCAGCCCTCTCCTCTCCTCTCTGTCAGCCCTCTCCTCTCTGTCAGCCCTCTCCTCTCCTCTCTGTCAGCCCTCTCATCTCCTCTCTGTCAGCCCCCCCCCTCCTCTCTGTCAGCCCCCCTCTCCTCTCTGTCAGCCCCCTCTCCTCTCTGTCAGCCCTCTCCTCTCCTCTCTGTCAGCCCTCTCCTCTCTGTTAGCCCTCTCCTCTCCTCTCTGTCAGCCCTCTCCTCCTCTCTCTGTCAGCCCCCCTCTCCTCTCTGTCAGCCCCCCTCTCCACTCTGTCAGCCCCCTCTCCACTCTGTCAGCCCTCTCCTCTCCTCTCTGTCAGCCCCCCTCCTCTCTGTCAGCCCCCCTCTCCTGTCTGTCAGCCCTCTCCTCTCCTCTCTTTCCGGCCTCTCCTCTCTTTCTGCCCTCTCCTCTCTGCCAGCCCCCCTCTCCTCTCTGTCAGCCCCCCTTTCCTCTCTGTCAGCCCTCTCCTCTCTGTCAGCCCTCTCCTCTCCTCTCCTCTCTGTCAGCCCTCCCCTCTCCTCTCTGTAAGCCCCCTTCCTCTCTGTCAGCCCCCCTCCTCTCTGTCAGCCCCCCTCTCCTCTCTGTCAGCTCTCTCCTCTCTGTCAGCCCTCTCCTCTCCTCTCTGTCAGCCCTCTCCTCTCCTCTCTGTCAGCCCTTCCCCCTCCTCTCTGTCAGCCCCCTCTCCTCTCTGTCAGCTCTCTCCTCTCTGTTAGCCCCCCTCTCCTCTCTGTCAGCCCCCTCCTCTCTGTCAGCCTCCCTCTCCTCTCTGTCAGCCCTCTCCTCTCCTCTGTCAGCCCCCTCTCCTCTCTGTCAGCCCCCCTCCTCTCTGTCAGCCCCCTCTCCTCTCTGTAAGCTCTCTCCTCTCTGTCAGCCCCCCTCCTCTCTGTCAGCCTCCCTCCTCTCTGTCAGCCCCCCTCTCCTCTCTGTCAGCTCTCTCCTCTCTGTCAGCCCCCCTCTCCTCTCTGTCAGCCCCCCTCCTCTCTGTCAGCCCTCCCCTCTCCTCTCTGTCAGCCCCCCTCCTCTCTGTAAGCCCCTCTCCTCTCTGTCAGCCCCCCTCTCCTCTCTGTCAGCTCTCTCCTCTCTGTCAGCCCCCCTTCATCTCTGTCAGCCCCCTCCTCTCTGTCAGCCTCCCTCTCCTCTCTGTCACCCCTCTTCTCTGTCAGCCCCCCTCTCCTCTCTGTCAGCCCCCCTCTCTGTCAGACCTCTCCTCTCTGTCAGCCCCCCTCTCCTCTCTGTCAGCCCCCTCTCCTCTCTGTCAGCCCCCCTCCTCTCTGTCAGCCCCCCTCTCCTCTCTGTCAGCCCTCTCCTCTCCTCTCTTTCTGCCCTCTCCTCTCTTTCTGCCCTCTCCTCTCTGTCAGCCCCTCTCTCCTCTCTGTCAGCCCTCTCCTCTCCTCTCTGTCAGCCCTCTCCTCTCCTCTGTCAGCCCCCCTCCCCTCTCTGTCAGCCCCCCTGTCCCCTCTGTCAGCCCCCCTCCTCTCTGTCAGCCCTCTCCTCTCCTCTCTTTCTGCCCTCTCCTCTCTTTCTGCCCTCTCCTCTCCTCTCTTTCTGTCCTCTCCTCTCTGTCAGCCCCCCTCTCCTCTCTGTCAGCCCCCCTTTCCTCTCTGTCAGCCCTCTCCTCTCCTCTCTGTCAGCCCTCCCCTCTCCTCTCTGTAAGCCCTCTTCCTCTCTGTCAGCCCCCCTCCTCTCTGTCAGCCCCCCTCTCCTCTCTGTCAGCCCCCTCTCCTCTCTGTCAGCTCTCTCCTCTCTGTCAGCCCCCCTCTCCTCTCTGTCAGCCCCCTCCTCTCTGTCAGCCTCCCTCTCCTCTCTGTCAGCCCTCTCCTCTCCTCTGTCAGCCCCCCTCTCCTCTCTGTCAGCCACCCTTCTCTTTGTCAGCCCCCTCTCCTCTCTGTCAGCCCTCTCCTCTGTCAGCCCCCTCTCCTCTCTGTCAGCCCCCCTCCTCTCTGTCAGCCCCCCTCTCCTCTCTGTCAGCTCTCTCCTCTCTGTCAGCCCCCCTTCCCCTCTGTCAGCCCCCCTTCCCCTCTGTCAGCCTCCCCCCTCCTCTGTCAGCCCCCCTTCTTGTCCCTGTCCCCTGTCAGCTACTCCCCCTCTCTGTCAGCTGTTCCCCCTCTCTGTCAGCTGCTCCCCCTCTCTGTCAGCTATTCCACCATCTCTGTCAGCTATTCCCCCCTCTCTGGCAGCTATTCCCACCTCTCTGGCAGCTAACCCCCCTTTGTCAGCTACCCCCCTCTGTCAGCTACTCCCCCCTCTGTCAGCTATTCCCCCTCTGTGTCAGCTATTCCCCCTCTCTTTTAGCTACTCCCCCTCTGACAGCTACCCCTCTCTCTGTCAGCTATTCCCCCCTCTCTGTCAGCTATTCCCCCCCTCTGTCAGGTACTCCCCCATCTGTTAACTATTCCCCCCTCTGTCAGCTATTCTCCCCTCTGTCAGCTATTCCCCCCTCTGTCGGCTATTCACCCCTCTCTGTCAGCTATTCCCCCTGTCAGCTATTCCCCCCTCTCTGTCAGCTATTCCACCCTCTCTGTCAGCTACCCCCATCAGCTACCCCCCTGTCAGATACTCCCCCTCTCTGTCATCTACTCCCCCCTCTGTCAGCTATTCCCCCCTCTGTGTCAGCTAGCCCCTCCCCTCTCTGTTAGCTACTTCCCCCTCTGCCAACCACCCCCCTCTGTCAGGTACTCCCCCATCTGTTAACTATTCCCCCCTCTGTCAGCTATTCTCCCCTCTGTCAGCTATTCCCCCCTCTGTCGGCTATTCACCCCTCTCTGTCAGCTATTCCCCCTGTCAGCTATTCCCCCCTCTCTGTCAGCTATTCCACCCTCTCTGTCAGCTACCCCCATCAGCTACCCCCCTGTCAGATACTCCCCCTCTCTGTCATCTACTCCCCCCTCTGTCAGCTATTCCCCCCTCTGTGTCAGATAGCCCCTCCCCTCTCTGTTAGCTACTTCCCCCTCTGCCAACCACCCCTCTCTGTCAGCTATTCCCCCCTCTTTGTCAGCTATTCCCCCCTCTCAGTCAGCTATACCCCCTTCTGTCAGGTACTCCCCCCTCTGTCTGCTATTCTCCCCTCTCTGTCAGCTATTCCCCTCTCTTTGCTCGGCTATTCCCCTCTCTGTCGGCTATTCCCTCCTCTCTGTTGGCTACTCCCCCTCTCTGTCAGCTATTCTCCCCTCTGTCAGCTATTCCCCTCTCTCTGCTCGGCTATTCCCCTCTCTGTTGGCTATTCCCTCATTTCTGTTGGCTACTCCCCCTCTCTGTCAGCTATTCCCCCCTCTCTGTCAGCTACCCCCCCCTCTGTCGGCTACTCCCCCCTCTGTTGGCTATTCCCCCCTCTCTGTCAGCTGTTCCCCCTCTCTGTCAGCTGCTCCCCCTCTCTGTCAGCTATTCCACCATCTCTGTCAGCTATTCCCCCCTCTCTGGCAGCTATTCCCACCTCTCTGGCAGCTAACCCCCCTTTGTCAGCTACCCCCCTCTGTCAGCTACTCCCCCCTCTGTCAGCTATTCCCCCTCTGTGTCAGCTATTCCCCCTCTCTTTTAGCTACTCCCCCTCTGACAGCTACCCCTCTCTCTGTCAGCTATTCCCCCCTCTCTGTCAGCTATTCCCCCCCCTCTGTCAGGTACTCCCCCATCTGTTAACTATTCCCCCCTCTGTCAGCTATTCTCCCCTCTGTCAGCTATTCCCCCCTCTGTCGGCTATTCACCCCTCTCTGTCAGCTATTCCCCCTGTCAGCTATTCCCCCCTCTCTGTCAGCTATTCCACCCTCTCTGTCAGCTACCCCCATCAGCTACCCCCCTGTCAGATACTCCCCCTCTCTGTCATCTACTCCCCCCTCTGTCAGCTATTCCCCCCTCTGTGTCAGCTAGCCCCTCCCCTCTCTGTTAGCTACTTCCCCCTCTGCCAACCACCCCCCTCTGTCAGGTACTTCCCCATCTGTTAACTATTCCCCCCTCTGTCAGCTATTCTCCCCTCTGTCAGCTATTCCCCCCTCTGTCGGCTATTCACCCCTCTCTGTCAGCTATTCCCCCTGTCAGCTATTCCCCCCTCTCTGTCACCTATTCCACCCTCTCTGTCAGCTACCCCCATCAGCTACCCCCCTGTCAGATACTCCCCCTCTCTGTCATCTACTCCCCACTCTGTCAGCTATTCCCCCCTCTGTGTCAGCTAGCCCCTCCCCTCTCTGTTAGCTACTTCCCCCTCTGCCAACCACCCCTCTCTGTCAGCTATTCCCCCCTCTTTGTCAGCTATTCCCCCCTCTCAGTCAGCTATACCCCCTTCTGTCAGGTACTCCCCCCTCTGTCAGCTATTCTCCCCTCTCTGTCAGCTATTCCCCTCTCTTTGCTCGGCTATTCCCCTCTCTGTCAGCTATTCTCCCCTCTGTCAGCTATTCCCCTCTCTCTGCTCGGCTATTCCCCTCTCTGTTGGCTATTCCCTCATTTCTGTCGGCTACTCCCCCTCTCTGTCAGCTATTCCCCCCTCTCTGTCAGCTACCCCCCCCCCTTCTGTCGGCTACTCCCCCCTCTGTTGGCTATTCCCCCCTCTGTGTCGGCTATTCCCCCCTCTGTGTCGGCTATTCCCCCCTCTCTGTCAGCTATTCTCCCCTCTCTGTCAGCTATTCTCTCCTCTCTGTCAGCTACTCCCCCTCTCTGTCTCTAATAGAGGTCTCTAAGCGGGGTGCTGATATAAGGGGACCTAATGGGGGTCCTCTATGGGGGACCCCTAAATTATGGAGGGGGAAACACTGACCCGTATTTTATGACGGGGGGGTGACAATGACCCTTGTGTTATAGGAGGTAACACTGTCCAATACAGCGTACCGCATTATTGCTCTCCTTAGTGCACCCAAAGGTGTCCCAGGTCTTTACAATCCTATAGTGTATACTACAAAAAAAATTGCCATGCATCACTAAAGTGTTCGGGTTTGGCTTGAAGAAAAGGTGGCAACCCTAGGCGGCAGACAGACCTGATCACAGACATCCCACTGTTGCTCAAGCCCAGCACCACACACCATACCCACAACACCCATCCCACCCCCTCCCCCATCGCCAGATTGCATGCTTGCCCTCTGGCTCGCCAGGCGCCCTGTCAGCCCTGCACTTACCCCATGCATGTTGTTCCTATGCACACAGAGTTCTGTATTTATGTAAACACACAACCCTGTCTGTAATTAGACAGAAAATCACAGGCTGAAATCTGCTGCAAAATTAATGCTGTGTCCAATCACAGCACAGGTTGACAGTAAGCGCGTGCATGCACTCCCCGAACCTGGAAGGCAGGCGGTGATGTACAGGTACGTTGTCTAGATTTCAGCCCATCCACAGTAAAGCCCCATACACACTATCAGATTATCTGCTGACTTTTTCCTTCAGATTTACCAAAACCATATAATATTAGGACAAACCTTAGGAGTTTTAATGTGTATGCAATCAGGCAGGCCCTTCTACTACATGGTTTTGGTAAATCTGAAGGAAAAACTCAGCAGATAATCTGATAGTGTGTATGGGGCTTTAATCTACTGTGGGTAGGCAGCAAGTAGTTAAAGAGTAACTGTATTTTTGTTGAAAAAAAAATAAATCCCCTCTGGGTGATGTGTGTACATTACAGGGATTTTAACAAACTTTCTTGCAAATTCCTACCTGTCTCTGCTCTGAAAAAAAAGCTGTTTGTTCTTTGGAGACTGATTCTGAATGAGAGTGAGGTGCACTTTCAGGGTTCGTTTGAGAAGTGGTGTAGTGTCTGCATCCTTTTATATGTAATTAAAGTGACTGTAAAGGAAAAAAATGTAATAAGCATATCATACTTACCTGCTTTGTGAAATGGCTTTGCACAGAGCAGCCCTGATCCTCTTCTTCTGGGTACCCCTGCTGGTGCTTCTGGCTCCTCCGTTCTTCCGAGTGCTCACATAGCAAGCCCCTTTTGCCTTTTTTGTGGCTAAACAGGCATGTAACATAAGATCCACATCCCCAACTCAGGTACTTACAAAGTTCGATTTTGGTAAAGTAAAGGCCAAATGAGACATTAGTATCCCAAGACTGTGTGGACGTTGCCTTCCTCAGATGAAGTGATCTCACCCCTCTCAAAGCCAAAATGTGAAGCCACGTACACACAGAGGCTAAACTATTAAATGTCCCTTATGATACCCTGCCAAAAATGTGTGTAGTTCCAAGCATGATTGTTTAGAAACCCCCAAAACACACAGTGTATCAGCATGTGCTATGTTCCATCACGGGGTATCAATGGATTCGTTTTGGGGGTGCAACCCCTTCCTCATAACTAAAGTAGGTCAGAGGAAGGGGTTGTACTCCAAAACACGTCCATTAATACCCCATGATGGGAGCTAGCACATACCAACTAGATGTAAGGAAAGACACGCATTTTAGGCATGGGATCATGAGGGAAATAAAAATGTTAAGGCACAATTTGTGGGCAGCTTCAAATTTTGTCTTTGCTATTCTTAAAAATGCAGGAAAATTACAATTTGCATTACTTAGGGCAGTGTTTCCCAACTCTCCTTCTCAAGATGCAAATCTGGGTCAGGTTTTCTATATTTGTTGAATTTGGCACAGGTGATGTTGTAATGTTCAATGTTAGTAATTCACACAGTCGTTTTTAGACTGAGGAAAATACAGAAAAAAGGACCTGGTGGTGCACCTAGAGGAGTGGAGTGGACTGAGTTCGGACACTAAACTTTTCTCATTTAAAAGTCAGAAAAATATGGTAAATATTAAAATTGCAAACAGGCGCCAACAAGTGGAACAAAAAACTACTAGGCGAGAGGAAATTAGAATTTGGCAAGCATGTCTACAAAATCACAGATTCTTCGCTGTAAAGCAGCAGCAGCCTCCTTTATTTGCTCCAGATCCTTCAAACAATGCAAAATATCTGCACTCATTCGGCCAATTGTGCATCTTGGAAGATCATGATCTAGTAAGAAGACAAAAAAGTATTAAGGGAAATATGGTCAAGTGGCTGAGGCCCTACCTAGTGAGTTATGGTCAAGTTACTAGTCAAATTCAGGAAATACTTACCAACCCAGTCTATTTTTGCTTGCAACCTGCTTGCCCTTCAGACACTACTAGGAATGTACACACTGCAACAACTCAGTAATTTTGGCTCTGGTGCTTGGGTCTGCAAAACTGACAGCTCCTTCCACCTCTTCCTTCTCCATGCTAATGTTAAGGCACTACATACTTTGCGTAGAGTGGGTGTTTTGTTTGTTCAGCTAAACACATGAAATGTATACACATTTGAAGCCAGATTCCAAGAATACTTACTTGTGCAAACAAGAGGCTCCCGAATACTTTCTTCCTCTTCAGGGTCACTTTGGCCCCCAGTGTGACTTGCATAAGGGGATTTGGCTTTCACAAAGGACAGGTCTGTGCTGGGTCCAGGAGTCAGATCCCAAGCCTCCAAAGCAACCATCCTGGATGAGCTGACCACACTTTCCTCTAAAAAGAAACAATACACCATTCATTAATCCACCCCTAGTCCCATCTGTTTCTAGCATCTATTTTGCTACATTAGTTGACCAACCTTGCACTTGTTCTGATGACAATGTTTGCTCCTGACTAGTGGACTCCACCATGCTGCACTGTTTTTTTTAACAGTGAAAAATGCATAGAAAAGGGAAGGTGATGTCATTTTACAGAGGGAAAACACTGGTGCCAACATTGACAAAGTCCTGTGGTTGCCCCCCACCCCTCTTGTCTCCTATGGGATAGGGGATATATGATGATCATTCTAGCAGGCCTGACTCTGCTTGACTGTGATCCCTGGGGCCTCTCCTCTACCCATGTCTACAATGGCAAGGCTGCATTAGTGGGCACTGATGAGCCAAGCAGCACACAGTGTTCTTTACCCCTTAAGTTCTGCCCTAAGCCCATGGCCTTTGGCCCACCTAGAATCACCCCTGTCGGTGGCAAAATGAGTGTGTTTGAAGTTGTCACTTGCATTTTTGGTGGGAAGATGGCCTTGTTGCCCTTGGCCTTGTTGGGGCCCAAGCGAGGGTAGCCACCCTTCGTCCCTTCTGGTGGCTTGGCTGTTGCCTCATTTTTTGGCGCCTCCCTGTTGAAAGAAGAGAAAATATTAGGTACAAAAATAAAGAAATGTCAAAAAACAGAACCAAATAAGAATGTTCATATCTGCTTTATATTTTACTTCATCTTTAACCACATGCTGACCGAGCCATAGCCGAAAGATGGCAACAGCGCAGTCGGCTTATTCCGAGAGGGTGTCCATGGACGTCCTCCCAGAATTCTACTCTTGCGTGCCCCCTGGGGCACGCACCCGGAACCATCAGTGACCGATGGGTCCGGAAGACCCAGCGCATCACGGATCATGGTAAATGGCCACTGATAGCGGCCGTTTACCACGTGATCGCTCTGTCAAGTGACGGAGCGATCACAACAACAGACCAGCATCATGTCCGATCCCTCCCTCCCCTCTCTGTACCAATCGGTACAGTAAGAGGGGGAGAGATCGTTTGCAGCAGCCCTGTGGGCTGGGTGTGTAGTGCCCACAGCGCTGCTCAGTGCCCATTCCAGCCACATTCTGACTCTGCCGAAACTCTGCCCATACCATGCCACACTCTGCAATACTCTGCCATACCCTGCAATACTCTGCAATACCCTGAAATACTCTGTAATACTCTGCCATACCCTACAATACTCTGCAATACCCTGAAATACTCTGCCATACCCTGCAATAACCTGCAATACACATCCATACTCATCCATGCTCTGCCAAACTCATCCATACTCTGCAATACCCATCCATCCATCCATACTCTGCAATACTCATCCATCCATACTCAGCCATACCCAGCTATACTCAGCCATACCCAGCCATCCCACCCACACTCAGCCATATCCAGCCATCCACATCCACGGCTCCTCCATGCCACATCAGTTTGCATCCATGCTACTAGAGTGCCTCAAATTGTAATTAGATAGTCAAATTAGACTTGAAATGTATGCCCCTAGAATGCCTGCTGTTGCTCCCTGCATGTTGGGCCTCTGTATATGGCCACACTGTGTAAAAATCTCACACATGTGGTATCACCATACTCAGGAGTAGCAGAATGTATTTTTGGGGTGTAATTTGTGCTATGCATAAGCTGTGTGTAAGAAATAACCTGATAATATGACAATTTTGTGAAAAAAAAGAATGAAAATAAATAGATTTTGCAAAGAATTGTGGGAAAAAAATACAACTTCAAAAACCTTACAGTGCATCTTTCTAAATACCTTGGAATGTCTACTTTCCAAAAAGGGGTAATTTGGGGGGTATTTGTACTTTCTTTTGTTAAGGTCTCAAGAAATTAGATAGGCCGTCAGTACTTCATTTTTTCATTTTTATCAATTTTCAGAGATTGGCACCATAGCTTGTGGACGCTATAACTTTCTCACCGACCAAATAATATACACCAATTTTGATTATTTTTACCAAAGATATGTAGCAGTAGAGATTTTGGCCAAAATGTATGAAAAAAAATTACTAATTTGCAAAATTTTAACAGAAACAAAGCCTTTTTTGTTTTCTTTTTTTACAGTTTTCAGTATTTTTTAATTTATAGCGCAAAAAATAAAAACCCCAGTGGTGATTAAATACCACCAAAAGAAAGCTCTATTTGTGTGAAAATAAGGACAAACATTTCATATGGGTACAGTGTTGCATGACTAAGTAATTGTCATTCAAAGTGTGAGAGCACTGAAAGCTGAAAATTGGTCTGGTTAGGAACGGGGTTTAAGTGCCCAGTGGTCAAGTGGTTAAAATAACAATTCAGACAAAGAATATAGAAAACATTATATATAATTCTCTCGAGCTACTTGGAGAAAGCACATATACAGACAACTAATTTACACACATACATATTGGTTAGATACAAATATCACTTACTTTTTTGGATGATCTTATGTATGGACTCCATCTGGTCTTGCTCACTGGTGCTTGAGATCAGAACATAATTTTCTGATTTGGTCCTTTTGTTCATTGCACTGAAAATTTGCCTGCAATGACCTTATGCAAAATGCTGTCCTTTTGGCTGTTGGGCCTTTCATAATTGCACAGCTTGCAGTCATAATCATGCTTCTCTAGGATGCACACCATCTCCACCATCTCACCCTTGCTCATGGGGGTTGCCTTGTGCCTCTTCTGAGCTTCACCACCACAGGGATGCTTGTAATCCACCAATTCCGCCATGTTGTCCCTCCCAAATGTCCTGCCGTGTGTGTCACATGCAGAAGAGAGATGGTCTCGCCCCAGCGTCGAGTTTGACGCATGCGCAGTGTATATAAAGCCAGAACGCACGGTCGATGGAACGGCCGTAGGAAAAATCTTGGAGGGAAGGACGTTTGCTCACAAATGAAAGAAAGGAGCCATAAAACAAAGGGACAATTTGAATTTGGGGCATAGGTGGATAGTGCCCTATTCTGCTTAGATGGAGGCCTATATCGGATCGAATGTTAAATCTCCATTACAAACGATAGTTTACAAGACTGACCGCTTCTGGCTCTTTTATGCTTCCGAGCATGTGTGTTTGTACTTTGGACTTTTGTGTGACAGACTTGTGTACACACGATATGAAAATCTGACAACAGACCGTTGTCTGCCGAACATTTACTAGCCTGCCATCCAAAATTTGTTGGCGGAATGTTGGACAACAATTGTCTGATGGAGCATATTAACGGTCGGATTTTAGGCAAACAGTCTGTCATCACACAATTCCCTGCTGAAAATCCAATTGTGTGTACGAGGCTTAAGGCCTCATGCACGCAGTACTGATGTTTTAGCATCAACATTTCTGGATATAATTTGGAGCATTTGTGTGACATGTGTTTGCACATATTTGCACCTATGAACATTTGCGCATTGGGAAATAAGGCACATGCATGTATTTGCACGTATTCTTGCGTATTTGTGTGTACCAGTGCAAGACACTAACCGGTAAAGCAGATATTCTTTTTTTAACTGAAGAATACGCATTGCTTGTTTACGTACATGGTGTGTACAGGCACATTGTAAACAATGGGCTGCATTTTAGATCATTAAAAAAAATGATATACTGAGCTTTTTCAAGCTGCAGTGTGCAAGAGACCTAAAAGCATTTACGCATTTAAGCATTTAAGTGTCAGGGACATTAATACCCGAGGACAAGAGCAGGCTTCCAGTTCAACATCAGTCGGGATACAGTCTTGTTTATGCTTGTTTGTACCCCATAGGAGAGAATAAAAGTCTGTATTTGCATGTGACATGGAGGCTGGGGACATGGACATGCAACATCAGGAGCTGTGTGGCTGGAACTGGAAACAAAATTTAGGATGCAAGGAAACCAGTTTCGCAACTGAACAGTGAGGCCCAAAATGGAAAGAAAGCATGAAAAATAATGAAGAGCAGGGCATGACAAGTGTGGAGAGGAGAGGCAACAAGGAGTTAATGGGAGAGGGAAGTAAAGGGGAGGAGGCAGGTGAAATGAACTAAGGGGGTGGAGTGATATAAAAGGAGGAGGCCGGGACTTCCAGGAGCAGTGGGGCAGAAACAGAAGAGAGGAGAAAGCTGCCCACCCTCCTTCGCTGTTGTTGGTGTGTGTCTTATTTGTTTTCTTTTCTTTCAGGTTCGATGGATCTGGGTCGTCACAGCAGTGATGTAATGGCGGTATCTTTGGTCTCTGATGGTGGTAGAAAACAGATGTCATGGAAGTGGTGGGGGGCTCATTCAGTGGTATGTGCCCCTCTGGTGTGTTTCCAGCAGAAAGCGTAGGCTGGAATACGGAAATGGTTGCACTGTGGTAAGGGGGTTGTCTTCGAGCTGATAATACAGCTAGAGACCTGGTATGGTAAAATATGGTCCCACAGTGTACTGGTGGAAAATTTAAAGTGGAAAATGTGAAGTTTGGAGTGCCATCAAAGACCAAAAGATTGGGAGTTAAAATGGTCATTAAAAGGTTGTATTTATATGTTGTGTTTTATGACATTGCTCTGGAGCTCCTGTATTACTGGATCTTGATGGTGATGATGTTGAGGACATAGGATTTGAGTTGCTGGTGCCTGGTTTATTTGAATGCTGGCTTATTAAGAGGAGTCTGGTGAGTTTGACCCCCTGGGGGAGTGTGCAGCACAAGGTGGATTGTTTACACTGTTTCTGGTGACAACTCCGATTCTACACTCAAAAAAATGTCCTCCTTTTTTTGAACTGTCCTTTGTATCATCTACTGCTCATAGACTCTGATGTGTGGGGATATTTCATCTAATATCATATTTGATCTTAGCGCTGTTTAATATTTTAATATTACAGTGTTCTGACTGTGTATATTTCTTTACTACTGTTTGATATTTACAGTGCCTTGCGAAATTATTTGGCCCCCTTGAACTTTTCAACCTTTTGCCACATTTCAGGCTTCAAACATAAAGATATAAAAAAAATTATTTTTTGTGAAGAATCACCAACAAGTGGGACTCAATTGTGAAGTGGAACGAAATCTATTGGATTTTTGAAACTTTTTTAACTAGTAAAAAAATGAAAAGTGGGGTGTGCAAAATTATTCGGCCCCCTTGCGTTAATACTTTGTAGAGCCACCTTTTGCTGCGATTACAGCTGCAAGTCGCTTGGGATATGTCTCTATCAGTTTTGCACATTGAGAGACTGAAATTCTTGCCCATTCTTCCTTGCAAAACAGCTGAAGCTCAGTGAGGTTGGATGGAGAGCGTTTGTGAACAGCAGTTTTCAGCTCTTTCCACAGATTCTTGATTGGATTCAGGTCTGGACTTTGACTTGGCCATTCTAACACCTGGATACGTTTATTTGTGAACCATTCCTTTGTAGATTTTGTTGTATGTTTGGGATCATTGTCTTGTTGGAAGATAAATCTCTGTCCCAGTTTCAGGTCTTTTGCAGACTCCAACAGGTTTTCATCCAGAATGGTCCTGTATTTGGCTGCATCCATCTTCCCCTCAATTTTAACCATCTTCCCTGTCCCTGCTGAAGAAAAGCAGGCCCAAACCATGATGCTGCCTCCACCATGTTTGACAGTGGGGATGGTGTGTTGAGGGTGATGAGCTGTGTTGCTTTTACGCCAAACATATAATTTTGCATTGTGGGCAAAAAGTTCGATTTTGGTTTCATCTGACCAGAGCACCTTCTTCCACATGTTTGGTGTGTCTCCCAGGTGGCTTGTGGCAAACTTTAGACGAGACTTTTTATGGATATCTTTGAGAAATGGCTTTCTTCTAGCCACTCTTCCATAAAGGCCAGATTTGTGCAGTGTACGACTGATTGTTGTCCTATGGACAGACTCTCCCACCTCAGCTGTAGCTCTCTGCAGTTCATCCAGAGTGATCATGGGCCTCTTGGCTGCATCTCTGATCAGTCTTCTCCTTGACTGAGCTGAAAGTTTAGAGGGACGGCCAGGTCTTGGTAGATTTGCAGTGGTCGGATACTCCTTCCATTTCAAAATGATCGTTTGCACAGTGCTCCTTGGGATTTTTTCAGTTTTTTATTTGCTAAAAAAGTTTAAATTATCTAATAGATTTTGTTCCACTTCACAATTGTGTCCCACTTGTTGGTGATTCTTCACAAAAAATAAAAATTTTATATCTTTATGTTTGAAGCCTGAAATGTGGCAAAAGGTTGAAAAGTTCAAGGGGGCCGAATACTTTCGCAAGGCACTGTATATATATATATATGTTGATTAAAAAAATTATTTAATATTGGATTTAATAGTTTATTAATAAAAGGCTGCTATGGCAGTTATACTCCAAACTCCTGTGTGGTCTATTTCTTTATAAAAGTGGGGAGAAAGGGGGTTTAAAAAAGGTAAAAGGGGGTTATTGGGGGAGTTGGGGATATCTGGCTTACAGTGGTCATGTTTGAATGGGTTGACCAACATTGGTGGAGCAGAGGGCTATGTGTCCATGGAGCATTAGCTAAGCTGTAATACAGTTAAGACTACTCATTTAAAAGCCTTTCAGCGGTTTTGTGGCAGTGATTTTGGAGGAACAACTTTTTTCTGGCTATGAATGCTTTGAGTTTACCACCAGGTACCAGAAATGTAGGAAACGCTATTTTGTAAAGGAAAAAAATGTAAAGTTTATTGTTATAGAGAAGCAATTTCTGGACACATTTTAAAACAGAAAGTGACTTCTTGCTATAAAGGAAAAAAAGTGACATTTTTATGTGCTGCAAAGTGCATTATTAATGTCTGTCGATGCATTTAAAGGGAAAAAGTGCTGACATTCTTTACATGCTTTTTACATATTGACATTTGGTGTGTTTTTTTATGTTGGCTGCTCTGCAGTGGGATTAGCATGTTGAGTCATCTTCTTTAGTTAGAATTGCAGATAATGTTTTTACTCTTTAAATGTCCATTGTTTTTTTTTTCTTGCTTGTTTATAGTATCAGCAAAAAAATGTTGTTCCTCTTGTAGCGCCGGCTCCTGAAGAGCATGCGCTATATGTTTTCTCTATTTAAAGTTCCTAGAACCGCAGTTTGGTTTTAGGGTCAACTATACCAACTTATGGTTTCAGTACCAGTTTAGCTGGATTGTACTGTGTTCTGCTTAGCCATAGGTAGCGCTGTCATCGCTGGCAAGTGTGAGAACGCAGTTCAGCTGGACGCATTGAGTGCCAATTATTTCTCTGAACCAGCCCAGTGGGAGTGTCATCTTGCTGTGCATTCTGGGAGAGGGCACTTAAGGTACTGACATCACGTGCTTCTGGGTTCTGGTCCAGAAGAGCTTCCTGTCTGTTTGGTCCTGGTCCTCCTGACCAGCCCCCAGGGCTCTCATGGCCTGGGGTGCAGATCCATCCAATTCCGAGTCTCGGGGCTGGCTAGCCCGGGGCAATGTCACTGGAAGAAGGATTCGGATGTGGTCCGGTGCCGTCTCATCTAAGGAGAGGCCCAGCAACTGAGGAAGCAACCAGGGGATGACTCTTCGGGAGAAGGCAACCCGGAAGGCTGGTTTGTCAGAAAGAGCCTAGAGGCTTAGTTGAAAGACCCCAATCTACACTCGTACAGTATCGTCGAACCGGCTGCAAGATACTGGTACGGTATGAGGGCTCTCTAAGTTTGTCTACATCCTTCAGTTTATTCAAGTGTTCTACAACAAGTCTGTGGCAGAGACTTTATTCAAGTGTTCTACGGCAAGTCTGTGGCAGAGACTTTATTCAAGTGTTCTACGGCAAGTCTGTGGCAGGGACTTTGCTTTATCTGGACACTCTATCGCTGCTAGGCCGGTAGCAGTGATGATCCAGTTGTGAATGGCTATTCTCTGGATTTCTATAGTGAGAGACTTTCTATCTGACTAAGTTCCAAGAGTACCTGAAACCCTCTAACCCTCATTGAGAGACTGTGTTTTGTCTACTCTTTTTTGCAAATAAAAATCCTTGAATTGGATCCAGTGTCAGTTTCTACAATCCTTTGGGCCATCAACCTTGGGAAACCTCTAGACAATCACGAGGTCAAGAAGGTAACGGTAAGCCCAATAAAACCAGCTGCACCTTCGGGGGTCAGTACTACACTCTGCAAAGCGATCCATGCTCAGATCAGTTTTCAGAGGCATTTGAACACCAGCAAAGAGGCTTGTATGTTGCCTCCTGACCGCCTGTTTTAACCCCTTTTTACATATATATATATATATATATATATATATACTGTGTGTATATATATATATATATATATATATATATATATATATGCACACAGGCACACACACACTATATATATATATATATATATATATATATATATATATATATGTAAACAGTATATATCCATAGATACATTACTATGCTATGTTTAAATCAATACTGTATGTTATAATCTGGAATTCCGCTCAATTCATATAAATGAGCTATCTTTGTTTCTTACTGGCTTTGCATCTTACAGAGCCATTGCTTTTT
Organism: Lithobates pipiens; assembly: GCF_037356315.1. Taxonomy (NCBI): domain Eukaryota; kingdom Metazoa; phylum Chordata; class Amphibia; order Anura; family Ranidae; genus Lithobates; species Lithobates pipiens. The sequence goes on along the minus strand of NW_027507764.1, from coordinate 456,405,500 downwards.
ACAACACTCTGTTCATAATGTTGGAAGCAATTAGAGTTTGAAGCTGCCAATGTTTTATGTAACACTTATATGGGAGTTCATACAGAGCTTTTGCAGATACTCTATAATCATTTGTGTTAACACTTAATGTAAATTGTTAGCCTGTTATTGATATCATTAATGTTGCCCGAAACTTAACGCAATCCAACAAAAACAATTAAACTTTGACAGGCAAAGCAAACATTACTGTTATGCATGGCACTAAAGTGGCCCAAACATCTGTCATTATGCCAAAACAAGCCAACCATTTCTAGTTAAGCATTTTTTTCTGTATGCAAATGATATAACACTTTAGAGAATTGAACAGAGTGCAGCATGCTGCATATGATGTATATACTGGGCTCCGTGTTCCCATATTGTATTTTTGTCTGTTGAACATAAAGATCACCATAACAAATGTTCTTTTCTTAATGACTATGCAGTTGACAAATTTAGGCTATTATAGTCAATTTGCTTTTTTATACTATATAAAGTCATAGTATCATTAGGCTAGGAAGGGTGCAAAATGGGAATGTTTTCTCGCATGGAGCTGTCTGGTGAACGGACACGAGTCATGACCATACATGTAGAGGTGGCAAAGTTTAGCCACGGACAGGCAAATGTCTCACCGGAACGACAGGTGCGGAGACATCTGCTTATCTTCAGTTGTTTTGGCACACCAAATGGAGCTGCCACAATGTTCTCTGTGATTTGGATAATGGGCAGTGGCGTTGCTAGGGGGTGGCTTTTGGGGCTATAGCCCTGAATCGCTGTAGGGGTCCCCAGGGGGAGGGAAGGCTCTCTGGTGACCCTGATGTAAGTGGTGGGCTCTCCGGGGGCCCCGATTTTAGGGGAGGCTATCTGGGGATCCCTGATTTTAAGGGTGGGCTCTCTGGGGACCCTGATTTTAAGGGGGATGCTCTCTGGGGACCCTAATGTAAGGGTGCTCTCTGGGGAACCTGATGCAAGGGGGAGGCTCTGGGGACTCTGATGTAAGGAGGAGGCTCTCTGGGGACCCTGATGTAAGGAGGAGGCTTTCTGGGGACCATGATGTAAGGGGGGCTCTCTGGGGACACTAATGTAAGGGGGGGCTCCCTGGGGACCCTGATGTAAGGGGGCTCTCTGGGGACTCTGATGCAAGGAGGATACTCTCTGGGGACCCTGATGTAAGGGGGCTCTCTGGTGACCCTGATGAAAGGGGGGGCTCTCTGGGGACCCTGATGTAAGGGGGGCCTCTTTGGGGACCCTGATGTAAGTGGGGGCTCTCTGGGGATATATACACACACACAAACATATATTACTGTATATACATGTGTATGCCCGCTCAAGGGTATGACTTTCTTTACTATGCTGCAATGGGCTCTAGCCCCAGATCTTTTGTAGACCTAGCAACGCCCCTGGCAATGGGTAAAGGTAAAAAGGGAAAGTTCAAATTCCACTATCCAAGATGTTGAGAAATGCCATAATACTAACGCTTTCAGTGACTGGAAACATTGTAACAGTGTAGCATACATGGCCCTATTCTCACTTTGTCATTACGAGGATTGGTTGACTCTGGTGCATTGCTTGCAAAGAGTCAACCAATCCTTGTAATGACAATGCTAAGTCTATAATGGCTTGATTTTCAATACTGACACCAATTCAGCATCAATAGTAATATATAGGAAAAACATACATTAGTATGATGAGTAAGTGATGAAAAATAGACATGTGCAGAATGAAAAAAAATGTATTTAGTTTTGTTATTTACATAAATGTGTTTAATTTGTTTTGGGAATTTGTTTAGTTTATTCGTTTTCAAATTGATTCAAATTTTTCAAATTTGGGTAGATTCGAAAAGTTTTCAAATCAATTTTGAATAGTTTAGGAATTCGAATAGTTTTCAAAATCGAAAAGGTTTTTAATTTCCAAAGAGAATAAAATATAATAGAAACAAATATAATGGAATAGAAAAGAATATAACAGGAAATAAAAGAATACAATATAATAGCGTAAAACAGAACAAAATAGGATTGAAAATAACAGAAAAAAACTGAATAGAGTATAACGATATTCTGAAAATCGAATAGAATAGAAAACAATAGGTGTAAAGAATAGAATAGAATAGAAATAATATAACCATTTTCAAAAATTCAAATAGAATAAATTTGAATTTGAATAGAATAGAGTAGAATAGAGTAGAAAATAACATGATAGTATAGAAAAAACAACAGAGTATAGTCAAATAGAATGAGTATAACCATCTTCTCATTCTATTGTTTTTATAATTATATATTATTTTATTTGTTTAGCCTATTCTATTCTTTTCTATTTTATTATTGTATTTTCTATTCTATTCTTTTCTATTCAAATTTATTTTATTTGAAATTCAAATTTCTGAAAATGGTTATATTCTTTCTTTTCTAGTCTATTCAGTTTTCTATTTCTATTCTCTTCTTATGTATTCTAATTAAAATGAATTTTATTTGAAATTTTAATTTCAGAAGATGGTTATATTCTATGTTATTCTATTCTATTTGTTGCTTTTATATTCTAGTCTATTCTATCCTTTATTTTCTATTCTATTTTATTCTCTTTGAAAATTGGAAAACTATTTGGATTCAAAAACGTTTCAAATTCTAATTTGAAAACTATTTAAAAAGTATTCGAAAACGATTCAAAGTTTGTCCGATTTGTTTTCGTTATTTTGGATTTGTTTAAATTTGGTACTATTGTAATTCAGAAATTCAGATATATCTGAGTTTCCGAAAAATGAAAATTTGTCCAAATTTTAATTTGGAATGAAACGAACCACACTTGTCTAATGTAAAATGATTCAAAGAAATGTTGAAAAAATATTAATGTACAAAGATCATTTATATATATGTCTTTGTTATATGAATTAAAAAAAATTTAAGAATTTGAATTGGCTTTTAGTTTTTTTAGGCTTTTTTTGTACAGCTAAAGACAATGATGTTGGTGCCTGTATAGCCTCAAAATATTTTTGACAGTTATTTTAGAAGATTTAAGTGGGTCAAACTCTTATCGAAATTCAATCGGTTCAGTAGGGCCTGGCTGAATTTTGAACAGTGTCTGTGTGTGTCTATACCTGCTCAGTAGGGATGAGCCGAACACCCCCTGGTTCGGTTTGCACCAGAACATCCAAACATGCAAAAAAGTTTGTTCGTACACGCGAACACCGTTAAAGTCTATGGGGCACAAACATGAAAAATCAAAAGTGCTAATTTTAAAGGCTTGTATGCAAGTTTTTGCCCTAAAAAGTGTTTGGGGACCCAGGTCCTGCCCCAGGGGACATGTATCAATGCAAAAAAAAAGTTTTAAAAACGTCGTTTTTTTCAGGAGCAGTGATTTTAAGACTGCTTAAAGTGAAACAATAAAAATGAAATACTCCTTTAAATATCGTGACTGGGGGGTGTCTATAGTATGCCTGTAAAGTGGCACAGTTTTCCCGTGTTTAGAACAATACCACAGCAAAATGACATTTCTAAAGGAAAAAAAGTAATTTAAAACTGCTTGCGGCTGTAATGTTTTGCCAGGTCCTGGCAATATACATGAAGATCATTGAGAAAAACAGCATGGCCCCCCCAGCCCATTACAAGGCTCTTTGTCGCAGCAACCAGGTGAGGAGTACAAAGACAAGTGTGTCTTGCCTACAGTCAAGCATGGTGGTGGGAGTGTCATGGTCTGGGGCTGCATGAGTGCTGCCAGCACTGGGGAGCTACAGTTCATTGAGGGAACCATGAATGCCAACAAGTACTCTGACATACTGAAGCAGAGCATGATCCCCTTTTCGGAGACTGGGCCGCAGGGCAGTATTCCAACATGATAACGACCCCAAACACACATCCAAAACGACCACTGCCTTGTTAAAGAAGCTGAGGGTAAAAGTTATGGACTGGCCAAGTATGTCTCCAGACCTAAACCTTATTGAGCATCTATGGGGCATCCTCAAATGAAAGGTGGAAAAACGCAAGGTCTCTAACATACACCAGCTCCATGATGTCGTCAAACTCGTCATGGAGGAGTGGAAGAGAACTCCAGTGGCTACCTGTGAAGCTCTGGTGAACTCCATGCCCAGGAGGGTTAAGGCAGTGCTGGAAAATAATGGTGGCCACACAAAATATTGACACTTTGGGCACAATTTGGACATTTTCACTTATGCCACGTATACACGACCGGACTTTCCGGCAGACTAGGAACAAAGGGATTAGTCCGTTGGACAATCCGATCGTGCGTGGGCTAGTCCGATCATTTTTCTGAAAAACAAATCAGACGGACCTAGAAATAGTTAATGGAAATAGAAACAAAGCAACTAAGGAGTCTGACTTTATGTCTAGGCATAGGGCATCTAAAGCCAAATGCCTCCACCCCCGATAATTTGACAAAAAAGAAGAAAGGTGGGACTTTATATGAGGCATGCATCCCAGGAGATAACACGATCATAATGAATATGGCAAGTAACTAGAAAACTTGGAACTTAACACGTTGAAAAAGCATTGCATGACATCAATTGGCATTCAATGGTTTAATTGTATATAAAGTATATCAGTAATAATTACATAATATAGTAACATAGCTGATTCATACTGTAAAAATTGTAAAGGGTAAAATTCATTAAGGCATATCTCCATAATAAATAATTGTAGCCATAGTAGATAAATTCCAATTGATATATAAAGTAATAATGCAATTGTAGTAACAACAGGGGGCATCTAGTGGCTCCTAACCCTATAACATAATTAGTTCACATTGTAAGCATTGTAAAAAGCCAAATTCATTGAAGTGTGTTTTCATAGTAAATAACTATAACCCTGATTGGTTGGTACAATCCAATTGGTATATGAGGTAGTCGATAATAATATTGCAATGTATAAGTGAGAAGGCATCTATTGGCTCTACGCATTTCGTGGCTACTGCCACTCTTCATGAGGCAAATGTCTAGAAATATTAAAACATATGTTAAAAACAGGGGTTGTAGACTAAATCTATCTGGAGAGAGAGGAGGAGGGAAAAAGACAATTCCCAAAACTACTTACAAATGTGTCTATGAGTCTGGGCGTGGAGGGCTGGAGGCAGACCAAAGAAATATCAGCCCCCGGGAGCTGAGGTGGACTAACCCAGATATACAGTGATGGACAACCAGTGAAAGACAAAAGTCCCCAACGGCATGAACCCCCATAGATTTGGTTGGTGTAATCCACGTAATAATGGCCATCTATAAAAGAAAGAGGGTACGTGGTAGAATATACAAAGTAGTAAAAGTGACAGAATAAGTCACAATGTGATAGCAAAGATAGATAGACCTAGAAATATAACATGTTTCAAATCTATCTGACAGACTCAATTCCGACAGACTAAAAGCGGGAAAACCCTTTGTCTGTGTGCTGATCTGACGAACCAAATACGACTCAAGAGAAGCTATTGGCTACTGGCTATTGAATTTCCTTGTTTAGTCCCGTTTACGTCATCACGTTCAAAATGAACAGACTTACGAACAGACATAGTCAGTTGGTGTGTGTCCAAGTCCGTTCGTTCCGAAAGGCTGTCGGAACCCCGCTGAAAGTCTGTCGGGAAGACCGTCGGACCTAGTCTGCCGGAAAGTCTGGTCGTATGTACGCGGCATTAGGGGTGTACTCACTTTTGTTGCCAGTGGTTGAGACATTAATGGCTTTACAAAAATGTGAGGGGTGTACTCACTTTTGTGGGATACTGTATAACTGTCTATGGCCAGCTTTATATATAGAACTGTCTATGGCCAACAATATATCAAGAACGTATCTATTCATTTCAGGTACCATGTGTGGTTGTTTCTTATAGGACAACCTCATCAGCTTGGTATTAACGCGATTGTAAGGGTTCGTTTTTTTTTTTTTAAATAAGAAGCATATCATACTTACCTCCACTGAGCAGCTTGTTTTGCACAGAGTAGCCCCAAACCTGCTCTTCTGGGGTCCCCCGGTGGCTCTCTCGGCTCCTCCCCGCATCAGATAACCCCTAGAAGAAGCTCTCTCCTGAGGGGGTTACCTTGAGTGAGTGCTCCCGAGTCCAGCATTCGGCGTTCATAGCTGCCGAATTTATAAATGGGCCCCGCCTCCTGGCGCCCACGTGATTGGATTTGATTGATAGCAGCGGGAGCCAATGGTTGTGCTGCTATCAATCTGTCCAATCAAGAGCCGAGAACCATAGCCAGAGAGACAACGCGTCCGTGTCAGGTCAAGTTCCAGGGCTCAGGTAAGTAAAACAGAGGCCAGTAGAAGGCGCTGTGAGCCCCGAGCGCGTAGCCTGTACGTTCTATATGTGTCCGGATGCTTACTGAGCACTGATGACATCACTTCCTCCCCCGTGTTTCAGGGTGGTTAGCGTGGAGCTTCCTGCACCATGTACAACACGGACTAGCTACTGCAACTTAAAGAACTGACTTTTTAAGTAAAAAAAAAAGTCCAAGTTTTAACCACTTCATTCCCTGCCCATAGTAATATGACGTCCGCAGGATCTCCCATTCTGGGCGGGCATCATATGACGTCCTGGGCTTCCCTGCCTTCTAGGGGGTCACTCGGGAGCCAGTGCGTGTGCCCGGCGGCTGCAATGGCTGCTGGGCACCCGCGATTGCCCCGATAACACACAGATCCACATCCTGTCAAGGGAGAGGAGACCGATTGTGTGTTCCCAGTACAGAGGAACACTGATTGGTCTCCTCCCCTTGTGAGTCCCCTCCCACTACAGTTAGAATCACTCCCTAGGTAACACATTTAACCCCTTGATCACCCCCTAGTGTTAACCCCTTCCCTGCCAGTGACATTTATAGCACTGATCGCTGTATAAATGTGAATGGTTCCAAAATAGTGTCAAAAGTGTCCGATCTGTCTACCGCAATGTCACAGTCCCAATAAAAATCTCAGATTACTAGTAAAATAAAAAAAATAAAAATGCCATAAATCTATCCCCTATTTTGTAGACGCTATAACTTTTGCCCAAACCAATCAATATACGCTTATTGCGTTTTTTTTACCAAAAATATATAGAAGAATACATATCAGCCTACACTGAGGAAAAAAATTTGTTTTTTCTTAAAAAAAAATTGGGATATTTATTATAGCAAAAAGTAAAAAATGTTGTTGTTTTTTTTTCAAACTTGTCACTGTTTTTTTGTTTATAGCGCAAAAAATAAAAACCGCAGCGGTAATAAAAAAATACCACCAAAAGAAAGCTCTATTTGTGGGGGGTAAAAAAGATAAAAATTTCAATTGGGTACAGTGTTGCATGACCGTACAATTGTCATTCAAAATGCCACAGTGCTAAAAGCTGAAAATTTGCCTGGGGGTGAAAATGTCCTGTATTGAAGTGGTTAACCTTCCTCCTGTGGGTGGTGGATATAAATGAGGCTGATGTAATGCCTGGAAATGACATACTACAAGGTGTACAGTGACTTCGGAGTTACAGCACATGTACTTCAGGGGAAGCATGTGACATGTCACTATTAATGCATAATGAATTGGGGAAACGTCTGGGTGACAATAAAGCTAGGGGGATTAGAAATTTGAATTTAAAGGATGAGCATTCTAGAATTGTGCTTATATTATACAAAACTATTTTCAGAAGATGTTTATTTGCCTGGAAAAACACTTGAAAAGATGTACAAATAAAAATATGTATTTCACATGTATGTCTATTTCCACTGAAAGAGTTCCAGTATTGGCATGGGAGCAGTTGGACTGTGTTTGATGCAAACTCTTTGTATGTCATGTGGATTGGAAAGATGAAGATTTTGCTGGATGTGCCTTCTGCGAAGGCTATAGGGCAGTCATCTCTGGTGTACTGATTATATGAAAGTGACAGATGGTCTTGATGTTGTTGTTTTTTTCTTTTTTCTTTTTTTCTTTTTTTTTTTGATATACAGATACATTAGCTCAGCTTGATATAAATTATTTATCAATATGTGTTATTGTTGTCATTTTATGTATAAATTGTAATAATATATGTGCACTTGTAGCACCCTCTAGCTTAGTGTGCAAATGTGATTGGTGATGTGTTTTTTTCTGTAGTGTAGGTAAAATGTTTGGCTTGGCTGGTAGCCAAGCCTGTGTGTTTGAGTCTGGGTCAGGGTGAGTGATCCAGGGAGGCTGGAATGACTCATCAGGCAGCATCTCTGATACCTCCCCCTACTTGCTGTAACTTTGCAAAAACTTCCAGAAGTATGGGAGGGAGGTTAGGAGGAACTGCCTGGAGTGTTGATGAGGGCCCCAACCAATCCAAAGGCAAATGGGCTTGCAGGGGAGGGACATTTTAAATAATCAGGGTCAGGCCAGCAGGGGTAGTGGAGTTCAGGTGGAAGCTGGAGATGGAGTGCTGAGGAGGCTGTCGGAGGCCCTTGAGGGTAACCCCCTAGTCTGGGTGGGTGGGGGTGACCTCTGGCCTGGGGCTTGGGGCAGGAGGGATCCTCTCACAACACAAGGAGGAGTCCTGTCCAGTGGCATGGGAGCAGGTGTGAGCCAGCGAGCAAGTCCAGGAGATCTCCAGGGAGAAGACAGCCAGCTAGCTGGTGAGTGAGACAGTCGGGGAGGACTGAGAGACAGCCTGAGAGGACTGAGGAGTGGCAGTCTGAGATGGTTGTAGAGTCAGTCTGGGAGGACTGTGGGAGGTTAGCCAGGAGGGCTAGTGAAAGGGGTGGGTTGGCAGAGCCTGAATAGATGGTATTGGGATCAGTAGCCATAGGAAGTTAGCTGGACACTGGGGCTTTTCTACACACCAAAGGGTTCCACGGTCCCTACCTGTAATGGGCTTTTGCTGGATCTGGCAGGGTGCCCTGTCAGATCCCACCTAAACAGTGTTCCAGCTGGGCCTAAATATTTCTGCAAGCAAGATTTATGCAGAAGGCAGACGAGGAGTGTATATATAGACTGTGAATAGTTGTGTCCCTGAAGAGTTAAGCACCATACACACTATCAGATTTTCTGCTGATTTTTGTCTTCAGATTTACCAAAACCATGTAGTGCAAGGGCCTGCCTGATTGCATACAAATTGAAACTCCTATGGTTTGACCTCATATTATATGATTTTGGTAAATCTGAAGACAAACATCAGCAGAAAATCTGATAGTGTGTATGGGGCTTTACCTTTTCCTATAAGTCAAGTGGACATCCCATAAAATCCTTATACCCATCCAAGTTGAATACACCTAATAAACAAAACAAAGTTTCTGGACTGTTTCGTGACTCAAGTGTGCTGTGGAAATTCTGTATGCTTGGCTGTGATGGGTGGGGGATCCCTATTCACCAGCGGCTCCTATGGGGGTAGTGCCACACTTCTAAAATATGTAGGTTCAGATTCCTGCTTAGCAGTATCATGTAATGGTTGTGCTTTACTGTTCCTTCCCACAATGCAAGCCTAAAGCAGGGTATACACGCATAACGTGTTGAATGAAAAAAAACTTGCAGATTCCTGCATGCATGGATCTCTCCCACGGTGCTATTGTAATCTGCCACCCCCAATCAGAATACACCGATCAGCACAGCAGCCATTGGCTGGGGACATGCCAGAATTCAGCTCTCTCCCCTCTTCACACCAATACAGCATGTGTGGAGAAGAGAGAGATTGAGTTGCAGCAGCGTGAGTTTTATTGCTTTTGTGTAATTTACGGTGCCCTATCAGTGCCACTACAGTGCTCATATGTGCCCATTGGTGCCACCAGTGGCACTGTGGTGCCATTCAGTGCCACCACAGTACTCATCTGTGCCCTACAGTGTCACCTGTGCCACTGAAGAGCCTGGGCGGCCACTGCTATAAAGCCCTGCCCCCTAGACCGCCTCTTGTGATAGACAGAACACTGATCCAATGCTGGGAAATTAAATCAGTGTGGCGTGTATCACAGGAGCTGGGATGTTACAGTGGCCACCCACAATCTCCATGACACAGCAGGAGATTGTGATCCAGGCACTGGTGGGCTGCATTTAGTGGGCACTGCACTGATGAGGCTGCATTTAGTGGGCACTGCACTGATGTGGCTGCATTTGGTGGGCACTGCACTGATGAGGCTGCATTTGGTGGGCAATGCACTGATAAGGCTGCAATTGGTTGGCACTGCACTGATAAGGTTACATTTGGTGGGCACTGCACTGAAGAGGCTCCATTTGTGGGCACTGCATTGATGAGGCTGCATTTGGTGGACACTGCACTGGTAGGCTTCATGTGCATGCATGTGTCTACCTGTGTGTTAATTTTGGATTATGTGCGTGTGTCTGCAAGTGTGTTAAATTGGAATTCTGTGTGTGTTTGCGTGTCTGTCAGTGTGTTGATTTAGGATTATATGTGTATCTGCCAGTGTGTTAATTTGGGATTGTGTGTGCATCAGTGCCACTACAGTGCTCATATGCGCCCATTAGTGCCACCAGTGGCACTGTGGTGCCATTCAGTGCCACCACAGTACTCATCTGTGCCCTACAGTGTCACCTGTGCCACTGAAGAGCCTGGGCGGCCACTGCTATAAAGCCCTGCCCCCTAGACCGCCTCTTGTGATAGACAGAACACTGATCCAATGCTGGGAAATTAAATCAGTGTGGCGTGTATCACAGGAGCTGGGATGTTACAGTGGCCACCCACAATCTCCATGACACAGCAGGAGATTGTGATCCAGGCACTGGTGGGCTGCATTTAGTGGGCACTGCACTGATGAGGCTGCATTTAGTGGGCACTGCACTGATGTGGCTGCATTTGGTGGGCACTGCACTGATGAGGCTGCATTTGGTGGGCAATGCACTGATAAGGCTGCAAGTGGTTGGCACTGCACTGATAAGGTTACATTTGGTGGGCACTGCACTGAAGAGGCTGCATTTGTGGGCACTGCATTGATGAGGCTGCATTTGGTGGACACTGCACTGGTAGGCTTCATGTGCATGCATGTGTCTACCTGTGTGTTAATTTTGGATTATGTGCGTTTGTCTGCAAGTGTGTTAAATTGGAATTCTGTGTGTGTTTGCGTGTCTGTCAGTGTGTTGATTTAGGATTATATGTGTATCTGCCAGTGTGTTAATTTGGGATTGTGTGTGCATCAGTGCCCCTACAGTGCTCATATGCGCCCATTAGTGCCACCAGTGGCACTGTGGTGCCATTCAGTGCCACCACAGTACTCATCTGTGCCCTACAGTGTCACCTGTGCCACTGAAGAGCCTGGACGGCCACTGCTATAAAGCCCTGCCCCCTAGACCGCCTCTTGTGATAGACAGAACACTGATCCAATGCTGGGAAATTAAATCAGTGTGGCGTGTATCACAGGAGCTGGGATGTTACAGTGGCCACCCACAATCTCCATGGCACAGCAGGAGATTGTGATCCAGGCACTGGTGGGCTGCATTTAGTGGGCACTGCACTGATGAGGCTGCATTTAGTGGGCACTGCACTGATGTGGCTGCATTTGGTGGGCACTGCACTGATGAGGCTGCATTTGGTGGGCAATGCACTGATAAGGCTGCAATTGGTTGGCACTGCACTGATAAGGTTACATTTGGTGGGCACTGCACTGAAGAGGCTGCATTTGTGGGCACTGTATTGATGAGGCTGCTTTGGTGGACACTGCACTGGTAGGCTTCATGTGTATGCATGTGTCTACCTGTGTGTTAATTTTGGATTATGTGTGTGTGTCTGCAAGTGTGATAAATTGGAATTCTGTGTGTGTTTGCGTGTCTGCCAGTGTGTTGATTTAGGATTATATGTGTATCTGCCAGTGTGTTAATTTGGGACTGTGTGTGTATCTCTGAGTGTGTTAATGTGGGGTTACGTGTGGCTGCCAGTGTGTTAATTTGGGATTTCGTGGGTATTTGTGTGTCTGTAAGTGTATTAGTTTGGGATTGTATGTGTGGGTGTCATTGTGTTCATTTGTGATTGTTTGTATTTATGTGTGTGTGTGTGTGCGTGTGTGTGTGTGTGTGTGTGTGTTTGTGTGTGTGTGTGTCTGTCATTGCAGCATGCACACATACAATAATTTTGCACACAAACAAAAATACTCCTACTGGTCCACCAACCCCATCCACCACATGCCAATCTACTCTGCCATTATGCCAAGATCAGGATACCCAATGATTATGTGGTTCCTCCATTACCACGACAACACCCAGGCCCCTCCCCAAAATGACTCTGCATTTGACAAATTATATAAAATTCGGCCACTTCTAAAAAAAAAATTCTCTGAGAAATTTGCCTAGCTATTTATCCCCCTTTTGTACCCTGAAGGCCCACCAGAAAGCATTCACTCAGATTCAGTGAGTAGACTCCACGAATGCGATTTTCCTGAGAAACACCCCCCTCCCCCCCCCCCCTCGTGAAAGAGGCCAAAGACATGAAAAGAAATGCCGGGTGTGCTCCAGTGTCTTTCCCAACCAGGCCTCTGTATAGGTGACTCTTTTTGCCGTTACTAGGGATGGTCCGATGTTTGAATAGAACGTAAGTTCGTCCCCGAACTAACTGAACATATGGGGCGTTCACAGCATCCCATAATGCACTGCGAGATCGCAGTGCATTGACGACTGCTGCTTTGGCCAAGCACCTGTATGCTTTGGCCAATCACAGTGCAATCTGCTGGGAGAGCCATGATTGGCCCAAGGCACCCTGCCTTGGGCCAATCATGGCTCAGGGGGCCAAGTTCACACCCCACACTATATAAGGCTGCTTACACGGTGGTCATATGTAGTGGAGGAGATTGAGAGAGCTTAGGCAGGTTAGTTAGGGGCATGCAGCCAGTTTAGTATATATCTATCTATATTTTATATATATATATATATATATATATATATATACATAGTGTGTAGTCAGTGTACACTATATATACAGTGCTTGCATTGTAGACTATATATACAGTGCAGGCAGTCTAGTATATAAACCCTATATATATACACAGTGCAGTCAGTGCATAGTATAAAATACAGTGCATTGAAGTGGTTAAGGGGAACCCTATGACAGAATTAAGAAAAAAATGACATGGGGTCCCCCCAAAATCCATACCAGGCCCTTTGGATCTGGTATAGATTTTAAGGGGAACTCCACACCAATTTCTTTTTTTTTTTAAACTGTGTGGGGCCCCCCCAAATCCATACCAGGCCCTTTGGGTCTGGCATAGATTTTAAGGGGAACTCAATGCCAAAACTTAAAACAAAATTAGCGTGGGGTCCCCCCCCAATATTCATACAAGACCCTTATTCGAACAAGCAGCCTGGCAGGCCAGGAAAGGGGGGCGAGCGAGCGCCCCCCCCCCCTTGAACCATACCAGGCCACTTGCCCTCAACATGGGGAGGTTGCTTTGGGGTCCCCCAAAGCACCTTGTTCCCATGTTGATGGGGATAAGGGCCTCTTCCAGACAACCCTGGCCATTGGTTGTCGGGATCAGCGGATGGGGGGCTTATCAGAATCTGGAAGCCCCCTTTAACAAGGGGGCCCCCAGATCCTGGCCTCCCATGTGAATGGGTATTGGGTACATTGTATGCCTACCCATTCACCCGAAAAAAGTGTCAAAAAGGGGAGGTGGAGCTTTTTCATTTTTTGTTTCTATTGGGCGGCATGATTGAAGATGGGTGGACATCGCAGGACACTTTATTTTTATTTTTTAATAAAGTAATTGCCAAAAACTGTCTATTGTGGTTTTTACTTTTTGAATTTTTTTTGGGTGAACTGGTAGAAGTACAATGTACCTGATACCCATTCACATCAAGATCTGGGGGAACCCAAAGCACCCTCCCCATGTTGAGGGCAAACGGGCTGGTATGGTTCAGGAGGGGGGGGGGTGCGCTCGCTCATCCTCCCCCTTTCCTGGTCTGCCAGGCTGCTTGCTCTGATAAGGGTCTGGTATGGATTTTGGGGGGACTCCACACCAATTTTTTTTACATTTTGGTGTGGAGTTCCCCTTAAAGTCTATGCCAGACCCAAAGGGCCCATAATGGATTTTGGGGGGACCCCACACTGTTTTTTTTTGGCATGGAGTTCCTTTTAAATTCCAAACCAGACCCGAAGGGCCTGGTATGGACTGGGGGGGGGGGACCCACACTGATTTTTTTACTTCATTATTCATCTATATTGGCAGGAGTCAGCAATACATTACAGCTGCTAGCAAGTTAAAATGAAATTTTTTCCTTTAGAAATGTAATTTTGCTGCAGCACTGTTCTACACATTGCACAGATGTGCCACTGTACAGGCAGACTAAGGGGACCCCCCAGGCACAATATTTAAAGGAATGTTTCATTTTTATTGTTTCACTTCAAGCATTATTAACCACTTGCCAACCAGCCACCGTCATAGCTATACGGCGGTCCCTTTAAGTGGGATAGAAGGCTTGCGCACTGCACAGAAGGGGTGCCGGTGCTCCTAACCGCCACGAGCAATCACGGGCACGAGAGGCAGAACAGTCAGGGACGTGTGTGTGTAAACACATACATCCCAGTTCTGTGAGGACAGGAGAGGAGAGAAGAGAGAGATCGTGCATTCCTACGAGCTGGGAACAATGATCTCTCATCTTTTTATAGTCAGTCCCATCCCCCACAATTAGAACACACACATAGGGAACACAGTTAACCCCTTAATAGCCCCCTAGTGTTAACCCCTTTCCCGTCCAGTGACATTTATACAGTAATCAGTGCATTTTTATAGCCCTGATGGCTGTACAATTGTCATTCGACCCAAAAATATGTCAAAAGTGTCCGATGTGTCCGTCATAATGTCGCAGTCTCGATAAAAAAAAAAAAAACGCAGATTGCCGCCATTACTAATAAAAAAATAAAAATGCCATAAATCTATCCCCTATTTTGTAGACACTATAACTTTTGTGAAAACCAATTAATGTACGCTTTTTGCAATTTTTATTACCAAAAATATGTAGAAGAATACATATCGGCCTAAACTGAGGAAAAAATTTGCTTTTTAAAAAAAAATTGGTGATATTTATTAACAGCAAAAAGTACAAAATATTGTTTTCAAAATTGTCGCTCTTTTTTTGTTTATAGCGCAACAACAAAAAATGCAGAGTTGATCAAATACCACCAAAAGAAAGCTTTATTTGTGGGAAAAAAGGACGTGAGTTTTGTTTGGGTACAACCTCACATGACCGTGCAACTGTCAGTTAAAGCGACGCAGTGCCATATCGTAAAAAATGGCCTGGTCATTGAGCAGCCAATTCTTCCGGGGCTGAGGTGGTTAAAATCACTGCTCCTGAAAAAAACAGTCATTTAAAAACTTTTTTTTTGCATTGATACATGTTCCCTGGGACAGTACCCGGGTCCCTATATACTTTTTATGGCAATAACTTGCATATAAGCCTTTAAGGGTAAAAGTTTGTCGTCATTCCACGAGCAGGCGCAATTTTGAAGCGTGACATGGGTATCAATTTACTTGGCGTAACATTATCTTTCACAATACTGTTGTCTTATTTTTTAATTAAAAAAAAGTGTATTTTTCTTAAAAAGTGTGCAAATATGGTGTGACAGAAAGTATTGCAACGACCACCATTTAATTCTCTAGGGTGTTAGAGAAAAAATAATGTTTGGGGGTTCTAAGTAATTTTCTAGCAAATAAAACAGTTTTTAACTTGTAAACACCACATCTAAAAAAGAGGCCTGATCCTTAAAGGGGTTCTGCACTCATAATACAACATTTGCCCATTCTGTTGCCTCTAGTTAATATATCTCATAATGCCACCTGTTTTTTTTTTTTGATTCACCTACCTTTTGTAATCTTCAGTACTTTATTTTAAACCCCTGCGGCGATGGGCGGTCTCTTGCGGGGATCAGCGTAATTTCCTGTTGAAGCCCGCACTGTCTCCTGGGATCTCGTTCGTGTAATCCCAGGAGACATTGCGGCTAATGCACGCGACATCTCGCGAGATTTCGGGTGCTACAGCCGACATCTCGCGTGATTTTGGTAATTACAGCCGAGATCTCGCGAGATCTCGGCTGTAATTACCGAAATCACGCGAGATGTCGGCTGTAGCACCCGAAATCTCGCGAGATGTCGGCTGTAGCACCCGAAATCTCGCGAGATGTCGGCTGTAGCACCCGAAATCTCGCGAGATGTCGGGTGCATTAGCCGCAATGTCTCCTGGGATTACACGAACGAGATCCCAGGAGACAGTGCGGGCTTCAACAGGAAATTACGCTGATCCCCGCAAGAGACCGCCCATCGCCGCAGGGGTTTAAAATAAAGTACTGAAGATTACAAAAGGTAGGTGAATCAAAAAAAAAAAAACAGGTGGCATTATGAGATATATTAACTAGAGGCAACAGAATGGGCAAATGTTGTATTATGAGTGCAGAACCCCTTTAAGTGGTTAAGGAACGACATTACCTATCTCATAGTGCATTTGCCTGATGTGACCATTATAGTAACTTTTGACATAGACAATACAGTGGATAATATCTTTATGGTATGATGACTATAGAAGCCACTACTAATTTTAGATATCTATTCTAATGGATGGTATATATTTTATGAATTTATTGTTGAGCAGAGTTTTCATTCATCATTCATTCATTTATCCATGGTTTGTCGGTTCTATAGTCTTCGTATGCATATGCACCTTTTGCTTTTCACCTCTAAGTTTTTGTCAATGTGGTTAGCTTGTGAATGATTGATCTATAGACAAGTGCACCTATATACATTTATTAATCAATTGACTAACTCAGCCGATTGAATTTGGTATATAACATTGATCTGGCATGAACTCAGTAGCACTTTTGTTTGTGTCCGTCCCACATTATGCAAGCTTCTTTTACCTTATCTTCCTTTATCTAATTTTATTTTTTCTTACCGATTTCCTTCTTCTCTTGATTAGGATTGGGGCCATTGTCGTTATTGTGATAATGGTTGAAATTATGGAATTTATGAAACTTATTATATTTTGATGGTTATTTTTTTTTTCTTCCATTGACAATCCCATCTATTTTATGTTTTCCGTATTTTATGTATCAATACATGTATATGTATATATCATCATTCCATCAGTTTCTTTATATATACATATCCTATAGGGCTCTTTCTTGTTTTGTGGTATCTTTCTGAGTAAGGTTTCTATGTTTTTCCTTTGCCCATCCAGGTTGCCTAGTCTCATCTCTCTCTCTCTCTCTCTCTCTCTCTCTATAGATATATATATATATATATATATATATATATATATATATATATATATATTGCATTTCGATGTTTACTATTACACATATATTATTGATACTTCTGAAAATATGTTTGAAATTGTCTATGTATAAGCACTTTTAAAGGTAAAATATATGCTCATTAGTCCAGAAGTCGTTATATAATTATTATAATTTTTTTTATTTGTTTCATTTAGTATTATACTCCTGCTGTTACTATATGCACATGGTTCATTTCCATGGTTTGTTCCTGGCTATGTGTGCTCTTTTTTCTAACCACACCTCTTTGCTATTTAATTTATTATAATTGATCACGTGATCCATGTCGCACTAGTATATATTTGTGGCAAACCTTTGTGGTTGTGTAGCTATGATTAAGCACTATTGAGAGTGTGAAACGCATTAGCTATTTCATCCTGTACCCTGCTGCTGTATGAATTTTTGTTATTTTATACAATAAAGGCATTTGTATCAGAGTGCGGCTGTCTAGATTCTCCTTCTTCATCTGCAAGCTATGTGTTATAAATAGGAAGGGCCTTCAAAAATGTGATAGGTTGTCAGGATATTAGATTTGTAATTTATGTCCCTAGAACACTTGATGGTGCTACTTGCATGCTGGGCTTCTGTATGTGGCCAGGCTATGTAAAAGTCTCACACATGTGGTATCGCTGTATTCAGGAGGACTAGCAGAATGTATTTTGGGGTGTAATTTGTGGTATGCACATGCTGTGTCTTAGAACTATCTTATAAATGGTCAACTTTGTATAAAAAAAATGCGTTTTTATTTTATTTCCACATTTTCCAAAAAATTGTGGAATAAAAATGACATGTTGGAAAGACTCATTATGCCTCATAGATTTTATGTTGGAGTGTTTACTTTCCAAAATAGTGTCATTTTGTCTGTGTTTTCATTGTTCTGGTGCTCCAGGGCCTTCAAAAGTGTGATAGATTGTCAGGAAATTATACATGTAATTTATGCTCCTAGAACTCCTGGAGGTGCTACTTCCATGTTGGGCCTCAGTATGTGGCCAGGCTGTCTAAAAGTCTCACACATGTGGTATCGCCATACTCAAAAGGAGTAGAAGAATGTATTTTGGAATGTAATTTGTGGTATGCACATGCTGTGTCTTAGAAATATCTTTATAATATCTTTATAAATTTATATATTTATATATAATCATTTTCTGGTGCTCCAGGGCCTTTAAAAGTGTGATAGGTTGTCAGAAAATGATGTGTGTAATTTATGTAGCCAGGCTGTGTAAAAGTGTCACACGTGATATCACCATATGCAGAAGGAGTAGAAGAATGTGTTTTGTGGTGTAGTTACAAGTATGTTAAAAAGAATTGTGGGAAAAATTACAACTTAAAAACCTCACCATGCCTCTTATTAAATACCTTGGAATATCTACTTTCCAAAAAGGGGTAATTTGGGGGGTATTTGTATTTTCCTGGCTTGTTAGTTTCTCAAGAAATGAGATAGGCTGTCAGTACATCAGGTGCGATAAGGTGTGATCTATTTTTAATGATTGCCACCATAGCTTGTAGACTCTATAACCTTCACAAAGACCAAATAATATACACTCATTTGGGTTATTTTTACCAAAGATATGTAGCAGTATAACTTTTGCCCAAAATGTATGAAAAATTACTAAATTGCTAAATTGTATAACAGGCACAAAGAAAAATTATTTTTTTTACAAAATGTTTGGACTTTTTTCCATTTTTGGAGTGCAAAAAATTGAAAACCCAGTGGTGATTAAATACCATCAAAAGAAACCTCTATTTAGGTGGAAAAAAGGGACAACAATTTCATATGAGTACAGTGTTGCATGACTGAGCAATTGTCATTCAAAATGTGAGAGCACTGAAAGAAAAATTTGACTGGTTAGGAGGTGCCCAGTGGGCAAGTGGTTAAAAAAACAAAATACAATGACTGCTAATGCTGGCTGCTACATGCAACTTTCACTTTTCAACACTTAATCTGCATATTTTGTGATCACTTCTCATGTCTCCTATTATCATAACTAATACTGTATATGCATGAAGTTATCCTTAAAGTGAAACTGCAGTCTGCTCACATAATTTGTAATAAAAACATCTTTGCCTTTGTGAAGCTTCCCTCCAACCACTCTGCATATTATTTTATATATACTGTGATTCTGTACTTGCCAAATACGCTGCAGAAATCTCCCTCCACTGAGTCTGGCTGCAATCATTTTAACTGTGGGCTGCTGAAGCTGCTGCCTGTTCACTTCCTGGATTTACACAGACACACCTCCAGCTCTGCAGCTCTCATCGGCCCTCTTATGACTCATCCCCACTCCCTTCCTGGCAAACTCTCACGAGAGAGAGAGCGCTGTGCACGATGTCATAAGCCTAGGCTTTTTACCAGACAAGAAACAGGAAGTGGGCTGTAGAATGTATTTACTGGCAGAAAAAAAATGTTTTACTATCCAAAGTTAAAACAACAAGGGAAGAAGATTTAATAGATGGAGAGATGAAAAAATGACTGAAGTTCCGCTTTAAGTAGAAGCACACAGTGGTAGACCAGAAATCCAAGCAAATCATAGTTATTATTATTTACCTTTATATTCTGCTGTTGTGTTTAACGGAGCAATCTAACCTAGAACAATGCTAAAGGTCAGCAATAATTACTGCAAATAAATAGGTTTCCTTTTCCAAGAAAGCTTAAGCCAGGCAATCTTTGCCGTTTATATTAATACAGAGTGGTGATGAAAGGCGTCCCTCGAATGTTGTGGGAGATTATCATTATGCACTTGATGTAATACTTGTCAGACTGATTGATTAATGGATGAACAGGCTATTACGTAGGAAGAGACCACAAAGGCCAAAGCCCAAAATAGGATCTTTCACAGAATTAAAGGAGTCCAAGTGTTGGGGGCTAAAGAAAATAAGGTGGCAGTGAAGAGACAAAGGCCAGAATAAGCCGTGCTTCTTTCATATTAGAATAAATACGAACCATTGCATATAAATATTCTGTTTTCCTTATGAACCAGAAAGTGGAGCTTTATGCTTCTTTTTAATATGCGTTCACTAGCCTCTCCGATGGAAAATGCCTGCTGTTTATACAGCTCGATAGCTCAGCTGAAATTGACACACATAAGTGAATGACTTATCCCAGTGGGGTTGATTTACCAAAGGCAAATAGGCTGTTCACTTTGCATGGAAATTTGCCTTTAGCTTAGTGAATGAGGTTAAGGACTGCTGATTTCCATCATCCAATTATGTATAAGAATAAAATGCTGTTTTTTCTAATTTCTATGTACGTTATTGGGTATCTTTTTTTTTCAAAGTGGTTTTTCACTTTTATAGGAAAACATCTTATAAAGTCAATAGGCAGATCCATATAGGTGTAGTGATGAAGCCACCCACTCAGCTGACGCCTACTCCCCTCAGGATTGGGCCATTCCTCCTCATGAGGTGTGCATTATTAGATCTACTGGTCTATATATATCCAGGCACATCCCTAGTTAGTCGCTACACAGCCAGGATTCCACCACTGCTCACGGGATAGCCGGTTTGCTTGCAGTTGAAAGTAAGTTAGCCATGTCCGTTTTTACATGTCCTCTTTTTGTTCAGACTCTACCTCTAATGTTTACTTATATACCCCAGCCAACCCTGTTTAGGCTGTTTGTATAGTATACAGGCTACTTACCTGTTTTAGATCACCATGCTCAAATTGTGCTTACTTTATACCAATTAATTAATCAATTTACATGCACAGGTCTATTTGATCCCTGCTTGATCAACATTCCACTCCCCCTTGTAATAATAATTACTAACTTTTTTATGTCATTCATATAGTATTCAAACAAAACATTTTCTCTTGTTTTGGGGGCGTTTTTCAGCTTCCTGTCGATCCTTGTGAACTCTGTTGCCTGATTGCGCCCCCCTTTTTTCCTCTTTTGACAGGTGTGCTTCCCCCCCCCCCCTCCACTCTCTTTTTGAAACGACATCATGGTGAACTAGATGCCACTGGTTGGCCAGAGGATTTTTCGCATGCTTTCTAATCACTTTAGAGAGCCCCCCTTCATCCTTATAACCCATGCGATGGGGCCAACCGAGACGCAAACCCTGCTCTAAGCGGATTCTGATGTGTATCTTGACTTACCAAAGATGGTCACTCTGTAATTGCTACCAGATTCAAATTTGCTTGCCCCCTGTATCCCCCTTGTTGTTTCCTATATTTTTTCTTATATACCTTATATTTTAATACCATGTGTAAACTCTGCCGTTGTGTTATTAGATAATACAGCTCACTCCAAACCATCCCCTGAAGAAGGAATTTACTAATTCAAACATATTCCGAAACATGTTGGTATCTCTGAATTTATGTAAACTAACCGGCCTCCTACTATTAGACCAACTTCATGATTCAGAATGTTAATGTGACCGTCGGTTCTTGATTTAAATTTTTATTTACTATAGGTTTCCGAGCAATACTAAGCTAAGCAGAGCAATAATTTCTCCAAAGGATATGGAAACCTTGCAAGAAGATCTGAACAAATTAAGGGGGTGGGCAAATACATGGCAAATGACGTTTAATGTAGAAAAATGTAAAGTAATGCATTTGGGTGCCAAAAATATGAATGTAATCTACTCACTAGGGGGCAGAACCTCTGTGGGAATCTAGTATGGAAAAGGACTTGGGGGGGTCTTAGTAGATGCAATGCCAATATGCTGCAAGCAAAGCCAACAGAAATTTGGCATGCATTAAAAAGGGGATTAAGTCCAGAGATAAAACAATACTTCTCCCGCTCTACAAGACTCTGGTCCAGCCGCACCTGGAGTATGCTGTCCAGTTCTGGGCTCCAGTCCTCAGGAAGAATGTACTGGAACTGGAGAGGGTCCAGGGAAGGGCAACAAAGCTAATTAAGGGCCTGGAGGAACATAGTTATGAGAAAAGATTACGAGCACTGAACTTATTCTTTCTGGAGAAGACATGCTTGAGAAGGGGTATTATTTCAATGTACAAATACTGTACTGGTGACCCCACAATAAGGATAAAACTTTTCCACGCAAGGGAACATAAAAAGACACACAGCCATTCACTAAAATTAGAAAAAAAGCAGTTTAATCTAAAACTGCATAGAACATGCTTTACGATAAGAGCGGTAAGG
Source organism: Lithobates pipiens (assembly GCF_037356315.1). Classification (NCBI taxonomy): domain Eukaryota; kingdom Metazoa; phylum Chordata; class Amphibia; order Anura; family Ranidae; genus Lithobates; species Lithobates pipiens. The sequence goes on along the minus strand of NW_027507764.1, from coordinate 456,383,223 downwards.
ATGTGGAATTCTCTTCCACAAGCAGTGTCCAAAACTGGTGTTGCATACACCCGGTCGGACAAAGTTGTCGAAAAATCCGGTCGTTCGTAACGTGATGACGTTCATTCGTTATGACGGGACTATGTTCAGGCTAGTAGACAATAGCTTTGATCTCGTAAATTTGATCTGAGCATGCATGGCACTTTGTCCGATCGGAATTCTCTACAAACAATCGGACAAAGTCCGATCGGATCATGTTGTGGGAAAATTGTATATCCAGCCCTCAAACTTTGTTGGTCGGACATTCCAACGGAAAAAGTCCGATGTAGCCCACACACGGTCGGATTATCCGACAACATGGTCCGATCGGACATTTTCCTTCGGAATGCACTTTTTGAATTGAATTACTGAAATTAATTAACTTTTTGATAAAACTGAACATGAAAAAAAATTTTCATAAAAAAACAGAAACAAAAACCCTTAAATACCAATGCTGAACAAAAATATAACACTCTTTTTAAAAGGGAAGCCTTGCAGGAAAAAAACTAAAATAAACATCCCTAAAAACCCAACCCGTGAAACAATAGTCTGTTTTTTTTTTAATTTGGACAAAACAACAGCTAAAAATAAACTCAAACCATCCACAATATAAATAAAGTGACCATAATCTCTCAGTCTGCAGATTGTGAGTTCTCCCTATCCATTCCCTACAACAGCTTCCAATTCACTGACCTGATGACTGCTCTGTGCTCTCCCTTGTATAGTGAGGGGCTGGCTTAAACAAAAGCCCCCTTATTGGCAAATACTCTGAGGAAATCTGAACAAAAATTTTCAAGGACTACAAATAATTTACGTGACTTGTTGTAGGATAAAATTAATAGTAGAAAACAATTGGCAAGGGAAAAGGGTATAAATAATTGTGTTTATCATTGGGCAAAATTCCATTTCAAAGGTCCATATCCAAATTCTAACATGGCAAACATTAGCCAAAACCAAAAAGCAGGAGCTCATTATGGGAAATACAAAAGAACATCACAAAATTTTAAATCTCAAAATATTTTCTATTGATAAAATATATTTCAAAACATCACACATAAAGGCCCGAAGGCTCAATTGTATCCCCTATGCTTAAAATACATCAAACAATTATGCTCCTCTTTGCTCCTTAACTGCTTGCCGACCAGCCGCCGCAGTTTTAGCGGGGTGAAACAATGTTACCTTGCGTCGCTTTGCCTTTTGGCCACTAGAGCACCCGCGATCTCTCATGATAGGCCATGACCCGGGATCTGTGGGTGTAATCCCACAGATCCCAGTTCTTTCAGGGGAGTAGAGACAGATCGTGTATTCATAACAAGTATGAACACCGATCTCTCTCTCCTCCTAGACAGTCCCATCCCCCTACAGTTAGAACACACCCAGGGAACACAGTTAACCCCTTGATCGCCCCCCTAGTGTTAACCCCTTCCCTGCCAGTTACAGTAATCAGTGCATTTATATAGCATTTATTGCTGTATAATTGTCAATGGTCCCAAAAATGTGTCAAAAGTGTCCATTTTTTCTGCTGCAATATCGCAGTCCCGATAAAAATTGCAGATCGCCGCCATTACAAGTAAAAAAAAATAATAATAATAAAAATGCAATCTATCGACTATTTTGTAGACGCTATAACTTTTGTGCAAACCAATCATTATTGTGATTTTCTTTTACCAAAAATATGTAGAACAATATTTATTTTATAAATGTCCGACTAAAGGAAAAACACCCAAACAACTGACACCTCATCCCAGATTCAAGTAGTTCAATTAGGGAGAGAGAAAGGGATTGTTGCGGTGCTTTCAGATAATAATGGAAACTGATATATAAAAAAGTATAAGTTTAATAAGATTACAGTTAAAAAACAAACAGAGACATTTTTCAAAGGTATTCAACATTTCATGATGGAAGTGGTTCAATTATTCAATACTCTTTATTTTGGAGGCACGTCTAATATTGTTATTGTTACTCCTTATTACCAATTTAGACTATTATGGTCTTCTATTTTACATACAGTTAATATAAATTATCTCAAACATCCCTATATATCCCCATTTCTTCTTCTACAATTCCATTGATTCTTTTTATATATGACCACATTGTCATCTCATCAAATGTCACCGATACCTGTTCTTTAATCGAAGAATACATATCGGCATAAACTGAGGAAATTTTTTTTTTAATTTTTTTTTTTAATGTGGCATATTTATTATAGCAAAAAGTAAAAGATATTGTGTGTTTTTTTTCAAAATTGTCGCTTTTCTTTTGTTTATAGCGCAAAAAAAAAAAACGAAGAGGTGATCAAATACCACCAAAAGAAAGCTTTATTTGTGGGGAAAAAAGTACATAAATTTTGTTTGTGTACAGTGTCGCAAGACTGCGAAATTAGTAGTTAAATCGACGATGTGCCGTATCGCAAAAAATGGCCTGGTCATTGAGCAGCCAAATCTTCCGGAGCTTAAGTGGTTAATATGCCATGTCATACAATCTGTGCAATAAACAATGACTTAGCACAGTCTCACTCTCAGTTTCTTTGCAAAAGAGATGTCAAGCATAATTTGTCCTATTCATCTATCTGCCAACATTTTGAGATTGAATATTGTTTCTGTGGAAAATATATAATGGGTTCCTTTCAGCAAAAAGGGCACATGTCTATAAGTCAATAAGCGCCTAATCAGTAAATGAGTAAGTCCATGTGATCATATCACTTTGCCTCATAATGTACGTACAAATATTCGGTCGCGTATAAAACTGTTCAGTCGGTTTCCCGCACAACCCTCATCAATGGACTTCCCTGGCTGTGCTTCCCGCAACAAGCAGGTGATTAGAAGCAATTTAAGTCCTCCTCTGTCCCAGGGCAGTTCCCCCCTTGTTCTAAATACTGTGGCAAGTTCTCATTAAACGTACTTTTCCGTCAGCTAATACTGATTTTCTAAATGATTTAGCTGCTTTATGAATGCTTGTTTCCTGATGCCAACATGGCAGCATACATATGATATAGCCCCGCTCCTTTATCCACCCACAGGACCTGTTTGGCTCTACAAAAGTCTGACTAAGAGCTACCTCCCTCATTCTCCATATAAAACACAAACAGATCATCCACAAGTGGGAGTGTCTCCAACGGGATCCTTTTGCCTTATTAACCAGGTGCAAGGTAAGCCGGTTCCTCTCATGCCACCCTCATCCATTAGCAGAGGGGATGGACGCCTTGACCCATCCTTGGGTTGCGCAACTGGCCTATGCTTTCCCTCCAATTTCTTTAATCCTGAAATTCCTGAGAAGAGTGACAGAGAATTTGACAGTCATCACAGTATTACCTTACTGACCTCGCAGACCATGGTTCTCTCTGGCAATGGATCTCAGGATGTGCCCACCGATCACCCTGCCATTGACTCCTCATCTCCAGTCGCAAGGAGATATCCTACGTCTGCAACCATCATGACCTTAGCAGTCTGTAGATTGAAAGGCAGGGGTTACAAGAGTTAGGATGTTCTCCAGAGGTTATTAGAACTTTACAGAGTTCCAGAAAGGAGTTGTCAGAGAATACCAACCAGTCGTTTGGCTAATAGAAATGTGCATGTAAGAAGACATTTGGCTAATAGAAATGTGCATGTCAGAAGATGTTTGGCTAATAGAAATGTGCATGTCAGAATGAATGTTCACAGAACAGCCAACAGGAATATGCATGCGCGCATGAAGACGCGAACGGGCCGTGTACGATGTTTTGTGGCGCCAGTCGGGCTACTTAAGGATGCTTCTGCCTGTGCACTATGCTGACTGGTCTTCAGCTTTCCCTGAGTCCTGTGTACCTCCAGTGTGTTCCCTTGGTTGCTGACCCAGCTTACACCTGACCTGATATTGGAAATCCGCTTCTGTCTTGTCGTTTCTGACCCGGCTTGTTCCTGACTTTGGCTCTACTCCTGATTTGGTACCTCATTGCCCACCTGTTGATGACCCTGGCTATCCGATGACCACATTCCTGCCTCTGATCCTGACTTACATACTTGCTTGAGTGTCTGCTGCTGCAGGTCTGCACCATGCTGAATGTTCCTGCTGCAAGTCTGCTGAGAGTTCTGACCAGCCACACACTCTGGCCCCGCAGCACAAGTGGAGTGCTTCCTCAACCTCAGCTAAAATGCTGTGCCCAGCTACAGTTCCAGATCTGGTGATTCTTCTGCTGCCTTGGAATCGCATCTCCTGCTGCAAGTTCCCTGACCTACGTCTGCAAGCACTCATTTTCCTCCTGTCCCTTGGTGCCCTCTGTTTCACTTCCAGGCCTGGGCTGGAGATACAAGAGAGGCCAACATCGTCATTTCTGTCTCCACTCAGGTACGTGACGGGTCAACCAATGCCATCTACTCCAGAATATGGAATAGGTTCACAAGCTTTGCAGCTGGATATCCATTTGATCCTAGTGACCCAAATGTATCTCAAATCCTGTCTTTTCTGCAATCTGGATTAGATTGGGCTCAGCCTAAGTTCACTTGCACAAGGTGCAAGTTTCAGAAATCTTTACTTTTACCCAAAAGAAAGGGGCAGCAAATCTGCTGATGAAGCACTTCATGAGAGCGCTACTTGGACTATGCCCTCCCAAGAGAATTAAGTTCCCTCAATGGGACCTGGCAGTAGTCCTCAATTTTCTAGCAAACCCTCCTTGACCCCCGACAGAAGACTGTTCATTATGGGATATCACCTTAAAAACAGCTTTTCTAATAGCCATAACTTCAGGGGGAGGCTGTCGGAACTCCAAGAATTGGGGGCAGCTGAACCTTATTCCACATTCTTCCCAGACAGGGTTATGCTGAGACCATTGGATCACTTGGTCCCAAAAGTGGCATTGATATTTCATCTCTCCAGTGAATGGGTGCTTCCAGCCTTCTCAGCAGATTTAGATGCTGATCTGCACGAGATGGACATTCCAAAAGTCCTCAAAGCCTGTTTCCAGTCTACTTCTTCATTCAGACATTCTGACAGACTTTTCATCATACCTACCGGAAAAATTTAAGGCAAAGAGGCCTCAGCCAGAACTATCTTGGCCTGGATAGTAAAAAATATTCACCGGGCATATAGAGTGGCCAAGAAGGATCCTCTGGAGGTGGTTAGAGCTCACTCAACCAGGGTGAGGTCTTCTTTTTGGACGGCACTGGCAGGAGTGTCTCTGGACAGTCAGTCTGCAAATCGGCTAGCTGGTCATCACATCATATGTTGTTAAAACACTACAGGGTGCATCCAGCAGCTCTTCCTACAGTGGAGTTTGGGAGGAAAACTATCCAAGCTTCTATGTCTATTATTAAATAAAGACTACGTTTGCAGCATTAAACCCAAAAAGCTCAATATTTATCATATGTATGCTGTCATGTTGCCGTCAGGAAAGTGGAAAATTGTATCAAATACTGTAATTTTCCTTTCCTGACGCCAATACATGACAGCATACAATCTCTCCCTCTGATCTTTGTGCTTTATACAGAGAATGGGGAGGTAGCTCTCAGTCAGACTTTTATAGAGCTAAACAGGTCCTGTGGGTGGATATAGGGGCGGAGCTATATTGTATGTATGTTGCCATGTATTGGCATCAGGAAAGGAAAATTATGGTAAGTATTTGATAAAAATTTTCATTTTTTTGCCAATATCAGCACCCACAGTTACATGAAGTCAGGAGTTTAATAAGAGCCTGTGTTAATGGCCATTTTTTGGCTACAAGCAAAATACTGGAAAGCAAAACTTGCATAAAGCAGATCAGAATGAATTCAGTTATAGGTCAAATGCACCTGTCATAATTAATGAATGATCTCAGAAGTGTCTCTTGACAGATGTTAAATTGATGCCACGGACAAAAGCCCAAAGCGTATTGACACAGGCCCTCTGTAGGATGGAAACTGTTTCTCAAACCCCATCAACAGGTCAATGTGATGTCCACAGCATCACTAAGTTATCATTTCCAAACATCCCAGTTGGCTCCGCCAATGTTCCATAAAAAAGAGTGTACATATAAATTACTAAATATATACCACAATGAAAAAGGTATTCCTCCAAAAAAAAAAATTTTTTAAGTCAGCAGCTACAAAAAGTGTAGCTGCTGACTTTTAATAATCAGACACTCACCTGTCCCACGGTCCAGCAATGTGGGCATACGAAGCCCCGCTCCTCTCCCCCTCCTCCTCTCCATGGCGCTGCCATCCTTACTGTGGGCGCCCAGCTGTGGCTTCACAGCCGAGCATGCTCTGCGCATGTGCAACCTGTGCTGCGTGCTGTAAATGGCCGGGCAATCTTCTGGGACCTGTGACGTGTCCCAGAAGATTGCAGGGAGGGAGGGGGGAACTTCAGGGAGCCCCGGGAGGAAGTGGGAGCTGGATGCCTCTAAAAAGAGGGTATCTGCTCCCCCCCAAAAAAATGAAATGTCAAATGTGGCATATCAGGGGGTCACCGTCACTTAAAGCGAAAGTTCAATTTTTGGGTGGACCTCTGCTTTGACTACTAAAGGTATTAACTACTAAATGTATACGGTAATTAATGAAACCTATCCCAACATAAAAGAAGCAAGTTAATAATGACTGATATTAGAAAGTGAGGAAATAATAGAAATAACAGATTATGCCATCAGCTACCTGTTGCTTTTGGCTTTATATTTTCTTTAACTCATAGATAGTGTTTAATAAATAAATAAGTGGATTAAAATGATATTCATTCCTGTGAGGAGTTCACTCATGGTGACCTCTTGCAGTCCTAGGGAGCATGGCTTTGCCCATAGGATGTATAGAGCCACAGCAGTACAGATTGCTCAAACAGAGACAGATGTAAGTTTTGGACCACGTGAACTGAACTGAACTGAAATGTGGGTGTGTGCCTTAAAGTTTATGTAAAGGCAAAACGTTTGTTTCCCGTTTTGAATAGAGAGGTAAAGGGTTTTAAGCCTAGCACAGACCACTAGTTTTTGAAAGAACATGACAGCTCAGGTCAGAGCCGCTGTACTAGCAATCCAATGTTAGTGCAGCGACCACCCCTGCAGTTCTATTGTGTTCTGACAGGGGGACGCGCGCCCCCCCCCCCCCCCCCCCCCAGAACACTCAGGTCAGATCTCTCAGCCATTGATTGAGAGCGCTGATCGGGAGATGGGAATCGGTCATTGCCATACACATGGGCCGAATGTCGGACAGTTTCTATTGAACCAGCCGATGCTGGCCGACATTCAGCCCGCGTGTATTAGGCTTTAGACCCCCCATGGGGGAGCTTTACAAAAACGACAGCAGCTGTGCATAGTATCCAATCAGCTTCTAGTTTTTATTGTCAATACTTCACACTGAACACGGCTTTGTAATCGCGCCACTTCATCTGAACTCTGGACACAATTTCAAAACCGCATTTCAGTCCGACTTCAGGGGTGACTTGAAAGACATCTGTGTGGGTTCATGCACAGTTGTCTATTGAAGTCGCACCCAAAGTTGCCAAAGGTAGTGCAGGAACTACTTTTGGAAATCGGTGCGGCGTCACACGAATTGGGGCGGTGCCATTGCCAGCAATAGGCTGTGATTTGTCATCCAATTTGACCTCTCAAAACGCATGTCAAATCGTGCCATGAACGTGGACTTAATTAAACAAACTGAAGTTAGAAATGGATTGCTTACTCTGCACAGCTGTACTCTGTATTTTTTGTAAATCTCCCCCATTGGGTCCCCCATTGACCCTTTCCTGCACCAGATTCTCTGTGCAACAGTACTGGTGACCACTGTCTTTAAGACAGAAATTGATGGGAAAATGTAAAATCTTTAGGTTGTCCCAAGAACAAGAGGCGAGATTAAATATTTATTCTGGTGATCAGTGAGTATGAGCTGTTTTTTACTCACTTATCACTAGTCTAGTGTCCCCACAGTGTAAACACACAAAGTTAACACACATGTCCCTACATAATAAAAACACCTGTCCCCCACAGATGTAACAGTAAAACCACATGTCCCAATGATTATCTGCTCACATATGTCTGTGATCACCTGCGCACATCTGTACATGATCATTTGCGTACATCTGTCCGTGATCACACAAACACACTTAACGGGAATTTTTTTTTACCAAAAACATGTAGCAGAATACATTTTGGCTTAAATTTATGACACAGTTCGATTTTATTGGAGAATATTTTAGAAGAAAATATCGTTTTTTTTTTTTCCAAATTTCTGCACTTTTTTCACTTGTATCTCAAAAAATTAAAAACGGAGTCGTGAATAAATACCACCAAAAAAAAGCTCTATTTGTGTGAACAAAATTATAAAAATGTCATTTGGGTTACAGTGTAGCATGACCGCGCAATTTTCATTGAAAGTGCAAGAGCGCTGAAAGCTGAAAATTGATCTGGGAAGGAAGGCGGCGAAAGTGCCCTGTGTAGTGGTTAAAGCAATGTCTGTCTGCTACATGACTTCTGATTCAATTTGTATTTAAAGGTGTTGTAAACCTTTGTGTTTTTCACCTTAATGCATCCTATGCATTAAGGTGAAAAAAAAACTGTCAGTGACCGGCCCCCCAGTCCCCCCGTTTTACTTACCTGAACCCTCGAACTTGACCCACAGGGAGGTGCTGTCTCTTTGCCCGGGGTTCTTGGCTCTTGATTGGATAGATTAATAGCAGTACAGCCATTGGCTCCCATGGCTGTTAATCAAATTCAATGACGCAAGTGCCGGGGGCGGGGCCGAGTCCTGCATTCGGCTTCTATGAACGTCGAATGCTGGATTCGGGAGCGCACCTGTAAGGTAACCCCCAGGTGGAAGTGATTCCCCCTAGGGGGTTATCAGATGTGGGGAGGAGCTGCGAGAGCCACTGGGGGACCCCAGAAAAGCAGGTTCAGAGCCACTCTGTGCAAAACGAGCTGCAGCGTAGAGGTAAGTATGATGTTATTTTTTTTTTTTTTATCTTTACAATCACTTTAATTCCTGGAACTTTTACATATTTAGCCACAATTGTTGAATAATTTCCCAAATAAAGCGGTTTATGGAATGCATGGCATGGACAGTATATTGCATGGCACTTTCATTTACGAATAGGAGGTGTAAAAAGTGTATGATGGTTTGTTTGTTTTTTCAGAGAATTTACATATTATAATGTCTAGGCAGCGTAATCTATAGACTTCCTGGTGTCCTAAACACATATAAAGGGAAGCACAGACTCGGTCATATGTGTATTCGCTTACCTATATGCCAGAGCTGTTATCTGAAAACCTGTCTGTCTGTGATATCTAAATCAGGCCAAAGAGGAAAGGAGCACATCACTCTCTGGCAAATTCCCTGATAACAGATAACACATCACAAAAGAGAGATGAGCTCAGCATTCTCACATGTGCCTGAAATGGTTGATATCACAGCTGGCACATGAAGTGGAGTGGAAAGCTTCCTCTGAAATCACAGGCTTGAAGGCTGCCTAAATGCATCACCAGCAGCAGACTAGAGACACAACACCCTTTCAGTAGAGAGCTTTCTTTGTGTAGCCATGTTGCTGATTTATCTCATCCCACATTGTTGTGGGAGTGGATGCAGAATAGACATGCATGAAATTAACACACCACAAAAATGATTGTAGTAATTTAAGAGGAGATGAGACACCAGACTCCTCTGCCTCAGACAAGGAGCAGTGAGCCTGACCTTCAGAGGAGAGAAGGTTATTGGGATTGAGGAGTCAGCTATTCCCATTACAAACGTTGCTTGTGTGCGTGATATTATACATTGCATTCGCTTCCTCAAAAAAATAATGTTCCGGTTTATAAACCGTTTGCTTGTCCTTAGAAGAAAATTTTGCTATAACGTTATAACTACGGACAGGTAAAGGGAATATCTTGTTACAATGGAATCTGAAAATTGGTGGGATATATTAGGCAGCAAGTGAACATCTTGTCCATAAAGTTGATATGGTAAAAGCAAAAAATGGGCACCACAGTTTATGTATGGTGCTGTGAAGCCCATGGTGACCCATGACCAGAGCCAAAAGCTTCTACAGTGTTGCGGCACAGTGTTTTGAGCCGCAGTGGCTCACAAAAGCAGGCAAGTGAAGCGTCTCGCATGCAATCGCGTGAATGCATAGACGTCATGCTACCCATAGTGCACTGCGTCCAGCACCCATATACAGGGCACTTGTGCACTTAAAGGACTTTTTTTTTTAAGTACCTTTTTATTATTATTTTTTATGGTGACTAGCCTTGGGGGAGGGTGGCGCCCAGGGAAAAAGAATCCCCTTTGAGAGTACAGAATTGTGGGTACAGTGTTGTCCAGCACTACAGAAAAAAAAGATTTGGGGGTACTTATTTCAGATGATTGCAAAATTAGCACACAGTGTGACCAGCACATAGAATTCTAGGATGCATCACTAGAGGAATGAATGACTTGTATAGCGCTACCTATGCAAACTGAATTGCCTCAGGGTGCTTTTTTGCCACTGGTGTCCATCTGCAGTATAGAGTGGACCTTTGCTCCATGGGGTCCTGACATGCTTACAAACACATACTTGGGCAATTTTTTCAACAGGATCTAATTAACCTACCAGAGTGTCTTTGGAACGTGGGGGGAGACCGGTGTACCTGGAGGAGGCCCATGCAGGCACAGGGAGAGCATGCAAACTCCAGGCAGATGGGGTTGTGGTTGGGATTTGAACCAGCGACCCTATTGCTGCTAGGTGAAAGTGCTAACCACTACACCACTGTGCTGCCCAGTATGGGAGGGGGGATCACCAAGAGGAGGAAGGAGGTTCTGATTCGCCTATATAGATCTTTAGTGAGACCTCATTTAGAATACTGTGTCCAGTTCTGGAGAACTCATTTACAGGAGATTGAGAAGAAAGAACAAGTCCAGAGACAGGCAACAAAAATGGTGGAAGGTCTGAGGGATAAAGCATATCGAGAGTAACTTCAGAAACTTAATATATACTGTCTTGAGAAAAAAGGGAAAGAGAAGGCATTACTGAAATCTTTAATTACATCAAGGGGGTGAATATGGTTCAGGAAGGTGGTCTTTTCAATATGAAACCAAAATCAAGAACAGGAGGACATGACCGCAAACTAACTAAAGAAAGTTCAAAACTAATCTTAGAAAGTATTCTTTTACTGAAGGGGTAGTTGATGCTTGGAATAAACTTCCAGCAGAGGTAGTGAGACAGTCAACAGTAAATGGCTTCAAACGCGCTTGGGACAAAAATAGATCTGTGGGCAGACAATAAAGTTAAAGTGGATGTAAATCCCAAATTTGTTTGTAGAATTAAGACTATCTGTTACAGCAGAAGATGTAATTTCACAAAGAGTTAATGCAGCTCTGAGCAATCCTCTTATCTTCAGTAAGATAAAAACAGACACACAGAGAAATGTGTATCCTTTTTTCCCCCTTTCCCCCCTGTGACTGACAGGTCATTTTCTTATCTCATGCACAAGTGTGGGAGAGGCATTCTTTGTACTTCACATTCCCCTCCTTTCTTCTCCAGCTTTCCCAGGATTGGCTGCTCCACACCTCAGCATGATTGGACATGCTGAAGTCATGTGGTGACTTTTCTGGGTTTTGACTGGATGTTAGTGACCATGGGGCATAATCCACAAGACCAGCAGAAGTTCAGTGTAAGAAATACACAGGAGAAAATATATATTGCCAAGGGGAGTGTAGAGGTGGGCGGGGAGTCTACTGACATCACGACTCCACCCACCGAGCCCTGGTCAAAAGACATGCCCACAGAATCCGGAGTTTTGCAGGGCTCCAAACAGCTAAAGGGGGGTATTTGACAGGTAAGGACATTTGCATATGACATATAACATTCACTTTAACAACAAAAAACAAAACAAAGAGAAAAAAACGGGCAGACTCCATGGACTAATTGGTCTTTTTCTGCCATCACTTTTCTATGTTTTTACACATAGAGCACTGTGTGTGTGTGTGTGTGTGTGTGTGTGTGTGTGTGTGTGTGTGACCCCAGAATGACGTTGTGTCATGCATTTTAAAAGTGTGTGACTGTCATTGAGAATGTAAACCAACTCTATGTATAAGGGCCCCCCCTCCCAAACCTGGCTGTGTCCTGGGCCCCCCAAGGTCTAAATCTGGCTCTGAACCTAGGTACCTAGAGAAGAATTTTTTTTTCCAACAAATTTTGAGTAATGCCCCATACACGATCAGAAATTCCGTGGATGGTTGCATAAACACGGTCACACAAAAGTTTTCCGAACTTTCAACCGCCAAGAACGCGGTGACATGCAACACTTTGACAAGCCAAGAAAATGAAGTTCAATGCTTCCGAGCATGCGTCAAATTGTTTCAGAGCATGCGTGATTTTTTGCGTGTCCGAATTGCATACAGATGAACGCATTTTCGGATAGGAACATTTTCCGACCAAAAAATAGAGAACCTGCTCTCAATCTTTTGCTGGCTGGAATTCTGCCAGCAAAAGTCCGATGGAGCATACACACGGTCGGAATTTCTGACCAAAAGCTCACATCCGACTTTTGCTGGCAGAATTTCTGATCATGTGTATGGGGCATTGGATTTAAAAGTGTTCAGACCAAGAATGACCATAGTTGACTTCTACATGATGACTTAGGCCGCGTACACACAGGCGGACTGTTCGCCCAACTTTGTTCGTCAAACAGTTTGACAAACAGTCCGCTCAAAATTAGCATGAGCGGACTTGACCACACACGATGAACGAACAGTCCGCTGAAAGCGTGCGCAATGACGTACGTCACGTACGACGGGACTAGAAATAGGAAGTCCAAGACACAGCAAAGCACCCTTTGGTCTCCTTCTGCTGACTTTGCGTTAGTAGAAGTTTGGTTAGAGACGATTCGCGCTTTTCAGACTTCAGCTTAATTTGTCCGTTCACTGCGGCGCAGTCTACCTGTGAGGTTTATATCTGTCTTTCGGTACGCGTGGATCAGTTGTACCTGTTATTAGGCGCTTCTGGTCCGCTCGTTTCTGGGTTTCAGGTCGTTCTTCATAGGTCTGGCTGTTCTTCAGTGCGTTCAGTTGAGCTTGTCTGTCCAGCCGACCGTTTCAAAGCCATGGAGAGTGGACGTACTCGGGAACGAGTTCGTGCTATATTGGGGCTTGGTGTTTTATTTGTTATGAATTGGTTTTATTTAATGACTATTTTTTTTTTCCTGTGTTTGACTCCCCAGTGTCCTTCCACACCACAGGAATGGCAGACTGTGGCTTCCCAATTCGCTGCCCGTTGGGACTTCCCCAACTGCGGAGGGGCGATCGACGGGAAACATGTGAGGATTGTGCCCCCACCCCATTCGGGGTCCTACTATTGGAATTATAAGGGGTTCCATAGTGTGGTGCTAATGGCGGTGGTGTCGGCACAATGTGACTTTCTTTATGTGGATGTGGGGAAGAACGGCCGGATGTCTGACGGAGGAGTCTTTAGGCAGACCGAGTTCTGCCACCGTCTTCTCACTGGTGGCCTGGACTTGCCACCAGATGCCGAGAATGTGGAGGGTCTACCGTTTGTGTTTCTGGCTGATGAAGCGTTTGGTCTGAGTGAACATCTTATGAAACCCTTCCCCCAAAGGACCCTCACCCCGGAGAGGAGGGTTTTTAATTACCGGCTGGCCAGAGCAAGAAGGGTTGTGGAGAGTGCCTTTGGCATTATGGCCAGCCGGTTCCATCTGTTACTGACAGCGATCAACCTGGCAGAATATAAACTGAACTATGTGATTCTGTGCTGCTGCATTCTGCACAATTTCCTACGTAAATTTTCAGGTAACCAGTACCTGCAGCCTATTGGGCCTGAGGCCGGACTAATATTTCCAGAACTGACAGGGCTGGATCATGCCCTTCCTGGCTTAGCCCCCCAAACAGCACGTGAGGTGCGTGACCGCTATGTCAGCTATTTTAATGGTAGGGGGGCTATTCCAATGCCAGCTGAGCAATAAAAATGTATTTTTCTTGAAATATGTCTTGTCTGTTCAAATTTTTAAGTTGGGTTCTTGTTTGCTTTTCACGTTGCTTGTCTCCTACATTGTCCTAATTCAGGGATATGCAATTGGCCAACCTCCAGCTGGTGCAAAACTACAAGTCAATCATGCCTCTGGGTCTCATGCTTGTGGCTGTCAGTCTTGCTATGCTTCATGGGACTTGTAGTTCTGCAACAGCTGGATTTCCACTAATTGCATATTCCTGTCCTAGTGCATTTGTATAGCAAAGTGTTTTTTGACAATAGGAAATAAGGCCCTTTGTGACAGAAAACACAAAATGACTTCCCAAACTGGTATTGAGTATTGAAAGAAGTAGACACACACACACACACACATCTTTTTTTTGATTTTTTAATAGTGCACATTACAACCAGTGCTTCTTTTTTAGATATTTTTCTTTTTTGTGTTTTTTTTTTTTTTTTGTGTTTTTTTTTTTTTTTTTAATCTTTTTTTTTTTTTCTTTTTTTGTAAACATAGAAATATATAGATATATCTAAAATACAATAATCACAAAAAATAAAAATAAAAGCATATTTTTAACTATTTACATAAAACAAGGGGTAAAGCCAAATTTTGAAGATGCACACCAAAAATTGGTAATGTCAACATGTGCTATGTACCATCATGAGTGATCAATGGACGTGTTTGGTGGGGGCAATCCCTTCCTCTCACATACTAGAATGAGGAAGGGTTTGCAAACACCAAATGCGTCCATTGCGATCCTCTGATGGCACAGAGCACATGTTGACACACCGTGTGCATCTTCAAAATTTGGCCTCTAAAAACTATGTTCTAAAAACATTAAAAACTTTTGGGCAAGGAAATGAAGAACATGATCGATTGTGTTTTAGGGAAAAGGGGCTTATTAGATTCTCCCTAAAACATTGATCATGTTCTTCATTTCCTGCCTCATAGTGTTCAGTTGTCTCTGCATGTCATCGATCTTGGCATTCCAGGCCATGATCTGCCCAATCATCCTCTGGGCACTGTCGGCCGTAAAAGGCTCCGCGGCTTGCCCTTCCACAACCAGATCATCACCTAAAAACATGTGTAGATAAAAAATTGGTTAGCATATACAGCCATTAATTGTTTACCTTAAGCTGGGTTGTCAGACACTCACTTTGTGGGGTGCTTATCTCCACCACCTCTTCCTCCTCCACATCTAGCCCTGGGCTTGGCTGCTCCAGCTCGGACACGGGGCTGGGAATCTCCATCACCGACACGGGGCTGGATGGCTCCATCACCGACACGGGGCTGGGGCTAATTGCCCAATCAGGCTGGCGAGGTCGGGGGGTCCTGGGCTGCTCCGCCTCTTGTCTGAGTCTTTGTTCCCCTATGAGAATGAAAAAAAAAAAAAAGGATACTTTTAAGCATAGTGATATTTGAGTTCAGAAATTTGAATATGAAACATTGGTTTGAAGTGGTGTACAATTATTAGCTGGTTATTACAAGCTCCTAGTTTAATACATAATTTAAATGACATTTTTTTTGTTAGGCTGTGTTCAGACTGCTGCGATGTGCGAACGCTGCAAATCTACTGTGGTTTCACGCATTGCATGCGCAGTTCGCACTGCCCTATGTGACCTGCTGGGAGTATCAGTGTAAAGTTTTATTGACACCTCCAAATTAGTTCTCATTTCACAGTGCAATCTTTAAACTCGGACAGGAATCGGACTACATGGTGTGAAGACGCATGTGATCCGATTCGGCTGTGGACTAAAAAAAGGGCCATGTACAAGTTTGGGCCGGATGCGATGCAAATTCAGCCATACTATATGTATGGCTGAAATCGCATCACACAGAGATCACATGTGATTTGCACTGCAGTGCGTTGCAAATCACATTTGATCTCGTACATTGCAGCAATGTGAACCTAGCCTTTAACCAAACTGCGATACTTTATATCTTTTGTCCAAGTTTCACAGACGGACACACTCGAATCATCCCCTGGAGTACCTGTGTGTGATTATGTCAAAAAATGTTCTATGATGTCCCAAACTACACTAAATGTTTCCCAGTCCAGATGTTGAACCAGCATTTTATCTATCTATCTATCTCATTTTTTTTTATTGAGTCTACATTGCACTGAATAAATTTATGAAACTTTTTTAAAAATTTATATCCTATAAACTGAGTGTGACAATTCAGTTTATCATGAAAAATACAAAAAAAATTAATAACTAATTAAAATCTAATCCAACACCAGATAAATTTACACCATATACAAATTCATGCTATTTACGCCCACATATACGAACAACCATATGCGCTCATTACATGAACTATTAACCACACGAACGATAAAATCCGGCAGATTTACATACAATAACTACACGAAGGATTACGAGTAAATCCGGCAGATTTACATACAATAACTACACGAACGATTACGAGTAAATCCGCCAGATTTACATACAATACCTACACGAACGATTACGATCAAAGCCGCCAAATATACATAGAATACCTACACGAACGATTACGATCAAATCCGGCAAATTTATGTACAATACCTACACGAACGATTACGATAAAATCCGCCAAATTTACATACAATACCTACACGAACGATTATGTCCGACAGTCACGATAAACGCGGCGTTTACTCACTTTTTTTCAGGGCCTTTTTGATGCGATAATATTGCTCCGGCTCCCTGGACTTGATGTCGGACCATCGTTTCCGGAGCTGGTCCTTGCTTCTTCGTACCCCAAATTTGTGGAACAAAGTTGTGACGACCTCATCCAAGATGCCGCTTTTCCTGACATTGGGTTTGGGGTACGGGCCATTTTCCCCATCATAGTCCTCCCTTCTTAATATTGCCACCATCTCCACCATCTCTTCAAAGGCCATATTGGTGGCCTTATATCTCCTCCTTGCTCCGGAAGCATGGGGTCCATGGCTTTCCTCCGCGCTGCTCACGCTGCTCATTGAATTAGCGTCCGCCATTTTCACCTCTCATTCACCCACAGCGGAACGAGGGTAAAAGGGGCGGGGAAATACGGCCGCAAGGAACGTCAGGGGCGGGCGACGCAGGCGGAGCCTGAACGCATGCGCAATATATAAAGCGTTGCCGCGAGGCCGTACGCTTGTCCGAACGGAAGCAGCGAGTGCTACACGCGACGGTAAGATAGTTATCGTTTTATTTTCGTTTAATTTAAAGCCTGCGTTAGGAATGTGTATATTGAAATGTATTATTATTGATGTTTAATTGATTTTTTATGTGGGTTGGTGGTTGAGTGGGGTTGGTGTTTTGTGTGGTAGTGTGGGGGTGGAGGTGGGTGTATAGGGGGGGTGGGGGGTAGTGTGTGTGTGTGTGGGGGGGGGGTAGTGTGTGTGTGGGGGGGGGGTAGTGTTTGTGTGTGTGGGAGGGGTAGTGTGTGTGTGTGTGTGGGGGGGGGGTAGTGTTTGTGTGTGTGTGGGAGGGGTAGTGTGTGTGTGGGGGGTAGTGTTTGTGTGGGGGGTAGTGTGTGTGTGGGGGGGGTAGCGTGTGTGGTAGTGTGTGTCTCGCCTACATTGTCACAATATAGTGTGCATTTGGTCTGACTTTTTTTTTTGGTATTTTTTTTTTTTTTTTTTTTTCAGAAAATGCAAAGGTATACCCCAGACCCCTTTAAGGAGGAGGCCTTCCTCTCAACATTTCTGGATTTAGTTGAGTCGCACAGTAGTCTTTGGGATTCAAAACACCCCCAATATTCAAGCCGTGCTGCCCGGAAGAAGACACTGGAGACAGTTTTGACGTTTGTGAAAACCCGACTCCCCCAGGCAGACATTGACTTTGTGAACGCCAAAATTAAGAACCTGCGTAGCGGGTATAGGCGGGAGCACAGAAAGATCCTAGAGTCCCAAACATCAGGATCAGCAGCAGGTCAGGTCTATGTACCTAAGCTGTGGTATTATGACAGGCTGCGTTTTCTGGATGACACGTCAGAAGCCAGGCAGTCACTTTCTACTCTTCCGTCTACCCGTCCCTCCACCCTTCCCTCCACCTCAGGTGAGCCATCCCTGGAAGATCCAGACCCTTCCTTGCTGGACGAAGTTGATGCGCCCAGCTGGAGCCAGGTATATTTTAGTTTCTAACGTTTGGATTGCTCAAATATTAATGATGTAAAGTTCAATGTTTGAATTGCTTCCAAATCTAGGATTTCATCACAAATTAAATTAGATAGAAGGATACAGTAGTTTACACAAATGTGGCTCAAATCTTGGTGAACTGATGGAAAAATGATGGTGTCAAAATGATAGCCTTTTCTATTTCAAGACAAATGTATTTGCAAGTGAGAACTGTAAAATTGTTAGTGATTGATGATTTCAAAATATAGACATATTTTATTTATTGATTTCTTTGTTTTTTACACAGGATGAGCTCACCCAGGAGGAGGCTGGGACCAGTGGTATGGAGGAGGAGGCCGGGACCAGCCACACACAAGAGCTAGCTGGGCCCAGCAGGAGTCGGACTGAAAGCCAGGTCCCTCCCCTCCGCCTAGCCAGCAAAAGGCCCAGGAGGATGACCCGTACAGAGGAGGAGTCCTTGGCGCTTATACGCCAAGCCACACAAGTTCTGTCCAAACCCCCCAATCCGGAAGAGGCCTATGGCACTTATCTGGCTAGTAAGCTACTTGAAATGGACAAACCACAGCGCAACTTGTGTGAAGCAAGATTTTTTGATGCCATCCAACGGGGTCTGAAGGGTGAGCTCACACCCACCACCAAGCTTTACAACGCAGACCCTACTGCTCCTCCTCCTCCTCTTCCTCCTCCTCCTACCACAAGTCCACCACCAGAGGCACAGCCTCCAGCGACGCGTGGAGGGAAGGCTAGACGGAAGAGTCGCAAGTGACTGCCTGGCTTCAGTCTGCTCTGAAAGAAGACGCAGGCTGTTGTAGTACCACAGTCTGGGGACATAGATCTCATCTGCTGCTGTTCCTGGTCTTTGGGATTCTAGGACCTGGTTGTGCTCCCTATTTACATGCTACACAGGTTCGGAATTTTGGTGGCCACTCACTTGATGTGTGCCTGGGGGACAAAAGGCTTCACAAACGTCAAAATTGTCTCCAGTGTTGCCTCCCTCTTGATTTATTTTTGTTCTGAGGAAAAATAAAAATTTATTATTTCAAAAAAATCTTGTATGTTTTTTTTTTTTTTTTTTAATTTTGGATTAAAAAACAAAGTTTGCTGATTTTGAACATGCAATCATGTGTAAGCTAAAATGCTGGTTTGGGTATCTATCTATCTATCTATCTATCTATCTATCTATCTATCTATCTATCTATCTATCTATCTCTACTTGCATAGTCCTGCTTGGCCAAAAAAAATGCAAGTCCATCTTGTTTCAACCCCCCCCCCCCACAAAAAAAAAACAAAAAAAAATATGACAATAGTAGTTCCAAAAATATATAGTAATCGATAAATTCTATATTTTTTTTTTAAGAAATAAAAAAATAAATATAAATATATATATATATATATATATATATATATATATATATATATATATATATATATAAATTTTTTGGGGGTTTTTTATTTTAGATTTTTTTTTAAGATAGACATATATATATATATATATATATATATATATATATATATATATATATATTATATTATTTTTTTTTTTTTTATTATAGGGGTTTTTTTTTTTTTTTTTTATTTTGAATATATTTTTTCTATAATTGGAAGATTAATCATAGGATGAGGATGAATAAAAACATGTGGTATAACTCTGTGTGAATATAAGCAGCAAAGCTACTTCACTTTTCTTGCATTACGAAGAAGAAAAGAACGGGCTATATTAAAAAACCACAAAATTAGCAGCATGACAAATATGCTAGCTTCAATACGAACACTAGTTTTACAAGACCGAGCGCTTCCGCCCTGTCCGCCCTGTAAATTCTTTCTGAGCATGCGCGAGACTTAGTTTGACGAACAAGCCTACACACGAGCGGACTGTCTGCTCAAACCAAGTTTCAGCGGACAGTCTTACGGGAATTCCGAAAAACTTTGTTCGTCAGACTGTCCGCTGAAACTATCCGCTGAAGCCCACACACGAGCGGACTGTCCGCTGAAACACTGTTCAGCGGACAAAGTTGGGCGAACAGTCCGCCCGTGTGTACGCGACCTTAGGCTCAAAAAAGCATCCATCTGCACTGGTGGGGTAAAATATGTGACATTTATTTAACACTGTAATAAATAAATACGATTGTTGTGGTCTCATATTTGGTTTGTCACCAGCCAGCGCACAAGGTGAGGCAGTTCCAGTTTGGGTTAATTCTACATTCACCAGAGATTTAACCATTCAGTAATCTCTGAATTTGTCCCATCTAGATGACGTCAAACCTTTGACGAAACGATCGTCGGGTAGCCACGCTCACACCCATTGTGCATCTGCGTTCGCATTATTAACTCACGTTGATGAGTTTTTTTACCTTGCTAGCATTTCGTTTGTTTTTTTAAACGTTATCTGTATCTTCTTATGACTCGCTGGAGTCATTTTAAATGCTTGATTATTCCGTTTAAATAAATCCTGTTGAAACTATATCACACGATTTGGCGCATTTTGTTTCTCTATGGTGAAACGTCGTTTGGAGGCGTGCTGGGAGTATCCGAGTGGATCTGAAGATCACGTGACATCCGAACGCTTGAGACGATCTCCGGCATCTGGTATCGAGACGTCTATGTGATTCATGATCAAATCTGCGCAGTTTGACCTCCCCTAACAGGGGGTCACTGAGGATCTGGTAAGCCTCCATCTATTAGTGGTGTTTAGAGGTGAAGGGTTCACGTGGTCAAGTATTATTATTTTTGAATAAACAAGTTTCAGCTACTTCTGCTTCATATTTACACGGGACATTATTTATATTATTTTGCTACATCAATTTAATATGGTCATTTGAATTCACAGTTTGTTTCATCTCATTGGATACTTGAGTTTCAGAAGTATTTTTCATTAAGGTTTTTTCACAATATTTGTGTATTTGACTTCACAGTTTTTTTGTTTTATATTTATATTTTCTTTGCACAATTTGTTAGGCCACATTCACATTTAGTGGCCAAGCGCTGCACTTTATTTCTTTTAGTAATTGTGTATAGAACCCTTTAATGTAAGAATTAGCACTTAGTGGAAACTAAAGCCCCTGGACCTTGGAAGTAAATGTTCTTGTGGGTTCTGGTGCTGTCATCTGAAAACTGTAGGAAAGGTTGATTAAAAACAAAATGGCCATCTGTATGCCCAGTTATTACACTGCACAGTCTAGCTGTAGCAACACAGGGTCTTTACTGTATAGTATGAGACGTCTCACCATAGGAGTCATTTCCAGACAAGAACCTAGAGAAGAAGGGAATCACTGTCTAAGAAGAATTCCTGAGAAGAATCATTACAAATTTGATAATGTAACCTCATTAGGCAATTATGCTACTTCATTCAAGTGATGTACAATTGTGTTGGCAAATAGAAAGTTAGAGACCCAATCTGGGTATAGTAGGAGAGTTTTGTATGTAGATAATTCATGTTAATTAACCACTTCTTTCCGCCCCAATAGCAGTTTTACTGCTACAGGGCATCGCTCCTGTGTAGAATTACGTATATATACGTGATTTGGACCTCCGCCTGCCTGCCGGCAGACCGCTTCCTCTGTCAATATTCAATCTGCGGGTGCTTGGCACTCAATGTCCTCTGGCTCCTGTCGATCGCCGGTATTACACACAGAACAGGGATCTGCCTATGTAAACAAGGCAACTTGCAGTTCTGCCAGTTTCCCGTTCTGCCTGTGTAAACAAGGCAGTTTGCCATTCAGTTTGCCGTTCTTTCCCTAGTGAAAGCACCTCTCAGTTTACACAAAAACACTGGCTAAGCACACAGGTAAAGCACTTGTTACCCCAACACTCCATATTCATTATATGTGCCTGTTGTACCATGTATTGGTATGAGAAAGTATGTTCTTTTTGTATTGTTTCTTTCATGTGAAATCCTTGGTGATCCTGCCAGTTCTTCTGCTTTCCTATCAAAAACTGACCACACTAAGCAAGATAGCTCATCATGAACATGAACAGTTCTCTAGCTGTGCTGGAAACTCAGTGTACTCTCCTCCAATGATCAGACTTATCCCTGTTGCACAGCCATTCACTGGGAAGCACAGTTTTTTTTTAAAATATCTATACAAAAATGTTTTGCCCTTCGTTTCTATTTTAACCACTTCCCGAGCAGAATGATGTGCACAAAGTGGTTAAGTTATCCTGATTGGGTGTCATATGACGCCCAGCAGGATAAACCATGAACACACGCCCACGGGGCATGCAGCACGGTAATTGTTGGTGTGGTGTGCCAATCTGACACACCGCATCACCAATCTCGGTAAAGAGCCTCTGACGTAGGCTCTTTACCATGTGATCACAGCGTAAACAGGAAGAGATGTTTATCGGCTTTTCCTCCACAGATGCGAGTAGAGGAGAGCTGATCGGTTGCTCTCCTGACAGAGGGGGTCTGCGCTGATTGATTATCAGTGCAGCCCCCCTGAGGATGCCCACATGTGGTCACCAGGGATGTCCACCCAGGACCATAAGAGTTGCTAATCAGTGCCCATTATCGGTGCCAATCAGTGCCCATCAGTAATGCCTGCTAATGCCTCCTCATCAGTGCTGCCTATCAGAGCCATCTATCAGTGCCACCTATCAGTGCCCATCAGTGCTGCATATCAGTGCCACCTATCAGTGCCGATCAGTGCTGCATATTAGTGCCTCATCATCAGTGCCACCTCATCAGTACCCATGAATGAAGGAGAAAACATACTTATTTACAAAATTTTATGACAGAAACAAAGAAAAAGCTTTTTTTTCTGTATTTTTTTATTTCTTTAGCAAAAAATAAAAATCCCAGTGGTGATCAAATGCCACCAAAAGAAAGCTCTATTTCTGGGAACAAAATAATAAAAATTTTGTTTGGGTACAGTGTTGCATGACAACACAATTGTCATTTAAAAATACTTCCTATTTTCCCCCCTTTGCTAATGGGGTAAAAAGCTACTCTGGATTGCAATTTGAGTCAGGCTGCTATCTCTGGGGTAGGGTTAGTGGCATATTCCTGTTCTGTGGAGGTTAGTTCCGCTACCGCCCTATCGAAGACATCTGCGGATTTCGTCTTGATTGCATTTATGTGGGAGGCAAGGGTCATGCGCGCGTATATTTTAGAAGAGTCCCAAACCGCTGAAATTGAGGCAGTTTGTTTGTTTTCTGCAAAATATTGCTTCCATAGGTTCAGGAGCTCATCATCGTCTGGCAAAAGGGACAGCCAAAATGGGTTCAAGTGCCAAGGCTTTGGGGGCTTACCAACGGGAATACTCAATGAGATCCAATATGGGCTGTGATCAGATAACAGTCTTGGGCAAAAGGCCGTTTCTAAAATCCGCGGTGTTAGGGTTCTGGACACAAGAATAAAATCAATGCAGGACATGGAGTTGTGGGAAGGTGAAAAGCAGGAGTAATGCCCCGTACACACGAGAGGGATTAAGTCTGACAGACCTCCAAAGGAGTTCCGCCGGAGTTCCGACGGAGTTCTGGCGGACTTTTCGACCGAACGGACTTGACCACACACCATCACACCAAACTCCGACGGAGTCGAACGTGATGACGTACGACTGGATTCGACGTAGGAAGTTCATAGACAGTAGCCAATAGCTGCCCTAGCGTCGGTTTTAGTCCGTCGGAGTAGCACACACACGAGCGAATTTTTCGAAGGGGACCGGGTCCGGCGGAGTTCCGTCGGGAAAATTTAAAGCATGCTTCATTTCTAAAGTCCGTCAGACTTTAGCGAAGCTAAAGTCCGTTGCAGCCCACACACGATCGAATAGTCTGACGGACTCAGTCCGTCAGACTTTGGATGTCGAAAAGTCCGCTCGTGTGTACGGGGCATAAGTCTTTGTAAGGGGGAATTTGCAGCGCCAAGTGTCTAAGTGGAAAGTGGAGATCAATTTAGAAAATGTTGTCTCCCTGGTATCCGTGTCTGTCCCCTGTGAAGTCTGTAATCTATCTAATGCTGGCAGCAGGGTGGTGTTAAAGTCTCCCATCCAGATCGCTGGTATTGTGGGGTGGTGGGTCATAAGGGCGAGTCCCTCCATAATCACGGTCATACTAAATGGGGGAGGTATGTAAAAAGCCAGGAGGAGAAACTGTTTACCATATAGTTTGGCATGGAGAAACACATATCTGCCATGTGGGTCGGTAATTACTTCACATAACTCGAAGTGTACCGATTTTGGCTATTAAAAGTGATACACCTCTAGCGTGAGTAGTATGAGTGGAATGATATGCCCACCCCACCCACGGGTGGCGGAGGGCCATCTGAAGCCTCCCTTCTATATGCGTCTCTACTAAATAGAAACTCATGCAGTACCAAGAACATGAGTAGTATTAGAACTTGCCGTAGAGCGAGCCATGCATGAGGTAACCAATTAAGACATGTACCTGTTACGATCTCCTCTTGTAATAACACTTGTGCACTTAAATTTTGAGAAAATACCTGTAAAACATTCCCCTCCCCCCTCCCTACCCCACACCCACCCCATCATGCGTGGGCATTATCCCTCAACAGTTGTGAACTACCACCCCAGAGTCCCATCTCTTGAAAACATGTGAAAAAAGATCAACAAAAAGGAGGTAAAATAGGAAGGATAAAAAAGAAGAAAATAAGACTGCAAAAATGTACAGCTAAGGCCTCTGGTCATGCATGTTCGTGCTAAGTGGTCAATAGTCGCATGGTTGTGAAAGTTGTTAGGAGGAGCCAGTGCCAGGTCTCACTTCTTATTAGGATTTTTAACCAAAAACATGTAGCAGACCTAACTTTATAAAGAAATTTGATTTTTTTTTCCTGGGATATGTTTTATAGCAGTAAGTAAAAAAATATATATATATTTTTTTTTTTTATTTGCAGTCTTTTTTTGTTTATAGGGCCCAAAATAAAAAATGCAGTGGTGCTCAAATACCACCAAAAGAAAGGACATCAATTGTTTTGGGGTACGGTGTCACATGACTAAGCAATTGTCAGTTAAAGTAATGCAGTGGCGTATCGAAAAAAATGGCCTGGTCATAAAGAGGGGTGTATTTTCCGGAGGTCAAGTGGTTAAACCTTTGCAGGAAGGTCTTGTGCATTATCTTGTACAAGCCTCTGGCTATAATAAACACATTTCTCCCTGCTTTTAGGTCTATTCTACAACAAGACAGTCCAGACACTGGAGATATGCCTGATGGATCAAAACTGTGTATTAACATAAAAGAACTAGTAAGGCCCCATAAAAAAACAATAACAAGGGTTGAGACTGTACACACATCTGTTATGGCACCACCTGGCGAGAGTATCTCCATGATCGAATGCCATCTCAGTATAACTGACACAATGGGGGGGATTTACTAAAGATGGTACACACAGAATCTGGTGCAGCTGTTTATAGTAACCAATCAGCTTCCAGGTTTTATTGCCAAAGCTTAATTGAACAAGCTGATATTAGAAGCTGATTGGTTACTATGCACAGCTGTACCAGATTCTGAATGCACCAGTTTTAGTAAATCCTCCACTATAACAAAATTGTGAGCATAAAAATGTAACATTTTGATGGTGCTTCCTTTGATCACATAAATCATATAAAAATAAAACCATCCTTCCTGAGCCATGGGGCTACAAACAACACTGCCTCTGCCTTAACTATCGCGTTTCACAGTCACTGACTGTATTGGCTCAGCATGCATGTGTGGTAGCTACAGCTTGAAGTATAAAGCAGTAGGGAGTCCTGACTCTCATTGTTCTTGTGTGTTCTTCAAGCCATGGACATATTTCCAGTACAGTACATTGTTGTGTTTGGACCCCCAGTAATGCAAAAACATTATTATTTCACAACTCAACATTGCAACACTCTAAGTAACAGGTAAAATAATTAAATAAAATATATAGAAAATAAATAATAACAGCTTTATAAAGCCGTCCATAGACCAATCGAAATTTGGCCTGTTCATCAGAAACTGGGCGAATTTCGATTAATCTATGGGCAGGCTGGTTGTCCTGAATTCGATCTATTGGTTGACATCAGTACAATCAGCCTGTTGTTTTTTCTTTTCCTATGCTATTGCCAGCAGCAGTGATCATGGTATTCTGACTGCAGGGAAATTTCCCACAGGTAGAACACAATAGCGCAGCAGGAGGGATTCCCCCATCAACGCCGATTGTATTAATGGGGGAAGCAAGTGATTTTCTTTCCTTCAACCTGTGGTTGAAAGAAAGAAAATTGCATAATGTATGGCCAGCTTAAAGATTGGTACACATGGGCCGAATGTCCACCATCATTAGCCGGTAGAAACTGGCCGACATTCGGCTTGTATGTATGGCAGCCGATGTAACAGAAGCAGTCTTCTGTCAAAGGCTCATGACCAAAAAAGGTCTGCCGACTGGATTCCGAATAGTGCTCTCAGCTAATGGCTGGGGGGGGGGGGGGGGTCCCCTGTCAGAACACAATCGCAAAAAAAAACGCAGCCTGGTTGTACCCAGGTTGATTGATCACTCGATCAACTTGGCGAGCCTGTCCATTAACAGTCCGAATCTCAGGCAGTTCCTGCTGAACCCAGCCGAGGTTTGAACCGTGTATGGCAAGCCTTATAGTGCTACAGTCTAATCACTGAGTGGAATATAATAATAACAACAAAGCACACTGGATAGTGTAGAAAAAAATAAAGTATATGCAAACCCTTACCTTGTAAAGCACGCCATTGTCAGACAGTTTAACCACTTCCCCCACCAATGCACGCCGATATCCGTCGGCACAATGACAGCGGTGGGAAAATGGGCGTACCTGTACGTCCCCTTTAATTGGTGGGTCTAGATGCCGGTGTTATGTGGTCATAATGTCGTAGTCACGATAAAAATCGCAGATCGCCGCCATTACTAATAAAAAAATAATAATAAAAATGTCATAAAACTATTTTGTAGACACTATAACTTTTGTGCAAACCAATCAATATATGCTTATTGCGATTTTTTTTTTTTTTACCAAAAATATGTAGAAGAATACATATCGGCCTAAACTGAGAAAGAAATTTGTTTTTTTTATATATTTTTTGGGGACATTTATTATAGCAAAAAGTTAAAAATATAGCTTTTTTTTCAAAAAAATTTCTGTTTATAGTGCAAAAAATAAAAAACGCAGAGGTGATCAAATACCACCAAAATAAAGCTCTATTTGTGGGAAAAGAAGGACATCAATGTTGTTTGGGTGTAACGTCGCACGACCGCACAATTGTCAGTTAAAGTGACACAGTGCCGAATCGCAAAAAGTGCTCTGGTCAGGAAGGGGGTGAAATCTTCCGGGGCTGATGCGGTTACAATTGAAATGCCAGGCAAAAAATTTGATATATCTAAAAAAAATGTATAAAACACTTTTTTCTCTATTTATTTATAAGTGATCACATGACCTCTGTTCTAAGCTACATAAGGGGCTTGGAGAGTTGGGGGTGGTGACTGCAGGGAGGCATGTCAGTAGAGGGAGAAAAACAGCAGTACGCTGATCTTCCAAATGAGGAGCTATTCAGGGGGCATGTCACCACAAGTTTGGCCATTGGAGCTAAGGCAGGCCGTTCTCCCAGCACAGCCAGAAAACTGAGCACACTGGGAAGAATGTGCTTCTATGCCTAGTGTGGTAAATTTGATATAGGAATGCAGGGGGACTGGCGGAAACGCCAAGTATTTCACACAATGGAAATAATACAAAGAGATCAGGATATATTTTTTTAACACAAGTGCATGCTACAACAGACACATATCAGAAAAATGAAATGTTGGGGTAACATACTCTTTAATAAATGGAATATAATAAAATCACACTTAAATTGAAGTGAAATGATCTGGGCATTTCAACAAAGTACGTTATCCACAAGAGTGCCCAGACGTTGCACCAGTTACTAGCTAACAATAGGAGAGGACATTAGACAGGACACTGACATGGTCACCAGGACAGCCAAGATAAAACAGGATGCAAAAATGATTCAAGCTAATGCAAAAAAGGGGACCAATGTTATGTACTAGATGACTGATGTACTGCCACTAAGCATAGACCTAATTTGAGGACAAGCCTCTTCGTCACAGCATAATCACTGGGGAGCGGAGACTAAGGAAATGCTCCCCTTTGCCTGCAGCAGATTGATGACATCATCTAATGCTAGTCAAAGCCACAGGGTTTATTGTTTAATGATAAAATTATAGTTTCTTGGTTGTAATAAATTGAACTTGCAGAGTCCATTATGCTATCATTATTATTCTGCTGCCAATTGACACCTTTGTATAATTTATTTGATATGGTAATTGCATTAGAAATAACTCTAACCAGTTTTTGCAACAACATTACTTTTAATATATTTGCACCAAATTATTTTAATAAAAAAAATATGCAAGAAAATCTATCTGGCCATATCTAAAAAAAAAAAAAAAAAGCAACAGAGTGTTCATGGACATCGGGTTGAATTGTGAAAAAATATAATGCATTTAAGTTCCGCTACCAAAATAACTTGTTTATTATGTTTATTCTACATATTCATTTCAATGGGGGCTGCATTCCAGATATTGGATCAATGCCGGGAAATCTGTTCCAGCCAAGAATTTGGAAGCCTCAAATCTGAATGTTGTAGATAGTTTCACTATTTCCGCTAATGAGTAGAAACTACTGCATCATAAACAGTACAGGCAGCAGATTCTGAATATACTACACTATAACACTTCAAACCTCTATGGCAAAGCCAAGAGACGTTTCATTTTAATTACTGAAGGTTCCATAGGTAGCTCAATGTGGATGACACCTGGTTTATAAATAACTGATCGGGGTTCTTATATAAAAGTGTTGTTAACACCTGACAACACAACTTCAGCATCGAGCAACACTTGGGGCCACATAACGCAGGCTATCCATTACTTAATTACCGGTATATTAGGTGAGGTATGTAGGCAAACTTTCCATTTCCATCATTGTATGAACTCGGTGGTTTTGCAAAGACCTTATCCCCGTTAATTTTATGACACATTTATGTCTTGAGGCAAAATTGTCACCTCACCTTGAGCAGCAGAAGGAAGAGGGTACTATGAATTAATAAACTGTTTTCTTTTCTATGTATGGCCTATTTATGTTGTTTGTTTTCATCCACTTACATTTGAGAAGTGGTAAATTTCACATGAAGACAGAAATCATCCAATAAAGGTATTTTCTACAAAAATGCATAGCGTGGCATGATTAAATCATCTTTAAAACAATGTAAACCCAAAAACGTAATATAGTCATTATATTGCAGCTTTCCATTCTTGATTAGTATACTTTTCTTATGCTTTTATTTCTTTATTTTCATCCAGTGATCCAGCCATTAACTCCATTAACTCCTTTATTATGCCCTGTACACACGGTCGGAAATTCAGACGGAAACGGTCCAAACGGATTATGTTGTTGGAAAATGCGATCGTGTGTGAGCTCTATCGGACTTTTCGACGGAAAAAGTTTGAGAGCTGGATCTAAAATTTTCCCACAACAAAATCGGATCGGACTTTTTCTGATCGTTTGTAGAGAATTCCAACGGACAAAGTGCTACGCATGCTCAGAATAAATTACGAGACAAAAGCTATTGGCTACTGGCCTCTACGTAGTCCTGTCGTACGCAATGAACGTCACCGCGTTCAGAACGATCAGATTTTCCGACAACTTTGTCCGACCGTGTGTATGCAACACAAGTTTCGGGCAAAATCCGTCTGAAAAAATCAGACGGATTTTGTGGTCGGAATGTCCGACCGTGTGTACAGGGCATCTCCACTCTGGATGGAGGAGAAATGGAGACACCTTCGGACAGCAGCATTGTCAATCCGGGATGAGTGTCATGCCGCGTACACACGGCCGGACTTTCCAGCAGACTAGGTCAGACGAAATCAGTCCATCGGACAATCCGATCGTGTGTTTAAAAAAATCAGACGGACCTAGAAATAGAACATGTTTCAAATCTGTCCGACAGACTCAATCCCTATCGGGAAAACCGTTCGTCTGTATGCTGGTCCGATGGACCAAACACAACGCTAGGGAAGCTGATGACTACTGGCTATTGAACTTCCTTTTTTAGTCCCATCTTACGTCATCACATTCAAAACGAACTGACTTTCGAACAGACTTAGTCTGTTCCTGTGTGGCCAAGTCCATTCAGTATGTCACAGTACACGCTGGCATTCATGGTTCCCTCAATGAACTGTAGCTCCCAAGTGCCACAAGCACTCATGCAGCCCAAGACCATGACACTCCAACCACCATGCTTGACTGTGGGCAAAACGCACTTGTCTTTGCACTGCTCACGTGGTTGCCGCCACACACGCTTGACACCCTCTGAACCAAACAAGTTTATGTAATTATGTATTATTATTATTATTATGTAATCCATGTCCTTTGTCTGCTTGTCTTCAGCAAATTGTTTGCAGGTTTTCTTGTGCATCATATTTAGAAGAGGCTTCCTTCTGGGACGACAGCCATGCAGAGCAATTGGATGCAGTATGCAGCATATGGTCTGAGCATTGACAGGCTGACCCCCCACCCCTTCAACCTCTGCAGCAATGCTGGCAGCACTTTCCCAAAGACAACCTCTGGATATGACGCTGAGTGCATGCACTCAACCTCTTGGTCGACCAAAGAAATACAGGAATGCATAAAAATGTTATCAAATTCTCCACCATTCACCATCTAAAGGCAATGTTGTCAGTAGACAAACAAGGGTGAAGGTCAGTAGACAAACAAGGACAGACAAACAGAGCGTTCTCACTACACGTGCATCACAAATGAGAACCATAAGTAAGCACTGCGCGAGCAATATGCAGTATGGCAATGACACCGCCAGGGCCAGGCAGTACTTATGTGGATGTGAAAAAGGAGAGCAAAAGTTGCATAGATCAAAAAATCAAAAACTCCAAGGGCTACAATCTATGGGGGACACACGGGGAGGTAAGCCTGTGTGGGGATCTGGATGGTAGCTAATGAAGTCTAACCCCATACACAATGATCTGAGGGGATCAGGGAAACAATGGATGAACTGACCTCATATGAGATCAACCATGAAGTAAAACCTATTTCCAGCAGTAGGAGAACGAATGGTAAATATTCATATCTAGTACATAATATACCTTGTCCAGGTGTGAGAATGGATACTCTGCAGGTGATGAATATTACCATTCTCTGTCATCAGCTGGGATGAAGGTAGAGGCAATGTTCCATAAAGCCAATAGCCATATAGCTGAGTGAGGGATATCCTTGTTTTTTGGCCGTTCTCTGATTTCTTTGTGGCAGCGTACGCCACGTCCGGCTCGGAGTCTCGTCACCCAGAGTATGTGGGGAGTGACTCTGGGGGGTTTGGGTAGGCTTGTGGATAGCCACTAGATGCAGTAGCCCAGAATCCTGTGTCCTGCACTCCTGTGCCAGAGTCCCTCCACGCCGTGGATCCTGGACAATGATGCAGAGGTGCACGGAGTGTCACACACTCAGGGGGATGACGCAAGCACGTTTCGCTGGGAAACCCCAGCTTAATTAGTGGAACTTGTCCTGTTAAACCACTGTATGGTCTTGGCCACCATGCTGCGGCTCAGTTTCAGGGTCTTGGCAATCTTCTTATAGCCTAGGCCAGTGATGGCGAACCTTGGCACCCCAGATGTTTTGGAACTACATTTCCCATGATGCTCAACTACACTGAAGAGTGCATGAGCATCATGGGAAATGTAGGTCCAAACCATCTGGGGTGCCAAGGTTCACCATCACTGGCCTAGGCCATCTTTATGTAGAGCAACAATTCTTTTGGATCCTTAGAGAGTTCTTTGCCATGAGGTGCCTTGTTGAACATCCAGTGGCCAGTATGAGAGAGTGATAACACCAAATTTAACACACCTGCTCCACATTCACACTTGAGACCTCGTAACACTAACAAGTCACATGACATCAGGGAGGGAAATGGCTAATTGGACCCAATTTGAACATCTCCATTTAGGGGTGTACTCACTGTTGTTGTCAGCGGTTTCGACGTTAATGGCTGTGAGTTGAGTTATTTTGAGGGGACAGCAAATTTACACTGTTCTACAAGCTGTACACTCACTACTTTACATTGTAGCAAAGTGTAATTTCTTAAGTGTTGTCACATGAAAAGATATAATAAAATATTTACAAAAATGTGAGGGGTGTACTCACTTTTGTGAGATACTGTATATCATGCCTCTGTATTTTTTTTTATTTCTTTTTTTAAATCCTGTAAATACCTTATTTCTGCAGCCCTATTGTGTGGTCATGTGATCTTTCCCTGTTATTTGGCATTTGCAGGGGAAAGATCCTTGGGAGGGGCTTCTATTACTCTGCGGATGTATGCTCTCCACAATGTGAGTCTGTGTGCGGCCAGCCTTGATTGGTGCTTTGACTAAAAACTAATTTTCAGAAGAGCAATTCAAATTAGAATACCTATATCAAATAACTGTTTTACAGCTCCCGATAAAACCTTTTTGAACATCAAATGTGTATTTTTTGTGTATTGATATGGTGTAGGTGGAGTCAAATATATTTGACACTAGCTGTCATTTTGTTCATCTGCATCCAATTTGTTTTACTTTACAGGTATTAGCAAGGTTTTTAGTGAGTTTCCTGTTGAATGTGATCAATCAGCATACTATATCCTGTCCCCATAGTGTTTAGCAATAGGAAGACACGGAGGAGGAAGGAAGGGAGTGTCGTTTACCACTGTGTATATGCCCACATGTGTGACTCTATGGTTATGTGGGGTGCACACCAGGAGCACAAAAGAAATGAAGGGCTTTGAAGGGAACTGAAATTGAGCATGCTCCAAAGAGGATACCAGTTGGTCTACACAATCTCAGGCTACAGTGGGGAAACAGAGAAGATGGGAGGGACAGAAGAAAGCAGGATCAACAAGGTAGATGTCGCTCTACGCAAAACAAATGCTTTCGTGGTTTTGTGAGTATGAGCGCTCTGTTATATAGCATTTAATGAGTGTTTTTTTCATAGTCTGACACTTTATGTAAGGTAAAGCTTGTTCTATTCCAATAATTGATTTCTGTCGGCTGTTGTGGTTAGATGTAAATAGAAAAAAAAAATTCTATGCACTCACCCCAAGTCAAAGGGTTGGTTTCTCACCTCTGGAAGAAGGTATGGAGCCTGGCCTACTCTTTGTGACTCTAACGAAGGAATGGACCAATAGGTGATCACATATAATGAGGACACAACGTACAGCCTTATTGCTCTCTGTCCTCTTATCATTGCCACATATGTTCTGTTTAGATGCTGCAAACATTGTGTTTATGTGCAAAAAATATATCAATAAATAATAAAGCGCTGGTATAAGTTAGAGCTACAGTATATACATACAGTATGTAGTGATAGAAACACCATGGACTGTTACAGAATTGTAAATCAGAATGTAAAAATAATAAAAAGCTTTGCTTATAAACTGGAGGAAGTGGAATAAATGGAACCTTAGATATGACTGCATTAATAACCTTACAAATCCTTGAAGCTTACTGCATGGAGCCCCAGGGCACCCAGGAGGATTTGTCCATGGGCCCCTAGGGCAACCAGAGCTACAATCAATACAAAGTCTATGTGACAAGAGACTCGTACCATACGCTATAATGATGAATTTCACTACAAATCTCATAAGTGAACCGTTCAGACCTTAACCCCACAGATTAGCCTAGAGGTAACCATTTGATATTCAGATTGCACAGAGTTTATGCTGACCTGTTCATTTAATGCTGCAACAAATATTTGTCTTTTTTAGAGTCAGCAGCAGTAGTACAAAAAGTCAAGATCATACCTATAATATAGGACCATTCCAGGTTTATTTAGCTGCCCATACACAGGCAGCTCTTCCATACAATTTAGTAATTGCCTGTTTTAACATATGTAGTGACTAAGTCTAATGCCGCGTACACACGACCGGACTTTTTGACAGCAAATTCGATCTTGTGTGGGCTCCATCGGACCTTTGCTTGCCAAAAATCCGGCGGACTTTAAAAATAGAACATGTTTTACATTTTTCCACCGGAACTCCGCCGGACCGAGAAATCCCTTCGTGTGTATGCCGGTCCGACGGACAAAAACCGACGCTAGGGCAGCTATTGGCTACTGGCTATGAACTTCCTTATTCTAGTCCAGTCATACGTCATCACGTTCAAATCCGTCGGACTTTGGTGTGATTGTGTGTGGCCAAGTCCGTTCATTTGGAAAGTCCATCAGAACTCTGCCAAAACTCAGTCGGAAAGACCGCCGGACCTAGTCCCTCGAAAAGTCCGGTCGTGTGTACGCGGCATAACTGCAATAATTATTGAACTGAATTTTACTGAGATGATAGTATGCTCGAACATCATCATTCTTTTAGCTGTATGGTCCATTCATTTTCCAGAATGGTGGATTGGTTTTCCAGCAAAGTGGAAGCCAAGCTACCAGTTTTTCATGCTCTTTGGCCTTTGCTATTAGGCTAGGCATGTGCATCTATGCATGTGTGGTTGATGAATTTCCTGTGGTATGTTTTCCGGCACCTTTTGCATTTTTTATGCTTGGTTTTGATTCATTATTTTTGGTTTGGTTTAATGGCAATCTATGCTTGATGATGCTAGGAGAAGATGCCATGGAGACATACACAGAGAAATGTGTAAAAAAAACATATACAGTATATGCATTTTTCATGCAATTCCATTGAAGTCTATAGAGCCAAAAACACACCGTGCTGCATGTAAAAAAAGTCCCATCTCCTTTCCAAAAAAAAAGGCAGGAAACTATAGATGTGAAGGGGACCCATAGGAAATAAGGTTAAATAGACTGTAGTGAATTTCTGCAGATCTGTAAACAAACTATAAAATGCATAGATGTGAACATGAATGGATCTCTGCAATTATGCTCTGATTCAGCAGAGTGACCTTTAAGGTTAGCCCCACTAGGCAGTTATTTACAATCTACCTGATATATAGTGAGTTAGGCAGTGGGGAGGCTTTCATATGCATACAATTCATGTTCCAGTCAGCAAGGTGAAAGGGATCCAATAACAATTGTGTATTAATAAACACACAGAAGGTGCAGATATGGGGGGGGGGGGGGGGGCAATATTTTCTATTGCCATGATGCATTAGCCTTAATAAAGAATATAATATATAAATAAATTGTAAATTCTGTATAAAACTGTATTCCATTTTGTATGCTTTGCTTATGTATTGCACGCTGCACTCATTATTCACACACCACTAATAATGTTTTGATTACATATTGTCGTTCTTGGAGTGCTGATAAGAAATTAGCCTGCCTATGTTACGCCCCTTGTTACCTTAAAAGTACAATTGTAATATTAATGTGATTTCCTATGCACGTATGTTTATAAAAACCTTCAATTGCAATAAACAGAACAGTTATTTGTAAAGATGCTGAGTGTGTCTTTTTGTGTCTGTTCCCTACTACCGTAGTTATTGTTATCCTTGGTGGTTAGCATTTATTCCTTGCACCACTGAGGTCTTTGGTTCGAATCTTGGCCAGGACACTATCTGCATGGTGTTTACTTGTTTCCTGATGATTCTCCTTATGCTTGCAATGGGTTTCTTCTTAGTAGTCCAGTTTTCTCCTACTCGCTAAAGACATGCTGGGTGGTATTACACATTGCCATTTTATTTATTTTCTCTCCATGCGTGTCAGTGCTTTTCATTTCACAAGTATGATAGGTGTGACAGAAGAAGTATATTCCGGTGCATGCAGTATATAAGGGAACAGTTCAAGAAGTTGTGTACCAGTTGAGCTGTATTAGTCAATATAGCCCATTAGTCAATATAGTCCATAGTTAATTCCAAAGGGAACGTCTATATGCAAGGTGCACGGGATATGAATCACTGGTGGCCACTGTCCTCAGGGTAGAACCAGCTCTCTATAACATAAGAAGAAAGAAAATGGGGAAGCGCCACCTAAGTGCAGTATCAAAACCATCAATTTAATCTCAAGGGTTAAAAACACTAACAAGAAATCAATGCAAAACTCGTTTGCCATTGGAAGAGTGAGGTCTGCCACTCATCTCCATCCTGCAGGGGCCACCTGGGGTCTGAACTGCTGAAGATGTTGGGAAGAAGAAGAGTGAATGCCCTGTGTGGAACCAGGAGGTCTACGCCAACCAGCGTGGAATGCATTAGCAGATGTGACATCGCCCAGCACATAGCATGTTGCAGTACCACCCCAGGCCTTCAAAAGGAGCAGGAGGCTCCGAGCATGTAGCCTGTTCTTCCCGACCCTCTCTTCCTGGCAGCGTCCCATCCTCCGGTGTATTCCAACATCTCCTGTGGTTCAGACCCCAGGCGGCCCCTGCAGGATGGAGATGAGTGGCAGATCTTACTCTTCCAATGACAAGAGAGTTTTACATTGATTTCCTGTGAGTGTTTTTAACCCTTGAGATTATATTTATGGTTTTATTACTGCACTTAGGTGGCGCTCCCCCCTTTCTTTCTTCTTATGATGGATGTAAGTGTCCAGGCCTACCCTGAAGATGGTCATTAGGTTCCTATCTGCTCTGCCTTAGTGGTCTCTCATCTGGCCCCTAACCAGGTACTCGGTAGCCAGGTTCGGCTGGCCATTAAAAGCCGGGTCCACCAGGCCTTTTGGTAAGTGGACAATAGTGCCTTGCCCCTGTCAGAAGCTTTGCACCCAGAGGTGTCAAGGAATAGTTCTTCCTCTTTGGGAGGAGATGAGTGACGCCCGCAGCATATGTATTATGTGAATTTCTATTTTTCTCTTTTTTTTTTTTCTTTGCTTAGGCTTGAAAGAAATCAAATGTGTTTACAATTTGTCCTTTGACCCTAACTT
This sequence comes from Lithobates pipiens, assembly GCF_037356315.1. NCBI lineage: Eukaryota > Metazoa > Chordata > Amphibia > Anura > Ranidae > Lithobates > Lithobates pipiens. The sequence continues at coordinate 456,346,424 of NW_027507764.1, read as the reverse complement.
TTTTTTCTTTTTATTCTCCTTGCTTATAAGTATCCCCATTATTGTTTCATTCTTTATGTGTTTTTCAGCACTCTCCTCCAGTTTATTTAATGTCCTTCTGTTTTTCTCTGCTTTTTAACTTCCACATACTGTATATTTCCATATTTTTGTGTAAAGAATAAATACACTTTCAGTCTAACCCTCTTCTCCAGTGAGACTAGCATCATAAATATTTTTTTCATGTAAAGTCATGTAAAACAATTGGTGGTTATTGCCTCTTGATAAAATCTCCCCATATAGTGATTTCATGTTTGTTTCTCCCCAGAAGGCCAGCGCTATTCTTCCAAAGGCATCATTAAAGCAGTATTAAACCCCAAACCAGAATCTAGGGACACACATGAAAGTAGTAAAGCTGCACACTCCAATTATTGTACTACAGAAGAAAATCAAAAATTCCCCATGGGTTTTTTTTGCAGCAAGAAGACTATCAAGCAAATTTTAATGTCTAAAAAAATGTTTTATTATACAATTGTTAAAATCAACAAATGTTTTAAAATATGAGCTCCGGTTACATGAATGCTCATTATAACCCATCAATCACAATGACATACAAAATGTAGACAGGTATACTCAAGACAAATTTTACAGTTAAAGATCCTGTCCTAAACAAATGTCCAACGCATTTCGACCAAACGAGTTGAGTTCTTCTTCAGGGAGACTGTGTGACCTCTCTTAGGTCCTTCTGATCATAGCGAGGCTGAACATGACTGGCTTGCAAATAATCATTCTCCCAGTGCTCAGAGGAGATGGAATAAGGACACCTTAGCCTGATAAGTTACTTATATTATTCTCAATATATTATCCCATACAATGTCAAAAGTAGACCAATCAATTGTAGGGTGCTTAATTTATAGTATTTAGATAAGGGATTGGCTGATCCTCAAGGGTCCATGTGTGCACCCAATTGACAACCAATTTGCATTTGAAAATGCTTGTGTGCACCTGCCTGTGGTGCCTGTGTTAAACCCAAAATCAACCATGTAAAATATTACAGCTTACCAATCATTAGATGTGGTGGCTGCAATTGTTTTCTTTTTTTAGGCTTTTTTCCCCTCTGTTTTTACCTGGTGATCTGGCCAATAACACACCTCCTGTATTAGATTGCCCCCACTCTGAATGACAAAGCATAGGGGACACCTATGAACAGCAGCATTGTCTGTGGGGAGCATTGTGTTAGATGTACTAGCAGATTCAGATACAGTAACAAACTGAAAGGGGATTGTAAAGTCATAAGGTTTTCTATCTTGATGCATTCTATGCATTAAGATAAAAAGCCTTCTGTGTGCAACAGCCTACCTTGACCTCCCTAATATTTACCTAGGCCCCATCTCTGTCCAGCGATGTCCACAGCCGTCCGGGACTCTCCCTTCTGATTGGCTGAGACACAACAGCGGCTCCATTGGCTCTTGCTGCTGTCAAAGTCAGTTATCCAATCAGAAGAGAGAGGGGTGGGACTGAACTGCAGCTCTGTGTCTGAATGGACACAGGGAGCTTCAGCTCGGCTTGGGTGCCCCCATAGCAAGCTGCTTGCTGTGGGGGCACTCAACAGGAGAGAGGGGTAGTGAAGAGGGACCCGAGAAGAGGTGGATCTGGGCTGCTCTGTGCAAATCCACTGTAACAGACCAGGCAAGTATAATTATTATTTTAATAATAAAATAAGGAGACTTTACAATCACTCAAAGCCAAACTCCAGCTTAATACTTTATACGCAATTACAGCAAATGTTTTTTTTTTTCTTTTGGGATAAATGTTGTACATAAATAAAAGATAATCATTGTAACCACCCCTGCTAGTGTTAAATGGCTTGTCTCATCTCTCTAATGGATACATTAAGCTGTAGAGCTTGCTCTTTTGAAAAACAACAGAGTTACTGGCTGAATCACCAGGTGAAAATAGAAGAAAGCCTAAAAAAGAAACCGAATGCAGATATCACATCTAAGGCTGGCCATGCATTATGCAATTATCTTGTACAATTTTCCTTTAGATTTACCAAAACCATAAAATATGAGGGCAAACCTAAACACTTTCAATTTGTATGCAATCAGGCAGGCCATTGCACTACATAGTTGAGGGGAAGTCTAAACAAATCTGAATAGGAAAATTGTATAATTTATGGCCAGCGTAAGAAATGATAAACTGAAATATAATAAATGTTTATGGGTTTAATATCATTTTCAGGGTTAGCTTCTATTTCCTGGACTAAACTATTGACCCAGGAGTTTAAAGGGTCACTAAAGGAAATTATTATTTTCTTTTAAATAACAAACATGCTATACTTACCTCCACTGTGCAGCTCGTTTTACACGGAGTGGCCCTGAACCTTGTCTTCTGGGGTCCCTCAGCGGCTGTCTCTGCTCCCTCCCGCAAGGATTCCACAACTTCATGCGAGCTCCCTCGCATGATGTGGAGTGCTTGCGGGCGCGCTCATGTGATACAGCTGGCGGCCGTAGCCGCCCCCCGGCACGCTGCGTCATTGGATGTGATTGACAGCAGCGCGAGCCAATGGCTGCGCTGCTTTCAATCCATCCACTCTAGCCAATCAACGGGCAGGGTGAGCGGCAAAGAGGACGTCGGGGGCGAGCATGGGACTTTCGAGGGGTCAGGTAAGTAAAACGAGGGGAACTTTTACCTTTACAACCCCTTTAAGTAGCCTTTATGATCTTGGCTGAGTGGGCAATTTTTGTTGGCAAATCCCAGCTACTACCTGCATCCTTGTATGAGCTTCCAGAATGTTACAGAGGGACATTTATCAAGCAAACTAGTTACAGAATCACAAATCAGACTGCCATTAAAATAGCAAAGTGCCGCGTACACACGATTGGATTTTCCAATGGGAAACGTTGGATGTCAGGCTGTTGGTGGAAAATCCGACTGTGTGTATGCTCCATCGGACATTTGTTGTCGGACTTTCCACCAACAAATGTTGGTTAGCATGTCTTCAAATTTTCCGCAGACAAATGTGTGTTGTCGGACTTTCCGATTGTGTGTACACAAGTCCTTCGGACAAAAGTCCAATGTACAAACACACATGCTCGGAAGCAGAAGCGGTCCATCTTGTAAACTAGCATTCGTAATGGAGAATTAACATTTGTGACGTGGCAAATTATGAAATCTCGAAATGCAGCGCACATTCTCTTCTTCTTTAATGGGATAATAATGAAGCTGCTTTGCTGGTGATACTGATGGAGTTATTGCAAACTAATTTTCAAAGCCTTTTTTTTTCTAGTGATATCAAGAATAATATTATTATGCTTTTTTTTTATTTGTGCAAGTTACCACAACACCATTATCCCCTAGTTTATAAGATCAAAGATACAACTATGTTGGTGTCCCTTGTTGATATTACATTGTATTTTTTTAAATGTAACTGCCTACTCCCAAACTGTCATTTGAAGTAAAACACATAGCCAAGTATTATTCTACACTATTTTTTTATTGTGCATTAAAAAGAAAATTAACCAAAAAGTGCATTCTATGAAAAAATATACCAAATCAAATCATTATTCAACCAAAAAATCTATGTCAAAGCAATAACTTCAAGGCCAATAATAAATAACACGTTATCTCCTCTGATTCCGCAACATGTCTGGGTGACGAACGGCCGTTCAGAAAAGAACTGAAAAGCGTTAAATGAAAAACGCGAAAAGAAAAGCGCGAATCAACACTCACCAAACTTCTACCAACACAAAATTTGCAGAAGGAGCCCAAAGAGTGGCACTAAAGAGCTGAAAAAACAAGTAGTACGTCTAGTAGTCACTACGTTCGTAATTGTTGGCCAACATTTCTGTGACCACGTGTATGCAAGACAAGTTTGAGCCAACACTCTTCGGACAAAATAGTTTTGTTGTGTGTGATCGTGTGTATGAGGCATAACTGTTTTTTTTTTGCAACCCCTGCACCTGCAGTCCTGGGGGCAGAATGTTCAGCTTAGGCCTGCAAAATAATTACCCATGAAGATGAGACTTTAAAGCAGCATAGTGAAGACATTTTGTATCAGGCTACAATATTATAATAAATCTGTTCTATTGCTCCTGTTTATTATTACCTTGCGGTGTGACAACATTGGGATGTCCTCCACAGCATTATAGCCATGTTAGGCCTCATTCACACCTGGGCAGCATTGACTTGAATTGGCTGCCCTGTGTGCAAAAAACACGCTGGTAGTAGTTCCCGCACTTTATTTTTTTCTTTGGCAGTGAGCCCAGCGCATTTTTGCATTGCACATTTTTGTGTGTTTTTCACACATTTTTGTGCACAACAAAATGCGTGACTACTACCCCTGTTTGGGGTGCCATTAAGAAATGATGGCACCACAAAAGCTTTCTGTGTTTTTTGCGCATTTCCAGGAATGAAGACAGAAACGCATAATTCTGCTGGTATTCCGGGAAAGCGAAGGTGTGAAAGCAACTAAGCAAGACTGGTGGTCAAGGAAATTCTTTCTTTTCTTTATAGTAGACTGATGACATCATCCTCCCATGATATTCCTCTCAGTTGTAGGCACAATTGACTGAAGTGTGGGTATAGTCAGATTGCTGCGTTGTGGTGCCATTCATTTGAAAGTACTGTTGCATCAGGGCTCAATGCACTCACACTGCAATAGACCACAACATGTACCATGCATTGTGGGGTGCTGTGTTAAACCAACGGATCAGGTATGATTTTTGGTGTGTTAAGGTGTGTTGCTAGCTCATTTAAAATGAGTGAGCTGCCTTAAAGTGTTACTAAACCCAGGACCCTGCATTCACTATATCTGGTTTCCCACGGTACACAGAACATGGAAATGCAATCATTTTAGGGACAATAAACTGCTAAATATCTTTTCTCGGCAGTATATTGCAGTCCTGTGACTTCTGTCAGTGTCGGGTTAAAGCTTGTAGGAGGAGTTTTCATTCTACTCTGATTGTTCTATGAGGCTGCATTACCCCTGACCATCTGTCTGGACAGTGCTGATTGGCCCTGTGCTGATCATATGCATCCTCTAAAAAAAAAAAAACTAGCAATGCACACCAAACTAAGCATGTGCAGAGTGCCTCCAAGGCTCTGTACTATCAGCAGATGGGTTGGGGACAGTAAAAGAAGGGGAGGATCAAAGAAGACAGGATCAAACTGCCTTTTTACATAATGGAGATGATTAATCCCATAGGTTCCACAGTGATTATAACAAGCATGCTTTACTGCAGCTACAGACTGATTTTACTCTTGTGGGTGTAGTAACACTTTAATGTGAAAATTCATGGAATTTTTTTTTACTAGGGCAACACATAATGTGAAGGAGGAAAAAGGGAGTGGTCACATGAGGGCGGTCTTTTGTGGTGCATTTAACACATGCATATTATTGTGCCATTATTGTGCCTTGTGTTAAGGCAGATCGTTACATAAATGGGCTGCCTAATGTACTGCAATAAATCACAAATCAGACCTGCGGCATTTTCTGCAGTGCACCGCAATTCTCTGTAGTGCGATACCCCAAGTTGCACTGTAACTCACTTACTGCATTAGCAAAGTGTGTTGGGATGCCATCTTATGGCACTACATCACACCATCAAGACAGTTAATGCATAAGGTAATACAGGCATTACCATAGTGGACTGGTGTGAATAGGCACTAAAGAATAAAAATATTTTTTTTTATTATAATATTGCTGCCTTAGGAACATATGATAGTATATGGGAACCCTCACCTTGTTAAACAACCCATTCAGTTTAAAATGGAACTGCAAGGCAAAAACCTTTGTGCATAAAGATAAAAAAAACTTCATAAATACCTTATTTTTCTATAAGTGAACACATGACCTCTGTATTCAGCTGCAGAAGGGGCATAAGGTGTTGGGGGTGGAGACTGCAAGGGGACGTGTCACCAGAAGGCAGAGAAACAGCAGCATACTGATCTTCCCAATAAGCTGTGCAGGGGGTGGTGTATCAGCACAGTTTTGGCAATTGGAGGACAGACAGCTGGTGCCCCCAGCCAGAAAACTGTCAATGCGAGGATAGATGCCTAGTATGGTCAGTTTGAAGTATAAAAATGAGGGGGACTGGCAGGATCACCAGGGATTTCACACAAAGGCAACAATGCAAAGAGAACAGGATACTATTGAATACAAGTATATGGTACAACACACATATATCAGGAATATGAAATGTTGGACTTTAATGAAGATTTGTAAGGTCAAATATAGGTCTGTTTTCTTTTATCCGTTTTTTTTTAACCTATTAGATATATGACATGCAAACTTCCAAGTGTTGCTATAGGGCTCTGTGATTTCTAGTTTCACCCCTGCTGCCTTGGCTGCATTTCTATGTATAATTCTACAGACTTAAAATCCTAACGTTAGGGAAACCCCAAAATCAACTCACTTTTCCAATTCCTAGTCTCTCCCGTAACCACTATAATCCCCTTCAATTCATGTAACTCCTCCACTCAGGTTAGCAAGTGCTGGGAGATAAGAGGCACGTCGTGTTATCAGGTGGCAGGCAGCTGCACCTTTCCTTTCCATGAATTTGGCTCCTGACTTTATTTGAATTCAGATTTTCTCCTCCGCATGCACAGTAACAAGGCAGACTAACGCAGTTAAACCAATAAGAAGAGATGCTTTGAGCTGTCTGCAGGGCTCAGCCTCACCCCTCCAGGCTGGCTTGCCAGAAATGCTAATGCACATTTGTATATATTGGGAAAAGGCAGACAATGGTAAACGCAGCACATGATTCTCTAATAATACAGATGTCAATGGGTAATTGGCAGTTCTGAATTATTAGGAGGTTTTCATCCAAGATTAGTAGCATACCTGCTGTCTCTAATTTCCAGGGACAGACCTGGAGTTTACCAAGTAAGTCTTATTTGGAAATGTCCTTCATTTTTGTATAAACTGCCCTTTTTCATTTTTTCAGACATAAACTTAATGGATCAGAGGTAGACAGATGTAAGTAAATGCACATCCACTTACATCCACCTTCCCATAGACTTATCATGGCTCCATTAAAGCATTTGTTACCCAAACGTTTCATATTCCCAATATGTGCCTGCTGTACCATGCACTTGTTCACTTTGTATTGCTTCCTTTATGTGAAATCCCTGGTGTTCTTGCCAGTCCCTCTACTTTCCTATTAAAAACTGACCACACTAAGCAGGATAGCACATCGCGGTCAGTTCTCTAGCTATGCTGGGAACTCAGTGTGCTCTGCTCCAATGATCAGACTTGTGCTGACATGCCCTCAGTGTGCTGCTGCTTCTCCTCCCCTCAGCTCTTTTGCAGCTGAGAACAGAGGGAATGTAGTCCCTTATAAAAAAAAGGGGGAAAAGGTACTTATAATGTATTTTTATAACTATACATAAATGTTTTGCCTTTCATTTCTATTTGAAACTGAATGGGTTATTTTACAAGGTGATCGTTTACAATCACTTTAACTCCTTGCAAAGCAGCTGCCATCACTATACTGCGGCAGGTCGGCTCATCTGCGCAAACTGCCGTAGGTGTACGTCTGTCTGTGCAGGGAGGCTAGCAGCAGCGTGCCCGCTGGTAACCTGTGACCGTGGTGTACAGGGGCAGAACGGGGCCTATGTTAACAAGGCATTTCCCCGTTCTGCCTAGTGACATGTCAGAGATCTTCTGTTCCCAGTCATTGGGAACAGCGATTTCTGTCATGTCCTAGGTAGCCCATCCCCCCTACAGTTAGAACACACCCAGGGAACACAGTTAACCCCTTGATCGCCCCCTAGTGAACCTCTTCCCTGCCAGTGACATTTATACAGTAATCAGTGGCTATTTTTAGCTCTGATCGCTGTATAAATGTCACTGGTACCAAAAAAGTGTCAAAAGTGTCCGATCTATCTGCTGCAATGTCACAGTCTGGCTTAAAATCGCAGATTGCCACCATTACTAGTAAAAAAAAAAAAAAAAAAGAATAAAAATGCCATAAATCTATTCCCTATTTTGTAGACGCTATAACTTTTGCGAAAACCAAACAATATATGCTTAGAGCCGGTTCACACAGGGGGCAACACGACTTCCAACGCGGCTTTTGTAAGCAACTTGGACACGACTTGTCAACACGACTTGGGTCGACTTACAACACGACTTTAAGTCACCCCAGGCCAGGCGACTTTGGCCGTGGCCAATCAGAGAATGAGCTCTCAAGGGGGATCTCCACGCCAAATTTAGAAAAAACAGCGTGGGGTCCCCCTCAAGGTCCATACCAGACCCTTATCCGAGCACGAAGCCTGGCCGGTCAGGAAGGGGGTGGGGACGAGTGAGCACCCCCCCTCCTGGACCGTACCAGGCCGCGTGCCCTCAACATGGGGGGGTGGGTGGGGGGGCCCGCACCAACCCCCCCATGTTGAGGGCACGCGGCCTTCAGCGTGCAGTCTGGCGGACTAAGTATTTCGGAATTTCCGTAATACTGTCCGTCGGACTCGCATTTGGGCAGACAATCCGCCCGTGTGTGTGCCAGTCCGCCGTACTTTTGAAATGAGCGGACTTTTCCCGCCCGGAGAAAAGTCTGCTCATTTCGAGCAGGTATCCAGGTAGGCGGGGCCCGCGAAGGAGACGTCGCTGGCCCCGCCACCTGGTATGGACTTAAAGGGGAACCCCAGCGCCGAAAAAAAATCGGCGTGGGGGTCCCCCCCAAGTCCACAACAGACCCTTGTCCGAGCACGCTACCCGGCCGGCCAGGAAAGGGGGGCGAGCGAGCGCGCGCCCCCCCTCCTGAGCCATACCAGGCCGCGTGCCCTCAACATGGGGGGGTGCCTTGGGGAAGGGGGGGGCCGCGCGGCCCCCCCACCCCAAAGCACCTTGTCCCCATGTTGATGAGGACAAGGGCCTCTTCCCGACAACCCTGGCCGTTGGTTGTTGGGGTCTGCGGGCGGGGGGCTTATCGGAATCTGCTCTGACTGTTTGTATTTGTGTGCCCTGTGTAGCTGGGTGCCCGCCGGCTGTGTTATCCTCGCCCTGCAGCTGATGTTCCTGCCTGTAAAAAAAATTGTGGTGGGGATTGTATTGGATGGGGGATTTGAACAGAAAGGAGGGGATATTTTTGCATTCTTGTTTGAATTTTGGCTTGCAGAGGGAATTTATGTTTAGGAGGCGAGCATGCTGATTAGTGTTGTCTAGATTAACTTGTCCCAGTACTGACTGCACTGCACACAGGGAACACAAAAGATCTCCTCTCCACACAGCACATAGCTGGGTTAGGATTTCCTAAAGCCGCGTACACACGGGGCGGACTGTCTGGCCAACTTAGTCCGTCAGACAATCCGACGGACAGTCCGTCATACTTTCGAATGAACGGACTTGACCACACACACCACTTTTTGAGCGGACTAATACGGCGTACTAAGTCCGCCATACTATCCGCCTTACTTTTGAAATGAACGGACTCGCCCACACACGCGGAGGAAAGTCCTCTCATTTCGAGCGCGTCTCCAGGTAGGCGGGGCCCGCGAAGGAGACGTCGCTGGCCCTGCCGCCTGGTATGGACTTAAAGGGGAACCCCAACGCCGAAAAAAAATCGGCGTGGGGGTCCCCCCCAAGTCCACAACAGACCCTTGTCCGAGCACGCTACCCGGCCGGCCAGGAAAGGGGGGCGAGCGAGCGCCCCCCCTCCTGAGCCGTACCAGGCCGCGTGCCCTCAACATGGGGGGGTGCCTTGGGGCCACCGCGCCTTCTTATAGCTCTTTTACAGGCGGTGGCCCGGTCTTCTGTCGCCGCCGCCTTCCGTTCTTCTTCTTCTTCTTCTTCTTCTTCTCCAGGAGATGTTGCCTCGACGATCTCTCCGGCCGGAATGCCAGGGACGCACTGCGCGGCCACTTATATAGGTACAAGGGGCGGTGTCACATGGCTTTATGTCACATGGGTTGGTCACATGGGTTGATGTCACATGGGAACTATGACACCGTAAGGGGGCGGGGTCACCATGTGACACCAACCCATGTGACATAAAGCCATGTGACACCGCCCCATTGTCCCTATATAAGTGGCCGCGCAGTGCGTCCCTGGCATTCCGGCCGGAGAGATCGTCGAGGCAACATCTCCTGGAGAAGAAGAAGAAGAAGAAGAACGGAAGGCGGCGGCGACGGCGGCGACAGAAGACCGGGCCACCGCCTGTAAAAGAGCTATAAGTAGGCGCGGTGGCCCGGCAGAAGAACCGAAGAGGGGGACAAGACCCCCGAAGTCGGGAGAAGAGGCCGGCGGCGAGGAAGAAAGCCAGACTCCTCCGCTAGCAAAAGAGCTACAAGAAGATAGCGGAGGAGTCCGGCGAGAAGACCCCCGAAGACGGAAGACCCCCGGAGCTGTGCAATAAAGTATTTTATCTCGTGTGTTGTGTTTTTTTTTGTACTTTTATTTTACAGGTGAATGGGTAGGGGTACATTGTACCCCATACTCATTCACATAGGGTAGGGGGCCGGTATCCGGGGGCCCCCTTATTAAAGGGGGCTCCCGGATTCCGATAAGCCCCCCGCCCGCAGACCCCGACAACCAACGGCCAGGGTTGTCGGGAAGAGGCCCTTGTCCTCATCAACATGGGGACAAGGTGCTTTGGGGTGGGGGGGCCGCGCGGCCCCCCCTTCCCCAAGGCACCCCCCCATGTTGAGGGCACGCGGCCTGGTATGGCTCAGGAGGGGGGGCGCGCGCTCGCTCGCCCCCCTTTCCTGGCCGGCCGGGTAGCGTGCTCGGACAAGGGTCTGTTGTGGACTTGGGGGGGACCCCCACGCCGATTTTTTTTCAGCGTTGGGGTTCCCCTTTAAGTCCATACCAGGTGGCGGGGCCAGCGACGTCTCCTTCGCGGGCCCCGCCTACCTGGATACCTGCTCGAAATGAGCAGACTTTTCTCCGGGCGGGAAAAGTCCGCTCATTTCAAAAGTACGGCGGACTGGCACACACACGGGCGGATTGTCCGCCCAAATGCGAGTCCGACGGACAGTATTACGGAAATTCCGAAATACTTAGTCCGCCAGACTGCACGCTGAAAAAGTTCGCTGAAGCCCACACACGAGCGGACTGTCCGCTGAAATGTGTTTCGGCGGACTAAGTAGGCCAGACAGTCCGCCCGTGTGTACGCGGCTTTACACATGCAGCCGACACATAGCTCCCAAATGTCCCTGATTTCAAGGGACTGTCCCTGATCTGGAGCAATGTCCCTCTGTCCCTCATTCCTCCTCATTTGTCCCTCATTTTGGTCTGATCTATAAAGTTGTATATAAAATGCACTTTTATCTTTCAAAAAGTGTTTCCCAGCGCTAAACTTTTCATCCAATTTCTAAATTGCTGAATTTGTAAATTTTAAAAGCCAATATAAGGCTGGATTCACACCTATGCAGTTTTAGTGCTTTTTGCATTTTGCAGATTTGCACCACAGAACGTGTTCCATAGGAAACCATGTTTAATTGACTGTAATGCAAACCTGCAAAATGCAAAAAGCACTACAAATTCATAGGTGTGATTCCAGCCTTAAGGAATAGTAGTGGTAAAAAAAAGTCCTTGTGGATTTAAGTAACCTTTTTTTGGTTAATTCTCCTTTAAGGGGGTGTGGCAGGGAGTGTGCCCTATGCCTACATACATTTGTTAGTAGGTGTCCCTCATTCCCATCTCAAAATGTTGGGAGGTATGCCTCCATCTGCACAGTATGTAGCTGATTGATCTACAGAATTGTAGTTCTGACCTGTTAAATTCACAGATTGGAATGGCAGCACAGTAGCCAGCTACACACTGTGCAGATGGAGGTTGTGTATGTAAGGGAACCCAATTTCAGCAATGTGCTGTGTGGGGAGGAAGAGATTTGCTGAATGACCCTGTCCTCTTCTCTGCTGACCACAATCTTCTGCCCTGTTGTTGTTCTGTACCCTGCCCTGCTGACCCCTGTACACTACCCTTCTGACCACTGCACATTGCCCTGCCAACCTCTTTCCTCTGCCCTGCTGATTCCTGTCCTCTGCCCTTATCACCCCTGTTTTCTGCCATACTCACCCCTGTCCACTGCACTGCTGATCCATGTCCTGCTCACAACTGTACACTGCCCTACTGACCCCTGACTTTACTGATAACCGCTGTTCTCTTCACTGCTGACCCCTGTACACTGGGGGGGGGGGGGGGGGATACACCTGTAATATAAGATTATCTGTAAAATAAAGATTTGAAAATGGTGTAACCCTGTTTTAACTTTTAAACTAAAAATGAACTTGACCAAGACATATTATGGTTTACTAAATACAAGTCCTCACAAGGATGAGATGAAAGACATGATCCATAGCCCATACTATGTATGTGCAGATCAGTAACATGCCATGGGGATGTATGTGCAGATCAACAGTCCGTGCCATGGGTCTGTATGTGCAGATCAATAGTCCATGCCATGGGTATGTATGTGCAGATCAGTAACATGCCATGGGGATGTATGTGCAGATCAATAGTCCATGCCATGGGTATGTATGTGCAGATCAATAGTCCATGCCATGGGTATGTATGTGCAGATCAATAGTCCATGCCATGGGTATGTATGTGCAGATCAATAGTCCATGTCATGGGGATGTATGTGCAGATCAATAGTCCATGCCATGGGGATGTATGTGCAGATCACTAGCATAAACCCACTGAATCTTCAGTCCTCTGAGACCTTCCCTGCTGACAGAGAAGCACAGAGAGGAGTGCTCATCTTACTGAGAGGCTACAAGTGCTGGATTAGATTGTGATCCCTCTGTGAACTGCTGCGCACACAGCTCTAGCGAAGAATGCATTTGTTGTGCAATTAGCTTCCATGCTATTGGATCTATGTGTAGATCAGTATCCCATTCCATGGGGATGTATGAGCAGATCAGTAACACATACCATAGGGACGTATTAGCAGATTAGTAGCACGTACCATAGGGATGTATGTGCAGACCAGTAACACATGCCATGGGAATGTATGGGCAGATCAGTAGCCCCTGCCATGGGGATGTATGTACAATTCAGTAACACAAGTCTTGGGGGCAATATGAGCAGATCAGTAGCCCATTCCATGAGGATGTATGTGAGATCAGTAGCCCATTCCATGAGGATGTATGTGAGATCAGTAGCCCATTCCATGAGCATGTATGTGCGATCAGTAGCTCATTCCATGAGGATGTATGTGCAATCAGTAGCCCATTCCATGAGGATGTATGTGGGATCAGTAGCCCATTCCATGAGCATGTATGTGCGATCAGTAGCTCATTCCATGAGGATGTATGTGAGATCAGTAGCCCATTCCATGAGGATGTATGTGAGATCAGTAGCCCATTCCATGAGGATGTATGTGAGATCAGTAGCCCATTCCATGAGGATGTATGTGAGATCAGTAGCTCATTCCATGAGGATGTATGTGCGATCAACAGCTCATTCCATGAGGATGTATGTGCGATCAGTAGCCCATTCCATGAGGATGTATGTGAGATCAGTAGCCAATTCCATGAGGATGTATGTGCGATCAGTAGCCCATTCCATGAGGATGTATGTGAGATCAGTAGCCAATTCCATGAGGATGTATGTGCGATCAGTAGCCCATTCCATGAGGATGTATGTGAGATCAGTAGCCAATTCCATGAGGATGTATGTGCGATCAGTAGTCCATTCCATGAGGATGTATGTATGCAAGATCAGTAGCCCATTCCATGAGGATGTATGTGCGATCAGTAACCCATTCCACGAGGATGTATGTAAGATCAGTAGCCCATTCCACGAGGATGTATGTGAGATCAGTAGCCCATTCCATGAGGATGTATGTGAGATCAGTAGCCCATTCCATGAGGATGTATGTGAGATCAGTAGCCCATTCCATGAGGATGTATGTGAGATCAGTAGCCCATTCCATGAGGATTTATGTGCGATCAGTAGCCCATTCCATGAGGATGTATGCTAGATCAGTAGCCCATTCCATGAGGATGTATGTGAGATCAGTAGCCCATTCCATGAGGATGTATGTGAGATCAGTAGCCCGTATGTGCGATCAGTAGCCCATTCCATGAGGATGTATGTGCGATCAGTAGCCCATTCCATGAGGATGTATGTGAGATCAGTAGCCCATTCCATGAGGATGTATGTGAGATCAGTAGCCCATTCCATGAGGATGTATGTGAGATCAGTAGCCCATTCCATGAGGATGTATGTGAGATCAGTAGCTCATTCCATGAGGATGTATGTGCGATCAACAGCTCATTCCATGAGGATGTATGTGCGATCAGTAGCCCATTCCATGAGGATGTATGTGAGATCAGTAGCCAATTCCATGAGGATGTATGTGCGATCAGTAGCCCATTCCATGAGGATGTATGTGAGATCAGTAGCCAATTCCATGAGGATGTATGTGCAATCAGTAGCCCATTCCATGAGGATGTATGTGAGATCAGTAGCCCATTCCATGAGGATGTATGTGAGATCAGTAGCCCATTCCATGAGGATGTATGTGAGATCAGTAGCCCATTCCATGAGGATGTATGTGAGATCAACAGCTCATTCCATGAGGATGTATGTGCGATCAACAGCTCATTCCATGAGGATGTATGTGCGATCAGTAGCCCATTCCATGAGGATGTATGTGAGATCAGTAGCCAATTCCATGAGGATGTATGTGCGATCAGTAGCCCATTCCATGAGGATGTATGTGAGATCAGTAGCCAATTCCATGAGGATGTATGTGCGATCAGTAGCCCATTCCATGAGGATGTATGTGAGATCAGTAGCCAATTCCATGAGGATGTATGTGCGATCAGTAGTCCATTCCATGAGGATGTATGTATGCAAGATCAGTAGCCCATTCCATGAGGATGTATGTGCGATCAGTAACCCATTCCACAAGGATGTATGTAAGATCAGTAGCCCATTCCACGAGGATGTATGTGAGATCAGTAGCCCATTCCATGAGGATGTATGTGAGATCAGTAGCCCATTCCATGAGGATGTATGTGAGATCAGTAGCCCATTCCATGAGGATGTATGTGAGATCAGTAGCCCATTCCATGAGGATTTATGTGCGATCAGTAGCCCATTCCATGAGGATGTATGCTAGATCAGTAGCCCATTCCATGAGGATGTATGTGAGATCAGTAGCCCATTCCATGAGGATGTATGTGAGATCAGTAGCCCGTATGTGCGATCAGTAGCCCATTCCATGAGGATGTATGTGCGATCAGTAGCCCATTCCATGAGGATGTATGTGAGATCAGTAGCCCATTCCATGAGGATGTATGTGAGATCAGTAGCCCATTCCATGAGGATGTATGTGAGATCAGTAGCCCATTCCATGAGGATGTATGTGAGATCAGTAGCTCATTCCATGAGGATGTATGTGCGATCAACAGCTCATTCCATGAGGATGTATGTGCGATCAGTAGCCCATTCCATGAGGATGTATGTGAGATCAGTAGCCAATTCCATGAGGATGTATGTGCGATCAGTAGCCCATTCCATGAGGATGTATGTGAGATCAGTAGCCAATTCCATGAGGATGTATGTGCGATCAGTAGCCCATTCCATGAGGATGTATGTGAGATCAGTAGCCAATTCCATGAGGATGTATGTGCGATCAGTAGTCCATTCCATGAGGATGTATGTATGCAAGATCAGTAGCCCATTCCATGAGGATGTATGTGCGATCAGTAACCCATTCCACAAGGATGTATGTAAGATCAGTAGCCCATTCCACGAGGATGTATGTGAGATCAGTAGCCCATTCCATGAGGATGTATGTGAGATCAGTAGCCCATTCCATGAGGATGTATGTGAGATCAGTAGCCCATTCCATGAGGATGTATGTGAGATCAGTAGCCCATTCCATGAGGATTTATGTGCGATCAGTAGCCCATTCCATGAGGATGTATGCTAGATCAGTAGCCCATTCCATGAGGATGTATGTGAGATCAGTAGCCCATTCCATGAGGATGTATGTGAGATCAGTAGCCCGTATGTGCGATCAGTAGCCCATTCCATGAGGATGTATGTGCGATCAGTAGCCCATTCCATGAGGATGTATGTGCGATCAGTAGCTCATTCCATGAGGATGTATGTACGATCAGTAGCCCATTTCATGAGGATGTATATGAGATGAGGTTGCCACCTTTTCTTCAAGCCAAACCTGAACACTTTAGCGGCCTGGGACACCTTTGGGTGACCCCCAAGGAGAGTAGTAATGCAATGTGCATAGCGTGCCACAGTGAACAGTGGGTGTGGACAAATTAATCTTATTGACATCATCGCACCTGCCCCCCAGTGATGTCAAACCTGCCCCCAGACAGCCGTCTACAGCTCCTGGATGGCAACAGATTTGTGTGCGATAATCTTGGTTACTTGGGGAGCCACGGCCAGGTCTGAATAATGTGTCCGGGTTTCAGTCCGAAACCCAGACACATGATTTAAAACCTGGACTGTCCGGGTGAATCCCAGACAGGTGGAAACCCTAATGTGAGATCAGTAACCCATGACATGGGGATGTATGTGTACATCAGTAACACGTGCAATGGGGATGCATGTGCAGATCAGTAATATATTGCATGAAGATACATGTGCGGATTAGTAATATATGCCATGGGGATGTATGTGCGGATCTGTAACATATGCCATGGGGATGTACAGTATGTGCAGATTAGAAGAATAAATCCTATCAGCGGAATCTCAAGTCCCAGGAGTCCTTCCCTACTGATAGAGAAGCACAGGGAGGAGTGCTCATCTTACTGAGAGGCTACAAGTGACTGCGATCCCTCTGTGGACTGTTGTTGCACGAACAGCTCTAGTGGAGAATGTATTTATTTATTGTGAAAGTAGCTTCTAAAAATGTCTACTGATCCTCATTTCCACAAAGCAGCAGCAGAATGACTTTATTTTTCTTAATGCCACTTACAACTCCTTCTAGGAAGTGTCAGCTGGACGGCAGCTCCAGCCAATCTATAAATGGAATCCATTAACTGATAATTATGATGCCAGTTCAAATCCTATGTACAGGAGGCATTTTATTACATATTATTAGAGACGTACTTACTGCACTTAGCACTGGAGCTTTTAAAGAGGAGCATAATATAAAATACAGACCGCTGCATGGAAAAGCCTCTCGTAATATTCACAGATAAACATGCAGCCGATCCGCAGACTGCTTCACATAATGTTATTTACATGGGAAGCACAAAAGACTTCTTGGAACTCATTAAAAAATATAGACACATAGAAGCTACATTGTATAAAAGTTATAAGGGTCAGCTGTCTGCAAATAAATAAAATAATGAGCTAGTATTTGTTATAGGCTGGAAGAGTAGCCTGTGTGGGTCCCAGTACAAAACTAGAAGAAACCAGTGAAATACCATTATTCACATGTATATAAACCTTAACATGGAACTTCTCTTATTTACTCCCTTATGAACTGCTAAATATACAGTAAAAGCATTTTGTTATGTATGTTTGATTTAGATAGAAAAATGTCTGTTTCATAACTGGTCAGGATGGATGTATTATTCTGATCACAGATGCTTAACCATTTTCCTTCTGGATTCATTAGCAGCTCTCCCATGTCAACTTTTCAGCCCTTGTTTGAATTGCAAGCCTCTATTGCAGAGATATTCAATTAGCGGACCTCCAGCTGTTGCAAAACTACAAGTCCCATCATGCCTCGGCCTCTGGGTGTCATGCTTGTGGCTGTCAGAGTCTTGCTATGCCTCATGGGACTTGTAGTTCTGCAACAGCTGGAGGTCCGCTAATTGCATATCCCTGCTCTATTGCCTCGTTTCCACTGAGCGGATCGGTTCGGGTTGGTTCGGTACGGTGCGCTATTTTGAGTGTTTCCATTATGAAAGTGGCCCATACAACGGAACCATACAGCACCATTCATGGTCCTGCTTCAGATGTAGGGCCATAGAAAATGGTACGGTACGGTTAGGGCAGAGCTACTGGCATCACACAATACATTCCACTGATTGGCAGACAGAAAAAACGTCAATGCTCACGTCAAAGGCATTTTTTCTGAACCCCGTATGGGCCCTGGTGGTCCGACTTGCAGTGGAAATGCTCACCTGAATAGGCCAGACCATTCTAACCCTTCCAAACTGTACCGACCCGAACCATTCCGCTCAGTGGAAACGAGGCATTTGTTGTACTTAAGCGGAGTTCCACCCAAAAATGGAACTTCTGCTTTAAGGGAAGGTGCCCGTCGACATGCCACATTTGGTATGTCATTATTTTGGGGGAGGGGGAGCGGAAACCCTCTTTTTAGAGGGTTACAACTTCCACTTCCTCCTGGGGAACCAGAAGTAAGTTCACCTCTCCCCCCTCCCTCTCGGCAATCGTCTGGGACACGTCAAAGTTCCCTGGTGATTGCCCGGCCAGTCACAGCACGCGGCACAGGCAGTATGTGCCCAGCTGTGACGCCAAAGCACAATCTGTTCTATTGCAACCTATCCTGCCATAATGCTGTACCATATACTGTCGGAACTTACACTCACCGGTCGCCTTATTAGGTACATCTTGCCAATACCGAGTTTGACCCACTTTTGCCTTCAGAACTGCCTTAATTCTATGTGGCATAGATTCAACCAGGTTTTGGAAACATTCCTCTGAGATTTTGGTCCATATTGACATGATGGCATCACGCAGTTGCTGCAGATTTGTCGGCTGCACATCCATGATGCAAATCTCCCATCCCACCACATCCCAAAGGTTCTCTATTGGATGGAGATATGGTGACTGTGGAGGGTATTGGAGTACAGTGAACTCATTGTCATGTTCAAGAAACCAGTGGTGAGATGATTTGAGCTTTGTGACATGGCGCATTATCCTGCTGGGAGTAGTCATCAGAAGATGGGTACACTGTAGTCATAAAGGGATGGACATGGTCAGCAACAATACTCAGGTAGGCCGTGGCATTTAAAAGATGCTCAATTGGTACTAAGGGGCCCAAAGTGTGCCAAGGATATATCCCTCACACCATTACACCACCACCACCAGCCTGAACCATTGCTACAAGGCAGGATGGATCCATGCTTTCATGTTTTTTATGCCAAATTCTGACCCAACCATCTGAATGTCACAACTAAAATTAAGACTCATCAGACCAGACAACCTATTTTCAGTCTGCTATTGTCCAATTTTGGTGAGCCTGTGCGAATTGTAGCCTCAGTTTCCTGTTCGTAGCTGACAGAGGTGGCACCCGGTGAGGTCTTCTGCTGCTGTAGCCCATCTGCTTCCCGGTTCGATGTGTTGTGCATTCAGAGATGGTATTCTGCATACCTTGGTTGTAACGAGTGGTTATTCAAGCTTCTGTTGCCTTTCTATCATGTCAAACCAGTCTGCCCATTCTCTTCTGACATCAACAAGGCATTTTCGTTCATACAACTACCACTCACTGCATATTTTCTCTTTGTTGGACCATTCTCTGTAAACCCTAGAGATGGTTGTGTGTGAAAATTCCAGTAGATCAGCAGTTTTTGAAATACTCAAACCAGCCCGTCTGACACCAACAACCATGCCATTTTCAAAGTCACTTAAATCTCCTTACTTCTACATTTTTATGCTCGTCTTGAACTGCATTGTGTCTAGATGCCTAAATGCATTAAGTTGCTGCCATGTGATTGGCTGATTAGCAATTTGTGCTACCAACAATTAAAAAGGTGTACGTGGCCGGTAAGTATATTTTGCAATGGTGGTCTTATTGAATGGGGTGTGTGTGTGTTACTGCTTTGTACAAAATCTCAGACGGTGATTATACAAGAAAAGCCTGTTAATCCTTTCAGAAAACAATACTGGGGTAGCATGTTGGATACCACTGCTGTCCCTGAATTTTTCTTCACTGACAAAGAACAAGTATTCACATCACATATTAGATATTCTCCATATCATCTGGTAATCTTTTAGCTTTAGGTCCTGAAAGCCCTGAATAACCCTTTCAAGGGTAAAAAAAAACAAATGCAATGGGGGTTATTTACGAAAGGCAAATCCTCTTTGCACTGCAAGTGCACTTGGAAGAGCAGTCGCTCTAAATCTAAGGAGTAGATCTGAAATGAGGGGAAGCTCTGCTGATTTTTTCATCCAATCATGTGCAGGCTAAAATGCTGTTTTTTATTTTCCTTGCATTTCCCCCTCGGATCTACAGCGACTTTACTTTCAAGTGCACTTGCAGTGCAAAGTGGATTTTCCTTTAAGGGGTTGTAAAGGTAAATTTTTTATTTTCTACATAGCTTCCTTTAAGCTAGTGCATTGTTGGTTCACTTATCTTTTCCTTCGATTTCCCTTCTAAATGTTTTTTTTTCTTTGTTTTCTTTGTCTGAATTTCTCACTTCCTGTTCCTCCTCAGTAAGCTGTTCAGTAAGCTGTTCTGGCTGACTAACCACCAGCTCGAATAATGGTGAGAAGTTTACTGAGGAGAAACAGGAAGTGAGATATTCAGACAAAGCAAAAAAACATTTAGAAGGGAAATCAAAGGAAAAGGTAAGTGAACCAACAATGCACTAGCTCAAAGGAACCTATGTAGAAAATAAAAAAATTACCTTTACAACCCCTTTTAGTAAATAACCCCCAATGTGTTATGGGCAGCTTCTGCCCTAAACAGGAACAGTCTGATCACTGATGTCAGTTTTACGTCAGCCTCATAGCATTATGTAAATAGATTTATACTTCACATGGCCACGAGGACCTTAAAGCTAAACTCTGGTCCAAATTTCACTAGGAAACTTTTTCTGTGTCTCTTACAGCTCTTACTAGTTCCTCTCTCTGACCTCAACTCATTACGGGATACCACAGTGATGTAAAGGTCAGCTAGAGGAACTAGTGAGAGCTATGGGGGACACAGAAGATCAACACTTTAGGAAATGTTGGTTTCTTGGCCAAATTTGGGGGATGACTTCTTACAAATGGAGTGTTGTTAGGTTGCTGTAGCGGCAGGAGAGGTAAGTATTTACACTTTTTTTTTCAGGTATAGCTTACCTGAGTATGTTTAATACAGTGACAGAGCGCTTTAAAGTAAACCTGTAGTAGAGAGCTGTCCTTCGTGACCTCTTCATAAGAAAAATAATTGTCTGTCTTTCTCTGGCTCCCACATTTTGCAGATTCACTGACCCAGAACCAGATTACAGATTGAAAACTCCTGATCTGAATACTTTTTCCAGATCAGTTTCTCAGAAAGTATAAAAAACAAAACAAAAAACATTGGATTATAATGACAGCTAAACAACTTGCAATGTTAATAGGAAAGGGTAACAATTTTAGCCTCCGCGTTCTCATAGTGCGAGTTTCTTTACAGAGCACATTCTCATCAGATATATTATCATGCTTTTTGCTGTATTTTCCAGCACAGAGAGATTAAATAGACAGATAGTATCATGTTACACATATATGGTTGTTTGCCTTTAAATCATTTTGACCCTTCCTCACCCCATAACTAGGAGATGCTTTGTATAGGTAGGCCTACCCTTTTTTTCAGGGTATCTTTCATTTCTGTTCTGAGCACATGTAATTGCTGGAGCTAGAAGTGCTATGATTTTTTTGTGAAGATCTGCACAAGTTTTTGGATTATACCTTTCTACAATCTGCAAGATGTCATTTGGATGGTTTGCTATTTCTATTGAAACTGTAAGTTAAAGCTTGCCACAACTGGATCAATTAGAGAGATCACACTTGTCTTTCAATGCTTAGGTTTGGAGAGGAAGAACAGACATAAATCCACTGTTTTCAGCAAAACCTTTTGGGAGCATCCTGTATTTTTGGTGCGTGTACTTCCAATGTATTACTCAGTTAAGGAAGATCCTTTAAGAAGATAAATTTGAAATGTGTGGTAAAATCGTGAATCCTGAAGACTCCCAGATCCATTTGTATACAGCTCAGCTTATTAAAGTAAATGTGTGTGCCTCTTCTATCTATTACACATGCCATGATTTTTCTTAGTTCATGGCAATGAGTGGAAGGAAACAGTAATTGTATTTAGGAGCAGGAGCAGCTCTCCCCCATTGCCAAGGGGCAGATGTTACATCTGACACCCTTGCTGTAAAATGTTTACTATAAGCTTATACAATGTAACAAAAATGTTTACTACCAGGAACACAATGCAGATATTAAACAGAATTCACCTCATTGAGATGCAATGAACTCCAGGCAAATATGAAAGACACAAATTAATGCCACTCTATATTCATTACTAGATATGTGGATTTGTGTTTGTCCAATTGCATTTGCATCTGGATTTTGGGATTTTCGTGTTCGTTTTAACAAAACGATAACGAACGCGTGGGATCCGAAATTAAAAAAAATGCTTTATTTTCATATCGTTGCGACAACAGTTCGATATAGATAGATAAACATGACGGTGACAATAGCGATCTGTGTCTATCGAACCTGCAGTCGAATGTGCCTAACCTAAAGCCACCATCGGATGCTACCATCGCCAGTGTGAACCAAAACTGTTAGGAGCACACTGTGAACAGGAAGGATGTTATATGCTTGAATTTCAATACAACGCAATTCTATTGGCTGTTGGGGTAGACGGTTTGACAGGAAATGTGAGATCGCGGTGTTGTACAGATTAGCTGCTTCCTTGAAATTTCTTAGAACATCCAACAGACACCATAAGCTTTCAATTGACAACTGACAACATTAATTAATTCAGATTTTTGTACAAATGCATTTTTTAGCTAAACAAAGTAAAATAATAAAACATTTTGGGAGTAACTAAATAAATGTATTTTTCAGACGAAACCAAAATTCCGAAACAAAATATTTCAGTGTGCACATGTCTATTCATTACCACTTCAGCTCTTGCACTTGTGTACCCCTTATAAACTAGAGTCAATAGTTTTTTTAACCTTATTTCTTTATTTATTCAAAATATTAAAGAGAAAAAAAAAAAGAGGTGAGAAAATACATTCTCAAATCATATTACAGTAGACAAAACATGTCGAGCAGAGCGCTGACAAATATATGTCACATGTTAGACAAACACTTAAACATATGAATTTTATATGCAATGCCGTGTACACACGACCAGACTTTAACGGACTAGGTCCGACGGTCTTCCAAAAGGACTTTCAGCAGAGTTCCAACGGACTTTACAAACGAACGGACTTGGCCACAGACAAGCATGCCATAGTCTGATGATTTGACCGCGATGACGTACGACCAGACTAGAATAAGGAAGTTCACAGCCAGTAGCCAATAGCTGCCCTAGAGTTGGTGTTCGTCCATCGGACTAGCATACAGACGACCAGATTTTTCGACCGGGCTCGAGTCTGTCAGAAAGATTCGAAACATGTTTTAAATCTAAAGTCCGTCTGATTCTTAGACAGCGAAGGTCCAATGAAGCCCACACACGATTGAATTGTCTGGCGCATTCGTTCCGTCGGACCTTTGTTGTCCAAAAATTCCAGTTGTGTGTATGCGGGATAACAGTTACTATGGGGTTACAAACTCATATGTAGTAAAATAGTTCCTAAATTTATGTCTGAGTTGAGGTTTGTATTGAAACTAGAACCAATGGTCTAATGTCACTCACTATACAGTCCTGAGAGTAAGTATCTATGCACCTACAGCATTGTCAAAAGGAAATGAGAGTCCTGCATAAATGGTAGTGAAAGTATTATTATTATTATTCAGGATTTATATAGTGCCAGCAATTTACGCAGCGCTTTACAATATAAAAGGGAGACAATACAGTTACAATACAATTAAATACAAGAGGATTAAGAGGGCCCTGCTCAGAAGAGCTTACAATCTAAAAGGTTGGGGCAGGTGGTACAGAAGGTTATAACTGTCGGGAATGAGTTGATGGAAGTGGTAGGAGATTAGTTTGAGACGTGATAGGCTTCCCTGAATAGATGAGTTTTCAGGGATCGCCTGAAGGTAGCAAGAGTAGGGGATAGCCGGACCGGTGGAGGTAGCGAGTTCTAAAGGATTGGAGAGGCTCTGGAGAAATCCTGGAGACGAGTGTGGGAGGAGGAGACGAGAGAGCTTGAGGGTAGGAGGTATTGAGAAGAACGGAGGGGACGGTTTGGGTGATATTTGGAGACAAGATTGGTGATGTAGCTCGGGGGAACAGTTGTGAATGGCTTTGTATGTGGTGGTTAGTATTTTGAATTTAATTCGCTGGGTGATTGGGAGCCAGTGTAGGGATTTGAGGAGAGGGTTGGCAGACACTGAGCGGTTGGTAAGGTGGATAAGTCTGGTAGCAGCATTCATGATAGACTGAAGAGGAGATAGCCTATGGAGAGGCAGGCCAATGAGAAGGGAGTTGCAATAGTCAAGGCGAGAGATAACAAGGGAGTGAATGAGGAGCTCGGTGGTTTCATTTGTTAAAAAGTGGCGAAGGAGGTGAAATTTACAAACTTTTGACAACGATTGGACTTGGGGCTGAAATGACAAGTCAGAGTCTAGGGTTACACCGAGTACCCTGGCGTGAGGGGAGGGCCTGATGGTTGCATTGTTGATTTTGATGGAAAAGTCATGGAGGGGGGCATGTGCAGGGGGGATTATTAATAGCTCAGTTTTAGAGAGGTTTAGTTTAAGGAAATGGTGTGACATCCACGCTGATATGTCAATTAGCAGGTTAGTAATGCGAGAGGACACTGAAGGAGTGAGGTGAGGAGTAGACAGATAGATTTGGGTGTCATCGGCCTATAAGTGGTATTGGAAGCCATGGGCGGTTATCAAGTGACCAAGGGAGGAGGTATAAATAGAGAAGAGAAGGGGTCCAAGAACAGAGCCTTGGGGGACCCCCACAGAAAGAGGCAATGGAGAGGGGGATACAGAGTTGTAGGTGACACTGAAGGAGTGATGTGATAGATAGGCAGAGAACCAGGAAAGTAAGGTAAGGGAGGGGAAGTGCTATAGGTATTATGGTCGATAACTTCATTCCAGATTTGTGTTTCTATAGTCCTTGATCCATTGCTCTCAATTCACTGTACAATTTTGGAGAGATTGGTTTTGGAAAAAGCGTATATTATATTATAAAATGATTGTTTAGTATCAGAGTTTGGTCCTGTGGGGTTGGAGAATGTGGGGGCTTTCATGCCCTGGCTATTGCTAGACATGCTGCAAAAAGAATATGGGTGGCCAAGGTTTGAACATGTCTGGGCCACTAGTTGCTAATCCCAGTAGAAGATCCAATGAGGATAGTTTAAGAGGAAATGGAATGCCTGATTGAAGAATATTTAAGATTTGAATCCGGAAGTCCTTAATAAACGGACAATCTCACCCTATATAGAATAGAGATCCTGGAGTTGTTTTTCCATTTTTATGGGCCTTTTAATTAAACAATATATTTTGCCATTACCTAAGACAAGAATGTGCTAATTATCAATGACAAACCATGTTTGGGTGACACTCTTGTTTGGCACTGCTCTCTTTGAGTTGTGCAGAATGACCCCTAGGTAGTGTGACAGGCTAACATTTCGAACTGGGTCTGATTTTTGATTTATGGTGGAATAAAAATCAAGTTGGTGCCATTCTTTTTAGCTTTTATTGCTGATCTTAAGTCTAGGAGAAAAGCTTTAGCGGTGCAGGATAACCAAGAATAGCACAAAAATAGGACAGATATTTTGGTAACAACAGACCGTTAAAGAGCAGCCACTTGGTAACTGCTTGTCCTGTGAGAGCAACACGTATCTAAAACTCTGTAAGCTCAACCACATTCTTTCTTTTGTTGGAGTGGTTTTCTCTCTAATCAAATTGTTCCTTGACCCTCTTGACAGCAGTCAAAGATACGTTGATTGGCGGGCAATGAATCCTTTTTACAGTGTTCCATAGCTTCTACCTAACCACCTATTTCCTGCCCATCTACCTACAGATATCAATTCTATCAGGTAGCTTAAGTCCTTGGGTCCTTCATTCTAAACACACATACCATCCATACAAAAAACATGGTAGGAAGAAAAACACACTTGAAAGGATACCCAAATATTTATCATCTCCCAAACCATACCACTGAACAAGAACTTCACAGATTGGCTGAGTGAGATACATTCATAACTCAGGGATTGTACTACCCACTCTAATTACTAGAACCTCCTTCACAGTAACAGGCAGAAGCAATTAACCCACTGAGCTTAGGGAAGACCTGCAGAGCCTAGAAAAAGATAAACAGATGCTCAGGCTGGTTGCAGCCTAGCAACAACCGCACTAAATGTAATTAGGGACACAAAAGCATAGGGTAGGGTCTCTAAACTTGCAAAAATGATTTTATTTTCTAAACAAAACAAAAGCAAAATGTTTTTTTTCCCCCTACCTGTATCAATGTTGCTTTAAAACAAATAGTGGTACTGTAGATAAAAAATATAAATTCTATTCTATAATTTGTCCTATTTGCAAAAACACTAAAATTGCAATTCTGGTACAAAGCAGTGGAAAATTGTTTACAAATGAAATAAAAGCTTTTTTTTAAAAAAAAAATGCATTTTTTTTATTGAAACACAAAAAACAAAATAATAAATGAATGGATAAAAATGAAAAAAATAAATAAAATTAAAATCGGCAGAAAGAAATAGCTAAGGGAAGAAGTATTAAAGTGGTTGTAAACCCTTACAACCAACTTTGACCTACAGGTAAGCCTAGATTAAGGCTGACCTGTAGGTCCAAGAAATATCTCCTAAATCTACACGGTTAGGAGATATTTGCCGTAGTCAACGGCGATATGCCGTGAGTGGCGGCTCCAGTGCGCATGCGCGGGAGTGACGTCATCGCGGGTTTCGCCCAATGACAGCGGCGGAGCAGCGAGACCCACCGAGAAGATGGATGCGCTGGACTACAGGGGACAGCGGTGACTTCGCTGGCTCCTGTGTCAGGTAAGTGACACATAATGGACTAATATGCGATGCATAGTAGTCCATTATGCTTTACCTTTGCAGGAAATGAAAGAGGAAGTAAACTCATCAGGGTAATCCCTGCAAAGGTAAAGCATAATGGACTACTATGCATCGCATAGTAGTCCATTATGTGTCACTTACCTGACACAGGAGCCAGCGAAGTCACCGCTGTCCCCTGTAGTCCGCCACATTCATCTTCTCGGTGGGTCTCGCTGCTCCGCCGCGAAGCCACGATGATGTCACTCCTGCGCATGCGCACCGGAGCCGCCACTCGCGGCATATAGCCGTTGACTGAGGCGCACTCAGTGCGCCTGCGCGCCGCTGTTTACGGCGCATGCGCCGTAGACAGCGGTGCCTGTCTTTCGGTAAATATCTCCTAAATCGTGTAGGTTTAGGAGATATTTTTTGGACCTACAGGTAAGCCTTAATCTAGCCTTAATCTAGTATATTGTACTTTAATAAGGAGTACAATATAATTAGGAAAAAAAATATTACTTAAAAGAAAAAAAGTATTAAAACTGACATAATTTACACATTAAAGGTCACACCATTTGATCTGTATATGAGCGAAACAGATTAAATACAAAAAACAATAATTTTATTTTAAAATAAGTGTTTCAAACACAGTTCAGAAGCTCTGTTTTACATAACAGACCCTGCTGTTTCTGATATAACAAATAGCTGGAAATTACTGGCAAGCATGGATGGTTGGCAGTGATGGAAAAACAGACTGGACATACGACTTAAACTTTTTTGAGCATAGATCTTATGCCCGAAGTTTGCAGCTAGTTAATACAGTACATGAATACATTTTTTTTTATGCAATCAGTATCATTACCTCTATTTGTCCTGGTATTAGCCCTTTGCAGTTCTACATGAGAGCCCAGACTGGTATAGGGAGAAGCAATACAAGGAGCCAATCAATTGTGCTACCAAAGAGTATGGTAATGAACAGAGAGAGCAGAGACGTAGAAATATGAACTCAACAGTACTCTGCTTCTTTGTCACTGTCCAGTCTCAGGCTGATAGAGGGACACTACCTACAAGTGCTACTTAGCTTCAGGACAGTCAAATCAAATCCTGTAGAGAGTAAAAGATTATGATCAGTTCTAGTTTTTTGGACCCTTTTGCTGCCTTTTTTTTTCCTTTTGGTTTTCATCTTATTTATGGTCAGCGGTCACCTTTAGCTTCTGTTCGGTCAATAATACTTTTATTTTCTGCTGCAAGGCTTTAAAAAAAAAAGTGTGATTTTGTTTCTGCAGTATCCTGAATTTTTTGAGGTGATTAATTTCTTTTTGTGGTTTTTAATTTATATTGATGGGACCTTTTTTTTTTTTTTTGCCAGCCTGTGCTCTTAATTTCTAGTATATTAGGGCCTAGCCTTGCTCATTAAAATTGTCATTGCTTTATCCTGCTTCTACACTTTAACTCTAGTACATTTTAGCCAATTCTCTTTTTCTCTAATACATTTGGATTATTATCCCTGATTAAAACTATCTTGCTACTGGCCATTTTTACACTGTACATCTGCAGTACTTTAATTCTTGTAGTAAAACACCTAACTGTACTCTTTTTCAATAGTACATTTCGGCAGATGCTCTCAAATTAAAAATGTACTGCTGCTGGCACATTTTACACTGCTGTATCATCTGCAATCTCTTAATTCCTAAAGTGACATTTTAGTCTGAAAATTAGGTCCTGCTACAGCACTTCACGCTGGACCCTTTTGTAGGTATAGCTATGTATATAACTTTTAGAAATAAATGCTTATATTGTTTAAAATTCAGTAGTGCATGGTCTCATCCTGCTCTGCACATGCATTGTTGTTTGGCACTGTGCCTAAAGCCAGAACCACTAGAAGCCGATCAGCTGAAGGCTTTAAGATTTACTGTTTCTGAAAAGGAAAGAAACAGGAATGACACAAATTTTGTAGAGGAAAATGGAAAATTTCTATCAAATACCATAATTTTCCTTTCCTGATGGACTCCATGGCAGCCTTTGTGTGGGTTAATCCCGCCCCCTCATACCTCATAGGACCCTTAAATCTTTGGTCCGGGCCAGAGGCCATGTTCGATAATTTAGCCTACTGTAGCCACTAGGAGGGAACTCCTGCTGCCATGGAGTCCATCAGGAAAGGAAAATTACAGTCAGTATTTGATAGAAATTTTCTGTTTTCCTGACAGACTCCATGGCAGCCTACGTGTGGGAAATAACTAGTCATACACACCTGGGTGGGCAAAGTGCTGGACACAAGAAAAAAGGTTTATTTGGCACTATCAACAGAAAAAATATGTAAAAACAAATTTAACAGACGATAACAAGGCTGGCTCTATGCAGTAGTGCACCATGAACATGTTGATTGAAGACCACGAGGCCGCTTTGCAAATAACTTCTTGAGCCAGGTGATGTGAAGCCCCCCGTGATGTAGACATGCTTCTGGTTGAGTGAGCGGTCACCGCTTCTGGAGGCGCCAAGCCCTTGGCCATGTAGGCCCACTGAATGGCCTGAACCATCCATGCTGCGATAGATCTGGAAGAGGCACGCATTCCCTTATTCTTCCTATGAAAAAGAACAAATAGGTGATCGGACTGACGGAACGGAGCTGTAGCTTCTAGATACTGACTCAGAGCTTTCCCGACATCTAGGGGATGAACACTGGAATCTCCGGTAGATCTCAACATTGAAAGAGCAATCTCTTGGTTGTCGTGAAACACAGATGAAACTTTCGGGTTTGAACCCAACATAGGAATCAAAACTACCCGATCAGGAAAAAAGGTTAGAAATGGCTCCTTGAATCCCAGAGAGCTGATTTCGGAGACCCTCTTGGCCGATGTTATAGCCACCAGGTAGGCAACTTTTAGAGAAAGTTGCTTAATAAAGGATGGATCTGCATGTTCCAAATCTAAGACAATGGGAAGATCCCACTTAGAGAATCTTGTTTTTTTTTTCTGAGGTCTGAGCCTTATTGCTCCTCTGAAGAACTGCTGAGTAAAAGGGTGTCTAGCCAAGGAAACAACCGTAAAGGCAGAAATTGCAGAGACTTGGACCCGCAGCTAGCTGACTGACAAGGAGAGATCCAAGCCCAATTGTAGGAAGCTCAGGATATCATGTATCTTTGGGGTATTGCAAGACCCTGCAGTGGAAGAGGTATAGTCTGCAAATGTTTTCCAAACCCTCTGGTATACCCTGTTGGTGCTGGCTCTTCTGGCATTTAATAACGTGGAGATGGCCCTACTTGGACAGCCTAGGGCCTCCAGCCTTCTCCTCTTAAGAACCAGACTGTTCAGATGTAGATGGGCCGGGCATGGATATAGAGTTGCCCCTTGTGATAGGAGAACTGGTCTGGAGGGTAGAAGAACTGGGTTCAGGAAGCAGAGTTGCATCAGCAGGGGAAACCATGGCCTCTTTTGCCAGTATGGGACTACTGCCACTATCTCTGCTTCTTCCATCCTGAGCCTCGACAGAAACTGGAGAATGACAGGAATCAGAGCAAATGCATAGGCCCTGTGGAATCACCCAATGGTCTGTCCACGAAAGCCTGGGGACAACCTCGTATAGTATTTCTCTAGTCTGAAGTTGCACGGGGAGGCGAACAAGTCAACTTCTGGAATGACTCCCAGGGATAGGAACCACTTGAAGACTTCGGGGTGGAGAGTTTACTCCTTGTTGTCTAGAGAAACTCTTGACAGAAAATCTGCCTGAACGCTCTGGACTCCAGGGAGATAGACAGCTGTCAGGTTGGCCAGGTTCTACTGGGCCCAGCAAATGATGGGCTCTACTTCCTTCAACAGGAAGACTGCGAGTACCCCCTCCATCTCTTGATGTATGAGACTGCCGTTATGTTGTCCAGTCTTAGGAGGACTGAGGCTCCTGTTAAGTGGTGAAAGGCCTGTAGAGTGTAGAACGCTGCCTGGAGTTCCAGAACATTGGAGACTATCCTGTGAGTAGGAAAGCTCCATATGCCTTGGGCTACCTCTGTCAAGAGAGCACCTCAGCCCCTGTTGCTGGCATCTGTTGTGATGGTGATCCAAGACACAGGTTCAATGGAGTGACAGTTGAGGAGGTTCCCCTGTTGTAACCAAGGAAGGCTCTCCCGCATGGATAAGGTTATTCGGATAGAGTGATCCCAAAGCCCTGGGTTCCATTGCTGGAGGAAGCCTTTCTGGAAGGCCCGCATTTTCCACTGAGCCCACTTTACCATGGGTGTTGTTTCTACCATGGTGCCGATGATTTTTAGGCATTGTGGGGCTCAGAGATGAGAGAAGGACATTGCAAGCCAAACTCTGTCCCAGATCACTGGAATTTTTTCCAGGTTCAAGGAGATGGTGCTCTTTAGAGTACCGAATTGAACCCGAGGAATACCAGGGACTGCGTAGGATCTAGGTGGCTCTTTTCCAGATTCAGTATCCAATTGAATTTGAGTGGAGATGATCTGGGATTTGTGGATTGGAACTGCTCCCTGTCCCGAGATAACAGCAGGTCATCCAGATAATGAAACAGATGGATACCTCTGGTCCTGATCAGTGCCATGACAGCCAACAAAAGTTTTAAAAACACACAAGGCGATGTCGTCAGCCCGAAGTGGAGACAGGTGAACTGCAGTTGGATTTTATTGACAGCAAAGCAAAGGTATTTCTGGAACTCTGACGCTATAGGGACATGGAAGTAAGCATCCTTCAGATCTATAGACACAAGCAAATTGCCTGGCTGAATTGCTTTACGGATCATGAGCAGTATCTCCATCTTGAACTTCTCCTTCTTGATAAAATAATTCAAGTCGGTTAAGTATAACTGGCCTCCAGAAGCCATTTTCCTTCAACACAATGAAGAGAGGTGAGTAGACCCCTTGAAACCTTTCATTAGCTGGAACTGTTTTTTTTCTATTGAAAAAAGCCTATGGCGTGCAAAACACACCCCAAAAAACTTCCACCCGGTGCCAAAAAAAAAGTGCACACACATAAAGAGTGAAACACAAAACCGTGCCATGGGTGTCTGCTGTCCTCCACTAGGAAGGACCTAACCCTGATCCCCAGGGGCGTTAGGCTCCAGACGGGGACTAAGGTACCATATTCATGGCCCATCCAGCCGAAGCCGGACGACCGCCTTTCTCCAGAAGGTCTGCCGTAAAAGACCCACCCAGGTACTAGGGTATAGGGGCTCCCCCGAAGGGAGACCCCCAAAGAGAGGGCGAACCAAGCCAGAAGGCCTATGTCCACCCTCCCACAAGACTTTCAGGATAGGTCCGAGGACCGACACCCTACTCGCCACACGTGCAGTGACAAACATAAAACGTGACACACAACACACAAAATAAAATAAATAAAAAGTGGGGAAGGGATAGTGGAGAAGGAGAGTGAAAAAGATGACCATTGTGTAAACACAATGACCAGGCCCTCCAGCCAGGAATCAAAAATTCCTCTGGTCCTAGCCAAAAGGCCCAGCCCTAGAGGCAGGTGTGAAAAAGTGTGTATACAGTGAAGTGTCCATGGTGCCAAACTTCAAAGTGATAAATCACAGTGAATGTAAGGCACCCCTGAACTGCCACTTCAGGGGCACATCACCATAGGCTTTTTCAAAGAAGCATCCTTGACCCCCCAGCCCAGACCACAACAGCCCCCACCCCAGACAGAAAGGCATGGAGATCCAGGAGCTTAGTGAGACCCTTTGCCATCAGGCCTCACCCTCACTCCCATCACTCCTACCTAATTACATTCGGGAAGTACAGGCCACCCCCCTGTTGGAACAGGGGAACAAACGTTCCCTCCCGAAAAACTGACCGTAGCTAAAGCTGCCACAATCCAAGCCAGAAGGCCAGGGTCCCCTCCCCTGGCGCCAACCAGTGGTTCTCCATCCCCATCAGAAGGCTTCCCTTTCTATTGCAGCCACAAGGCTTTAGAAAAACATGGCTCGCAGAGCAATTTGCCTTCAGGGATGTGGGGCCCGCATCCCCAGCAGGCTTTCCACTTAGAACGGCTGGAGTGGTAGTGAGAGTGACGCCCAGAGGTAGTTTTAGACTCCTCTCTGTGGTGCTTAGATCTGGAGGGTGATCTATGACGTCTGGAGCTTGAAGAAGAGTGACGACATTGAGACCTAGGATGGTCTTTGTCTGCGCGTGCCGTGCTTTGGTGTTCAGACCTAGAAGGGCTGAATGGAAAAGAAAGGGTTAAGAGCTCCTGAATGATTGAACCCAAGCATCACAGGAAGAAAAATAACTAAATCCTACCTGCAGTGCAAAGGTTGGCCACAGAGGGGGCGGTGAGAGATCCATGGCAAGGCAGCTTGAACTGAAAATCAATCATTAAAGGCTAAGAGAGACAGGAGTGACACTGGCATGAGAGAGCACATAAACATAGCCAGCAGCGAGGAACCAGGGAGACTGCAGCAAGTCAATTACCTTTAGAACTGAAGACCAGTGCCTAGGGGAACAGCTATTTCAATCTGACCGCATTGATAACGTTACCGCGCCTGTGCCGAAAACTTCGACACCCAGTGGCAGCCATGCACAACCGCCGCCATTTTGGCGAAACCGCACCTGCCTCAGTTTCGTTCATGGCTTGTAGATGCGCAGACAGGTCCTGGCGACTTCCTGAAACAGCGAACTGGAGCGCAGCTGCATTCCAGCCGCCATGACCACAATTACTGGAGCATGATAATAATTAGGAGACACAAAGACACAGACATATGGCTGCCATTTAAAATGAATAACCTTGTACATTAACACCACCATGGCACAATCCGGACCAGATCTGGGACTGGGAGCTGCCGCTTGACCCAGCGCATGACCAGGGCATTTACAAGGCCTCCCACTGATATCTGGGACGTTTGGCCATATTGCCACTTTCCTGCCAATCGCATAATATCACCCATGTCCACCTGCTAATAGCTAGGATTGCTGGACTTTCAGAGCGGATCACCGTTAACCACCACAGTATCGCCATGCACACCTCCAGGCCTGGATTAAACTTTATAAAAGGTAAGACTTCATCTTGGTCCTAGGAGAAGGACAAAAAAGGAACATGCCTCTGGCCCAGAACAAAGATTTATGGGAGAAGGGTCCTATGAGGTATGAGGGGGCGGGATTAACTCACACATAGGCTGCCATGGAGTCTGGCAGGAAACACAGATTAGGAAGGGAGTCATAAAAGCAGGAGAGGTGATGGGATAAACTCTTCTGCCAGGGAGATGCAAAAGAAGGTAAACCCACAAGGATATCTTCTTATCTCCCTGATATTCTCTCCTTTCTCCCTTATGGGAAGCATGTGAACTCTAACACTGTAAAGCTTCTTTTAGCCTTCCACTCTCCATCAATATATACAGTCAAGGCTGGAAACTTACACATTTCAACTGAAGAAAAGTCCATATAGTTTTTAAGACCAAGAAGAGGGGGAAGAGTTTTCAATAAGGACGTGGCTGCATTGGTCTTCAACAAAACAGCAGCATCCAGCAGGAAGAACCAGGGGCAAAGCTGGAAGCAATTTACAGCACAAACTAATTATGCTAGCATAATTATTGATGTGGAATGTTCTTATGTTAAATAACATTAATTGTTATCAAACTGTCCACACTTTAATGAGAGCTGGATAGAAATTGGCCAACAGCAGAAAAGTTTTGCCAAATTTTATCCACAGGTCAAAGTGGGTCTATCACCCTTTGATGAAAAATAAATTGCTGCTAAAACTCCCTTATAAAAGCCCTTTTTTTCAAACTGAAATGATATATAGTGGGGTGCTTCTGTATGTAAGCATAACTATTTGTAAGAAAAAAAATTCCACAGTCAATTTTGAATTTTTAGTGTATAATGTCACTGACTGTCCGTAAAAATGATCCTGTTCCAAAACACCTTGTATAGTTTTAGAGGATAAGTTCAGCCTTTAAAAAAAAGAATTAATGCACATATTTTTGCAGGTAAAAAAATGTGCATTTATCATTTTTTTACTTGGAGCCTGGAAAGCATTGCACCCGCAATCAGTAGATCACTGGCACCATGCAGACGTCTCAGTGTTTGTCTGTACGAGTGTACGTACCTTGAACAGGCAGGCAGATACACACTGACAGGAAAAGACAATGAATTACTGAAACGTTCTGACAGCCTTTGACTTGTAGTTTTCCATTCACAGAGGACTGTGAATGAATGACGTGGCCGGGTGGGTGGAGCCCCGCCCAAGTTATTTTCACAGTGACAGCGGGCACCCAAAGGAAATACTTGCATGCTGTCACTGGGGAGGAGGGGGAGAAACTGAAGCTGCTGGAACATGTTACATGTTCCACCATAAATATGGGTGTAACATGTAGCATGTTCCAAAAAGATGAACCTTTCCTTTAAGGCATCCCCCAAGCATGTCATGTACACAAGGATTTGTGTATTTTTTTTGTTGCCCTCAAAGCCACATACAGAGACCCTCATCCTGCTGTATGGTATTTATTTTAACAATTTCTGCCTTGGTACATGTCCCACATAGTAGTGTCCAACTTGCCTTTGCTTTTTGTAATAGTAGTTTGCTTATTAGCCATAAAAATTACACCGTTTAATAAGATTTGCCCCCCCCCCCCTGCTGAATTTTGAGCAAGATACTGTCAAACCTTTGACAGGTCAAACCCAGGCAGATTTGCCTATCACTATGTACGTTTTATTTTTTATCCCTATAATTGTCATCATAATCAGAACCATAATGGTTCTCTGCACTATGATGTCCTGTTCCAGTGTTAGCCCTTGTACACACGGTAGGACATTCCGATGGACAATGTCCGATAGGACCGTGTTGTCGCATAATCCGACAGTGTGTTGGCTCCATCGGACTGTTTCCGTCTGAGTATCCGACGGACCAAGTTTTCCAGCTGGGCTGTAAAATTTTCCGACAACATGATCCGATCGGACTTTGTCCGATCATGTGTAGAGAATTCCAATCGGACAAAGTGCCACGCATGCTCAGATCAAATTCCTAGACCAAAGCTATTGGCTACTAGCCTGAACGTAGTCCCGTCCTAACGAAATAACGTCATCACGTTAAGTACGATCGGATTTTCTGACAACTTTGTCCGACTGTGTGTATGCAACAGTTTCGGACAAAATCCGACGGATTTGGTTGTCGGAATGTCCGACCGTGTGTACAAGGGCTTAGATCAGTCTTCAGCCCTCGCTCACACTGAATACGGGTTTAAAATTGTGCAAATTCAGCTGAGCGATTTCAATCCTGCATTTCAGTGCGAGTTTGGGGGCGATTTGAAAGACATCTGTGCAGGTTCCTGCACAGATTTCTAATTGCCCCTGAAGTCATCTAAAGTAGTGCAGGAACTACTTTTGGAAATTGTTGTGGTGCCGCAAAGTCAGCGTTGCACCAATAGGGACAGTGCCATTGTCGGCAATAGGCTGCGATTTGACATGTCAAATTGCGCCGATGTGAACTGGGGCTTAAACTTCAAGGAAAATATCCCTGAGAGCACATTGCTGGGCAAACACTTATCACTGGTCTGTTTGCTGTTTAAGGTCTCTTTTACACGGGCAGCTGAAAGGTGGTAAAAACTGATGGTTGAACCTGCAGTTTTCCACCCTGCCTTCCCGTCCGCTCATCTAAACCTACCATACAGCTGGAGGGGGCTGAACACAGCTTAGCTTAGCTTGTGGTACGTTTGTTCAATTGAAAATTACTGACTGCATTAAATAAATAAATAAAATAAAAACAACTAATAGCGACTACCTAAATGTAAACTTCAAAGCTTCCAACTATGAATGAATGAATGAAATACTTGTATAGCGCACAATGCGAACTGAATCGCCTCTAGGCCTCTATCCATTTCCTTGACTTTTTAGAGGCAGGTTTCCAATACGACCCAAGAACACTTTATCAGTGGTTTTTGGTATGTTGGAAAAGAAATATAGAACATAACTTCTATTATATGAAGGGGTAAATGTATAGTTTTTTGGATGGCCCAAATGTTTCACCTGCTCAGAACACAAATTTAAATGTATACTACTGGAGTGTTGTAAATACCACTAATTCTAAATAAGAGTTATCCACAGTAGATCCTACCATTCACTTTATAATGCTTCTAACCCTCTTATATTGAATTGTATTGTTACTGTACAGTCTCCCTTTATATTGTAAACAGCTGCACTGTTAGTGCCCGTTCACATTACCGCGACTTGTCAGGCGACTTAGCCGCCTGACAAGTCGCGCTCCGTTCTGTACTACGGAACCGTTCTAATAGGAGCGACTCAAGTCGCTCCGACTTAGAAAAAGGTTCCTGTAGTATTTTCGGGGCGACTTCAGGCGACTTGCATTGACTTCTATACAGAAGTCATTTTGCAAGTCGCCGCTGAAGTCGTGTGCAGGTCGCGTCTGTGAGACGCGCTGCAAGTCACGTCGCCCCTGTGTGAACGGGCACTTAGCACTACAGTATATAAATTCTATCTAATAATAATACTCTGTATTATAATGTGGGTAAAAGCTCATTGGTTGCTCAAGGCAAAATCTTCATTTGTTTCATCCTGTTATTCAGGCTGCAAGTTTTTTTTAATCATAAGCAGCATCACAAGATGAATGCATTGTATAAATCACTTGGCAAAACCTGATAGTTTTCAGAAATTAAACGTGCGTGAGAAAAATGCAATTGTGAATCTGCTAGTGGTATGCTATGACGCAGGCTATTGCAGACTGCTAATGAAAGAGCTAGATTTTTAAGAATCCTTCACCACTTCAGCCTCGGGAAGATTTTACCCCGTTCCTGACCAGAGTACTTTTTACAATTTGGCACTATGTCGCTTTAACTGGTAATTGCACAGTCATGCAATGCTGTACCCTAACAAAATGTGCGTCCTTTTTTTTCTCCACAAATAGAGCTTTCTTTTCCTGCTATTTGTTCACCTCTGTGGTTTTTATTTTTTATAAACAAAAAGTGAATATTTTTTGCTTTTTGCTATAATAAATATCCCCAAACTGTTTTTAAAAAACAAATTTCTTCATCCGTTTAGGCTAATATATATTATTCTACATATTTTTGGTTAAAAAAAAAAATCGCAATAAGCATACATTGATTGGTTTGCGCAAAAGTTATAATGTCTACAAACTATGGAAAAGATTTATGGCGTTTTTATTTATTTTTCAATTTGTTTTACTAGTAATGGCGGTGATCTGCGATTTTTAGCAGTATTGCAATCGGACACTTTTGACACATTTTTGGAAGCACTGATATTTATAAAAATGCACTGATTACTGTTTAAATGTAACTGGTAGGAAAGGGGACAACACTAGGGGGCGTTCAAGAGGTTAAATGTGTGCTCCTTCAGTGTGTTCTAACTGTGTGGGGATAGGACTTAGTAGGAGAGGAGACATATCATTGTTCCTACTTACTAGGAACAAACAACATGTCTCCTCTCCTCTGACAGCACAGGGTTTGTGTGCTTACACACACAAATCCCGTGCACACAATTGCGCTTGGTCGTCAGTGATCGTAACCACCGGCTATGCGCATCGGGTCCCCCGCCATGCAGCGTGCACATTCCTCTGGCTGCTCTTAAAGGAAATCCCGTACTGGTAAGAGGTTTCCTGCAGGGGTGCTATTCTGCCTTCGTAAATAGATGGGAGCCAGTAGGGAACCAGTTAAAGTAGTTGTAAACCCTTGCACACTTAGTGAACTAACTAGCCTCAGGTGATACGTAGAGATGAAACAAACCTCCCTACATAAGTTGTACCTTTTTATCTGCAGAAAATTGCCCTGTATATCATTCTAAAGCACACAGATCAAAGGATTTTTCTCATCCACAGGAAGCAGGGGGTGGTGATCTGAAATCACACACTGCAGAACTGGGGTATACAGTTCTGTGAAACCTGATAGCTGATTGGGAGGGAAGGGACACCCCCCTCTAACAGGCTCATAGTGAAAAATGCAGTTCTGAGTCTATAAGTTACCTGCTGTGTGCTGGAGGCCAAGGTATTGGCTTTGAATTCTATCAGTGACACATGCAGACAACAGAGGGATAAAAGATCGAAGAGGAACTACAGTGCCTTGAAAAGTATTCATACCCCATTGACATTTTCCACATTTTATCATGTTACTACCAAAAACATAAATGTATTTTATTGGGATTTTATGTGATCGACCAACAGAAAGTGACACAATTGTGAAGTGGGAGGAAAATGATAAATGGTTTTCAAATTTTTTTACAAATAAATATCTGAAAAGTGTGGCGTGCACTTGTATTCTGCCCACTTTACATAGATACCCCTATGTAAAATCGAGTGGAACCAATTGCCTTCAGAGGTCACCTATTTAGTAAATAGAGTCCACCTGTGTGTAATTTAATCTCAGTAAGAATACAGCTGTTCTGTGAAGCAGAGGTTTGTTAAATAACTTTAGTGAACAAACAGTATCATGAAGTACAAGGAACGCACCAGACAGGTTAGGGATAAAATTGTGGAGACGTTTAAAGCGGGGTTCGGTTATAAAAAATATTCCAAGCTTTGAACATCTCACAGAGCACTGTTCAATCTATCAT
Source organism: Lithobates pipiens (assembly GCF_037356315.1). Lineage (NCBI taxonomy): Eukaryota > Metazoa > Chordata > Amphibia > Anura > Ranidae > Lithobates > Lithobates pipiens. The sequence goes on along the minus strand of NW_027507764.1, from coordinate 456,307,129 downwards.
CTGAAAATGGAATGAGTATGGCACAACTGCAAACCTACCAAGACATGGCCATCCACCTAAACGGACAGCCTGGGCAAGGAGAGCATTATTCAGAGAAGCAGCCAAAAGATCCATGGTAACTCTGGAGGGGCTGCAGAGATTCACAGTTCAGGTTGGAGAATCTTTGCACAGGAAAACTATTTGCCGTGCACTCCACAATCTGGCCTATGGAAGAGTGGCAAAAAGAAAGCCATTGTTGAAAGAAAGCCATAAGAATTCCAATTTGCAGTTTGCGAGAATGCCATGTGGGGGAGACAGCAAATATGTGGAAGACGGTTCTCTGGTCAGATGAGACCAAAATTTTACTTTTTGGCCTAAAAGCAAATTACTATGTGTGGCAGAAAACTAACAATTCACATCACCCTGAATACATCAGATGGGCGCAACAGGCGTTCCTAAAACACGCAGATGTGAATGCAGCCTTAAGCTGCTAACCCACGGCTCTAAATTTGAGCTGTGGGCTCTCCCATTGGCACCACCTAGCTCAACAAACGGGGACTGTCCAATAGCTTTTTGTCAAAGTAGGTTGAAAGAAGGATGGAAAATTGTCAGCTGAGCAGTGATCACTTTCAATTAGATTGACTAATTGGTTTATGTGCCAATTCCCTTTAGTGTTCTCTAGAATTTTTACATTTGATCTCATTACACAGGACATTTGTATTTTCGATGCTCCTCGAGTCCATATAGTGGCCATAATACTGTATTTTGCCACTTCCCATAATAAAAAGATCATTCAAGCGGAAGGGGAAAACATTTTGTTTTTCCTAATTTGTATAGAACAAATATACATGCAGATTTGCTGGATGAATGGTTATGAAAACTTTTTATAAAAAGATCCCTAAGTGTATGGTCAGTTTTACATGACAGACACTTACTATTGTGAATAGCTCAAAGTAACCCACACACAAAATAAGTTCCATATTGTGTCTTGGTAATGTTAAGAAATATAACAAATAAGCTAGTTGTGTGCTTTAATTCACATATTAGCCATCTTCATAAATATACACTAAAGTCCTACGCTAAGGTTTTACATTTAAACTGTTTCAGCGAGGGTCACAGCAGAAATGCTGATTGGCTGTAATCTTCATTCTTGAATTCAGCTTTTGCATCTGGCATGAAATCTCTCTCTTCAGAATGGCTCTAAGACCAAAAACGTGTTTAACTCCTCCAGCACTGCAATGCTTCAAAGCACACAACATGAGAGGGAGGTTACAAAGCACAGAATCATGTGACAAGATGCTATCAGGGACAATAAAAAATATTAAACTGAGTAGACTTTAGCAGAGTGTCAACAATTCTAGAATAGTACCTATAGAAGCCTGTATTGAATGAAGTATGGAAACAGCCATAGCAGAATACCTGTTGCTTGGCTGTCTCTGGTATCATTAAATTGAGCCACAAACAAGGCAGCCATTGAAGTCAGAACTCATGACATGAGAGACAGGAAAAAAGTATTTTACAAAGGAGAGTTCAGAAACAGCAGCTTATATTTCCCCAAGTACAGCTTTGCTTTAGGCTGGATTCACACCTATGCAGTTTTAGGGCTTTTTGCATTTTGCAGATTTGGACTACAGTCCATTTAACATGGTTTCCTATGGAAAACACAATCTATAGTGCAAATCTGCAAAATGCAAAAAGCACTAAAAATGCATAGGTGTGAATCCAGCCTTAAAGCGTATCTAAACCCAAAAACAATTAAATAGTAAGACGTGTAGCTTACAAGTCCTTAGATGATGTGGCTACATTTGTTTTTTTTTATTTTTATTTTTTTACCAGGTATTTCTGTGAATAACAAACTTCCGTTCCGTAGATGACTACACTCTTCCCACTGTATCTATGGAGGGAACCATTGTTGTCATCCAAGCTGCTCTCCCGAACTGGACTACAAACAAGTCTTCCTCTCCATTACATAGTGGACATGGTAATTTGTAGTTTCTAAAAGATAGCTTGAAAAGAGTATAGCATGGTTTGTGATTACAATACCCTTGTAACACCTACCCTAACTCCGTAAGATCTCAGTTTTTCAGCAAGCAATGAAGAGTAACACAGGAACAGAGGGAAATGACAAGTCAAAATTCATATCATTTTAATTGTACAGTACAGTACACAGGTTACATATTCATAGACCAATGGAAGGCCCCCAAGCAATGAATAAGTAGGGTGGGCAACTATAAGGAAAATTGACCTGTTGGCACAATTCTAACAATAACAAGGATAAGTGGACCCAAGTCACAGTGCTGCTGCAAAAACCTTGTGGTCCAAAGCTGCATCCACAGAAACTTGGATAGACACCTATTAGAACTTGGAGAAGGTATGAACTGAATACCAGTTGGCAGTTTTGTAAAGCTGGACAACAAATGCTTGATGTCAGAAACCCGCACTGATGTGGTGGCGTGAGCACGTAAGAGTGCTGGAGGTTTCTTATACTATAGAGTGTATTCAATTGAGATGAGATGTCTTATCCAGTTGGCAATAGTGGATTTTGAAGCAGGATGTCCTTTGCAAGGCCCTAATGTCTATTATAGAAGCTGTGGCTCTTAGATAAACTGTAATAGCTCTTACAATGACCATACAATGAAGAGTAATCTGTTCAGGATGCTTAGGAGGAAGGCACAAGGAGGGTATGTCTTCATTAGGGTAGAAGTTTGATACCACATTAAGTAGAAGGGTAGGTCTAAACCCTTTTACACACGGTCGGACATTCCGACAACAAAATCCGTTGGATTTTGCCCGAAACTTGTGTTGCATACACACGGTCGGACAAAGTTGTTGGAAACTCCGATCGTTCAGAACGTGGTGACGTTATTTCATTACGACGGGACTATGTTCAGGCTAGTAGCCAATAGCTTTGGTCTAGGAATTTGATCTGAGCATGCGTGGCACTTTGTCCGATCGGAATTCTCTACAAACGATAGGACAAAGTCCCATCGGACCATGTTGTTGGAAAATGTTATAGCCCAGCTCTAAAACTTTGTTGGTCGGATATTCAGATGGAAACAGTCCGATGGAGCCCACACATGGTCGGATTATCCGATAACACGGTCCGATCGGACATTATCCATCGGAATGTCCGACCGTGTGTACAAGGACTTAGACATAAGACCATTTAGTCTTTGTTAAGGATCAAGAATGACTCCTTAGAAGAGAGCGAGAGATGCTAGCTCAGTTCATCTGACAGACATGATAGTCACTAAGAAGGCCACTTTGCAGGAAAAATCACCTGAGAGTTCCCTGGTGAGTTCATGGTTGGATTCTGCAGGCCAGAGGGAACCAAATTAGGATCCTAATCATGCACAGGGCGCTGTAAGGTATAATCCGAGAAACACCTTGTAGAATGTTTTTTACAAGGGAAAATGAAGGCAGAGGTTTTTGAAACAAAACAAACCTGTCCCTTAAGAGTGCTTAAAGAGGACCCCTCCCCCTTTTATAGAAAGACATGGATATCCAAAAACAGCATAACTAAATAAAGTACACTTACATACCTTCATGCTGCCTCTCCTAATTTAGTCATTTTTATGGTGCCTCTGTTTTGTGCCCCTGCTCCCATACTGTCATTTTGAAAATGTCCTGGGTCAGCTTACAATATAGTTGTAAAGCACATGCACAAGATGGCGCACATCATGTGAAACCCACCAAACTAGGCTGGTGAGGTGCATAGGGAGACCAAGAGAAGAAGTGTGCTTGTTCCAGGCCAACACATGGTAAAGTGAATCTCACTGACGTGTCTCTTTGATCTTAAGATCGGAGTACGAGATCTTAGAGAGAATTTTATTTTCTGAAAGAAAGACTTTTACCTGGGCCATGTCCAGAATGAGGCCTAAGTACGCTAGGGAAAATGAAGGTTGGAGAGCAGACTTTTGAGAGTTGATTACTCAACTTAAGCATCTTAATAGTCCTTTCACATTTGCACACAGTTGAAAGGGAGACAAGTCCTTGAGAAGAAGGTTGACTAGTGCCTCATTTCCACTGAGCGGATCGGTTTGGTTCGGTACGGTACGCTATTTTGAGCATTTCTGTTATGAATGCGGCCCATACAACCGAACCATACCGCACCATTCAGGGTCCTGCTTCAGATGTAGGGCCATGGAAAATGGTACTGTACTGTTAGGGCAGAGCTACTGGCATCACACAATACATCCCACCGATTGTCGGACAGAAAAAACGTCAATGCTCACGTCAAAGGCATTTATTCTAAACCCAGTATGGCCCCTGGTGGTCTGACTTGCAGTGGAAATGCTAACTTGAATAGACCGGACCATTCTAAACCTTCCAAACTGTACCGACCCGAACCGTTCCACTCAGTGGAAACAAGGCATAGGTACCCTATTACCCAAAGGACCTCACACGTGACATCATTCCGCAAGCCGGGCTGAATGCTTGGACCTGCTGACCATTTGTACTACATGCTGTGTAATTTCATGCTGATTGTAAGTGTATTTTTATTGTTTTATGAAAACCATCCAGGCAGCAGATGGAGGAGATGGGGAGTGGAGTGCTGAAGAAGAATCAGAGGTAATTGGCAGGTAGAGCACTTCTCTGTCCCGGACACGGCCCTCCAGTCATCAGCATGCAATGACAGGGCTCCCTTCTACCCCTTTTCTGCATCATTGTCCTGCCCCCCCTGCAAATGCCGATGAGTGGCTTTGTCTGTACACACATGTACTAAGTAGTACTTTATGTTACAGGTAGTGGCTGGATTACTTTGATATCTCACAATTTATGTATCTTCCCCCCAGGTAACTTTTAATGTGGGTCTGCTAATTATGGAATCTGTCCTGTTATTGCTTTGTGTCTATGGTCTTCATGCTCACATCAAATCTTCCTTCATGCTGCTTGCTGCTATGCTTATAATCAATCCAGTCTTTTGATCACTACAGAGTACTGCACACACATTCCAGCAAGAATACAGAATCCCTAATATCAAGTTTGGATGACACCACTGTGATTATTGCCCAATGCCTAGGGAGGGGACTGTGGCTTTTATAGATTGCTGCATTTTACCAATTTTCCATGCAAATTCTGTCACTCTGGATATCAACTTTTACTACTATCACTTTCTGCTGATTTATCACTTTTTTCTGTTGGGATCTATGGGGACCCTGCTCTAAAGGGGGATCTATAGGGAACTTGGCCTGCTCTAAAGGGAGATTTATTGTGATCCTTCTCTAAAGGGGGATCTATGGGGACACTGGCCTGCTCTACAGGGGGATCTATGGGGACCCTGTTCTAAAGGGGGATCTATAGGGACTCTGGCCTGCTCTACAGGGGGATCTAGACACATGCTGCTGTTAGCGAGGCTTCAGCCATATGTATGCCATCAAAACCTCTACAAGAAATTTCTTGAGAACTGTCGTATAGACGCATGTTTGCATATTGCTACTTCATCCATGTCTACAATGCATTCCGGTGCTCCTGACAACCAAAAAATATAAAAATGTAAAGATTTTTAAATGCTTTTAAACATTTTATAACATTATATCACAAGCAGTCTTTATATAAATGTTATTTTAAACTTATTTGTGCTTGTAGAACTAGGCCAGAGAGTAGACAGTGTTTTTGATGGCTTTAATTTGAAATGTACCTTGGTATTCTCCACTAAGGTCTGTGCTTTGGAAAATGTCCACCACAGCCCTTGTCCATGTCTATCCTAATCCCAATCACTATCCCAGTGTCCAATGCACTTTTATTGTGTTTATCACGATTGTAAAGTTTAACACCTCACAAAGTCTGGTATCCCTTCTCTCCAAGATGATTTTGAAGAAACTACTAAAACAATTGTTGGCCTCTACATGTATGAGCCTAATTACACTAATGTCTGCATGCATACCTCTAGTGCCATGGGCCCAACTGGCATTTAAGGCATTTTCAAGTGAGGTTTCTGTCACATTGGAAGAAACTTGACCTCATTCAAGTCATCAAAATATTGTCAATCATGCAGAAGAGCCTCATCTGGTGGTCAAGGGTAGAGACACAATTGAAGTCTCACCCGTTAGGTCCTACCTAATGGGCCATACTTGTTAAAGACACCAGCTCGATAGGCTTTGGAGCACACAGCAAAGAGTCCAGGATCCAGGGACAATGAAAGTTCCGTACTAAGAGAATTTTATTAAATTCCTGGCATGAACACCACTGTCTTCTCAGATCAAGAGCCAACCAGTTCTATTCCATATGGACAACAGAGATACAGTTTGGTACACTGAAAGGTGGGAGGATGCACAACTTTTACCTCTTGAAGGATGTATAACCACAAATAGACCTATTTGCATCAGCAACTAACAACAAATTACTGAGGTTTATCGGTCATCTTCCTTACCTCCTGGTAGAGGGTATGGATTCCTTTTCATGTCCATGGAATTGCATTCAGGCCTATGCCTTCCTTCCCCCTTCTCCTCTTCTATGATGAAGTTCCACACGAGGTTGTTGATGGAGCCAATAGTGGTCTTAGTCATTCTTCCCTATTGGCCTTGGGGGCCTTGGTTGCCATTAGTACTGTACTTCAGCTCTTGTCCATCTGTCCTTTTCCACATTTCCTCAGAGAGCGCTCTTAAAGTTCAAATATTTTAAATCTCAGCGGTAACATATGAAATGGGCAGATAACCGGCTGCTTGTACAGCTCCTTAGGGGTATAATGAAGATTAAGCTCCCTCATAATTTATTCATAAACGACCTGGAGGATGGGGTAAACAGTTCAATCTCTGTATTTGCGGATGATACTAAGCTAAGCAGGGCAATAACTTCTCCGCAGGATGTGGAAACCTTGCAAAAACATCTGAACAAATTAATGGGGTGGGCAACTACATAGCAAATGAGGTTCAATGAAGAAAAATGTAAAATAATGTATTGGATTTGCAAAAATAGGAATGCAATTTATACACTGGGGGGAGAACCTCTGGGGGAATCTAGGATGGAAAAGGACCTGGGGTCCTAGTAGATGATAGGCTCAGCAATGGCATGCAATCCCAAGCTACTGCTAACAAAGTAAACAGAATATTGGCATTAATTAAAAAGGGAATCAACTCCAGAGATAAAAGGATAATTCTCCCACTCTACAAGACTCTGGTCCGGCCGCACCTGGAATATGCTGTCCAGTTCTGGGCACCAGTCCTCAGGAAGGATGTACTGGAAATGGAGCGAGTACAAAGGAGGGCAACAAAGCTGATAAAGGGTCTGGAGGATATTAGTTATGAGGAAAGGTTGCAAGCACTGAACTTATTCTCTCTGGAGAAGAGACGCTTGAGAGGGGATATGATTTCAATATACAAATACCATACTGGTGACCCCACAATAGGGATAAAACTTTTTTTGCAAAAAAGATTTTAACAAGACTCGTGGCCACTCATTAAATTATAAGAAAGGAGGTTTAACCTTAAACTACGTAGAGGGTTCTTTACTGTAAGAGCAGCAAGGATGTGGAATTCCCTTCCACAGGCAGTGGTCTCAGCGAATGGCATTGATAGTTTCAAGAAACTATTAGATAAGCACCTGAACAACCGCAACATACAGGGATATACAATGTAATACTGACATCTAATCACACACATATGTTGAACTTGATTGACGTGTCTTTTTTTCAACCTCACCTACTATGTAACATAGGTGCCCTTTCCTGCAATCGGAGCGGACAGTGGTACTGGAGATTTTGCAAAACATCCTTTCACTATAGTAGAATAATGTTCACTATGGGATATATTGTGCAAAAACAACCTTTCTGAAAGGCATCGCGTGAGGCAGAGAGATGCTGAAGCTGCAGACACTTTGTTCAGGTGAAAAATACAATTCTGTGCTCCATGGAGGGCTTTTTTTTTCAAAGTTGACATGGTTTTTCCACCTGGTCAGCACATGGGTTCTCCCCAACCTTTTTAGATCCACAAACTGGCTCTCTGCATGTGTTGGATATATCTATAGTACTCAGGGCCTACTTGACAGCCACAGCACTCTTTAGAACATGTTTTTTTTAAATCATTTTTAGAGAGAGGAAACCTCCTCCAGTACCCTAGCTTCACGGATAATGAAAACCACACATAAAGCCTACAGGGCGAAGGGCATGGAGCCTCTTTCAACGGTGAGGGCTCATTGCACCAGAGCAGTGGTGGCATCTTGGGTAGCCTGGTCCAGGGTCTCCATTAAAACCATTTGTAGAGCAGCTACCTAGTTGATCCAGGCACCTTGACAACAAGTAATCTTTGCAAGACTGTTCAGTTGGCATTGTATTTTCCTAATGAATGCTTTTCTATTTAACATCAACACACCTAGTTATTTGTCAAATGTATGCTGCCATGGAGGCCCAGCAAAATAGAAAATTGTGCCAATACTTACTACCATAATTTTCCATTCCTGCTGTCTATCCACCGCAGCACACGCACCCACCAGCATTATTAAATATTTGCATAGAATGCTGGTGGCAGCCTGGTCTTTTCTTTAAAAGGCTTTCACCAGACCTGAGAGAGAAGTCATAGGCAAAGCTATGTCACATGGATGCTTGCATGGATTGGCATCAGGAAAAAAAATTGCAGTACGTATGGATTTCCCTATGCACAAAATATTAACCTTAGCGATATCAAGCCTACTACAAATAGTGCAAACAAAAAATGACATAAGAATTCAATAAATTAAATTGTTCTTGAAAAAAATCTTCATTGCAACACTTGTAATAAAATATTCAAATCAATCCCATACATCGTTTCTTGTGACAACTTCTCCACTCAAAACAAGGTGCTCCACCACGTGAGGTACAGGGCCAACGTTACCTTATTCACATGGCCATAAAGACCTATTCAGCCTTTGAACTTAAACTGGAAGGGGAAGTAAACTCAGCATACAGTATGTTCTCTTCTCTCACATCCAATTTGGAATCACAAATCCCCAGAAAGACAATAATAAATTGATACTGAGGCATGTTTATTAAAATCCAACAGTTAAAAACAATCCAGCCTAATTCACTTACTTATATCTGTGCCCACACCGGCACCAGCTCAATCAGCCTGTGTTCACACCGTTCAGCCCCGTCGTTCTCCCAGGGGCATCATTGTGCGTCTCACCTTCCCCACGGGTTAAAGATCAAAGGCTGAATAGGTCTTTATGGCCATGTGAATCTGGTGAGTGGTTCCCTTTAACATCATGTGGTTGAGCACCTTGCTTTAAGGGTGGAGAAGTTGTCACTGTTAAATAAAAGACATGGTGGATGGGACTAATTTGCATATTTTTATTACAAGTGTACTGAAGTGCACAGAATATTGTTTGTTTTGTATTAATGGTGGACACTTTGAAGTTTTTGTGGACTTTTTGATTTTTTTTTTTCAAGAACACCTAACTTATTGATTTCTTATGTAATTTTTTTGTTTTCAATATTTGTAGTAGGCTTGATATCACATGCTAAGGTTAATATTGTGTTTATAAGGACATGGCACATGGAAAGAAATCTGCATAATATTGGAGCCATAGTGCCGGCGAGTAGTACCGAACATTACATATTAAAACTTAACAAATAAACCGATGAAATCTGCCCCGTCTAAGTATAAATTATACAGTATATAGAAACAAGATCTCAAATATTAACACAATTAACACATTTATTTACACTAAGTTGAGCTTGCATACTGTACTTACCTTAAAAAGTGTTCAGTTGGGGGGGTGGAGTTTAATGACAGCTAAACACATTAAAATCAAATGATTTTGATTCATTAGAAACAATTAAAATCACAAAAAAGGGATGAAAGGAAAAGGAAACTCGGTTATAACCATTTCTAATGAGATTTTGATCTAAAAAACTTAGAGCTGGTGTAACTGTAAAGAGCAGTTTTAGGAATTGGGAGCAGTTAAGGGAGGAGAAAGTCAAGTTTTAAGTTGTTTCTATTTACATTCACTGGCCTCTTTATTAGTTATACCTTACTAGTGCAGAGTTGGACCCCTTTTTGCCTACAGAACTACCTTCATCCATCATGGCATAGATTCAGCAAGGTTTTGGATACATTCCTCAGAGATTTTGGTCCATATTGACATGATAGCATCACGCAGTTGATTTGTTGGCTGCACATCCATGGTGCGCATCTCCCATTCCACCACATCCTAAAAGGTGCTCTATTGGAGTGACCGGAGGCCATTGGAGTACAGTGAACTCATTGTCATGTTTAAGAAACCAGTTTGAGATGATTTGAGCTTTGTGACACGGTGCATTATCCTGCTGGAAGTAGCCACCAGGAGATGGGTACACAGTAGTCATAAAGGTATGGACATTGTCAGCAACAATACTCAGGTAGGCCATGGCATTTAAACCATGCTCAATTGCTTCTAAGGGGTCAAAAGTGTGCCAAGAAAATATCCCCCACACCATTACACCACCACCAGCCTCAATTGTTGATACAAGGCAGGATGGATCCATGCTTTCATGTTGTTTATGCCAAATTGTTTACCCTAGCTCAGCTGACTCAAGGTTTGATGTGTTGTGCGTTCAGAGATGGTGCTCTACATACCTTGGTTGTATCGAGTGGTTATATGTTTCTGTTGCCTCCATCATTTCAACCAGGAATTTTCTTCCACACAACTGTTGCTTAATGGATATTTTCTGTTTTTCGGACCACTCTGTAAACCCTACAGATGGTCGTGTATGAAGAACACAGTAAATCATCAGTTTTTGAAATATTCAGACCAGCCCGTCTGGCACCAAAAACCATGCCACACTTAAATCCCCTTTCTTCCTCACTCCGATGCTCGGTTTGAAGGTCAGCAAGTTGTCTTCACCCGCCACATCTAGATGCCTAAATGCATTGAGTTTCTGTCATATGATTAGCTGATTATCAAATTGTGTTACCAAGCAATTGAATAGGTGTACCTAATAAAGTGGGCGATGTGTGTATATACATAGGTACTGATTTCATTTTACAGAAGCAGCAGCAGAAAACAAATACATTGCCCTTCAGTTCCAACGTGTTGAACACATATCTTACAGGGACCACTGACTCATGTTTTTTATCAAGCTGTAAGCAGCTTTCAGCAAGCTTATGGGGCTCCGTTCACACCAGGTAAGTTGGGACTGCTATTGCAACACAGTCCCACCCCAAGACAAAGCAAAATTCTTCTGTTATATTTGTTTTAAAAGTAAAGAAAAATAAACCAGTTGATCTTGTCAGAAATTTACAGCTGTCCTGTGTACTCTCCACATTTCCTGTGGTATCTCAGAACTTCCTCCTAGCTCTTATCTTGGACTACAGAATGATTAGACTTTATGTTGTGAAGATCTGAGAGTAAAAGTAGTGAAGAGAGTTTGGCAAAGCATAATAGGCAGGGCATGAAAACCCTGTCCACAAAAACGTTGTGGGTTGTCAGCCAACAATAGGACCTAAGAGCAGAGATCATTTCTGGCAGAATAACAGGTATTTTTCTGTACTTGCAGGGTCCGTTGTGTAATACGATTTAACCACTTGCTGACTGCCCAGTAGCAGTTTTACTGTAGACATCATACATCTGCGGGGTAATAGAAGCCCCTCCCAAGGATCTTTCCCCTGCAGATGCCAAATAAGAAGGAACGATCATGTGACCACACAACAGAGCTGCAGAAAGGAGGCATTTACAGGATTTAAAAAATAAAGAAAATACAGGAGGCATGATATACATTATCTCACAAAAGTGAGTACACCCCTCACATTTTTGTAAATATTTTATTCTATCTTTTCATGTGACAACACTGAAGAAATGACACTTTGCTACAATGTAAAGTAGTGAGTGTACAGCTTGTATAACAGTGTACATTTGCTGTCCCCTCAAAATAACAACACACAGGAGGTTATTTACGAAAGTCAAATCCACTTTGCACTGCAAGTGCACTTGGAAGTGCAGTCACTCTAAGACCCCTTTCACACTGGGGTGTTTTTCGGGCTTTTTTCAGGCACTTTAGCATTAAAAAAAGCGCCTGTAAAGCGCTTGAAAGAAGCTGCAACTGCAATCCCAATGTAAAAGCCCGAGTGCTTTCACACTGAGATCCCTTTCACACTGGAGCGTTTTTCAGGTGCTTTAAGCGCCTGTAAAGCGCCTGAAAGAAGCCGCAACTGCAATCCCAATGTATAAGCCCGAGTGCTTTCACACCGAGGTGCTGCGCTGGCAGGGAGTCAAAGAAAGTCCTGCAAGCAGCTTCTTTGCAGCGCTTTTGGAGCGGTGAATACAACGCTCCTAAAGCGCCCCTTCCCATTGAAATCAATGGGAAGCGCCTGTAAAATGCCTGAAAAGCGCTATGCGCAGCAGTGTTTTGTGGGCGATTTTAACCCTTTATTTGGCCACTAGCAGGGGTTAAAAGCGCCCACAAAACGCTGCTGCCAATAGCGCTCGAAAAATGCTGGTAAGGCGCTGCTAGTTTAAGCGGCGCTTTACGAGCGTTTTTCGGGCGCTGACATTGTGAAAGGGCTCTTAAAGCACTTAGGCTTTTACATTGGGACTGCAGATGAGGCTTCTTTCAAGCGCTTTACATGCGCTTTTTTTTAACGCTAAAGCGCCTGAAAAACGCTCCAGTGTGAAAGGGGTCTAAATCTAAGGAGTAGATCTGAAATGAGTGGAAGCTCTGCCGAGTTTATCATCCAATCATGTGTAAGCTAAAATGCTGTTTTTTATTTTCCTTGCATGTCCCCCTCGGATCTACAGCGACTTTACTTTCAAGTGCACGTGCAGTGCAAAGTGTATTTTCCTTTGGTAAATAACCCCAACAGTCATTAATGTCTAAACCGCTGGCAACACAAGTACACCCCAAAGTGAAAATGTCCAAATTGGGCCCAAAGTGTCAATATTTTGTGTGGCCACTAGCCATGCACCGATACCATTTTTGTTACGAGTATGAATACAGATACTTTTTTTTTTTTTTAGATAACAATTACCGATACCTACCGCAACTGTTTTGTTTTCACTTCAGCTGTCAGCAATGGTACAAAGAATTGAAAAGCTTTTTACAAATCAAATAAATTTTTTTTATTTTTTTTAATGTTTGCACTTTTTCAAGGTGAAATGTATATATCTATCTATATAAAAACATTCACTAACAAAGAAAACAAAAAAGTTTTAATTGTTTACCGTTTATAAAATAGATGTGAACAAAAAAAGCAGGAAATAATAATTAAATGGAGGAGAATAGGGAGTTAATTAAGGCTGATTAGAGTAAATTAAGGGTTAATAAGAGGTTAAACAGAGGAACATTTGTTCATCCCTTTGATCTGCAGATAAAGAAACAGAAAGATACAAAAAGAAACAATGGGGGTTATTTACAAAAGGCAAATCCACTTTGCACTACAAGCTGTAAATCTGAGGGGTAGATCTGAAATGAGGGGGAAGCTCTGCTGATTTTATTATCCAATCATGTGCAAGCTAAAATTCTGTTTCGTATTTTCCTTGCATGTCCCTCTCGGATCTATAGCGACTGCACTTCCAAGTGCACTTTCAGTGCAATTTCAAGTGCGCTTTGTACTTGTAGTGCAAAGTGGATTTGCCTTTAGTAAACAACCTCCAATGTTTATTTTTATTTTAGCATTTCAGCAGCTGAGCAATGTTGATAAACATTGCAGGCTGCTTTTTTTTTTTTGACAGCTCCAAATACCAGACTTAACACTTCAGCTGTCAACAGAGTGGAGACCCACTGACAGCTCAAAGAACCGAGCCTGAAAATATCAGTGCATTTGCACTAGTACCGATACTTGTGCAAATATTCGTTATCACACCGATATCGATAGTGGTATCGGTGCAACCCTAGTGGCCACCATTATTTTCCAGCACTGCCTTAAAGTGGATGTAAACCCAATTCATGAAATTTGAGCTGGGTGCGTACATCTGCAGTGCTTTCTTATCTCTCTCCAAAGCCCTAAGTCCCATGGCTTTTTCCTGCTCCGTTCTTCTGTTATTATGATAACTTCTGACAAGTTTTCCAACGTGATAAAACCAGCCTGAAATTTGTGTCAGGGCAGGTGCTATAAATAGATTAGCAGAAAGCTGGTCAATTCACAGTACAGCTCTGCAAGTCTCTGCCTATGAAGAGAGGGGGGTCTTTCCTCCAAGCAGCTGTCTCACCATGTATGGCAAGACTCCCCTCCCCCCTGCTAGAACAGGAACAGAAAATTCTAATGGGACGTGCACTTTCTAAGCAGTATTTAAAGCAGAAGACAGCAGATATACATGTAAAACTTATGTAGGGAGATTTATTTCATGCCTCTATATCATCTGAGGCTGTTCACTTTACTGAGTACAGTGGTGTGAAAAAGTGTTTGCCCCCTTCCTCATTTCCTGTTCCTTTGCATGTTTGTCACACTTAAGTGTTTCGGAAAATCAAACCAATTTAAACAATAGTCAAGGACAACACAAGTAAACACAAAATGCAATTTGTAAATGAAGGTGTTTATTATTAAAGGTGAAAAAAAATCCAAACCATCATGGCCCTGTGTGAAAAAGTGATTGCCCCCCTTGTTAAAACATACTATAACTGTGGTTGTCCACACCTGAGTTCAATTTCTCTAGCCACACCCAGGCCTGATTATTGCCACAGCTGTTCACAATCAAGGCATCACTTAAATAGGAGCTGCTTGACACAGTAAGGTCCACCAGAAGATCCTTAAAAGCTACACATCATGCCGAGACCCAAAGAAATTCAGGAACAATTGAGAAAGAAAGTAATTGAGATCTATCAGTCTGGAAAGGGTTATAAAGCCATTTCCAAAGCTTTGGGAATCCAGCGAACCACAGTGAGAGCCATTATCCACAAATGGCAAAGACATGGAACAGTGGTGAACCTTCCCAGGAGTGGCCGGCCGCCCAAAATTACCCCAAGAGCGCAGCGACGACTCATCCAAGAGGTCACAAAAGACCCCACAACAACGTCCAAGGAACTGCAGGCCTCACTTGCCTCAGTTAAGGTCAGCGTTCATGCCTCCACCATCAGGAAAAGACTGGGCAAAAATGGCCTGCATGGCAGAGTTCCAAGGAGAAAACCACTGCTGAGCAAAAAGAACATCAAAGCTCGTCTCAATTTCTCCACAACACATCTTGATGATCCCCAAGACTTTTGGGACAACATTCTGTGGACCGATGAGACAAAAGTGGAACTCTTTGGAAGGTGTGTGTCCAAGTATATCTGGCGTAGAAGGAACACTGCATTTCATAAAAAGAACATTATACCAACAGTAAAATATGGTGGTGGTAGTGTGATGGTCTGGGGCTGTTTTGCTGCTTCAGGACCTGGAAGACTTGCCGTGATAAAAGGAACTATGAATTCTGCTGTCTACCAAGAGATCCTGAAGGAGAATGTCCGACCATCTGTACGTGTACTCAAGCTGAAACGAACTTGGGTTCTGCAGCAGGACAATGATCCTAAACACACCAGCAAGTCCACCACCGAATGGCTGAAGAAAAACAAAATGAAGACTTTGGAGTGGCCTAGCCAAAGTCCTGACCTGAATCCTATTGAGATGTTGTGGTATGACCTTAAAAAGGCCGTTCATGCTCGAAAACCCTCTAATGTAACTGAATTAGGACAATTCTGGAAAGATGAGTGGGCCAAAATTCCTCCAGGACGCTGTAAAAGCCTCATTGCACGTTATCGCAAACGCTTGGTTGCAGTTGTTGCTGCTAAGGGTGGCCCAACCAGTTATTAGGTTTAGGGGGCAATCACTTTTTCACATAGGGCCATGATGGTTTGGATTTTTTTTCACCTTTAATAATAAACACCTTCATTTACAAATTGCATTTTGTGTTTACTTGTGTTGTCCTTGACTATTGTTTAAATTGGTTTGATGTTCCGAAACACTTAAGTGTGACAAACATGCAAAGGAACAGGAAATGAGGAAAAACTTCCACAGGAACAGGAAATGAGGAAGGGGGCAAACACTTTTTCCCACCTCTGCAGCAATCATAGGTCTATTTCCCAAAGACAACCTCCAGATATGACACGGAGCACGTACACACAACTTCTTTGGTCAACCATGGTGAGGCCTGTTCTGAGTGGAACCTGTCCTGTTAAACCACTGTATGGTCTTGGCCACCATTCTGCAGCTTCATTTCAGGGCCTTGTCAAACTTCTTATAGCCTAGGCCACTGATGGTGAACCTTGGCACTCCAAATGTTTTGGAACTACATTTCGCATGATGCTTATACACTCTGCAGTGTAGTTGAGCATCATGGGAAATGTAGTTACAAAACATCGGAGGTGCCAAGTTCGCCATCACTGGCCTAGGCCATCTTTATGTAGAGCAACAATTCTTTTTTTCAGATCCGCAGAAAGTTCTTTGCCATGAGGTGCCATGTTGAACTTCCAGTGACCAGTATGAGAGCAGTAACACCAAATTTAACACACGTGCTCCCCATTGACACCTGAGACCTTGGGGGTTATTTAGAAAAGGCAAATCCACATTGCACTTGGAAGTGCAGTCGCTGTGGATCTGAGGGGGAAGATCTGAAATGAGGGGCACCTCTTCTGATTTTATCATCCAATCATGTGCAAGCTAAAATACTGTTTATTTTCCTTGCATGTCCCCCTCAGATCTACAGCAAGTGCACTTCCAAGTGCAAAGTGGATTTGCCTTTCGTAAATAATCCCCCTTGTAACACTGAGTGCCCGTTCACACAGGGGCGACGCGACTTGCAGCGCAACTCACTGATGCGACCTTCACACGACTTCAGCGCCGACTTGCAAAACGACTTCTGTATAGAAGTCAATGCAAGTCACCTGAAGTCACCCCAAAAATAGTACAGGGACCTTTTTCTAAGTCGGAGCGACTTGAGTCGCTCCTATTAGAACGGTTCCATAGTACAGAACGGAGCGCGACTTGTCAGGCGGCTAAGTTGCCTGACAAGTCGCGGTAGTGTGAACGGGCACTAACAAGTCACATGACACCAGGGAGGGGAAAAAGGCTAATTCAGCCCAATTTGGACATTTTTACTTAGGGGTGTACTCACTTTTGTTGCAAGCGCTTTAGACATTAATGGCTGTGTCTTGAGTTACTTTGAGAAGACTGCAAGTTTACACTGTTATACAAGCTGTACACTCACTACTTTACATAGTAGCAAAGTGTCATTTCTTCAGTGTTATCACATGAAAAGAAAAAATTTACAAAAATGTGAGGAGTGTACTCAGTTTTGTGAGATACTGTATATACGTGATGCTGCACTTTCAAGCATCACCGCCAGCGTGTCCGGAATACTCAATGTCTGCTGGCATCCGCTGATCGTTTGGTACACAGACAGAACGCACAATTGTAAACGAGGCAGATTGCAAATTCTCATAGAATCCTGTGTTCCTGCAAAGCACGGACACGGATCTCTATGCCTTTTTCTAGTAAAGCACCTCCCAGACAACAGTGTGTAAAAAAAATAAAAAATACAGCTAGGCACACAGTTAACCCTTTGATCGACCCTGTTAACTTCCTCCCAGCCAGTCTCATTAGTACAGTGACTGTGCATATTTTTAGCACTGGTTCCCAAAAAAGTGTCAGTGTCCATCGCAATAGCAGTCTCATATGGCGCTGACCACCACCATTACTAGTAAAAAAATAAAAAATAAAAAATATTCTATAAATATGTCTGAATCAATACATGCGTATTCCTCACTGCCTTTAGGACATGGTTAAGACAACTTGCTGAAGTTCAAACCGACTATCAAATGGGGAAGAAAGGGTATTTAAGAGACTTTGAATGTGGCATGGTTGTTGGTGCCTGACAGGTTGGTCTCAGTATTAAAATCTGCTGATCTACTGGGATTTTCATGCACAACCATCTGTAGGGTTTACAGAGAATGATTTGAAAAAGAGAAAATATCCAGTGAGTGGCAATTGTGTGGACAAAAATGCCTTGTTGAAGTCAGAAGAGAATGGGCAGAGTGGTTTGAGACGATAGAAAGGAAAGAGTAACTCAAATAACCACTCGTTACAACCAAAGTATGCATAATACCATCTCTGAATGCACAACACATCAAACCTTGAAGGGCTATAGCAGCAGAAGACCACACCGGGTGCCACTCCTGTCAGCTAAGAACAGGAAACTGAGGCAACAATTCGCACAGGCTCACCAAAATTGGACAAGAAGATTGGAAAAGTATTGCCTGGTCTGAGGCGTCTCAATTTCAGCTGCGTAGGGTCAGAATTTGGCGTAAACAACATGAAAGCATGGATCCACCCTGCCTTGTTTCAATGGTTCAGGCTGGTAGTGGTGGTATAAAAGTGTGGGGGATATTGTCTTGGCACACTTCTGGCCTCTTAGTACAAACTGAGCATCATTTAAAGGCCACGGCCTACCTGAGTATTGTTGCTGACCCTGTTCATCCCTTTATGACTACAGTGTACCCATCTTCCGATGGCTACTTCCAGCAGGATAATGCACCATGTCACAAAGCTCAAAATGGTTTCTTGAACATTACAATAAGTTCACTGCACTCCAATGGCCTCCTCTGTCACCAGCTCGCAATCCAATAGTGCACCTTTGGGATGTGGTGGAACGGGAGATTCGCATCATGGATGTGCAGCCGACAAATCTGCAACTGCATGATGCCATCATGTCAATATGTACCAAAATCTGAGGAATGTTTCCAACACATTGTTGAATCTGTGTCACAAAGCATTAAGGCAGTTCTGAAGGTAAAAGGGGGCCCAAGCAAGTGCTAGCAAGGTGTACCCAATAAAGTGGTGAGATAGAGAAAATACACACACACAGTGAGGGGAAAGAAGTAATTGATCCCCTGCTGATTTTGTACATTTGCCCACTGACAAAGGATCAGTCTATAACTTTAATGGTAGGTTTATTTTAACAGTGAGAGACAAGATAACCATAAAGACACATTTCAAAAAAGTTATGAATTGGTTTGCATTTTAATGAGTGAAAGAAGTATGTGACCCCTTCGCAAAACATGACTTAGTACTTGATGGCAAAACCCTTGTTGGCAATCACGATGGTCAGAAGTTTCTTCTAGTTGGTCACCAGGTTTGAGCACAACTCAGGAGGGATTCTGTCCCACTCCTCTTTGCAGATCCTCTCCAAGTCATTAAGGATTCGAGGCTGACGTTTGGAAACTCAAACCTTCAGCTCCCTCATATTTTCTATGGGATTAAGGTCTGGACACTGGCTAGGCCACTGTTTTGGGTCATTGTCATGCTGGAATACCCATCCATGACCCATTTTCATTGCCCTGGCTGTGGGAAGGAGGTTCTCACCCAAGATTTAACGGTACATGGCCACGTCCGTCGTCTCTTTGATGCGGTGAAGTTGTCCTGTACTCTTAGCAGAAAAACCCCTAAAGCATACGGTTTACACTTCCATGTTTGATGGTGGGGATGGTGTTCTTGAGTTCATAGGCAGCATTCCACCTCCAAACACAGCAAATTGAGTTGATGCCAAAGAGCTCAATTTTGATCTCATCTGACCACAGCACTTTCATCCAGTTCACCTCTGAATCATTCAGATGTTCATTAGAAAAGTTCAGACGAGCCTGTAAATGTGCTTTCTTGAGCAGGGGGACCTTGTTGGTGCTGCAGGGTTTCAGTCCATCACAGCATTTGCAATTTTTTTTCTTGGTGAATATGGTCCCAGCTGCCTTAAGATCATTGACAAGATTCTCCTGTGTAGTTCTGGGCTGATTACTCACCATCCTCATGCTCATTGAAACTCCACAAAGTGAGATCTTGCATAGAGCCCCAGGCTGAGGGAGATTGACAGTTATTTTGCGTTTCTTCCATTTGTGAATAAGAGCATCAGCTGTAGTCACCCTCTCACCAAGATGCTTGGCAATGATCTTGTAGCCCATTCTAGCCTTGTGTAGGTCTACAATCTTGTCCCTGACATCTTTGGACGTGGTGGAGAGATTGGAATCTGATTGATTCTGTGGACAGATGAATTTTATACAGGTAACAAACTGAGATTAGGAGCACTCCCTCGGAAGTGGTTGTAAACCCTTTAACAAAAAAAAAAAACCTGCACAATAAAAGGCATAATGAGCTAGTATGCATAAAATACTAGCTCATTATGAATTACTTACCTTAGATCAAAGCCCCCGCAGTGGATCTCGTACACCGTTCTGGCCAGCGACATCACTCCCAGAGTTACTTCCGGGTATTGCAAGCTCCGGCGTTGTGATTGTCTGGAGCAGCGATGACATCACTGCTGCACATTTGCGCAGGAGCTGCCAGTAACAGCATACTAAGGTCCCATGTACACGGGATGCTGAGGCAAAGTCCTCTAAACTCATTTTTTTGACACCTTGAAACCAGCGTTTAGAATGCCCGTTTAGCCGCGTTTGCGTCTAGAACCGTGTAATAAGATTACCTCATTTAAGACCCTCCCCAAGCTCAAAAAACATTGTAAGTTAACTATTTCAGCCATTTTGACCAGAGTGAGCAGCAGCAGAGAGAGCCGTTGTCTACTAGGGATGAGACGACGAACACCCCCCCCCCGGTTCGGACCAGAACCTACGAATGGACCAAATATTCGTGCAAACTTTAGAACCCCATTAAAGTCTATTGAACTCGAACATTCAAAATCAAAAGTGCCAATTTTAAAAGGCTAATATGCAAGTTATTGTCTAAAAAGGGTTTGGGGACCCGGCTCCTTCCCCAGGGGACATGCATCAATGCAAAAAAAAGTTTTAAAAACGGACGTGTTTTTTTCTGGAGCACCGATTTTAATGACGCTTAAAGTGAAAAATTCCTTTAAATAATATTCGTACGAATCTTAGAACCCCATTGAAGTCTATGGGACTCGAACGTTCGAAATTAAAAATGCTAATTTTAATGGCTAATATGCAAGATACTGTCCAAAAAGGGTTTGGGGACCTGGCTCCTGCCCCAGAGGACATGGGTCAATGCCTAAAATGTTTTTAAAAATGGCCGTTTTGGCAGGAGCACTGATTTTAATGACGATTAAAGTGAAAAAAAAAAATGAAATATTCCATAGTATGCCTGTGAAGTGGCACGTGTTTGCCATGTTTAGAACAGTGCCTGCACAAAATGACATTACTAACAGGGAAAAAAAAAGTCAATTAAAACTGCTTGCGGTTTTAACCACTTCCCGACCAGCGCACGACGATGTACGTCGACAGAATGGCACGGGCAGGCATATTGGCGTACATGTACGTCCAATATTCGTTGCCGCCGTGCCATCGGGAGCGCGCCGCCGGCGGCGCGCTCCCGCGCTGGTCGGGACCCCCGTGAGTCCGGTCGCGGGACCCGCGGACTCGATCGCCGCGGGCATCCCCGCGATCGTCTCACGGAGCGGCCGAATGGAGGAAATGCTGTATAAACAACATTTTTCCATTCTGCCTAGCAACTAGTGACGCTGATCTCTGCTCCATGTGATTGGAGCAGAGATCAGTGTACACCAAATGAAAGCCCAACCCCCCCACAGTTAGTAACACACCCCTAGGAACACTTAACCCCTACACTGCCACCCACTGGTTAACCCTTTCACTGCCAGTGTCATTTACACAGGAATCACTGCATTTATATAGCAGTGATTACTGTATAAATGACAATGGTCCCAAAAATGTGTCAAAAATGTCCGATGGGTCCCCCACAATGTCGCAGTCACAATAAAAATTGCAGATCGCCGCCATTACTAGTAAAAAAAATAAAAAATAATAAAAAATTATTAAAATGCTATAAAACTATCCCTATTTTGTAAACGCTATAACTTTTGCGCAAACCAATCAATAATCGCTTATTGCGATTTTTTTTACCAAAAATATGTAGAAGAATACGTATCGGTCTAAACTGAGGGAAAAAAATGTTTTTTTATATATTTTTGGGGGATATTTATTATTACAAAAAGTAAAAAAATAATGCGTTTTTTTCAAAATTATCGCTCTATTTTTGTTTATAGCGCAAAAAATAAAAACCGCAGGGGTGATCAAATACCACCAAAAGAAAGCTCTATTTGTGGGGAAAAAAGGACGTTAATTTTGTTTGGGAGCCACGTCGCACGACCGCGCAATTGTCAGTTAAAGCGACGCAGTGCCGAATCGCAAAAAGTGGTCTGGTCTTTGACCAGCAAATTGGTCCGGTCTGAAAGTGGTTAATGTAATGTCTGGTTCCGGCAATATGGATGAAAATCATTGAGAAAAATGGCATGGGTAGGGCCCCCCTGCCCATTACCAGCCCCTTTGGGTCTTGTATGGATATTAAGGGGAACCCCGTACCCACAAAAAAAAAAGCAAAGGCGAGGGGGCCCCAGGTCCTCTATACTCAGAACAGCAGTATACAGGCGGCGCAAACAAGACAGGGACTGTGTAGATTTGTTGTGTTAAGTAGAATCTGTTTGTAATTTTGAACTGGTACATTTCTAAAGTGTAGCTCCAGTCAAAAAATCTATTTTAAGCTTTTTGGAAAACATAGGGAAGGGTTATCGCCCCTGTATAATTTTTTTTTTTTTGCCGCCTGTATTTTTTCATCTCCCTTCCTGTTGTCTGCTTCCGTTTGCAAGTAGGAGACGTTTGTAAGTTGGATGTTTGAAAGTAGGGGCCTGCCCTATATGCTTTGCAAAAATTTGGGCCTAAGGTGTTGCCACAACACTGTAAGCCCTCAAAGTGACTCTTGGTGGGCGCTGGAAGGCCCTGCTGTGAACTATTATATCAAGAATTGTAATTACATGCCATTGTTGAACATTGAAAGAAAAATTGGGCCTTTGGTGGTGGTGCCATAACACTAAGTCCTCACAGTTACTCTTGGTGGGTGATGGAACGGGCCCTGCTGTGAAATATACCAATAATTGTAAATACATGCACCTGTTGAACAGGGGCAGAAAAATTGGACCTTAGGCACTGGTGCCACAACACTGCAACCCCTCACAGATACTCTAGTTGGAGTGCAGGAATGAGCCCTGCTGCAAAGTATTGCATCAAAAATTGTAATTACACGCCCCTGTTAAACAGGGGCTGAAAAGTTGCCACATAGCCACTGCTGGCGGTGCCCAGAACAGAGCCGATGGACAGGCGCACCCCTGTGATCAGTTACAAAGCCTCCAGCAGCACTGAATGTGCGTTCTGAAAGAACGCTGGATGCAGGACAGGTCAGTAGCTCAACTGCATACTGTGCAAGCTCTGGCCAGTGATCCATCCTCAAGACCCAGTAACAAAGCAGATTTTCGGTGGGAAAGGTGTCCAAGTCTGATCTTGCCCCTAGGTATTCCTGCAAATCAGATGCTGGAACCAATCATACCTTGGGGCTGCAGACTAAAAAATTGTCTGAACGCATCGGTCAGACAGCCACCTTCTCCACCGCTCCTTCTGTGACTGACCAAAGCCTCAGCAACACGTTGTCCAGGACCAGGAATTTGTAACCTCCCAGTCTCTGGGAATGCATTGCACAGACCTTTCTGCAAGGCCTCCCGAAGAGGTCTCATCCTCTGCTCCCTCTGTGACAGCAAGATAAGGTCCGCAACCTTACCCCTGTACTGTGGATCAAGGAGAGTTGCCAGCCAGTAATAATCCCTCTCCTTGATCCACTGAACACGAGGATCCTTCCGCAAGCTTTGCAGGATCAGGGAGGCCATGCAGTGTAGGTTAGCTGAGGCATTTGGTCCGGAGTCCTCTGGATCACTAAGGACGACATGATCCGCAGCCACCTCCAAGTCCACGGGTTTCTTGGGACTGTAAAATAATCCCTAAAAGACTGCTGCCGATGCCGAGTGCCAGGCTCCAGCTCCATGCTGACATAACTCTGTTTGGATAAAGGCGGCCTTGAGAGGCAAGGAAGTCCTCCTCTTCCTGCCTCTGTTCTGTCTCAAGTGCCTTGTCCCATGCTCCAACAGGTGGACAAGATGTACAGGGTCACTGATGCATGCACTGTCACTCCTCACCATCCTTGTGGCCTCCTCAAATGGAGGCAGGACAGTGCATGCATCCCTGATCATGGCCCACTGGCGTGGGGGGTAAAAAAAACAGAGCTCCCCTGTCCTGGTGCCATAGTCACACAGGTACTCATTGATGGCCCTCTGCTGCGTGTGCAAGCTGCTGTAATGTTGAGTTCCACCTGGTGGGCATGTCACAGATTAGGCAGTTCTTCGGCAGGTTCAATTCCTTTGGGAGGTCAGCCAGCCAAGCACTGGCATTATAGGACCAGCGGAAATGCACACAGACGTCCCTGGCCTGCCTCAGGACGTCCTGTAAGCCCGGGTACCTGCCCAAGAACCACTGCACCCCCAAGTTAAGGAAGTGAGCCACACAGGGCACATGGGTCAGTTGTCCCTGTCAGAGGGCGGAGAGAAGGTTGGTGCCATTGTCGCAAGCCACCATTCCTGGCTTACTCTGGCATGGCGTCAACCACCTCTCAGCCTGCCCCTGCAGAGCTTACAGAATATCTGGCCCAGTGTGGCTCCTGTCCCCCAAGCACACCAGCGCAAGCATGGCATCTTTTTGCCTGCGTACTTGCGTAGCCCCTTGAACCCCTACAGACAAAGCACAGGAAGAGGCCATGGAGGAAGAATAAGAGGAGGAGGGGGTGGAGGAGAGAGGTGTGTCACAATCACCAGTAGTAGCATTTTGGAGGCGTGGTGGCAGAACAACCTCCAACACTACTGCACCTTGTCCTGCATCCTTCCAAGCTGCCAGAACAGTCACACAATGAGAGACAGATGAATTTACCTTTTTCTTATGGAAGGCGACTCCGGCTCTCTACGGGCATGTGGAAGGCAATTGTCCATGCCTCGCTGGACAGGGCGGTCAGGTGCATATTACTGCTGACTCATGGTCCAGCAGGCATGGACATTGCCTTCCACATGCCGGTAGAGAGCCGGAATCGCCTTCAGTCAGAAAAAGTGGCATTTTGGAACCTGCCACCGAGGAACCGCACACTTCACAAACTCACAGAAGGGGGCCGGGTCTACCAACTGAAAAGGCAGCATTTGAAGCGTTAGCAATTTAGCCAAGGTAGCATTCAACCGCTGGGCATGTGGATGGCTGGGAGTGAACTTTTCGACGGTCCAGCAGCTGGGGCAGGGAAATTTGCCTGGTACATTCGGACGTTGGCGTACCGCTAGCAGATTGCCCGCAAGTACTTGGCTGTGACACACCTATTTCTACACCTTCATTCCTCTCAGTGAAGGTTTCAGAGAGGACTGAAGGTATAGTGGGGTTGGAGATCCCAGCTGATGAGGCGCGAGAGGTCCGCTTTGTTCTTTGGTGTGGGTCTTTTAGGTACGCTTGCCAATGAACTGCATGGCAGGTCGACATATGTCTGGTCAAGCATGTGGTGCCCAAGCGACTGATGTTTTGGCCATGCAAGATACGCTTGAGACCTATGTTGCAAATAGCAGCGGTGTGATCAGATGCACTCGTCTCAAAAAAAAAAAAAAAAAAAAAAAGGCCCACACCAAAGAGCCGTTGGAATAACACGCAGAGGCAGCGCCCTGCACAGGCAGAGCTCTGCGGTGTGATTCAGTCATTGTGCTGCCCTTAAGCTGGCCCCTGAAGGGTATCCTGCCTCATTGGAGATGTGCCTCTTCCTCCACTCTCCTATCAGGCACCCACATGTAGACTGACCTCATCATCCCCTCCCTCCTCATCACTGGAGCAAAAACCTGGCAGTATGCTGCAGCTGGTGGAACATGACTGCCAGATTGCCGTCGTTCTTGGGCATGCCCTCTCTGGGCTCATGCTACTGCCTTCCTTTAGCTAGGTATCATCATCAGAGCCTTCAAAATGCTGGGCATCCTCCGGGAGCATGTACCCAACACTGTGCTCAAACAGTTCAGGGGATTCCTCAGGAGGACATGGTGTGGCTAGGGAATGAGTGACTGATGCCATTGAGACATTGAAGAGGCCGCATTGGCAGCTGCTTTTCCAGTACCCTGAGCCTGGGTGAGAGAGGATGAGGAGGGCTTGGTCATCCACTCTACCAAGTCTTCGGCATGTTGCGGCTCAACACGTCCAGTTGCTGAAAAGAAGGACAAGCGTGTCCCATGGCCAAGTGCTGATGAGGATGCACCGCTTCCACAACCAGCACTGTTGCCTCTAGATACAGAGCTTGCTTGCCCTCTTATTGGCTCATGACTGTCTGCCTCTCCTTGTTAGCCTTCCAGACATACCAATGGTTTGCAGGGAGCTGTAGCTGCACAAAGCTGGGACGTATATACTGATTATAATGCAGGTAGCAGAATCAACTGACTGCCTTTAGTATTATTACTATGAGAACACCAGCAATTGGTGTCATCTTTTCAGGTCTAAAATATAGGGTACCTTTAAAACCGCTTATAAACAAAAATGCATCTAAATGCTGGTACCGCGTTTACCATCTGAAACGTGGAAATCTTCAGCGTCTGAACCCATTTTTTACTTCCAAAGAAACACCGTTACATGCAACTGCATAAGAACGGCAATAAACGAGACTGTGTACATGGTCACATAGGATAACATTGAATGAGTTCAGTGGCAGTTGAAAAAAGCATCCAACTGCCTCTGAACGTAGGTTTAACAGCATCCCGTGTACATGGGGACTAAAGCAACAGCTTCAGTGCGCATGTGCCGATGACGTTGGTACATGCAGGTACAGGGGGTATCGCCTAAACCATACAGGTTTAGAAGATATCCAGGGTAGCTACAGGTGAGCCTTATTATAGGCTTACCTGTAGTAAAAAGTGGTTGTAAACGGTTGTTTGAAATGTATGTTTCTGGATATTTTTGTTATTTTGTCTCTCACTGGTAAAATAAACCTACCATTAAAATCATGGCTTGATCATTTGTCAGGGGGCAGCAGAGAATATATAATAAATAAATTAGATATAGATATATATATATATATAGATATATATATATCTCTCATCATATCGTTGTCGGGAAGCAGTGATGCTGACATTATGGCTGCAGTATTGATCACGGTATCGAAATCTGCCAGCGTTGAGCTTTCATGTAGAAGTGATCAGACTCTACAGCTGCCAGATCACTTCTACAGGGTGTGGAAAGAGGCCCTCTACTCCCGACGCTTTTCCGGGGCTCTCCAATGCGATCTGAGACCTATCAGATCAGCTGTGGACAGTGAAATCTCAGGTATATCCATACCTGCTACCCCTCCTCTGTGATGTCAGAAAGCAGAAGCAACAAGGATTTTGTCAATTTGTTTCCCACAATCAGAACACAATAGCTCAGCAAACTTGTATTAACAGAAATATACAGAATGCAATTCAGCTCCAGAAAATGCTCACAGTTTAACTGTACAAAACATCAAGTCAGAACACCCAATTTCCATACTTACTTGATCCATCTCAGTAACCCGTAAAATATTGAAACTACTAGATCAGCATGACAGGAAGGTTCTTTACATTTTCAGAAGGAAAAGGCCAGGGAAAAAAAAAAAAAAAAAAAGTTCAGTGATAGCGGTCAGCCTTTGGCCGGGTTTTCTCTAAATACGCATCCTGGAGAACATCTGTGGGTGGAAAGGGCTTGTGATCGCTGGCTGAGAAAGAGGAAAGCCCGGCAGAGAACACAGAAGCGACCATACCTTTTATTTAAAGCAAACCAGCACTGAAATATGAAAATCAGTCATTGCTGACCTCCTTCAGAATATGCTAGTTACCTGGCTAACTATGGCCTCATTACTTATTGAGTTAGTAACCCAGTAGCAGCAAACAGCAAGTAAAGTCAAAGCAATCACAGAACTCCTGATCTGCATACTAGTATAAGGTCGCAAATTATGGAAGCCATAACAGCCCTACAACTAACCTTTTCCAAAGAAATGCAGCTTGTTTTCTCCATATAGGTTTCCTTCAAGAACAATGAAACAAATTGGTTGTTATATTTAAAAGCAATGCCTGTGCCCAGTTTCACTGTATCTGTCACTTAAATACTGGAAAAGCCAGTAATAAATCATAAGACTTCATGCATGGCAATAATGCAGGCTCTGCACTTTTAGATGGCAGTAAGGATCTGAATGGTTCTAGAACAATATTACACATAGAATGCCAAAGGTCAAACCAGGCTGAAAATGCAATCATCTTCTGGAAAGCCTCTGATGTCCCAAAACTAGGTTAGTTCTCATTCAGTGTTTATTTGGCACAGCCCTTGCTGGCAAGGCAAGCTGTATTCTACAGAGTACCACAGAGTCGTCTCTCACTGACACCATTACATTGTTTTTCTACCCATTAACCACAGATAAATGACCTACATATTGTGCCTATAAAAGCCTAATTTTTCTTTTGCCCCTTTTGTTGCTACGACTTCTCATTCTCCCTCTGCAGACCCTTTGTTTTCTAAAGAGCTCTCAGGTTAGCAAGGTTGGGAATAGAGAGAGTGGTGTCATTGTTTATCAAGGTAGCAAAGCTGGTATATTCAGAGCAACTCCATTTGTGTCCCTTCCCCCCACACTGCCGTGCAGCGGTTTTCTCGAAAGCTTTTTTCCTTTTTCTTTCCTCCCTCCCCCATCAACCGTCTTGAAAAATATCAAAGAAGGATGTACAAAAGCCATAATACTGTATTTGCTTCTATTGTGAATACAAAATATAAAGTGGTGTACACCAGTTCTGATTTGGTTTCCCTAGACACTTCTACGTTATCTCTAATTACATCACTGCATCTCATGGATCACTTTTATTAAAAGCATCATTACTACTGTTGGCAGCAATTTACAGTTTATCTTACATGATAGCAGTTTTCCAAAAAAAAAAAAGAAAAAAAAAAGAAGAAGAAACACAAAAAAAGAGAAAAGGAAAAAAAAAAAAAAACACAAACATTTACAAAGTCATGTCTGTAAACTTCAAGGCTAGTTTAGAGTTGAGGTAATGCTGTTTAGCTTTGTGGCTAACGTAACAAAGTCCATCCTTTAAATTAAAAATAAAAAGGAGAAAAAAATAACAAAAAACAAAAAAAGGTACCTGATTTTAAATTTTATGTTTCGACCAGTGCATTATAAAATCATGAGACGACTTAACTGTAGTTTTGTCCTGTAATGACTTCCGCAGTGAGTGTGTTCAAAATAGGAAAAAAAAATAAAAAATACAGGATAGCGTTTCACATTCAACAGCTGCCTTGTATTGCTGTGCCTCCAGATTGAGACGTTCTAGGTTGTGGAGATTGTCTGAAATGGTTGTGTGTGTGGAACCCTCATAATACAGTCAAAAAAAAATTGATATGTAGAAAAAAAAAAAAATATCTTGACCTTCACAGCAAAAAGAAATAAAAAAAAAAAATAAGATAAATAACTTCATAATTCCTTAAAAGCAGCCTGTCCTTCGTTTTTGCACCATGATTTCAAACAAAATTGCTGCTTTCGTAATACCAACGGTAAAAAAATAATAATAAAAATAAAGAGCTGCAGAGCATTATGTCAATTTCCTTTAGAAAAAAAAATCCATTCTCCAAAACTTTTTCCTAGAAATTATAAATAATGCACTGCACAATACTTAATGACCAAAATACCTTTTTTGACACATCCGTGTGACATGACTTGGACTTTTTCCTTTTTTTCTTTTTTGCTACACTATTTTACAGAACAGCTTATAAAAACTATGGACATTTACTGTGAGTGTAAACAGTAGGACTACCACTTGAAAAAAGTTTAGAACACTGTAACTGAGACCGTTTATTTGTCCTTGTCGTTCTCCTCCCCGCCTTCGGGTGAGTCCAATTCTTCTTCGTGTGCTATGTCATCTTCCAAAACGGATGAGTCTGCTGTTTTGTCCATGGTCTCATCTGCATCGCTGGCTTCCTGGTTCTCTGCTTCCCCTTTGTCAGTGGCCTTTTCCTCACTAGAGCTTACAGTACTCTGAAGTCCAGCTAGTGATGGAAAACCAGGCAGTGTCAGTCCCCCTAGCCCTGGAGGTAGAAACATGGAGGGGTAGAAAAGGCCTGGAGCCATGGTAGACAGTAGGAAAGGGCTGAAGGCCAGAGAATTTGCAGCCAATCCAGCTGCAGTAGTAGCAGCAACAGAGTCAGTAGCAGAAACAGTGTCTGTAGTTTTCTCAGAGTCTTTGCCATCCTCATCAGTGTCCGTCTTTTTCTCATCAGACTTTGAAGTGCCATCTTCAGTTTCTCCTTGACCTGAAGATGTAGTAGTATTACCACCACTGCCAGCTGCCAAGGGGTGATTTAATAGCCCGCTAAGCCCAAACATGTTAGGTAGACCTGGCAGCATCAGAGGCAGCATGGCAGCAGTATTTTTACCATCCCCTCCACTGGCAGCAGCTGTTGCAAGGCCTGAAGGGAACCCCATAAGACCGGCAAGCTGGAGAGACTGCAGGTTCTGAAGATTCTGAAGACTAGCAAGATCCATTCCAGCAAAGAGGCTATTCATCAGCAGTGGATTGATTCCAGACGTTGAGGCTGCAGCAGCGGCAGCAGCTGCTGCCGCTGCTTTGGCAATTTCACTTTTTGGCCTTCTCCCTCTTCGGCTGGCTCCCTCCTCCCTTATAACAGGTCCAGTGAGAAGACGATCAAACATGGACTCCGGTACAAAACCCTAACAAACAAAAAGGATACTGTCATTGTGTACAAAATCACACAAATGCAAATTACTTAAATGGGCTTTCAAACACATAACAATTTGGTCTATATACAAAGGATATAATGGCACTCATGGACAAGGTTAAAACCCAGTTAACCCAAATAAATCTTATGTTATGGACAGACTGAAAGGATTAGAACCTCTCAGCTTTTCATTGCTGCCTAGGTCCCCATGTGTGAGAATTCCACACACCACCTCCTATTTAACATATGTTAGACAAGACAGGAAGTGAGGGCAAATCTCATTTGAGAGACAAAAAGTAGTAACATCTTAAGTTTAGAAAACTGAAGAAAGCAGTGATGCACAGCCCATGCCAAATAGGGAACTATTGTCTCTGCATGGTCAACTTCTGGTGGAGCGAGTCCACAGATAAACATTGCCACGTTGCTTTAGTAATTTACCAGTAACCTAAAATGGCTGATATCAAATGTGGAGAGGAAAGTAGCAAAATCTCTGATAACAAACACTAGGGTTCACCAGGTTCAAGTATTCGAATACTTAAAATGGAATCCCATTAGCAGTGAGCAGAACAATTTTTTTAAATAGCGTATGCACAGTAGTCAACTCTGGAAATGTCAGTTGACCAGAAAGACAGATTTATTAGGATTCACCCTTACTGTAGCAGGTCTTTAGAACTTGATTTGGTATTTAGAGATTTTATATACTTAGAAAATAGCTTTAAGGCGAAGACTAGGGAGAAATATGCGCCTTTAAAAAATTGCTCCTAAGACAGTTTGATGCACTGAGCATTCTGTGACACTTGATAATACTTACAGACTGCTTTACTATGTCTGTCCAGTCCGGAGCAACAGCAAATTCAGGGTTTTCTTCTAGCCAACGAGGAAGATCCCTCATTGGAGGAGCCATCGCTCCACCCATCTAAAAAAAAAAAAAAAAAAAAAAAAAAAAAAAAAAAGTACTGTTAATATTTAAATTGATTGTCAATGGCTTAAAAAAAATAAAGAAGAAACAACCAGTTTATAATGGGTATATACCCCAAACCTCCTCTTTTCGGGTCCCCCGCGTCTCCTTTCTGGCAAGTGCGCCCACAGGTGGCGGCTTCCTATGGGGACACTCATACGGGCATGCTCCCTCCCTCAGCACCATCCACCCTCCCCCCCAGCTACCTCATCACTGGCTTTGATTGATGGCAGCTGCCACAGCATAGCCTGGAAGAACAAGTAGTGCAGGGAGAGAGCTGCTGCAGACAAGCACAGTGCAGGATCGAATGAGGGCTTGGTTAGGTGTAAGAGGAGAGTGAGGATTACTACTACCTAAACATTTATCTTTTTATCTTAATGCAAGAAATGCATTAAGGTAAAAAAAATGTTTAGGCTTTAACCACTTTAAGCATAAATGCATAATATATTTAAAATAATGCCAATAACACTGCCAACAAGCAGCTAAGAGTTTTGGTTTCATTTAACTTACACCGAGTACATATAGAAAGTGGTGCTTGTCACTTCTATACAGTGTAAGTATGCATAATTCCTTGTGTAACTAGGGATGTTATTACAGCAAAAGGAATATGGTGCATACAGTGCTTTAAATACTGGTGGGCATTGCAAACTGTCTACCTTTATTTTACATTGCTGACTGGAACACCAGCTAAAATTATCTAATTACTGCAAACCTAAAACTTGCATAGATATAAAATAAAAATAAACAGAATGCTAGTAAAATGAATGTTCCATGTCCCAGTTCAAAATTCCTTAGATGCTCATCAATTATTTTTACAGTGTTTAAAATAATTAAAAAATGCGATAACAGCAGGCTAATTCTTGTTAAAAGAAACCCTTTTCCTTCAGGACTCTGAAAAAGTTACCTTTTTGCCATTGCGCTTATTCACTACAGGCACTCTTTCATCTCCCGTTAATGTGTTAATATCCAGCTTGTTAGGATTCCGGCATCTGTGACGCTTCTGTTTAGGTTTTTGAAATGGGGAGAACAACATATCTGCGCTCTTCTGTTAGATGAAGAATGTTTTTGGTCAAAACCGGCTTATGTATTCATTACATATACACAATAGGACAAATGTTCTCCTGTTCATTGTACTTACTGGTACATAACTTGGCATATCGACAGTGTAAGTAGGATGCAGTTTCAACCATTCAACCAAGTCCTTATTTTTGGGAGCATCCTCCCCAACTAGTCTGGTCCCATCCTCCAGGTTAATGACGGGGATCCGGGTCTCTGGCTCCAGCTGCCCGGGAGATGGAATGTTTCTTGCTGGTGGAGTTTCAATATCATCCTCATATGCTTTGGTCACATCGGTATCTTCCTATAGAGACAAAAGCAGATCGATGATGATAATCCTTATGAGCAAAAAAATTACAATACAGATAGATTATATATAAATCTTAACAAACCATCTTTAGTCCACTGAGAATTCTGGACCCCAATTTTAAACAGCACCTAAACCAAACCCTTTTTGGATAGCATTGTCAGGGATTAGAATGTATTCCAGTGTTCTACCTTCTGCTTGTGTCCTCAACTAGGGAGATTCACCCTTGAATTGTCCTGGTGAGTACTGTCACCAGGAATAAAAGTAGGGAAAAATCCTAAAAATGTTGAAATGTCATGAGAACAGGAATAGTGGGGTAATTAGTTATATATATGGACACTTGTTATGATCACAACCAACCAAGAGGAGGGATTTCCACCACTTGGTGTTGCGTGTACAGGACAGGACGTGAAAAGAAATCTCCCCAACGGGCACAGCTAAGAAAAAAAACAAAATATTAATGTGAACAAGATTGCCTGTATTGATCAGCACCTTGACGATTGCTTACTTCTCCTAGATGCAACCATGAATGTATTAAACATGTATATGTCATTTCCAGCAATCATTATTCCCCTCTTGGCTCACTAAGGTAATTACATGGAACATAACATATCCAGCAACATACCAGGTTATAATCCTTTAAGGTGCTTGTATAATTAGATACTCTTGTGCAGGTCTTATTATTAAAGTGTGTGGAGTAATTTTGATAGTGTAAAAGTACACAGTCCAAACTAGCCCTCATGTTTGAATGTTTTAGAATGTACACTGGAATGGACTTGTCAATGACACCAGAATAGAAGCAGGTTAGGACAGGCAAAGAAAGAACAAACTTTGCAAGATGTATATGTCAAAAGTTAATTAAACCTAAAATTAATGTTTTTTTATTCCAAAGCACAACAAAATAAGAAGGGGCAGCTCTGACCTACTATCCCAAAATACATTCAATTTTTCAGTGTAGCCCTTTTGTAGGATTAGATCTATTTTTTGTTAAAACAGATGACTTTTTTTTTTTTTTTTTTTTTTTTTTTTTATGTTGGTGGTACAGACTGAAAGAACATAATCCAAAACCAAAGAATATTAAAAGGAAAATAGGACGCAAGCAGCAACAAAATTCATGGAGCACTGCCAAATGTGGAAAGAGATTCAAATCTTTGGTATACCTAAAGTCTACACTATCTGGAGAAGCTCTACATAATGTATGTAGGGTTATTTTATTAATTTTGTGCAAATCTGAAGCATGTCATTTTCATACCGTAGATAAGGAAGTCCGTCTGTTGCTCATGAACAATAGATCAAGACCTTCTACGTTTTTCCTTCTTCCTCTTCGCCTCTTCATTGGAGGCTCTCCATCTATTAGAGAACCATTGAGGAGATGCCTAGTTGGCGTGCAAGAAAGACCTGCCTGCAGTCGCTCCATTTGGGTTTTAAAGGCATCAGAGACAGGGGTGGATGAATTAGGCAAGATAAACTTAGGAGTAAGAGATGAAAAATTTGAGGTAGAACTTGTAGCCTCCCTGGAGGCATTTGATAAATCCACAACTTTCTCTTGTCCATTTTCTGCTCCCATCTGAGATCCACGTAACTGAGCCACCATTTCCATTAGATTCCTCCTCTTTGCAGCTCGTTCCGCTTCAACCTCTATCTTCCGCCTCCTCCGCCTTCGCTGACGAGGTACTGTCAAACTCATAGCGGTTTCCTGAAACCAAAATGCAAAACACATCAAGTTAGAGTTTAAAAGGAAAAATAAAATGGTCTTGGGTATGTTTGAAGGATCCCAAGAACTAATCTGAGCATACATAGTCTAACAAGAACTGAATGGCTGGTTTAAAAAACTTCTGGACAATAGCTGGTTTTTAGTTCAAAATAACAATGTAGCCTATGACGAGCTCATATAATGTACTTACAAACAAAGCTTAAACTGGATGTAAACCAGATTTATGAAATTTCAGCTGAGTACAAAATTCTAACAAGACTTTCACTTTCTAAACAGTATATAAAGCTGAAGACAGCAGATATACATGTAAAACGTATGCATGAGGATTTGTTTCATCCCTGTGCATCATCTGAGGCTGTTCACTTCACTGAGTATATGGAGGGTTTTCATCCACTTTAATATGCAAATATGAGCAGCAATTCATAGCAAACAGATATGTGTTTAACAAAATGTAAAACTGGATTGTATACCATGCCAACTTCCCTTTATTACATACTATACCTAATTGTATGCAATATCCCTACCTCATCTCTGGTCATATGAGGAAATATTGGATACTGGTGAAAACAATATGCCTCCCAAAGTCAAGCTTTCACCTTTGATAAACCTGTAAATGGTCACTATAACCTTAATAATGACCATTTTAGCTTGCAATAAAAATCTATTTAAATATATATTTGATGCTTGAGCTATGTCCATCTACTCAGTTTCACAAATTTTAACACTAACAGTATGTCACCTGAAAGTCTAATGCAGAGTATTTCTTTCAAAACAAAAGTAATTTAGGCATTACTCATTCATGCTTGACAACAGCAAGTTATCTGCTTCTGAACACTATATGCCCATTTACTAAATATAAAGGGAATGTAAATTGAAAAAAAAAAAAAAGTGGGCTGTCATTGCTGGTCTCCAAAAAATAAATAAAATAAAACTCATTGCCCAATTGTCTAGCTTCAGTGCGTGAAACAGACCTGGAACAAGCATGCAGCAAATTGAGAAATGACCCACTTGCTTATTTATATTATTGAAACCAATGCTTTATAATGACAACCAGGCAACTAGAATTTTCGAATAAGAGGTCAGCAATACCTGCCTAAATGTTCTTCCATTATGAATTTCCTTCAAAAAAAAAAAAAAAAAACACAAAACAATGGGACTGATCTGTTAAAATGCTGGTCATGGGAAACATGTTACCCTAACTAGATACCAACTTCTTTTCCTAGGTTGAAAATGTATGAATATGACAGGCAGAAAAAAAATAGTTAAGATAAGGGCTGGTATAAATAGCAAAAATGTATACTTGTGTTCCTCTCACCTCCAAGGTCTTAAAAGCAGACAGCAGGAAGGCCAACTTTTCAGAGAACAGTTCTGCAGGGACCAGCAAGGGCAAGGTTTCGGTCTTTGTATGGGAAGGCTGGTTATACAGACATTTTTCTAATGATCAACTTCGGTACAACCACCCGTTGGCCTTTTTCTCCAAACGATCAGTGTCGTCGGCTAAAGCAGACAGCTCTGATCAGTGTAGTCTGATAGTGGGGAAGTCTCCCTCCTGTCAGAACAGTACAGTGGAAGGGATTCCCCCATCCACATCGAATGTGTAGATGGAATCAGGTAATTTTCTTAATCATTCAACCCACTGACAAAGCAAAAAAAAAGGCTTAATGTATGGCTAGCTTTAGTATCCACCCTCCCTATTTAACCACTGGGAAAGCACCTCCACTGCAAGTCTAGTTTTAAGCTGTCAATCAGCATCCTAACATGAACATATATTTCAAATGAATACTCAGGCTGAACAATGACTATGCTTTGCATTAGAGAACTTTTTTCCTTTTAATAACTGGTAGTCTTCTGTAAAAGACAGAATATAGCAGCCGAAAATCAGTATATGACAGGTTAATGCATCTTGCCTGAGACAGTTGGGGGGAAGCAGTGATCTCTTCACTTCCACTGAAGTTGCCCTGGGCCACCATGGAGAGCTCAGCAAAGCTTCTCTTCTGCATCGGGCTGTCCATGGCAGTTGGTGTGCATCCAGGGATGAGCCCGGGGAACTCAAACATCTGGCGTCTGTTTACTGGCCACTTTCCTTTCAGCACGGTCTCACAGATGTGGTCTAATCGGTTGATAATCAGACGATCCTGCATCATTCAAGGAGAAAGAAGACCCATATGACATAATTAAGAAAATAGCTGCACTCAGAATAGCTTACTGTCTTAGCATTAATAAACTCAAACGCTTGCTTGGCTTTCAGATAAAGAGTGAACAAAGTCTTTTTGCTTTCCATTTAACCTGTATAAGTGTAACAACTCCCCCACCCTTCAGATTGGAGCACCAAGCAGACAAAAGAAGAGTTACTGCAGGGGGTAAAATAGTCAACAGTGTCTGCATATACGCTGAACTCCTACTGTTTGAGGCTGTAGTGCATTGTTTTCTCTAATCATCAGCTGGTGGGCAAAGAAAGAAACATCTGCTTCCAGTATCTAGCCATCGCCACTGCTCTCCGATGCAGACAGGCCCAGCCTTCTAAATGGTTCCTCATTAGCGTCACAGTTAATAAAGTTCAACATTATAAAAACTTCCCCCGCATCTAAAGAATGTCAATATTCATTCCACATCACTTACAACGAAGCAATGGGCTTGACTTAAAAAAAAAAAAAGAAAAGAAAAAAAAATACCACTATAATAAAAAGATGTCTTAATGCAGTTCTTCATGTGCTCCTTTTCAATAGGAAATCTGGATGGCAAGCTGTGCATTAAAAATAAACATACCTAGGCCTTAAGTCTATTAATGCCAAGTCTACATGGTCACTGTATTGTTTTTGTTTGAGCAAAAGCTACAAAAGAAAGAAAAAAAAATGCAGACACTGCTCAAAGACCACAACCAGAACACAACAGCTGCTGCAAACCGCCTCCTTTCCACAGGAATAAGCCTATTAGTGTCTTGTTTTTATAACCAGATGGCCATGTCATGGTGATTAGGAATCTTTTTTCTTTACTACAATCTAAAACATACATAGCACCCATCACAGTTGCCAATATGGAATATAATGTATAGTAGCAAAAGGGAAAACCATAACCAACCTTAGGCCAGAAGGAGAATGAGAAGGTCCTCTCTCGCAGCATATGAAGCCCGGACTGCTCACAGTCCTCCAGGAAAAAGCCATCTCGTGTTTCATCCCGCGCAGTACTCAACGAGGCATTGCTTTCCTCGTCAAAGTTTTTGTCCTGAGAAGCTATCCCAGCTGTAGTGAAATAATACATCAATATGTGTGAAGCAAAATGGAGAGCAAGTACATGTAATTCCAGAAAGTATGACAAATAGGCCTTCACAGGCTAGTGAGATCTCTGATAAAACCATGAAGTGATATTTTTATGACTTTAGTGCTCACAATTTAGATTAAAAAGGAACCAGATTATGTACACTATATGGGTAAAAGTATGTGGATACAGCTCCAGACTATTAAGCTCAGATATTTCCAGTGAAGAGTATTGTTACTGCTACAGAACAAAAAAAAAAATTTTAGAGAGTTATTCGCCTCCAACTTTGTGGGAACAGTTTGGGAAAGGTTGTTCTTTGGTCCAACATGTCTGTGCCCTTGTGCACAAAGTCCAGAGACAAGTTTGACAATTTTCATGTAGGAGGTACACAAGTGGCTTGCACAGGGCCCTTACCTGAACCCTACTAAACAATTTTAGCATGAGCTGGAATGCCAACTTCACGCTAGGTCTTCTAGTTCAACCTCAAAAAAATGATCTTTTGTCTAAACTGGTACAAATTTCCGCAGTCACACTCCAAAATCTTGTGGAAAGATTTCTCAAAAAAGAATAGAGGATGTTACGACTATGATTGGAGGACAGCTTCATAATAGTGTCCAACAAGCTCAAGTAGACATGATGGTCATGTCTCCACAAACATTTGCAATATAGTGTAATTCTGGTTTCTTCCCTGAAACCTAATTATGATGCCATTTAAAGTGGAAAAAAGCACTTGCATTTAAATACTCGCAGATGATTATTAAGGAAATCCTAGTCATTCCTTAAACGCCAAAATGCTGAGATTGTTGTTTGTACCTTTTTGTTGTTAATATTCCCTTGTCTACTTGGACCCAGGGATGTTACTTTAGAAGCGATGTACTTGCTCCTCTGTAGCTGGGGGATGGGAGGAGCTGCATCACATTCCAGTCAGAGGTCTCATGGGACATCATTGATAGTGCGGGGCAATGGTGAGACAGGAGCAGGGTTGGGTGGGACCAGATGGGATAAGGCTGTGCTGCTTATGCAGACAACAACAATAGTACCAGAAACGCCACATCCAAATGTGTGAAGCCATATTAGGATGCACAGGCACAACATTATCGAAGAGAATTTCTGATGGTCTAGAATAGACTTTGGTTTCTAATCAGACATTCAACAATTCCAATAATACTTACATTTATTGTAAAGTTTTTTTTTTTTTATTATAAAAGAACAATCAGGTCTATACTTGCCTGCTCTGTGCAATGTTAATTAACAGAGCAGCTCCAAACCTCCTCTTCAAGGGAGATACACCAGGCTCCGCCACTTCTCAGTATGCCCCTTTAGGAATCAAATTCCTACAGTGGTACATCTGAGGCCTCGTGAGCTTGGTATGTTCAACTGGCACACACAGCCCTGCCCCCTGCTCTCTCCTCACAGGTTTTAATTAACAGCAGGAGCCAATGACTCCCCCCTACTGCCTCTGTCCTGTGAACTTGGGTAAGTATTTGGCAGGGGGGGTTAATAAAATTGATGGGGCCCTTTTAACTTAATGCAGGGAACGCATTAAGGTAAAAAAGGTCTAGCCTTTACAACCATGTTAATATAAAAGAAATGTATATTATACAAATAAAAGGGTGTTTTTTTTTTTATTTTTAACTGGAATTCCACTTTAAGAGTCATGTTTCATTGCAAACATATTACCGAACAAGCAATGAAAGTGGACTGCAGGTAAAACCAACCTTTTTAGCATCTAGTCTATAGGAAACTCATTCTCTCTCTCTCCCCCCCAGATATAATTGATGTCCATAGAGAAGATAGGTGTCGGTACAAACCCTTTACCAAAATCTTAACGTTTACAAGCAGGGTCCAAAATGTATTTACTCAGGAAACTATCAATAAGCGATGATAGATATCAGCTTTGAGCACAGTAATGTCAGGATACAGTAAATATAACTACAAAGTCAATGACTGTGGTCTCCAATAACATTTGTTAGTAAAAACCCACAAAAGGTTTCATATAAAATGAATTTTGTAACAAATATGTGACTATGATCTATAATACTGGCTTCAACTATCTTCAAATATATTTGATGCCAGCTTTTCCTCACTTTGTAGAACTCTGAGACGGGTAATAACCTACATCAGTTTTTTGTTGTCTGGGTCTCAAACGAGGAGATTCAGCCCTGGTTTTCCTCTTTAATGAATGAAATGCCTTAAAGTGGAACTACACTCAATCAACATTGGCTTTTTGTAATCCCCATGCTGATAGGGTTAGTAAATAGATAGTAAAGTAGATCACTTATTTAAAACTTTTTACATTTCTTCAGTTACTTTCTGGTTTCCCTGCCTAGGCAAATTATGTCATACAACCCAGTAGTCTTCAGGAAGGGAGGAGAGGCTCTCAACTAAGCACACCCCCCTGCCTGAAGGGCAGATGGATTCCAGGAAGTGGGGGGGGGGGGGGGGGGTTGTTTGCGTTGAATAATAATCCTGATTTAAATAAGGTTTTTGGTTTGTGGATGCAGAGTAGTTTCTCTTTAATGCAACACACTGCAAAGGAATGGGAAGATGTATAGAAGACCTAAATGTTGACTAAAGATAATTCTTTTTCCTACACTGGTAGACTTCAGCTGTGACATTATGCTGGGCCAAGCCCTTGTATTCCAGACCAGTCAGTTATATAAATGGAAATAAAGATGGGTACTACTGTGCTATAGATTGAAAACGTACCTTCTGCCTGGGAAGATTCTTCAGATTTATCATCATCCTCATATAATTTTTCCTCATCTTCTTCTGATCCCTTCTCAGAAATGGATTTTGGATCGGCATCTGGAGTAAGCTCTGAGGTTTTAATTTCCTCCTTAACGGGAACCATTTCAGAGTCATTCTCCTGTTTTACAGGTTTCTCCTCCGGCTCTACAGGTTCATTTTTAACCTTTGCTTCTTCCTTTATGTCCATCTCTTCAACTTTTGCAGATTTAATTTCCTCCTGCTCTCCAGTTTTTTCGTCCCGCACAGGAGAAGAGGGCATTATAGGGGGTGTGTCACTATAACTGGATCCAGGTGGTAGAAGGATGGGCATATTAGGATGCGTGCTCCCTCGGTTTTGAGCAAAATTCCTATGAGCTTCCAGAAAAGACAAATCGGGATCGTTAAGAATATGATAATCTGTCCTACTAACTCCGTGTTTCGCTGCACCAACCAACAAGTCTCTATCATGTTTTCCACACTCCCACCATTCTGGAAGGTCAAGGCTTGGCTGGCACAGTTTAAGTCTCTCATTAAGTTGGGGGTGATTAAGTACTTGCTCCCGAATTTTTCGCAAAAGTTCAATGCGATAGAGTGTTCTAGAGGCACGTTCCTCCGTTATGGGCTCAATTACTGTAGCGAGATCACAAAGATCTGTAAAAAAAATAAAAATAATAAAAAAAAAACCTTCAGAAAGGAAGGAGAAATAAAACTAAAATGGATAGTTGCAGATTTGTCACTCACCATCGTCAGGCTTGCTGGTCATTCTACAAACTCTTCGGCACATAGCCACAAAGCAGTTGAAATACTTCTCTAGACTCTCATCAGATTTTTTATCCAGACGGGCAAAAGCTCTAAACTGGTTCCAATCAAAATTCTGTTTCACAGAGTCAAAAACGATTCCAAATGTGGACACTACACGATAGAAGTCAGCCTCCTCCCTTCTTGTCCATCTATAAAGTTCATAAAATG
Source organism: Lithobates pipiens (assembly GCF_037356315.1). NCBI lineage: Eukaryota > Metazoa > Chordata > Amphibia > Anura > Ranidae > Lithobates > Lithobates pipiens. The sequence goes on along the minus strand of NW_027507764.1, from coordinate 456,265,713 downwards.
GGTTAACATTGAAAACAGAGGCTTGTAGGAGAGACAAAAGGAAAAAAAAAAATTATACAGGACTTACTTTTGCCGTCTTTCTGTTATAATCGCTTCCCTTTCTGCTTCCAAGGCCCTTACTTCCTCCCGAGGACGCCGTCTTCTTCGGTCTGTTTTCAGCTGGGCCTCTTGCCTCATTTGCTGGCGCTTATAACTGCGCTGGTAGGCAGTGATTAGACGTCGCAGGCGGGTAGTAAGGGCAGAAGTATGAGGCCAGTACAGTTTTCCCATCTCTGTGCTGCCTTCACCCATCTTCTCTGCAGCTTAAATTAGAATGCATTTATTGTGAATTATTTTCATACAGTCATGTAACTCTTAAGCTCCTAAAACCTGTCTGAACACAGCAACATATGGTTTACAGCATCAAGGTGTTCTAAAGAACTCCAAGTAGATTTCAGAGGAGAAAAAAAAACAAAAACAAAAAACAAAAACATTTGCCCGTTTTGGATTAATTCCGTCTTAAAGACAATTCCACCCATAATGGAAGAGAGCGTTCGAGAACCTGGTTAGGCTCAGATGATCCCTGGCAAATGGTTATGCTCAAGAATAGATGAAAGTCTTGAGCTTAAAGTTAGGACAAAGATGAAGCATTTGACTAGTAGGGTAATGCATTTTAGGTCCATCTATTGCCAATTAAGAATGCAAATCTTAAAATTATTACACAAAAACAAATCTACAAGAAAACAGCACAGAGGCCAAGTGGTTTGCACTTCTGCCAGGCAGCATAAGGGCCGGTTCACACTGCGAGCCGCAGCGAGGCGTCTCCGACTTCCTCGCCGCGACTTGCAGGGGGGGTCAGCGGCGACTTGCAGAGGACTTCTGCATAGAAGTCAATGCAAGTCGCCCCCGAAGTCGCCCCGAAGTAGTACAGGAACCTTTTTTCTGAGTCGGAGCGACTCGAGTCGCTCCTCTCACAACGGTTCCATTGTACTCAATGGGGACGACTTGCGGGAGCGAGGCGAGGCGAGCCGTGTCGCCTCGCCTCGCGCCGCAGTGTGAACCGGCCCTTAGGGTCATTGGTTCCAATCCCAACCATGGCACTACCTGTCTAAAGTATGCATGTTTTCGCTGTGCATGCATGGGTAACCGGATACTCCGGTTTCCCTCTACACGCCGAAGACATCTTGGTAGGTTAATTAACTTCTGTCTAAATGGGTCCTAGCATATGTATGTATGAATTTGAGTTGGGAACCTTATTATTAAGATAGGGACTGATGTGAATATATATATATATATATATATATATATATATATATATATACATATATACATATATACACATATACACACACACACACACACAGTAAAATAAAAGATATAAACTTCTTGCTGCCTTTTTTGCAACTAAAACCTTTTATCCAATAACCATACTAAAAAATAATTTCCAGCAACAACTTGTTTTCTAGTGGCCTGTGGGGTTTTAGGCTCAGAAAAAACTAAACATGAATCAAGAAAAAATTACTTTTACAAATGTGTCCACATTAGTATGGGTACTCAACAAATCAGGTCTGGGACAACCGATTACAGTTTAGCGAGTGCCATTCTACACTCCTCACCTTGCGTGTCCATTTCCATGCATTCCTCTTTGTCCTCGAGAGGGGAGTTTGCATATTCCTGGAGAAGAGACATATTTTAAGCAATCTTTTTTGCAACTAAAACATTACTTAATTTTTTTAAAAGCTCCTCAGGCAGGGTTCTAGTTCCCTTTCCAATTTGTCAAAGTATTTTAATATAGATGTTTGATCTAAACACTATTATGAAGGGAGGGTCTACTTACGTCCATATCATCTTTAAATGGAAGCCTTGCAGGTTTGTATTCTGGATCTTCATCCTCGCGATCAAAGTCTCCCCTGAAAAAGCACAAGTGAAATAAGTTTAGCCAAATGAAGTCTCACTGAGTGCATAATACTGCTTAAACTGTAACATACCCATCACCACCATCTGCCAGCATATCTGTCCCTCTCTGCTCTGCAGCAATTGCTTTTGCATCAGGCATGCCGACTCTCTCCAGGAAACACAGAGCTGAATCAGCCCGGATGGAATGATACTTCTCATAACCTGCAGAAAAACATTGAGGCCTGTGACAGTCTGTTGCTCAGATGTGAAGCAGAGTATAATGCCATGCTACTCCGATAACAGTTATATCAGCATATATTAAAATGGTAAGCATTATTTGCCAGGAAGACCATCAACATTATTTAATAAGGCTGTACAAAATGCAATGACTACAGCTAAAATGCCGCATAACCAGGTTACAGATTTCTGGTATTTTTATCTACAGGTATGCTTACCTGTAGATAAAACAATTGGAGGGGGGATTTTTTTTTTCTTACTTTTTTTTACCAACTTTACTAGCAAATATTTTAAACAAATGAAAATGAGAAGGACAAAAATGATGGCACCCATAACATATTTTGTTGCAAAATAGAGAGCAGTGTTTCTCAATTCCAGTCCTCAAGGCACACCAACAGGTCATGTTTTCAGGATTTTCCTCAGATGAAAATGGCTCTGGTAATTACTAAGGCAGTGAAACTGATCAAATCACCTGTGAAAAATAATGGTAAGCCTGAAAACATGACCTGTTGGTGAACCTTGTTGACTGGAATTTACAGCAATCACAAGCAATTTATTTTTCAACTTCCAATAGGTAGTTTGGCCCACTCTTCTTGAGCAAATGGCTTTAGCCTTCTCAGGTTTGAATGTAGCCTTCTCCAAACTGCCTGCTTTAGTTCTTTCCATAGATGTTTGGTGCTGTGGGTCATTATCTTATTATTATTATTATTCTTCAAGACACCCCATACCAGATGCAACAAAACGGCTCCTAAAGATACTTTACTTGTGCCTCCTCCATAGTAGGTATGGTGTCATTTTCTTCATTTTATTTTCTGAACATACATAGCTTATGTGACCTGCCAAAAATCTCCTAGAAGAATTATGGCTTGTCAATATGAATTTTAGTAATGTATGTTTTTCTTTGAATAGAGGATTCCTTCTGGGTCTGATCTGACTGAAATGGCAACAATTGGTGCAATTAGATACTGATGTACCTACACTCCAGTTTGTATCTCTCTGAAAGTATTCCTAAGCTATTTGCCAACCATTGGCACTATCCTGTTAAATCTGGGGCTGATTCATCTTGCAACCAAGTCCAGGGAGCTAGCTACATTTTCCCATGGACCATAAACTTCTTAAAATTTGCAATTTTTATAAGTTTGAAGATGGTCTTCTAGCCTTTACCTTCCACATGCTGTTCTATCATTTTCTTTCTGATCTCCTCAGACAATTCTTTCCTTGCTTTCTCTGCTCCATGTTCAGTGTTGCCCACATAATGATATCAAATATCTATTGAAATCTCTAATTAGGCTGACTGCCTAAGGGGGGTGTAAAGCCTCTTTTTTTAATAAACATAAGAAACATGCCTATTACCTGCTCTGTACAATTGTTTTGCACAGAGCAGCCCTGAGCCTCTTCTTGTGGGGGGCCCCACCGGCGCTTTCCTTTCCTTCTGGTGCCCCCAGGGAAAAGCAGCTTTCCCTGGGGGGCACCTGTGCAGGCTTGTTCCCGAGGCCCACTGTTGCCTCTATTGACACAGACAGCAGGACTCTGCCCCACCCCCGCATCACTGGATTTGATTGACAGCAGGGGGAGCTAATGGCTCCTGCTGCAATCAATCTGTCCAATGAGGAGAGAGGCAGCGGTTGGGAGCTCATGCGTGCACATCGCTGGATCAGATCGGGCTCACACAAGAAAAAGGGAGGGTCTGGGGGGAGCCGCAGCACATTCGTTTTTTTCACTTAAACCTTCTTCCTAACCAGTCCAATTTTCAGCTTTCGGTGCTCTCACACTTTGAATAACAACAATTACTCAGTCATGCAACACTGTACCCATATGAAATGTTAGTTTTTTTTCACAAAAATAGCGCTTTCTTTTGGTGGTATTTAATCACCGCTGGGTTTTTATTTTTTGCACTAACAAAAAAGACCGAAGATAAAAAAATCTTTGTTTCTGTTAACCGGTTCCTGACCGGCGCACGCCGATGTACATTGGCAGAATGGCACGGGCAGGCATATTGGTACGTCCAATCTTTAATGCCACCCTGCCATCGCGGACGCGCCGCCACCGGCAAGCTCGCGTGCTGGTCAGGACCGCGGATTCGCTTGCCGTCGGCATACCCGCGATTGTCTCATGAGGCGGCTGAACGGAGAAATGCTGTTGTAAACAGCATTTCCCCATTCTGCCTAGCAACTAGTGACGCTGATCTCTGCTCCATGTGATTGGAGCAGAGATCAGTGTTCACTAAATGAAAGCCCAACACCCCACAGTTAGTAACACACCCCTAGGAACACTTAACCCCTACATTGCCACCCCCTGGTTATCCCCTTCGCTGCCAGTGTCATTTACACAGGAATCAGTGCATTTATATAGCAGTGATTGCTGTATCAATGACAATGGTCCCAAAAATGTGTCAAAAATGTCCAATGTGTCCGCTATAATGTTGCAGTCACAATAAAAATCGCTGATTGCCACCATTACTAGTAAAAAGAAAATTATTAATAAAAATGGCATAAAACTATCCCCTATTTTGTAAACGCTATAACTTTTACGCAAACCAATCAATCGCTTATTGCGATTTTTTTACCAAAAATATGTAGAAGAATACGTATCGGCTTAAACTGAGGGAAAAAAATGTTTTTTTTTAATATATTTTTGGGGGATATTTATTATAACAAAAAGTAAAAAATAATGAGTTTTCAAAATTGTCACTATTTTTGTTTATAGCTCAAAAAAATAAAAACCGCAGGGGTGATCAAATACCACCAAAACCAATTTTGTTTGGGAGCCACATCGCACGACCGCACAATTGTGAGTTAAAGCGACGCAGTGCCGAATCGCAAAAAGTGGTCTGGTCTTTGACCAGCAAAATGGTCCGGGGCTGAAGGGGTTAAAATGTATGGCATTGTTGGAGTATTGCACAGTATTGGCAAGAGTACTGCAGAGTATTGCCACAGAGCAGCACTGTGGGCACTACACATCCAGCCCACAGTGCTGCTGCAATCTCTCCCCCTCTGCCCTCGCACTGTACAGATCGATACAGAGGGGAGGGAGGAACAGGCGTCATGACACGCCGGTTTGACGGAGTTTCATTTGACGAAGCGATTACGTGGTAAACGGCCACTAGCAGTGGCCGTTTACCACAATCCATGGTGCGCCGGGTCTTCCGGACCCGGTGGTCACGGATTTTTGCGGGAGCGCCCCAGAGCAAGATTCTGGGAGGACGTTCATGGACGCCCTCCCAGGAAAAAAAAACGACTGCGCTGTACCCATCTTTCGGCTATGGCCCGGTCAGCAAGTGGTTAATGCATAAAATGCAATAAAGGTGAAAATCCTTGAGGCTTTACAGCCACTTTAAAACACTGAAGATGGGATTTGAATTACAGAAAACAATTGGTTTGAACTATTCCTATCATCCAATGATTGCTAATCTTGTCTAGGTATACAAACAAACCAGTCTAGGCAATTAAAAAAAAATGTAGAATAAGCAATATTTTATAGCTCTTTTCACACTTTTTGCCTCATCCCTTAGCATACAAAAGGCATTGGGGTATACATTAGACAACGGCTTTTAATTTAATATTATTCAAGACATGTGTCCAAGTGCTGATATCAGGATAGAACACATTTTAGTGTAACAAGTTATGTTATTAATGTATTACACAATAAAATCTGATTTTGTTCTCAGCTACAAGAACAGGTAATGCATTATATTACATAATCATACTAAGTCTGGGGTATCAATTTAATTTATACTAACTTTTATTACGCTAAAATAAATTTATTTGAAGTAAAACTAAATTCAACCAAATCAAAGATTTTTTTTTCTAACGTTCATCACAGCAAACCAGACTTCTCAGAATCCCTGGACACTGTTTAGCCTTCATTTTCTTTAAAGTCAGCATTTAACTGAATTCTAGAAAGTTGTGCACAGTGAGGTCCCATCCTCTCCCTGGCAACCAATATGCATCTGCTGAGCCCAGGAATAGCCTAAAATTCCTTCCCGCTGCTCACCCTTTTCTACTCACTCCGTATACATGGGTTACATGAAAGGCCATCGAACCTGTCTTATTAGGTTTCATGTGATGTATGTCAGAAGGATGACACTGCTCCCTCTATGGTTTTAACACACTTGTTTTGCTTTTTTATCTGGCTGAACTGACTAGATAGAAAATGGCAGATCCCAACAGTGCACTGCAAGAGAAAGATTTTTAGATCATCCCGGACTCAGCTGAGGCTCCCATTTAGAAGAAAGGCAGGACATAGGCAGAACAGCACAATTCAATTAGGATTTGTAGTACAACACACTTCTCCTAACTGCTGTAGAGCCTGAAGCCAAACTGTAATCATGAAAGGTTTTATAAGCCATCATTCTCCCCTTTAGTCAGGCCATGCTGCTGAGAATATGCCTGCGACCTCCAGAGAATTGGGATTATAATCAGGAATCGCTCACTGTATATATCATGCCAGCTCTGCATCCCCGAGCCTTTCAAAGTTAACAAGGCTGCATCCCACTCAAGGGAGCTGGGAGTTCTCGGCGCTGACATTTGTGAAATATTGCTTGGAACAAAGCCCAGGAGGCACTTGTACAGATTAATAGCAGAGGTTAAGCCCACCATCCACTTTGACACTGGCTGGCAGAGAGTTAGCAAGGGAAGCAGAGCTGGAAGCTAAGTTTATGGAGATCTATAACACGGTGTGGCCATTATTACTACAAATATGGTTTGGCTTTATTTATAGATCAGTGTTCAATTTTTTTCTCTCCTAGATATTTTACAAAAAACATGCAGTGGATTAGAAATTCTAACTATCACTGGAAGAGCAATGAGCTGCAAAACGCTTCAAGGGGGAGCTAAAATGTGTCAAAATGTAATGCAACTTCCTGAGCAAAAGTCTATCACTTCATTTTATCCCCTGAAATATTTTATATGAAAACAGGAAGTATTCTATAAGGAACACATTCCATGTTTGACTTGGAGGGCAGCAAATCTAATACAGAACAGTAAACTTGATAGGAGAGAGTAACCAATAACATTTACAAATGTCTATGTGAAGTATTGAGTACCGGTATCTAAAGAGGCCGTCACTGTAATTACAGGAAGTCAGTTGTGTGCAGAAAAATAATGCGCCACACAACACTAACTTTACTTCAACTTTATGCAATTCAATGCTACTAAAAATGTTGACTTATTTTACTGTAAATGTTATTAAACACTTTAAAACAAATTAAAACTGAAATTTACATTTATTAGCACCTGAATAAAAGGCCAAGTAACCTTGTAAAAGCAAGTTATGGAGATCAGACACCTCTGCTCATCACTCAGAATTCCAGCGCTAAGTGTCTATGACGCCCTGCATTCTGATGAAGCAGACTGACAGCTTACCATGTTTAAAGACGCCAATTAAAAGGGATTTATCAGCTTCATTATCCCACCAATCTGTAGGAACTTCTGCATGGAAGGGCTCTGGTATCCAAACATCTAACTCACTATAAAAGGAAAAAAAAATAAAAAATTAAAGAGAAGAGTCAGTCTAAACACCAATATGTCCTCATAGGCAACTTCTATAGACTACACGGGTTGGCTTATTTTTCATTAAAAGCTCCACTTTTGTGGCTGATTAATTAGAAGTTTAACCAAATATTAAACAGTCTCATATAAATGCCTCTAAAAAAATAAAAATAAATAAAAGTGAGACTGGTTCATAGGTTAGGAATGAATACTGCCAGTGTAATAAACATTTGCAATTTAAGTGCATTCAAGTAATTTATGTGGCAAAAAATGTAAAAATGGAACTGCAATTTTAAAAACAAATACTTCAATCAGGATACTCAAGATGAAACGCATTGCAGTAGTGACCAGTATAGCCAATCAGTGCTACTAGAATCATACTAACAGTTTAATAAACATGAGAAATGTATAACTATTTTTGCCATTATTGACAAAGTTAATAAAATCTATTTTTACAAACTCTACACACACAACCCCAGGATAAAAACTTTAGCACATTGAAGCTTTAATGTATTATTTCTGTATTTTTCAGCAATACCCAAATATTTAATGAATGGCACTTTAAATCTCATAGCCCTGACTTGGGTTTAAGTGTGCCTATTACTGTAACTAATTACTGTTAATTTACGATTGACAACAGAGCAATTAAAATGGCCTTCACAGACCCATAATGCTTTGAGTGTGTAAGCATCTCTGGTACAAGACAAGATTCTATACTTCTGAGCCTACTGTTGCAGTATGCAGGGTCAGAGTATACACCAAACCACACCAATACTTATTACAAAATTCACAAATTTAAACTTCCCAGCTCATGTGCACATGACTAAAGTGAAAAAGCAAACAGTCAATGGCTTTGGCCAACTAATTGCTTGCTCCTCTTTTAGCCCATCACCGGAAAGGCTGTACAGAAGTGAAATTTGTTGTACTACAACCATCCCCTCTCCCTAGTACTCACTTTCTAGCTCCAATTAGGGGCTTTGGGGGCAAAAAACAATTGTTTATGTCTCAACCAGGCCAAAGTGTAGGTTAAGGTACTGACCAGTGTCAATGCTGCCAAAAATGTGAAGTATACCTCTGATCTGACCTTTGACCTAATAATGTTTAGGCGCTTCAGCGTAAATTCTAAATCACACATTTAATATAGGTGAAAATTATGTGTGTATAGATGATAGAAAATGTTACAGAACAATTTTTTTTTTTTTTTAAATAAAATTCATAAAAATTAAGTTTCCAATTAAATAAATACAGGAGTGTGTGCACACACACACACACATTTCATTCTTTACCAATGCATTTTTTCATAAAACAAAAAAAAAAAAAAAAAAAAAAAAAAATTATATGGACTATAAACAGGACCAAAATAAAATAAATTTTGAAAAAAAATAAAAAAACACACAAAACAGAGTGGCATAAGCAGGAAGGAGTTAAAACCAGAGAGGAGGAAAAAAAAAAAAAAGGGACCAAGAATGTGAAGCTGTAGAGCATAATTAGTAACAGCAGGTAGAGACCTTGCTTTCTATGACAAGGACAAGCAGCACATCCACTAACCTTGAGTCAGCACCCTCCAAGATTTTGTCAGCTTGGTCCCCTATCACTTCTTGCCTGAGATAGTAGAGCATGCGGACACGCAGCAGGACCCTGGAGAGGAAGAGGAGAGAGGGGGTGAGGGGAGAAGTTCTTAACTTCAGAATTGTTTGCCAACAGTGGCTTTTGGCAGCTGCTGCTGTTCATCCATCATCCTGCCAAGGCTGATTAGCCATGCTGTATGGTAGGCTTGAAGCGTGACAGATGGTGGCATATAATCACCTCTGTGTGGTGCTTTCTGCTGGCTTCCAACGGGCCTGCCTGGCAACGGCTCACGCTGCACAGGGAGGGAGCAGGCTGAGCCCAGCCCAGGCGCATTACATTTAGTCCTACCTAGTTCAGCTTGTGAAGTTCAGACACGTACTGCACCGCTGCCTCTGAAGTACTGGAGCAAGTTTGTAAACAACTGAGCAGATGGCTTTCAGTAACTGTTCTGCTTCATTATCTCATAAAATTTCCTCAGCTGCTGCCTTAATACCATTTTTGGAAGCACATCAGAAGTTGCAAGGATAAACGAGATCTATAATCTGTTTTTTTTCCCCCTGTCTTTTTTTTAAACCACTGAACAATAAACCCTCACAATGGGATGGTGGGTTTTTCGGATTATATAACTATTTGTTTTCTGTAAAGAAGCCAGTTTTATAGCGCTATAACCACTTGCAGTCCTGCTCCTTGCAGGAAGTCTGCTGAAGCTGCCAGGTTTAACTATATGTTTCACTAGGGAAATCCATGTCAATGTCAGCTTATAGCTGAACTCAAGCCTGCCGCTCAAGCAATATTGTCTGAATGTATTTAGAAAACTTCATTAATTTGACCTTTTTACACCCTAAATCTTAAGGTAACGCGCCACACATTAATTTTGCAGTTGGCGGAGGACAGGGGAGATTATGATCGGAGCCGTCAGCTTCTGTGTCACATCTGGAGGAGCAACACAAGCAGCTCAATTATTCTCACTGAATATCACTTATCCATGCAATATGGAGGGTGCCAATGGCACTTTGGTGTACACAGCCTCACAGATCTGCAAGAGCTGAAAATATACAATTGTAATGGGCACTTGATCTCAGTTCTATATTTATTTCTGACCAAGATCACAGTGTCATGAGGCTCAATAAAGCCATTTATTCCTGAAACATTTAAATGCAGGTTTAACCAATAAAGCAGACTTGTTACAGGCAAACTTTAAAACAAAAGCGGCCAGAACAAAAATACGGCTGCTTAATTTGTGGACTTATGCAGGCCATAGAAAATCATTTGATTCCCCCATCAACACAGTTCCTCCTGCGGAATTGTGGTGTTCTTCCGGCAGTGAGGTGCCATCTGCCAGGAGAACATGATTGCTGCTAGCGGCTATAAACAGTGGCAAGCATCACATGCCGAAAATCTGACATGTTGGTTGTAACCAAGGCAATCGATAAATTAACTTGTGTACAATCAACCTGCCCAGAGATGGTTTGAATCTCAGCTGGCTTTGTCAAGGTGCAAGCTCTGGGGTCATCACACCTTCATTAGTTGGCAAACCACTGACCGAGGATGAGTTTGTCCAAATGAGGTGTTGGGACATGCGTGTTCCAGGTCAGTTAAGCGAAATACAATAATTCCCAAACAAGCTAGCAAAGGCCGATGCCATATTCATATCCAGAAAGATTACCTCTCACATTTAAAGTGGTCATAATTAAACTAAAGGACAACATCCCAACATCTACATGCCATGCTAAAGAACAGTTGAACATGGGCTGAATATTCCAGGGGCCAAATGGCCAGAATGCTTTACTGAACAGATATTTAGCACTGTGCAATGAAAGGTCATGTTTCACAGAATATGTAACTTATGAGCTGCCTGAGCAGTCAAGACAAAAATAATTTCTCCACTCCCTTGTTATATGAGCACAGAGAGGATGAGCCACTCCAAATAAATGCTACAGGCAGCTTTTTTTTCTGGAAAGTACAACTCTTTAACAGTGCCATTGTGATAGAGAACCAAAGTTCAGATTTTCAGTTCAATATAAGAAACGGCCATGTTCGAAATCTAGAGCATCTTGTGTGCATTACAGAAACCATTCATCGAATATAGTCCAAACACTAGGCCTACATTATAGCATGCACAGCAAATGCTGAGAATGCAAGGCTAAGTTGCCAGACACGCTCCAAACTACCTGATTAACATCTAAATGTGTTATTTGTGAGACTTGCGGCTGGCCAGATGTTATGGATATTCTGCATGAGCAGAAGTGTGTGGGCTGTGACTGGCTCATTTATCTATACTGACAGACATGCTCAGTAGGAAATTGGTGCTGCTCATGATTCATTTCTGGATCCCAAGTTGCTGCGTCATCACTCAGCAGGTGGCACTGCTTTGGACAGGTCTTATTATGGTTACAAAAACAGTTGCTGCTGGCGGAATGGAGAGCAGGGGACTGTCTAGTAAATCTGGTTTTGGAGAATCTAAGCAAACAGAACCTATTAGCGCCACTGCACTGACAGCAGACTTATGGGACAGGATACGGTATTTAAAGGAGAAGTCCAGCCTAAGGTAGTTTGGCTGGGCTTCTCCTAAGGGGCACAGGAGTGCACTCAGTTTTGCACTCCTGTGACACATTTTCAGCAGAGAGCGGTCTGAAGCCCACTCTCTGCTGGAGTCACACAGATCAGTCCAGGCACCACATCATCCCGACTCTGGCAGTCTGGATCCACCAGGTGCTTGGACTCATGGCTGTCTTAGCCTCTCAGTGAGCTGCCTAGACTGCCGCTCCCTGCTCCTCCACAGCTCAGAGTTTCAATGAGCGTGGAGGAGCAGTCAGCAGCTCTGTTCGGGGAGCTGTGAGAACCCAGTCATCTGCAATATTTGATGGCTTGGTTCTTAGTGCAGAGGCGGTGGGGGGCAGATGCAGCATTGGTCCGTTGCTGCCTCCACCTAAGCAAGTATGAAAGTGGGGGGGAATTCCCATGCTTCTCTTATTTCTAAAGTATAAAACTCAATGACTTATGGCAATTTCTGAAGTAGAGACACATTTCTGACACATGATCATTCAACTCCCGTAGAGGCTACATAAAGTGATATTAGCTACTTTGTAAAAGCTATGATAAGAAAGTGGTGTAGTAACCCTCAATGGACAGTAATCTGTAAACTCAACCAGTATCCAATGCTTTTAAACTGCAGCCAATCAAGCAAACTTGTGGCATTATCACATCTTCCTGATTGGCTGCATATTGGTTACACACCGATTACACTTTTTTACTCAGCAAACTACGGGACTCCAGCCATTTCATTTATTTAAACGTTAATTTGCGCCGCCCCCCCCCTCCGAGAGGTAGCATATCCAGCAGTAGTGTAATTGTGCCTCCTGTGCATCCCATTTATCACAGGCTTCTCACTTGCCCGTCCTCTCTGGTTCTCCCATACCTAGCTCAGGCTTTACTTCTGATGGCCATTCAGCAGCCAAGCACTGGAGATGAGAGTGCGAACCAGGCAGCGTCCAGTTTCTGATTGCTAACTGTTCAGATTTAGTGCATCACCTGTGCACTCCTAGCCCTTCCTCCACTCCTACATAGCCCAGTATTCCTATAGGATAGTGAGCTGCAGGCTCCCAAAAATAGATGTTCTTGCTTTCGAATATTACTTCCAGCAGCTAGGTCAGAGATTGTGAAAGTTGTACATTGGAAAGGTAATTGAGATGATGACCAGCAGGACAGCATACATCTTTTCCCACACTTCTGCTTTAGATGCACTCATCCCTGAGTCTAGCTAACATGGAGTTAAGACCTCTGGTTGAAGTTATATCATTATCAAACGTTCGATGTCTTAATCACACTTTACATGATTAGCCCCCCTCACACGTTATTTTTTGTTGACTTTTGACATGTTGGCGAGTTCAGCAAACCTAAGGCTTGGACTGTCCTTGCACTATTGGTGACTAACAGGGCTGTCAGGTAGGCTGTACAGGCCACATATTTTATACGGACAGCTCTGCTTACTGCAAGCGTTGAGTGTGAACGTACTCGGCAAGGAAAAAGGAGACAAAGAACAAAGGGAAGGAGGCACGGTGAGAAAGTGAGAAAAGGTGAAAGGGTGAGAAAACGAGAGACAGACAGTAAGAGAAAGGGAGTGCATTAAGAAAGGCAGAGAGCGCTAGAATGAGAAAAAAAAAAAAAATACATCTTTACATGGACTATAATCCTTTGTCATTGTGCATTTATATTAAAGTAACTCATTTTCAACATAATACTCTATTTACAATGCATTTAAATTACATGTTTTGCATTCCAATATTTTTTCTATACAAGTATAAACTTTTTCTTTTTTACTTTTAGGGCACGGAAGGTTTTTGAAGCATTTACAGAGCCTTGGTTTCACCAAGAATGAGAACCACCAATCTATACCTTTAAAGTGGAATAAAAAAAAAAAAAATAAGGTTTGCTATAAGGGATGTTTAACATGTTAATTGTGGGTAAGCAGTGCCCTGAAAAACGCACTCAAAGATGATTTGAAGTTATATTTGTTGAGGTCACAACTGTAATGCTCACTGTTCTCCTTGCTAAAAACTCTTACACGAGAAAGCAAAGTCCTGCCACTATCAAGATGGCCACCCCCAGACAGACAGTGTGGAACAAGGCATGTAAAGACTCATGGGGGGGGGGAAGGAGGACATCCTTTTTCCTCTGCCTGCCTTGGCCAGAGTTTTTTCTCTCTTTAATGGTAATTTTGCCATCTTGGCATGAGCAGCAAATAAATGACTTTCATTAATCATGAAATATATATCCAAGTTTTCAGTTTTACAACCACCATAATATGGAAACAAACGACCATGCATTTTCCTGAATATTACTCTTGTGTTGGATTCGGTTTTCCTAAAAATAATTTGTACATGATTTTTTTTTATTTGCCTACTTTGCCAGATTTCCATAAAACTGACTATCTGTATGCCAGACTATACAATCACCTGTACAACTGCTGTGAGAAAGCCAAATTACAAGTTAAGTCACCTATATTAAATGGTTTTCTTTTAACAGCAACGGTCACAGCTCTATCCATAGACTTGTACCAAGATAACAGAAGCAGTAAAGCAAAACCACCCCGCTGCACGATAAAATAAATAAAGTCTGGAGAAATTACATTTGTAAACCTTTTATATGCTAACATTTACACTAAAGCTGAACACATATACACCTGAAAAATAGGGTCCTCTGAACCTCAGTTAAAACTTAGGACATATGTTATTTTTCCATTTATCATTTGTGCCATGCCCTGTAAATCTCCACCATCACAAAAAACACCCCATATACAAAATCTGCTACAAAGCCAAGAAGATTCACTCGCAGAAGTCATGAAGCATTGTCCGTTCTCCTTAAAAACCACTTCCTGGTCTGACACATACTGCAAAAGCACAAGGCAGACAGCATTATAGGAGCTTGCTTTGTCACAGTAAACATTGACCTTTTTGTGGTCAAAGTGTGAACCAGCACAATCTGTCTGTGCTCTCTGACCACACTACAGAAGAAAACCACTTTTACTACTTACTTGTTACAGTGATGCTTAAGGTGCTTTTTGTAGCTATCTTCCTGAAACAAGGTATCGGGATTGCAGCTGGGGAGCCAGTCTGCATGCTTGAACACAGGCTGCGAATTCTGGCTTTTCACCTTCTTTCCTTTCCTACCCCTGGGTACCGGAGCAGATAGGCCTGAAATAAAAGTTGTTTAAGAATGAATGTCACATCCATAATATTATATATATATCTGCAAGGGTGCCTCACACAATGCACCACAATCCACAACCCATGGACATCTCAGTGACCGTTTATAAAATGATTAACTAAAAAATGATGTCAACATTATGTACCTGGTGCATGTTCCTGCAAGTCGAACTGCTCAAAACACAATATTCTGTGTACAATCTAACAAAATGCGCACACACACAGATCAAAAGTCATCAGCATCTCCTGGCATGCCCATGTTCTCATTCCAGTCCACTCCTGACCAGGTAAGTAATAAAGCATCGCTGGGAATTTTATAACATAACAGCAAACACAGGTCATGTGCCACAGAGGTAAAGGTAAAGCATAATGGACTACTATGCATCGTATAGTAGTCCATTATGTGTCACTTACCTGACACAGGAGCCAGCGAAGTCACCGCTGTCCCCTGTAGTCCGGCGCATCCATCTTCTCGGTGGGTCTCGCTGCACCGTCGCTGTCATTCGGCGAAGCCGCAATAAAGTCACTCCCGCGCATGCGCACGGGAGCCGCCACTCACGGCAGTGCGCCCGCGCGCCGCTGTCTACGGCGCATGCGCGTAGACAGCGGTGCCTGTCTTTCGGCGAATATCTCCTAAACCGTGTAGGTTTAGGAGATATTTTTGACCTATAGGTAAGTCTTAATCTAGGCTTACCTGTAGGTCAAAGTTGGTTGTAAGGGTTTACAACCACTTTAAGCTGTAAAGCTTCTGATAAGCACAGCAAGGCGTTTCAGGAGCAGAGAAACAAATGTACCCATAACTAAATGGTTTTAGGCTTTTCCTACTGCTGCTATTAGCATTTAGATCACAGTGGGGTTGATGTACTAAAACTGGAGAGTGCGGAATCTGGTACAGCTGTACATGGTAGCTAATCAGCTTCTAACTTCAGATTGTTCACTTAAGCTTTGACAAGAAAACTGGAAGCCAACTGATTTCTATGCAGAGCTGCACCAGATGTTGCACCCTCCAGTTTTAATAATCAACCCCATTGACCTGCTCCCCATTTCTAAATGCAGTAGGTCCAACTGAAAACAAAAGACCTACTACTTATAATGACAAGATAGAACCTACAGGGTACATGTTCAAGGTACAGCAATAAATAAAACTTCTGAACTAAATGCAGTAAATGTGTCACGACAGATGTGGAAACTGAAAATGCAAGCTGCCTGGCTGCTACGTTAATACACTGACAAATGCTTTGGGAGTCCCTTTCTCTATAAATATGCAGAGTCAGAATACTACATCTGAATTTGTATTTTAGCTTGGTGACCCAAACTAATAAGGAGGGTCAAGCTTAACAGCCAGCCAACCAGCATTTTCAGGTAGACTAGACTGCTCCCCTTGCAGCTCAGATTCCTCTAGTAACACTTGACAGTTGAATCTTTGTGAACATGTAATGTACCTGAGTGGTTTACCAGAGCCCGAGTCTGGCCATCTTCTGTTGGTGTGATTAGATCCCAGATAAAGCTTTTGATGTTCTCGTCCCCTCTGTAATGGTTGAGACAGTACACCAAAATGGTACGGCAAATGGTTTCCACATCTTGTTCTGTAAGTTGACGCTTGAAGCGCCCGTGGGAAAGGATCTCTGTCCATCGGCCCCACCTACCGACAAATGGAAAAGGTTCATACAGCGTGCCGACAGACAAAGAGCAATTTGAGCTCAATAAGCAGTTCGATGTCAAAGATATGATGACATACAAGCTTATAATTACACTGCTCATCAGGACCGTGCTGACAAGCAAACTTTCAGCTTTTTTATTTCGCCATATGCTATACTGAGCGGCCAAACACACAGCACAAAAATCTGTCTGAGACTGTATTACTCACCCATAGACCAGCAGGTTTTTTTCAACTCTGAAACATTCACTTCTCGCGTAGCCCTGGGACTTGTCTTGAGGCCGACGTGGTTTGATGCTAGGTTTGTCCTCAGCGTCACTCTCCAGGTCAGAGAACTCCATTAGCTCATCTTCCTTTACTGCACTGTAAAGTCTGGTCTGCTTCCTTACCCGTGGTGTGTCAATTACCAGAGTGTTCTACAAGCGATATCAATATAGAGAGATGAGGCCACATGCAGAAATCCCACAACTAGAACACTAACTGCTAAAATATAATATTATATATAAATAAATAAAACACTTACCCTTCCATTCAATACATCAAGATCGAGCTCTGCTTTCTTAGCCCACTTCTGCCAGAAATTAGGGTCATCCAAAGAAATATCTGTTCGGTTCCCAGAGGCAACAAAACTGGCCTAATAAACAAACATATAATAAAGCTGTAAAGGCCACCTGTAGGTGTTAAGTATCCCTGGTCCTTTAGCCCTCAGAACAGATTTGAAAATATTTTCATTTTAGGTAATCTGGTATTTGGATCAATTTAAACATGAAAAAAAAAAATGTTAAGATAGAACGATATATAGGAAACATGCTTGGTCACTACTGACTCTGCAGGTTTTTCTGGTTACCAGGTAGAAGCACATGTGAATGAATATTCTAACCCAGGTTAGGACAAGGAAAATACAAGAAGATGCCCTGTTCAAGATGGCTAATGTGCCCGTTTGTCCCCTTATGTATGGAAGGGGAATTGGTGGCAGAGCACCAACATGACCTAATATACCAGTTCAATTCTGTGTGAAACCCTTCCACACATTCAAGTATAGAACCATGATGGTTTAATTTGTTACTAGTAAAAACACAAAACATGAGGAGGAGAAAAGGAGGGAGGAGGAAGGCAGGGAGGAGGATAAGAAGAGCAAAGGTAGAGAGAAGGATAAGAAGAGGAGCAAAGGTGGGAAGGAGGGAGTGAGTGAAGGAGAGGGAGGGAGTGAGGGAGAAGGAAGGGAGAAGGAAGGAGAGAAGAAGAGCAAAAGGTGGAGAAGAGAAGAAGAAGAAGAAGAGCAAAAGGTGGAGAAGAGAAGAAGAAGAAGAAGAGCAAAAGGTGGAGAAGAGAAGAAGAAGAAGAAGAGCAAAAGGTGGAGAAGAGAAGAAGAAGAAGAAGAGCAAAAGGTGGAGAAGAGAAGAAGAAGAAGAAGAGCAAAAGGTGGAGAAGAGAAGAAGAAGAAGAAGAGCAAAAGGTGGAGAAGAGAAGAAGAAGAAGAAGAGCAAAAGGTGGAGAAGAGAAGAAGAAGAGCAAAGGTGGAGGAGAGAAGAGCAAAGGTGGAGGAGAAGAGAAGAGCAAAGGTGGAGGAGAAGAGAAGAGCAAAGGTGGAGGAGAAGAGAAGAGCAAAAGGTGGAGGAGAAAAGAAGTGCGAAGATGGAGAGAAGGAAAAGAGCGAAGGAGAAGAGCTAAGATAGAGAGGAGAAGAGCAGCAAACTGGGCCCCACGTGTCCCTTGGAATCGGACCAGATTTTGTTTTAAAGATGGATGCTGAACTCTTGAAATGGGCACCAGGTTTCAGAAAACACAAATCCCATCATCGTTCTATAGAACATACTTTTGCAAAGGTGGAGCCCTTTCCTTCAGATTCTATAGTGATGGTGTGGGTTCTCCTGGAAAGGATTTGATCGATATCTTCCTCACAGAACTTTGAGCCTTCATCTTCCTCATCCATTAGTGCCCCATAGGCCCCTTTCCGTAGAAGGTCTTCTATTTCCTTCTTGGAAAGTTGCTGTACCTGCAGGAAAAGAAAAAGATATCAATGAAAAGGACTATAAGAAAACAGCCAAAATGATGCAGAAGTGCCAAATGCTGCATAACTTATTTAAATGAAAGCTAAACTGCAGGCCATTTACCCCATTCGTAGCATTCTCTCTTCCACTCATGGACTGCAGAACTGCCTTATCCAAGCCAAGTTTCAGGCTAGCCTTATCAAACATTTCACGCTCATAGGAATTTCTTGTGATCAGGCGATAAATTTTCACAGATTTACTCTGTCCAATTCGATGGCACCGAGCTTGTGCCTAAAAAAGACAAATGACATCAAGTGATCTGTTATCTTATATTAAGTACAGGAGCTATTCATTTGTAGCACAATTATTAGCACAAGTGTTATATAACAAGATCTAAAGCATGCTGCATACAATATGCAAAAACGTGGCTTCCGGACTGCGACAGGCAGCTTTACAGTAGACAAAATATTCAATCATTGCAAGAGGCACTAAAATATGTATCTAAAGACATTTCCTTTTGGAAACAGTTGGGGATGGTTGAAATGTATTTTTTTCTGTGGTATTTGTCCTATTGAGGAGATTTCAACTTTCTTTCCTGTAGATACAAGTTCTGAAGACATTCCCCTTAGACAGCAATCAATGGAACAATTGTGCCCAGTGGAAAACATCTCCTCCATTTTCTATACTGACAACTTTCTGTTCGTGACAGTGGTCACATGGACAAACAAATTAAATCTCCCTTAAGTGGACACAGACACCAATAAAATCCAACAGATGTTCTATTATCACTATGCCATCCAAAATGGAAAAAATGGCTTTAGATAAACATTAAGCATTGCAGTAAAAGAATGAGGATTGAGCTTTTGCAGGAATTAACTAGCATTTCTGATGAACAAGTCAGTTTGTTTTAACACCAAGATTATTTTTTTGACCTGTGTGAGCAAATAATACCTGGTCTATAAACACATACATACATACATATATATATATATATATATATATATATATATATATATATATATATATATATATATATATATATATATATATATATATATATATATATATATATATATAAGTAAATGAGTCAAGCATTACAGTTCTCAAATATAACAGGTAGGACAAGCCAATCTTCCAACAGGAAATGCAAAATGACGTAAATGTTATATGCAAATGGTATGGGGGATAGACTGATGAATTCACTGCCTACAAGATTTATAATTTACTGAATAATAAAGTGGCAATACACAAGGTCCAGTGGTATCTTTTGTCGTGGCTGGGTGGTAAAAATCCCATCCAATGATTTATTTATTTCATTTTTTGGACTACATAAAAAGTTAGTGAGTGAACTAAAAATGGAAATAGTCAGGATCAGTGAGGCATGACCAGATAAGAGGAAATGCATATATTATATAGATGGAGAGGGGTTTACAGTGAGATGAAAAAAATATTTACATACATATATTATAATTTTTTTTTCACTTTTTTTTAAAATACCATATGCATTTAAAAAAAAAAATGATGGAAAAAACAAACAAACAAAAAAAAAAAAAAAATTGTGAAATGAATCCAAAAGAAGCCGTTTGACACATACTTGAATTAACAACATATGCAACACCTCGGAGACTTATTTGCAAATGAACACACACATTACAAAGACTCTTAAAAGACCAAGAACATAGCTAACAGTAAAGCAAAGCCATTTACCTGAAGGTCATTCTGGGGGTTCCAGTCAGAATCAAAGATAATGCAAGTATCAGCAGCAGTTAAATTAATGCCCAGACCTCCTGCCCTTGTACACAGCAGGAACACAAACCTATCAGAATCTGGCTTGGAGAATCTGTCAATAGCAGCCTGGCGAAGGTTGCCTCTGACTCTGCCATCAATTCTCTCATATGGGTATCTGAAAATTAAAAAAAAAAAAAAAAAAAAAAAAAAAAGGTTATTATCTAGACCAGTACTTCAATTTATTTTATTTATTTAAGACAAACTCCAGCACTATCCTCCTTGAAAGGGTTGATGTATTTCAGCTGCAAACTTGTGAACAGAATGGCAATGAGGAGGAGATGCTCGAGTGCCTCATGTATGCCTGTTCAGCAGCTCTGCAGTCAGCACATCCCTGCTGCTACAAGTCACATCTTGCCCATTCCGAACAAATCCGGACTTCCTCTGGGATTTCATTCCCAATCAATAAAAGGAGCTGACGGGAAACAGGCAACATGTGCACTTGTGCTTCAATTGTAAAATACATGATTATTATGGCTTATGTATATCCTTAGGAAAAAATAAAAAATAAATACAGAGCAGATTTGGTCTATTTATCAATGTGTCCAAAATATGTGTTTGTTTCTCAAATCAATGCCCATTGTCTCACTTGAAAGAAAGGCTGATTGTTTCACATCTCAGGTACTGAAGGGTTAATGAGACACAAATGAGTGCTGCAAAAACTGAGCAGTCAGGTGAATGTACAAACTCCTAAACAATTTTATGTATCTGGGGCAGATCTTTACAGGACCGCAGTGCTAAGTGCTACTATTGCCTTTGTGGTTGGCAATGCGGTTGGCATACACACTCACCTGCGTTGGATGAGGTAGTCTTCCAGAATGTCCAAGCAACGCACCATCTGGGAGAAGATGAGCACCCTGTGGCCACCAGCCTTCAGTTTTGGCAGCAGCTTGTCAATCAGAACTAGTTTGCCAGCGCCCTGGATCATAGCCTGGAGCGGAAAATCTGGAAGGTCACCGTTGTGCGCTTCCCTAAATTCTTCCAAAATTTTCTCTTCAGCACCTGCAGAGATTCAGAAATTGAATGTAAATGGAAAGTTGTATGCTCCTGAACCTGCAAATTTACAGGTGGAGGGGTGAATCAGGTCTACAAAAAAAAAATACTGACAAATTATGAAAGAGACCAGCATAGGACTAGCTGATTTCTAATCTCAGAAAGGGATTCTATCAGGGACGTCAATTACTTAAAAGTCATTTAAAATAGGAACCTCCAGTCACATAAAAAAAAGAAGGGTAAATATAGTGAGTCACCTGTACTTGGTTTTATGTGAGCTATGATGGGAATCAGAACTATAAAATGATAAATCATTACATTGCCCTTCAGCTATTCACCTTCCAATCTTAAAGGCAGTACCAAAACAGAGACCAGTGCCATTTTACCACAACACAGCATCCTTCTAGAAATCATACCATTCTGAGGTGCACCAATACAGTAATGGTTAAATATTACTACTGCCCAGGTAAATAGACAATACAATTCACACAATATTAGAATACAAAGCAAAACAAAGCAACTACAGAATAGTAACGGTGTTTGCATTCTACCAGTGGTTTCATTTTTATTGGGAGGCGTTTTAAACTTACCATCCCCACCTCGTCTCCCCTATTAACCCACCAGTGTAAGTTTATGTAGCGGTGACACTTTAGACAAAGTGTCCGCTATGTGAAAATGTTGTTTTTTCCTCAGAAGAGTAAAGAGGTTCTGAGGGTTGATTGTGCAGGTTTAACTTTGGCCTCAGTTTGGCTGGGCTGTGTTGGGGTTCTGCCTGGTCATGTGTACAGTTAAGTGCACATGACAGGACCATAACCAGACCTGGTTGGACGCTTTGGGTATCAGCGTTCCTCGGAGCCAATCAGTGGACGAGTCTGGCCCCGCTGAGGAGTCTGGGGAAGGGTAATTAAGAGGTTGACGTCACGTGTTCGGGGTTTGTTCGTTAAGGCCAGAGCTGCCCGTTCCTGAAGCTGGACCGGGGTAGCCACGCGAGGGGTCACGGGAGTGTGTGCCGCCGTGCAATATGGTCAGTTTGACTAGCCCCATTAGACCCGCATGGTCTGGGGTAAGGTTCCATCTGTTCCAGAGTCTCGGAACTGGCTGGTCTGAGGAGCAGTAACGGAGGGAGGATTCAAGGCGTCCGGGTGTACTCTCAACTTGGAGGGGCACCGCAGCCCGTGTAATCGATCGGGGGAGGACTCTTCAGAGGAGGGCCAACAAGCTAGCATCCCAAGAAGTGCCTGCTTGCTGGGTTGTCAAGGACATTAACGAATCCACGTTTTTCCAGTACTACCAAGGAGACCGAGAACGTTCAAGGTACTGAGGAAAGGTTCCTGTTCACTTTCCGTTGCAAATTTGTTCGAGGTTAGAGACTTTGCAAGTTCCGGATTAAAGTGCTGACTGCCATAATCTCTGGCTAGAGATTTGTTCAGCTTTGAAACGCCCAGCTGTGAGTGGCTATTCCCTGGGTTGTATTAGAGACTTTCTAGTGATTAGCAGTTCAAGGTGTGCAAGTTTCTTCACCCTTGCCCTCTGTTCCAATACAAGACTGTTTGTTGGATGTTACCCCTGCAAATAAAAACCTTTCTAAAGGACTTTTATGGTATCGGCGTCCAAAGTCGTTGGGTACTAACCCTGGGAACCCCTAGACCAGGAAGAACAAGCCAAGCGGAGGTAACCAGTAAACCCAAAAGTCAAGGCCGCTCCATAAATGGTTATGGCTGCTACACTTACAAAGGCTAAAGCCTGGTACACATTTGTTTTCTTTCGCTCAACCCAGTGGGCTAAACGAGAAAAAAAAAAACCTGAAGAGCTCAGGGAGCACTGCTGTACTAACAAATCTGATGTTAGTACAATGATCTTCCCCACTAAACTTTTTTGATCTGGAAGGATGACTATCGACCCCCCCCCCCCCCCCCCCCTTCTACCCACCAGAAGACATCACTCAGCCAATGGCTGAAAGCGCTGATCATATGTTGATCGGCAGACCTTTTTTGGTAATGTCCCTTCGACAGAAGCCAGCCGAAACGTTGGCTTCTGTTGGAATGACTGCCATACAGTCGGGATGAATGTTGGCCAGTTTCTATTGAACTAACTGATGCTGCCTGATATTCGGCCCATGTGTAAGGCCCTTTAATCACATTACTCTTGTCCCCTGTGTTTGGACTGAGTGTTGCATTAAGTAGTATAATATCTCCCAATATCAAAAGTACTGGGTTTTCTCTAGGCACTGCAGTGAAGAATGCAACACTGCCACTGTAAATGAAAACCTGTCCTTTTGCCCGTAAACCACTCATATATAACCAGTGAAGTGACTGGCCTCACGGTGATACACAGAGGAAACAAATCATTCTACAAAAGTTGTACCCATCTACAGTCTTTATCAATTCTGGACTTTGAGTGAATGTTAAAAAGTTGGTCTGAGCGTTCAGGGAAAAAAAAAAGGGGGGGGGGGGGTGAGCTGAAATTACACTTTGCATAGCTCAGAGCAGAGAGCTCTGTGAGCTTATTGGAAAGAGGGGAGATGTGTGAGCTTATTGGAAGGAAGAGACAACACACACACAAACAAAACGCTGTCAATCTGCTGGAGATCGTTCCCGTCACCTTTTTTTTCCTCTTGGTTTCAGGAAAACTTGTCAGAAGTGACTGACAGGAATAAAGCAGCAGACTGAAGTGATATGACACTTAGTGCTCTGAATTGAGACAAGTACACACTAAAGAGGGATATGCTTTGTTTATATTTCATGTCTGAGGTTTACAACCTAAAAGTGGAACCCAAGCTATTTTTTTGTTTTGGATAGAACAGAAAAACAGATTGTACATCATTTACATTTTTGTTGCTTTCTCTCACACCAGTGGAGGATTTCCACTAGTATTTTATGCAAAACCAAGACAGGAAGACCCATAGACAAATGAAAACCTACTAAAAAAGGGTCTACCCCCCCCCCCCCCCACACACACACACACACACACACACACACACACACACACACTACAGAGATTTACCATCATCTCCTGTTCCTCTGACAATCTATCACCGGGACAGTAGGTAAAGAGATCCTGCCGTGACAATATCACACTAAAAGCCTTCCTAATGGTTTAGTTTAGAAGCCTCATATTGCCGGGCCAGTATATTTGTGGATCTCAAATTATTAGCCTTCGGATACTCGCTTTTATTATACATCTTTTACTTTGGCTGTAAAATGTGCTTTCTATGAAAAATAAAGGAATTGGAAGCCTCAAAGAACAGTTCTGGCTGAAGTTGGGGTTAACAACTAGAAGTCCTTGGCCACTTTACCATTCCTTTTAGATTTCTGTAAGCTTAGAAGTCAGCTTAGACCCATGAGGATTTAAACATGGTCAAAACTATAACAGATTATATCTCAAAACATTCAGATTCTATGCTTGACAATAGCCAGTAGGGGCGATTACAAACTACAACTTTGTACATGAAAAAATACAACAGCAAGTAGAAGATTAAAGTACTGCAAAAAATATCTGATAAACTATTGGAACAACTTAATGCATAACCAATGGAAATATACTATAGCTTCCTTTAATAAAGAACAACGCTGATGGGTGAATTGCCACGACTAAGAACTGTACTGCAATACTCACCTTCCCTGCCAGCCAATGGCATTGTTGTTCTAACATATGACAACTAGCTTTGTCAAGACAAAATTAGCATACAAACATATCAAATGGAGTCATTATTTCTCAGTCAAGTATAGCAAAGAAAAGGACACTTTAAATAGAGACACCAATTATATCCCATGGAGTGCACTCGAAGTAGATCAGTAATACGTGACTTGAATTCAATGTTTTTACATTTACAGTTCATATACAGTCAATGCTTCTTTAAGCAACAGCAATCAGTTAACTCTTCAGGGACACGCAGACACTCAACATGTCGCTATAAACGGACCGCACAGCGCAACATTCCCATGCAAAGCAAGTGCATCCGTGGGCTCACTAAATGACTGATAAGTCTTTAAAGTCGATGTGACGAGAATTAGTTGGATATAGGTTTGACAAACGAGAAACGCTACAGTAAAGGCATATCAAAAACGCTTAAGGCGAGGGCTCACAGTCCAAGGGCAGAAATTGTAAGCAGGGCCCAGAGGAAAGAGCAAGCCAGCATACAACATCCAAACAGACGGCACATGCGGCTCCTGACTGAGTCAGCAGCACGGGGGCCTGGGGCAAACTGCCCAGGATGAAATCCACCCCCACAAGTGACAGCCTTGTCTAAAAATGTTATTGTGAGTGAGAGTCATAGCCTGGGGGAAAAGGAAATAGGGGGCTGGAGGACGCTGCACATCAATCACCGCAGGTTACCAGGTTGTAATTAAATATAATTTGCAAACAGCTTTATGAGGGGGTTAGGTGGAAATGCAGATGCACCCTTAAAGGGACAGTCACAGATTTGTTACTGACTGCAAATGGCTGTACAGGCATTTCACTCGGAGCTCTACTTATACAGTTACTAGATAGCTGAACTGTATACTGCATAGATAAATCGTCAGACTTGACTATATTTGTGGTTATCTGAAGGATCTAGATTTTTGGTATCTTAGCCAGACTTTCAGATAGCCCAGATGCTTATACTTATGACTGCATTGTTTTATGACCACATCTACAATCATGGCTGTTTTATGTCTGGATATCGACTGACCACAGAAAGCCTTTTAGCTACATACACTGGGCTATTAGTAGATTACATCTCCCCCTCCAAAAAAATAAAAATTATATTTGTCTCAATAACAGCCTCTCGTGTAAGAGTACGTTAATGTCATATACTGCCAATATACACGTTAACACATACACAATAGTAATTTTGTCGATAACTACAAAAACCATAGGAAACATTTTGACTTTGCTGAGAATGTTCGGCTTTGCATTCGCATTGTGCATCAAAGTCAAATTCAATAGCATTAAAGTGGTGCTTAGTCAGCTAAAGCAGGAATTAATGAGCCTGTCTATACACATTCATCTTTTATTAGCAGCATCAAAAAAACCTCACTGCTGAAGAACCACCAGGAGCAAGGAAAAAGTCACTGGTTGGAAAGTGCTATTTGGGGCAAGTGGATTTGTAACAGTCAAGCAGTGTGAAATCTTACTTAATAAAACGTATCCAAGTGGTGTAAAATAGTAATTAGAGAATGCGTGATAAAGATTCTCTTACAATGGTCATTGGCTAGAGCAGGAGTCGTATCCCTTTCAAGTCAGTATTCAGTTTCTCCCCCTTCTAAAAGGCACAAAAAGTGAATACTCAACAGGGCTGTAAAAAGAATTCACAACTTAACTGCTTCAACCACCTGCCAACAAAAAGACCGCTTTTAAACCATAATCTGTAAATCCTTAAATGTTTAAAGCGGAACTCTAGCCTAAATTTAATTTTTGGTGGAACCGAGAAGGCTTAGAGCACGTATTGGGATTTTATTACGATTGGAGTTTCCATCCTGGTAACAAAATATAAAAAGGTCAGTCATGCACAATATCGTCTGTCTTGATCCACTGTGTAGAAAGAGATGGATAGCACCATAAAATGTCTGTCATATTCTTCACCAGAACACGTACCAAGATGCATATATAAAGCCCAAAAAAATATGTAATACAGTTTACTATCCCTTAAATGTGGAGATACCACACAGTAAAATAAGAAACAAAGGCAAACCTGTTAAGTCCAGCCTGTTTCGTAACCACATTACTCCATTATTGGAAAAATGAGCATGGCAACAAAGGGACAAGAAGTGCCTTAGATGCACGATTACCAGGTGAAAAAGCTTGAAAGGGAAAACTAAAGCCCCATACACACCATCAGATTTTCTGCTGATATTTGTCTTCAGATATACAAAAACCATGAAGTGCAAGGGCCTGCCTGATTGCATACAAATTAAAACTTCTAAGGTTTGATCTCATATTATACGGTTTTGGTAAATCTGAAGACAAAAATCAACAGAAAATCTGCGTATGGGGCTTTAGACATCTAAAAAATGACTGGTAAGTTGCAATAGCTGAAGCAGAACAAAAAGCAAACTTTTTTTTTGCTGAAGCCATTTATTATCAATCAACTGTTTACTCTTTAAATCATAATCACAACAGAGACTACAAGAAAATGACCCTGACCAAAAATTTATATACCCTGGTGATTTTGGCCTGATAACATGCACACAAGTTGACACAAAGGGGCTTGAATGGCTAGTAAACGTAACCATCCTCAACTGATCTGTTTGCTATTAATTTGTGTGTGTGTATAAAACGTCAATGAGTTTCTGGATGCTTGACAGACCCTTGCATCTTTCATCCAGTGCTGCACTGTTTCTGGATTCTGAGTCATGGGGAAAGAAAAATTGTCAGAGGATCTGTGAGAAAAGGTAGTTGAACTGTATAAACCAGGAAAGGAATGTAAAAAGATATCCAAGGAATTGAGAATGCCAAATCAGCAGTGTTCAAACTCTAAATCAAAAAGTGGAAATGAGGGATTCTGTTGAAACCAAACCACGGTCAGATAGACAAACTAAATTTTCAGCCACAACTGCCAGGAAAATTGTTCAGGATGCAAAGAAAAACCCACAAAAAAGTTTAGGTGAAATACAGGACTCTGAAAACATGTGGCGTGGCCTTTTCAAGATGAACAATAAGGGGGCAATTGAAGAAAGATGGGCTACATGGTCGAGTCGCCAGAAGAAAGTCAATACTACGCAAATGCCACAAAGTATCAACTTACAGAATGCCAAACAGCACAGAGACAAGCCTCAAACCTTCTGGCACAAAGAAATTTTGAGTGACGAGACCAAAATTGAGCTTTTTGGCCACAACCTATAAATGCTTCATTTGGAGAGGAGTCAACAAGGCCTATGATGAAAGGAACACCATTCCTACTGTGGAACGCGGAGGTGGATCGCTGATGTTTTAGGGATTGTGAGCTACAAAAGGCACAGGAAATTTGGTCAAAATTGATGGCAAGTGGAATGCAGTATGTTATTTAAAAATACTGGAGGAACATTTGCATTCATCAGCCAAGAAGCTACGCATGGGACATACTTGGACATTCCAATATAACAATGATCCAAAACTGACCTGTCATTGGCTACAGCAGAATAAAGTGAAGCCATCTCAGTCTCCTGACCTCAATATCATTGGGGCACTCTGGGGTGATCTCAAAACATGCAGTTCATGTAAGACAGCCCAATAATTTACAGGAACTGGAGGCTTTTTGCCAAGAGGAATGGGCAGCTTTACCATCTAAGATAAAGAGCCTCATCCACAAAAGGCGTTCATTGATGTTAAAGGGGGCAATACACAGTATTAAGAACAGGGGTATGTAAACGTTCGATCAGGGTCATGTGGGTAGTTTCTGTTGCCATTATGACTTAGAGAGTAAACAGTTGATTAATAAATGGCTTCAACAAAACACCAACCATGATTGAAAGAAAAGTTTTTGTGTTATATGTAAACTTATGAGCATAACTGTATACTTTAAAATTAGTTTTTTTGGAGTTTAGACATACTTTAAAGAATTTATTATAACACCATCACCATACAAAAGTCAAAGGTTAAGCAGGATAGTGGGCCGTTTGTCTACACATGCCCTATAAGAGCCCAAAAAATTGGTTCTTTTATGATGAATCAAATTCTGTAAGAGACAAGAGCCAGGACCTATGTCCCCCAGTTGATATCAAGAAATGGCTTATGATGGGTACAATAGTTCTATTGTCTTTCTTTATTACGGAACACAGGAAGTCTCATTTTTAGAACAACAAAAAGTCGTCCAACTGAGGTGTGGGAAAAAAGCAAACAATCCCTAGCAGGTCTAATGTTAATGTAAAAACTGGGGACTGCCAGCTGTCCAAGAGCCACCTGAAGGATCGAATGCCTGAAGCTGGCAAAAGATTAGAATGCAAGCTCCACCTCGTACTAAAAAAATGTAAGGCAAGATCATGGGTAGCTTTGCGGAATGATGCAAAATAAACCAAATAACTCTAGGTGCACCTGGGATGACCAAAAGGAAGTCAGTAGGTGAGAGATAAAGACTAACAGCCTGAACAGTGGTCAAACAAGGAAGCCCTAACCAGGGAAATGGGATCTGAGAGGTACCGTAGAGTGATACCATTGTTGAGAAAAAATCACAACTGTCCTAGAACAGAAAAAGGTCCCAAGCCTCGACTCACCTGATCCCATTATAGGCCCAAAAAGAATTGGGGTTCCACGCATGAAATGGCTGTCAGGTCAGACACTCATCTTGCAAAGGTGATGACTACCAGAGAGAGGAGCCCCTTGAGGTTGAGTTAAGAGTAAAATTACCTCCAAGGAGTCCTAAAAATGAAAAACAGAACCAAAGTTTTTATTGTATGGAGTCACAAGGGACAAACGAGGCAAGGTACATGGGAACAAGCTCATATAAGGACTCAAAAGGTTAACCTCTAAAGATTTTTTTAAAAATAGCAAGGAAGAATGCACTTTTGATAGCTTGGCGAGCCAGGCTATAATCCAAACTATCTGCCAGAAGGGAAAGATGTGCCTGGGGTGAAGCCCCAAGATTGACTTGGCTGGAATATCCTTTCTACCTTTGATCAACACAAGATTCCCCACCGTGTCAGTCAGGAGGCTTACAAGATTGTGACGTACATTCACTTGGGTCACTTCAGAACAAGGAAGGTTGCCTGAAAGCCCTTCCCATCTTGAGTCTGAAGCAGACAAGGAAGAATTAGCTGTAAAGGCCTATGGAATCAACAAAGCACTCTACTATTGCTAGAGGATTCCCGAATCTGTAAACAAACCAGTTCAGTGTTCTGTTGAACCAGGATATCAAGGGGCCCATATCAGTTGTCCTCAACTGGCAATTTAGGTCCTGGACACACTCAAAAGTATGAACAACTGTCCCATGCCCATCTGACTGCAAATGGGATGAACAGAGAAAACAGGCCTAGAACTTGAAGCTCTACCCAAGTAAGGATCCAAACTACCTCTCGTCACAGCAAGATCTCCTGTTCCTCCTTGATGGTTGAGGGAAACCAGTGCTGTGATATTGTCCAACTGGATCCAGATCAAATGAACTGTAATGGAAATGATCCAGGAAATGATCCAGCAATGTAGAAAACCACAGGAAGTAGACTGGGAAACAAGAATTCTCTGATAGATGAATTAAAAATGTGGGAAAGAAAGACTTTACTCACACCAGAGTTAGAATACTGCCCAGTCAGGTATGACCTGATCTTAAGGGGCTGAGCAGAAACTCGGCCAACTTCTCCCAGAGCAAAAATAAATAAATAAAGAAAGTGTGGTACTGAGACAGTCTGGGAAGAGAATAGAAAAAAAAAAGTGTGCCTTGAAGAGTGTTACCCAGGGACACGCAATGCTCATGCAACAGCTGATAGATGGCCAACCAGACTGAGGTCTGGAAAGCACCTTACACAGAACCCAGTGCCCTCAGGCCACTTCCATGCTAGCGCCATAATGTCCAGGTCAGCAGGGTAAGGATGCAGTACCACAAAATCCAGCCTGAGGGTAGCTGCACCTGTAGAGACAAGCTCTAGCACTGATGGAAGAAAATTCATGAATGAGAAAAACATTGCTTGCAAAAAAACAGGTTAGCTGTTTTAACAGAAAAAGCTGAGAATCGTTCTAGGACACCAACAAACAGTTAAACAACTTCCTGTGTCCTTCAATGGACAGGAAAGAAATGGGAGTATTGCTGCATGCTATAGTGATCTAAAAGAAGTTAGCGGGAGCAACAGTGTCCCCATCCAGCTTTAAATACTCTCATGCTGCTGAACCTACTGTGCCACGGGTAGTTCCCCTTCTTGTGTAATTTTCCAATCAGGAGAAATGAGGCAATCTCAAAAAAACAAAAACAAAAAAAAAAAAAACACAACATCAAACATTACGGTCAAATAGTTATTCACACAATATATATGCGATTTACCATTAATAAGGTAAGGATGATTGCAGCATTTTCTCAGCTCCATCATAGTGTTTAGAAGGTTAGGAACATTTGCATGGCCACCGCCACTTCCTTTGGAAAGGAAAGCAAAATTCTTCTCCAAGATGGCTCTGTAATATTTCTTCTGGATGTTTGTCAGCTCTACTTCTATAATGGTTTCTTCCTTTGGGGCCAAATTCTTCTCAACATCTTCCTTAAGACGTCTTAACATCATCGGTTTCAGTATAGCTTGAAGCTTTTGTACCTAAAAAGAAGTTTGGTGCAAAATACTTAAGCAATTGTGTAATCCAGTCTGACTGTTCCATTAAACAAATACCTCCCTATGGAGTCTGATATCAGCTGTATAGTAAGAATTGTTAGATCTCCTACCTGTTCTTCAGTTTTTAGATCGCCAAACTCTAGCATGAAATTGCTCTCTGATGGGAAGCGTTCAGGTTCCAGGAAGTTCAGCAGGCTGAAAAGCTCCTCCACAGTGTTTTGCAAAGGGGTCCCTGTTAGCAGCACTTTGTGTTCCTGAAAGCAATGCGAATTAAGAATGAGACCAAAAGAGTAAAAAAGTTACTTTCCAACAATGATAGAAATGTCAACATTAATCAGCAATCATTTGCTGATAAATTAAAGCTACATAATAGGCATTGTCTAACTTGGGAAAAAAATAAAAATATTACGTTGGTCGAATGCCTAACACAAAGGCTCAAAAGCTTTAGAGAATACCTGCACATCCGTGGCATAAACTCAACATAGGATTACAATTATTCACATTAAAGATACGATATTCCAGCCCTTCCACTCCTATTCCCAATTCTACCTTTTTCTAGTACATGTACATCACAGTTCAAGAAGTACAGGAACACGAGCACATCCAAAATAGAAACTGGAAATGTGTAAGAATGAGCAAAGAAACCATAGTATAAAGCAAAGCAACTAAAAGACCAACAATTGCAGGTGCATACGGCACTTTTCACCTGAATTTAAAGAGGTTTGAAAACCCTCAACTATACTGAGTAAAGCGACTAGCCTCAGATGATACAAAGATGAAACAAATCCCCCTACATACGTTGTACCTGTATATCTGCAGCAATATATCCTGTAGATAATTAAAAAAAAAAAAAAAAAAGACACACACAGATCAAAGGATTTTTTTTTTCAGCTCCAGAACCAGGTGGTCAGGACACTCACTTGAGACAGAAGGGATGTGGGTCAACAGGGTACTTTAACCCTCAGTGATTGCAGGAGCTGGGACGAGCTCCCTCCCGTGCCAGCACTCCCAGCGGTGGAAGCTCAGTACTCATATCCTGTTCTAGAGAGCCTAAGCGGCACACCAGACAATGTTGGGTCACAGTTCTACATTGTGAGGGCAGCTCTAAAAGCTGACTGGAGAGAAGTAATACACCCCTCTGCAGAGCGAAGGATATAAAATTACACCTAAAATTTTGGAGCTCCCTCCCAGTCACCTTTTTAACTCAGTGTCAGGAAAACCTGTCAGAAATGACTCATACAGGGTGCATACAAATAAGGCAGCAGAGAAAAATGATACGCAGTGCCTTGGAAAGAGATGTGTACACACTACAGAAGGATGTGCTCAGTTCATATTTCCTTTCTGAGGTTTACAACCAAAGATAGGGAAATTGTACATCAAAATACAAACACTAACACAGTATAAAAGGGTGAGTCTTTGCTTTACATCACCCTAAAGTCATTGTGTGCTAGAGTAGCAAAAATATAGAGCTTTAATTGATCCTTTCACATGGGCCCGTAATGCGGTATAGTCCCGCAATGCAAACTTGCGGCTCGGTAAAAAAAAAAAAAAAGAGAGAACAGCTGCGGATGATTATTGGGGTCAGTACAGAGCGGGATACAGGAAGTGGCAGGGTCAGGAGGGGATTTTTAATATTTTAAATTTTTTTTTTACAGTTTAGAGGGGGCAGATTACACAGCACAAGCACTGTGCTGTTTAATCTGCTTAAAGGGACCAGGATCTGATTTTTTTTTGTTGGCCAGGCAGCACAGTTCTGGTTCTGGGAGGGCGTCATATGACCTCCCTCCATTTGAACAGGGAATACACGCTATTCTGCGCGCATCCCTGTTCCTTCGGTGGCGGCGTGTCACAGTGACACTGCTCGCCACCGAGGGGGGTGAACAGCCTGGCATGGCTATTTACCACGTGATCGGCCATAATGAAGTCATGGTCGATCACAGGTGGTACCGCCCCACTTTGCATGGCGCATGTGCGCGACTGGGAGCGCTCTGCGCTTGCACGTTGGTTGCGGCATGTTCCTGGGAACACTACTCGTCACCGGCACTAGTAAAAAGCCATTGGCCGGCGGCTGTTTACCACGTGATCAGCTGTGATCCTTTCATAGCCAATCACCAAATGTCAACAAACCGCAGTAACGGTTTCCCCTCCTCACACACCGATCATGTCCGAGGAGGAGATTGCGGTAACATCTTGTTAACGCTTACAGTGTACACCGATCACCATTATTGCACCTCCCCAATAAAGAGGACCTGTCACCACCTATCAAAGTACCCGTCACCAGCCCATCAGAGTACCGAGTACCTATCTGCAGCCCATGCCTCAGAATATACGTTGGGGTGTTTGTTTTCCAAATTCCACTGGGCTGGTGCTCAAGGACCTTCAAAAGTGTGGTGGGTAGGAATGAAATGAGATGTGTAATTTATGCTCCTAGAACACCTGAAGGTACTACTTCAATGTTGGGCCTCTGTATGTGGCCAGGCTGTGTAAAAGTCTCACACATGTGGTATCCCCATACTCCGGAAGAGCAGCAAAATGTATTTTGGGGTGTAATTTGTTGTATGCATATGCCGTGTGTGAGAAATAACCTAATATGACAATTTTGCAAAAAAAAAAAAAAAAAAAAAAAATCTTCATTTTGTTAACGATTGTGGGACAAAATTACAACTTAAAAAAAAACAAAAAAACTCACCAATACCTTGGAATGTCTACTTTCTAAAAATGGGTCATTTGGGGGGTATTTGTACTTTCCTGACTTGTTAGTGTCTCAAGAAATGAGATACACCTGATGTACTGAAGGCCTGATCAGATGTGATCAATTTTCCGTAATTGGCACCATAGTTTGTAGACTCTATAACTTTCACAAAGAACAAATATACACTCATTCGGGTAATTTTTACCAAAATTACTAATTGACAAAATGTTATGACAGAAACATACATACCAGTCCTTAGTAGGGAAAGAGGCAGATGCTTTTTTTCGGCTAAGCACACCCTCTCCTACTTGCATGCCTGAGCTAAGGACAGGTAGATTCCAGGAAGTGCACCATGAATCATCTGCCCTTACACAAGATGGTCAAGGCCAGAAATGCTAGGGTTTTTTTTCAAAGTGATTTCTCAACATATAAAGCATGGAGACATGGATGGATGGGCGAGTTTACTTTATATATTAAAAATGTATCAAATATATTTTTTGGTTTGTGGTGCTCAGATAAAGTGTAGTTCCACTTTAAGCAATATTTCAGTGTTATTACAGTTGATCTAATTCAACAACTATTTAAAGACAATTTGATGAGATTATCCTCTTCACTAAATTTATATCAGTGAGAAAACCCAGACAGTAACCTTGTAATGTTGTCAGTCATCTGTCTGGGCCAAGCCAAAGCCTAACAAAGCATTTTCCCGATCCATAAAGGAGTTAAAGACAGATAAAAAGACCCACATCAGTGTACCAGTCACCCCTACAACTTCTAGTCCTGAATTAGATATAGCTATAGTGGTCTACAGAAAGGAGGTGCAATTCAGCAGCTGGACAGCCACAGGTTGTGCAGACATCTTTCCTATAGCCAGCAGCCAATCCAAACCCACAAGTACAGGGTATGGAAAAGCATTTCCCTTCTCATTTCAAATTCTTGTACAGCAGATGCTGGTTCCAACTTTAGCCTCAGAGTCTGGCTGTGCTGATTCAGCAGTCACACGTGGCACCTCCTGTCCTCACAAGATGCTCTCGTCTAAATGATGGATGCAGCAGAAAGATGTGTACAGAGGTGTTCCCATGAATACAAATAACAGTACTTGCTGCATAGCAATAAAATAGAGAAATTAAAAATTATTTGCATTTGACCAGCCCGCTTCATGGGTATTTTGCACAAACAGGCTATATGGAATCTATCAGAGCAAAAATAAATAAATAAAAAACACACAATTCAGCCTTATGAAAGTCAAGGGATGGAAATTAAATAGATATCCAATTAGTATATGTTTCTGGCTCATGTACGGTGTCAAAGAACAAGACAAGGGACAAAACTCACCAAATCCATCATCTTTAGCCCTTCCAAGAGCTTACAGTTTCTGTTTTTTAGCCGGTGAGCCTCATCAATAATCACACATCGCCAGTGGATGTTTCTGAGCTCAGGGCAGTCTGTCAGAATCATTTCAAATGTTGTAATGATGGCATGGAACCGGTAGGCACCCTTTATTGCTTTGCCCTTAAAATAGGAGAGGAAAAAAAAAAAAAAAAAAGATCAGTTAGCACACGAGCAAGGTGGGAGGACCATATGTCCGTGTTTACATTTCATCGGTCTACAATGTGCGAGTTCAGAATGTGTACATATTCTGTACTCCATCTCAGCTTTCATCTGTCTGTATGCTAGACAAAGGCCTTAGTGCTTGGAAAGCTTGCGTTAGATTTATTTATTTATTTTTAAAGACACTAAAAGGTATAATTCTGACAATACTCTGAGTCTTTTTATTTTATCTATATTTAATAACAGGAGAAAGTCCAACACTGTTAAGTTATACAGATAGAAAACTGGGAAAACTATAGGCTGTGAACACAAGCTATAATGACACACTAAAAATACAGAAAATACTTCCTCTAGGAAGCAGCTGTCCTAAAAATATATCAGGCGAAGGTATTCATTTACTACTCTCAACCATTACAGGCACGGATCTCCTTATTACACCCTGGATTCCAAAGGCAACAACATACAACTACTGTTTTAGTCAAAAAGGAAGCAAGTGAACACAAAGACATATTTGACTTTGGTGCATCAATTGGCTTGTGCCTTGGTGAAAGTCAGACTATCCAGAGTCGTTAGCTGGAAATGCAGTGAAACAAATTCCTTTTTATTAGGACATAAAACATGTTAAATATGTCAGCCCAGAATTCAATATTTCCGTTATGTGCCTGATGTACCATGTGACTTGTATGAAAACGTATCCTGTGCTTTGTATTGCTTCATTT
The DNA here is from genome assembly GCF_037356315.1 of Lithobates pipiens. Classification (NCBI taxonomy): domain Eukaryota; kingdom Metazoa; phylum Chordata; class Amphibia; order Anura; family Ranidae; genus Lithobates; species Lithobates pipiens. The sequence goes on along the minus strand of NW_027507764.1, from coordinate 456,229,248 downwards.
TTCTCAAATCCCTGGGTGTTGCTGCCAGTCACTCCGCTTTTCTATTAAGGTCCCATGCACACTAGTAATAAACATTTTTTGTGTGGCGTGTAGCAGCGACTAGTTAAGGGGCAAAGGGTCTGCCATGTCCTTAACTACTAATGACGTATCAGCTGTCAGCAGGATTTCCCCCCTGCCTGAACCATACCAGGGCTACATGGGGGGGGGGGGGGGGGGGGGGGGGAGTCTCAGACCCCCACATCCAGCAGTCAGGGTTAAACCCTACTGACAGCCGATGAGTCATCCGTTGTTAGGGATGCAGTGGCCGGCTTGCCGGTCTGCTCTTCAGCAACCAGTTATTCACTGGTTTAAAGATGTTATTGGCCGACCGCTAAGAAAAAAAAAAAAAAAAAAAAGCTGGAACCTGGTGCTTAGCAGCTGTCAGTGTTTTTTCTGCTGGCAAATCACTCCCAAAAACAAACATACATGGACACATAAGATAACACCATTTGCTTCTAGAAGAAAAAGGAAAAAAAACAAAAAAACCCACACTCAAAAGTAGCTGCTAGGAGCGTTTTTTTTTTTTAAGCTAGTGTGCATGGAGCCTACAAACTGACTATGCTAGGCATGAGAACACAATGTGGTCAGTTTTCCAGCAAAACTCAGCCTGCTCTCCTCCAATGCTCTGACTTATGCAGTCATGCTCCCCTGCAGTCATTCACTGGGAAGACCAGTGTGTTGCTGCTTCTCAATCCAGGATAGGAAATTTATAGGGGAGATCATCGGGTGAAAAATAAAAAAAGGTCTGGGGGAAAAAAAAGAAAACGAATGCAGTCACCACTTCTAATGGTAAGCTGCTTTAGATAACAATGTTGTTCATGTTTTGATATGAAAGGAATAGTCCATATAAATTATTAAACAATTTAATAAGGACCCTGATCACATTAATATGCTGATAATATTTAATATACAGGTAACCATGTAAGGAATAAACACTTGTGTAAATAAAACACATCTAGAAACATAAAAGAGCATTGCGAATTGCAAAATACTGCTGATATATTTACCCAATAGAAATTTTTTCACTTTAGAACAAGTAGCGGACCTTTAAATATAGTTGGCTTAAATGTTTTAAGGGATTTGAGTAACAAATCAAACCTACCTGTGAATCTTTAAAGTACATTTCATAGAGTTGTATGGTTTTCCTGCTTGCTTGGCTTCCATGATAAACGATAACATTCAGTTCTGTCCATGTGCGGAATTCTCTCTCCCAGTTAGGGATCGTTGACAGTGGCGCAATGACCAAAAATGGACCATGAATGCTCTTCAAGAAGATCTCATACAGGAAGGTAATTGACTGGATTGTTTTCCCCAAACCCATTTCATCAGCTAAGATGCAGTTTCGCCTAAATACAAAAATGGGTTAAAAAATAAAAGGTAATTCTAGCTATAGTAATCTGTTTGTGCACACGTTCTTATTTTGGAACAATGCTCCTGTACACCAATCATACAGCAAACAGTACAGCAAAATGTGCACCACTGAACTCAAAATTGCAATATGGTGATATCCAACACAATCTGTTTTCCGCTAATAAATTTGCACAGCCATATGATTTCCCTTAAAACAATCCTTTGTAGTGTAGTATTATACTGGAAAAAAAAAACTATATACACAAGATGACCAACGTGTCCGACAAACCGTTCACAAGCCAACAGTGTTCAACTACATGTCCCATGATGCTCAGACAGTGCACGATTCAGATGAACATTTCAAATAAATAAGTCACCCACTTCCAGGAACCCCTCGCAACAGCATGCATCTTGTGTGTCATTTAATAATCGCATGGTGTTAGAAGGTAAACTTTCCCTTCAGCCTTTAGCCTGGAAAGTATGCATCATCTTCGAGCAGCTGTGCCGTGTACATGTAAGTTGTGAGTGTAAATCCAGCTATGATGTAGTGCTGCTATGATTCAGAGTTTCTGTGCCAAGCAGAACATTCCCATCACATGTTTACAGGCCGGGGATTCCTAACGAGAACAGGAGCCCAGCTGTCTCGAAGAACCATGTGCAAGTGTAGAATGCGGTCATTCCCCAAAACGGTTAACAGAGTTCCGCTAAGTGTCACTTACGTCTAAAACGGCAATAGAACATGCTTAGCCGAAAGGTTTAAAAAAATTAAAAAAAATAATCATTACTAAAATAGTTGAAGTGCAACCTTACATTCAGCCTTGCACAGTTGCAATTTCACTGCACACTGAGCTTCTCAGAGTGTGAATTAGAAGCTGCAGCAAAGCAAGAGCCTGCATCATTTTCAAGATGGAAGATGTTCAGCATCATCTAGCCCAGGGATGTCCAACCCACGGCCCCGGGGAATTCAGCATGCAGCCCAAAGCATGTCTGGAAGTACCCCTTGCAGAAGAGCAGCCACGCAGCTTGCATGCATAGAGGGATGCAGGGGATGCCGTATATACCCATCTACACAAGCTGTAGCAGAACAGAGAATGTAGAAATGAGAATGGCTGAAGGGATGAAGGGGGGCTGCAGTTTTTGTAAAAGCACCAGCAACAGCTAAAGCAGGGATTCTACATAGCACCAAAGTAGTAAATGCCACTTGGCTGTATGGGGGTGGATGTTGATATGGGCTGCACCCCCCCCCCCCCAGATCTCAGTTGTTCCTCACCCACAATCCCCCCTCTACCTCCACACATAGCAAATACCAGGGTTGCCAACATACATTAAATTCAAGCACCGTTTGTAAAATACATGATTTTTACATCTGTCCATCAATGCATGTTATAGTCATGCAGCCTGCATGGGCAGATATTCACAGACAGATAAAAATCACAGATTTTACAAAGTGTCCATGAATTTAGGCCTGGTTCACACTACTGCAGGAGGTTGCAATCATCCACAGCCAAAACACGCTGCTCTTTACAGATGTGCGGGCTGCCAGTAATTCTTAATGGCACCCCCACCCATCTAAAAGCGTGGGTGTGGGAACCAATGGGAAATTGCATGGTAGAATAGAACCATATGATTTCCCAGTCCCTGCTGTTCAAAAATGGTGAATGAACCTTTTTCCTGCATTAAATGCAAAGAAACAGCAGCCCATTAAAAATGAATGGGCTGCCTTGGCCCCAAAAAAAAAAAAAAGTATTCTTCAAATGTGGCCTAGGAAGGTCAAAAGGTTGGACACCCCTGATCTACTCTATATATTATTATATATGTCTTGTGCACATGCACTGACATATATAAATGTGTCACGCCATGTATCGCAGAGAGTAACTGTGATGCAACATTCTAATATTATAAACTTATTATGAAAATATTCCTATCCCCATAAAGTGCTAATCAATATGGTTACAAATCCATATATGAATATACATGAAAATAAAATAAAAATTAAAATAAAAAAAACTTACAATTAAAAAAAATCTAATATCTAATCATGTGAAATGCATATATATCCAGTGCCTGATGATATAAAGTCTATATACATCTCGAATATTCAATTTCCAATAATAAAGTGCTCGTGCTCAGTGAATATAACGTGAATGAAATCAATAAGCTGCCATCAAGTCCATAATTTTTTTAAAACATTTTAAAATTAAACAAACAAAATTGGAATGAACATAAATCACACCCCTGATCTAGCTCTTTCTTCCCCAGCTTGTCTGAGCCCACTCATTTCATTCATTGGATTTTCACTCCTTCAATCATGAACCCTCAGCATTAGATGTGGGCACTTTCATACAAATGCAGTCTGAAGAACATCCATCCATAAAATGCACCTGACCCGATATCCTCATTCACACTTCCCACAGTCTTTGCATTCTAAGTAGGACTCTCCTGTCATCAACATACACAGATCAGCGCTACAGTCTTTAGCCTGCAGTGCTGACCAAGTGGCTAAAATCTGACACATTGGTGGAACATAAGTTTATCAGTGGATCGACTTCTGTCCAATCACATTGGCCATATATGGATTGAAAGTCACAGTCCCTTCTGAACAGGACAATTTACAATCCATGTATGGCCAGCTTTAGGCAGGGTGTTGTGAGGTTTTCAGGAAGCTATGCACAGCACCCTACTGGCTCTTCCTACCAGACATGATTTGTTAGCATTACATAGAGAAGTACAGAGACCCAGTAATGACATCACTGGGTTCAACATAGCATATGTAATCAAAGCACACATTTTTTTAAACATTTAATTAGAATATTGATATATTGATGAGGGGGCATGGCCAGAACCAAAGAGGGCAATTTAAAAGCATATTAAATTTCAGCTTTACCCGGGGGGGGGGGGGGGGGGATAAAGTATTTTTGTACTGCAGTTGATGCTCTGCGTAAGCTTTGCTATCAAACAGCATGCAATAGTAATGAGGGTAGGCAGGTAAAAGAACCAAGTTTATAAAAAGGGGTCAGTATATGGATTCTGCATTAGCTGCTCTATGCAAACACATTAAATAAAAAAAAAAAGCATAATCAGTGCAAACCGAGCAACGGCGTTGGTCCTCCCCATTTTATAGAAAGCTTTGCTTCAGGGAATCCCCCTGTGGGTAGGGGCGTGGACTATTTAGCTGGTTACAGTAAGGGGCACTTGAGATAATGCTGATTACTGTTTTGAATCTTACTGTTGCACTAATTACTGTTCACTTTGATATGTTCTCGTGTTTCTTTACATACGTGACCCTTTGCGTCAGACAATGTGTTTGCTTGTTTTTCCTTTGTGCATGTGGAAAACTTAATAAACAGATTGAAATAAATAAAATTTAAAAAAAAGGTGTAAATTGTTTGTACTGGTTGGTTCTGTGTAGTTTTCAAAAGAAATCTTGGTTCTAAATAAACTAGAGTTGGTCAATGAATGCCTGCATCAGACACTTGCCATGTCTACTAAATGCTTTCTAGATTCACTCTACAGGATGCCGCACAGTCAAATAAGGTTTTTCCACATTTTTTATGGGGTATAAACCTCAATCCTAAGATGCCAATAAAATGTGTAAGGTTAAACTCTGCCATGAAACAAAGCCATTAAAGTTTACTAAGGCTACTGCTAGGAGAGTAGGAAAAAAATACTTACGTGTTGTACCAATTGAACAGCAGCCAATTCACTCCTTCCAACTGGTATTCCCTGAGACTGTTATTGTTTTTATACTCCCTGGAACTCTCCGATTTCTTCCACTCGTCGGCAGGAGGTCGCTCCTGTTTCAAATGCAGTAAATCCCATTAGTGGTTTTCCGAAAGAACATATAACTGAGCTATTTTCAAATAAAAACACTGCTTGGCTGTGCCAATTCTTACCACGCGCTCCGTTTCTGGCTCTCTGCTCTGGAGTTTCTCAAATTCTTCAATCTTTGCTGGATCCAAGTCCTGTTTCAGCTCCCATGTACTGTCTTCATAGGGGAGGGAGCACCACTTCACCAAATAGTGTGTCACGGGCTGCACAAGCACAGTGTCAAAAAATTACAACTGAAAACTCAATGCCTTCTGAAGCATTGCGACAGATGTATACACAGTGAAAGGCTAGAGAAAAACCAGGCTTGCTGGGTTTATATGCAGCCCTCCAATAAAGATTAGATAAGAACTATTAACTGACATACTGTATATATATATATTTCATCCATACGGCGGTCACATAACTACGCTATTTAACATGTAAATGGTTCCGAAAATGCATACGCTGCTGCCAAGAGCCAGAGCAGAGAAAAACCTATGAAAAACGTGCTTATACCAGGCAGAGGTGGGATCAGGATACTTAAAGTGGAGCTGAAGGCAAAACTTTATCATTTTGGACAGATTAAGGGAAGATATAACTCCTTATAATTTTTTTTGCTGTCCCATGGGGAGATCTCTTAATTTACTGTCCCATAGCCTCATCAGGAAGTGAGGGGAATTCCCTCCAAAGTAAGGGAAATCCCTGGCAGTCACCAGAACTAGTCTCCAATATGTAGGTGCACCGCTCCACTTAGTTATAGGTAGACCCAAAACTGGGTCCACTTGTTTATTGCAGTAAAATCCACCAGCCACAGTTAAAGAAGTTGGGAACAAGTGTTTATACATTTAACACTAAACTTCACACAATGATTAAGCACAGTTCAGCGTGAAACGCATTAGTTAAAGCATCTTGCTCTGGGGGCACTTGTGTGTGCTCACTCCCGAGCTGCCTGTGTCCCCATAACACACAGAGCATGGCTCGGCCCTAGCCCCTCCTCACTGGCCGTGATTGACAGCCAATGGCTCCTGCTGCTGTGTCTCTGCCAATGAGGAGGGAGATACCTGGGAGAGAAACTGTTGTGCAGATAGTTGGATCAAGATGGGGTTCGGGTAAGAATTAGGGCATCTGAGAGGATTCGGGGGGAAGCTACACAGGTTTTTTTTTTTTTTTATCTCTATGAAGGTAAAAAACGTTTAGCCTTTACAACCACTCTAATGTAGATTGAACTAAACTAGTGAGACTGCAAATCTGAGGCCAGTTGACCAAAAAAGTTGATCTTTGACAAAAGCAGCCAATCTAGAATTAACTTTTCTTTGGTAGTCTGGCAGGTTAACTGATCCATACTATGGCAGATCATAATAATCAAAATAACAAAACATGCTTTTAACAGTGGCAGAACAGCTGTCTGTGTGAAAGACTTTGATAAACCATTAAAATCCCCAAAAATCGCATCACCATTTTGATAAACAATGTCCCTGTTTGTTCTCAACCCTTCATATTGCTCAGGTGTCCTAGGATTCATGGAACCTCTGCTTCTATAAATTGTATAATAATTCTGTAGATGAATGTTGCACCTCATATGTTCTAATTACCAGCCTGTTCACACCTAAACTACACATGACATTTTTAATCACTCGATGACAAGAGACTATCAAGCTTGTTGACAAACACCTTTTTTGTACCACATCGTTTTTTTGGTGTAGCATAAAAAGACCTGGTCAGGGAGAGGTTAAAATCGTGTACCGCTAAGCAACACGTCTGCTATTCAATAACTGCCAAAATTTATAATGGAAAAATCACAAAATTTTACCTTGCACAAAAAGGCAGAACTACGCCAGGAACCAATTACAATTTTGTAGGATCCTGCAATTAAGAAAAAAGGAAATGAAGATGCCTTTACCTCTCCATTCTCGTCTGTGCCGGTGGAGACATCTAGTATCCGATCAATTTCCACATAGTCAGGATTAAATAGATCATCTTCAATCTGTTGACAAACAGGAAAATCAGCATCTTATTTACTGTGGCCCTAAGGGAAACATTTCTACACCAAAGATGTATTATTGCAGTTCAGGTCACAGAAATACAGAAACCCGACTCGACAACCTCTAACATGCTAATTGAAAACCTACAATTCAGCAGGATTGCTCCCCGTGAGGGTAAGAGACTCCTCAGACTTTGTTAACTGGGCCTCTTAATTACTGTGTGAAACCCTTTTACAGCAGGAGAAAGTTGAAGAATATTTTAAATGAAGTGTGAAATTACAATTCACTAATGAGCAATCGAAAAGGCTTATAGCTCACACGGTTTCTCGAAATCTACAGCTTGCGAAAGAGCGGTTTAAATTTAAGTGCTGGTGTCATTTAACCACTTGGCAGCCAGATGAAAACGCACGCCACTGCATTCTAAATCCCAAGGGAAGCCAGTGTCAAATTGGATTAAATTCCGTGGTTTTTCTTCCTTCTGACATTGCTCAATAAATACATTTTTTTTTTTTAAACTAGATATTTAGGTTTACGTAACAGACGCTTCTAGGAAACCTGTGAGAAATGCAGGAGCTGCGGCTGACCTTTTGAAAATGCTAGTTCCTGGGCTGTCATGCTGACCCATGGGACTTTAATACATTCTGAATCACTGACCTGTTAAAAAGTCACAGAAAATCTTTAACTATGTCATTCGGGCTAATACCATGTTCAAAAGCAGTAATGGGAGGCTTTCACTGAATTTGTGAAATATATACACAGTCTTCAAGTTACTGCGCCTTTATATACAAGTTAAAATAAAAAGTGTGGAAACTTTTCAATGTATGTATGTGTATATATATCTATATCAAACACACACTATATATATATATATATATATACACACACACTATATATATATATATGTGTGTGTGTGTTATTTATTTATAACACACATATATATATATATATATCATACACACACACACACACAGACGCATATACACACACACACACACCACACACATATATACATACAATATCTTACTTAACGAACAGTCTTATTACCACATGGGAAAGACCAATGTGATGTTTGACATATGACAGGTTTAATTTAGATTGGACAGCATTACAAGCATTGATTCCTTTACAAGCTTTATTGTAGCAGAAAATGCCAATGCTAATTAAAGTTTTGATTTTTTTTTCCCTTTTTCACAGAATATATATTTTAGTCCTGGTTTCTACTGAATGACAGGGGAAGATCAAGATGGAACCTGTAAAGACTTTCATCAGTCTGACCCTTGCTCGACTCGGCATACAATTCTAAGTGAAATTAAATTGGTGATCAGAAGGTTAGACCCATGTGGGCAATTGTCCAAATCTGGGAAGGACAGCCACAATCCTTGGCATAATTAGCTCTTGGAGTGATACAGAACGGAATATGCATGAATGGGTCCAGCTCAGAGAGAACGGGGTAAACCCTTCGAATGGCTTAACAGCCGGAACAAGACGAAAGCACAATGCATTCACATCTGAGATATTATCCACAAACCTCTTATTTGTTGAATGTAATATATTGAGAAAAGGGTCTTTTACAATATTATACGCAAAATTATTCTGAAAGAGCCATATGAATAAACCAGCATACAGTACATTGTTGTTAAGTGGGATCAACTGCAAACCTCAGTGTATTATTTGCGGTAGGTGGGGTTGATGTGGGTTTCCCATGGGCATCCCTTGGTCACTGCAGGAGTGTAATACAAAAATCTCCAAGCTCCAGTCTGTGATCTTACTCCTCCTGCTACATTTTTGTAGCAATTTAAAGAATAGACCATTCTTATTCCTGGTACCTGGCATGAGGTACCACGTTTCAGAAAGATCTCTAGTACCTGGTGTATATCATTACCCAAGTTGATAAAATAACTTGTTTTGAATATTGTAGGCGACAGGTAAACTTAGTGATAACAAAATTAAAAACTTTATCTTAATGCATTCCAATGTTTTCTATTTCACTGCCTCCAAGCCCACCCTGTGTAAAATGGAAGGGAGGGGAGAATAGAGCCAGCATCGTGCATGGCTGCATCTATTCTCCCCTAACTTGTTCTTGACACAGCACTCGAGCAGCCATTGGCCTCTGCTGCTGTCAATCAAATGCAGTGAGGAAGTGGGGGCGGGGCCAAGTCCCGATGTGCAAGTTATTTATTTTGATTTAAAAAAATAAATTTTTTTTTTTACTTTAGCAACACTTTAAAGTGGAATTTCATCCTGAAATTTCTCTATGAAAGTTAAACAGCCGTAATACCGTAGAACATGTACCTTGATAAATGCATAGCACTAGAGTGTAAGTTCTAACGAGCAGGGCTATGATTCCTCCTGTATTGAATTGTATTGTAACTGTGCAAACTGTTTGCGCTAAATACTGTATTATAATAATAATAATAATAACAATAGCATGTTTCAATTTTTTTGCACCCCTTTTGTCCAGCAATCAGCAATAGACACTGCTGATGACGCATGGGGGAGAGATTTACTACAACTAGCATACACAGAATCTGGTTAAGCTGTGCATAGTAACCAGCTTCTAATTTCAGCTTGTTCAATTAAGCTTTGACAGTTAGCCCACGTTCACATCGGCGTGATTTGACAAGTCAAATCGGATCCTATTGCCGGCAAGGGGAGCGTCCAATTGGTGTGGCTCCACAACGATTTCCAAAAGTATTTCCTGCACTACGTTTGGTGATTTCGGGGCGATTTCAATAGACCTCTATGCATGAACCTGCACAGGTGTATACATTTATGAAAGTGCACATTTATATGACTGATGATATAATTATAGGGTGAACTTCCACTTTAAAGTTATTTAGGACATCCAGACATTCCTATACTTTACAATAAAAAATGACCACTGGTTTGGCGTGAATAATCGGCTTTTGGGAAAAGGAAAGGAAATAATGAAAACCTCAGCAGCAACAATAATTCCAACCATAATAAAATAGCAATCCCCAACAGTAATAACACAGATCGAGTATCACACACTCCACCCACTCTGAGTAATGAATATGACCCTAGCTTGACCATCAGCTCTGATTTTCTTCACCGTCTCAAAAGCATAAACCCTTTTTTTTCCCCCCGGCAAGCTTTCTAGGAAAATCATTAAAATTATTCCTCAAATGTAATGCACGCATTTAAGCCAGTCATACATTTAACCAGATTTCCTAGAAGAGAAAGCTGCCTGTCAGTATATCAGGACATCCCACTATTCTTTATTATGAAGCAGAGCGGAGAGACCGCAATATACATCCTGACAACAGGAAGCCGACCAACTTCCTGTTTATAGATGTGAATATTACACAAAGAAATCTGAACCGCACTGTCTGAAACCATGTAAAGTGACACTGGCACATACAAACACTAAACAATTCAAACAATACGTAGCTCACCTCTGAGAGGAACTTGTTCTGGCCTTGTTTTGCCCGAAAACGCTTAATTTTTTGTTGAATCCTCTTGTCTTTCTCCAGATCCTCCAGAGAGGCCCACTGGCAGTGCAAATAAGAACTGCAGAAAGGAAAATTAATTATAGACACCAGCTTTACAAATAGGCAACCACAGTGGCTCTTAACGTCAACTACTTCATTACCATCACGCGTTTCATACTGGCAAAATGGTGGTTGAGGGTGTTCTGAGCCAATTCAAAATGCCACTGTGTTTATATTGTACACGTGCCCAGTGCACACAATGCCTATGATCATGCGGTCATAAGACAGCGCAGACCATAGGTAAAATGTACAATAGCAGGGTGGCTTCTTGATAGCCAATCACAGGGATCACAAATGTAAACCCTTCCAACTGTCTACATTTGAAAGCCCTCCCTTTTCCTCTGTTGTGAGGGAAAATTAATGAATGTTTGCATGAATAAATGTTTGAATGAATGATTTATATATAATAAGTAGGCTGCAGCAACCTTTTTTTGTTCATTTGGAGTACTTTTAATTTGAAACAGTTTTTAACCCTTTCACCATCACCTCCCTCCACATATGACCTCTACATTACCAAGCGCCATGTTTTAACCACCTTAATACCAGCATATGTCTTCATTTGCACAAATTTGTGCCAAAAAATAAATATGAAAATAAAATAAAAAAAGGGGTGTCTACTTTTCAAAAAGGAGTCTCTTGGTAGATTTGTGCATGTTTTTCATAAGCATAAAAGGGAAACCACTGTTTTCAAAATTTTTAAATCTTTTTTTCCCTTATATATAAAACCGTGGTTTTTGCGTGTATCAAAGAACGTGAAACTGAGAAATGGGCTAGTAATAAAGAGGGATATATAGATACTCAAAAGCGGTAAATAGGCTCATTTAAAACAGATATTTTTTATTTTGGGTGGGAGATGATGGGAGAAATCAGATACTAGCTTCTTACATCTCTTTTTAGTAGTAGGGATGAAATTCTCCCCCCAGAGTATTTAGCTCTTTCCCTTCCTCCTCCACCATCTCCTTACTTCTCCTGTATAGAGGGTGGTATGGAGGGACTTCAATCTGGAATTCCCAGAGTACCTGCATCATGTCTCTGCCCTCCTGTAGGAACAGAATGAGTCATTTCTCTCTAACATCACATGAATGGCAACAGAAAGAATGTGATAACCTGGTGATGGTTGTAGCAGGGTCGACAGACAGACAAGAGAATGCAGAAAACCCATATAAGTGCAAGCAGCTGCCTAACACAACTGTAATATCAGCTATGCTTGCTGTACACAGTTGTTCGTTCTGTCAAACAGACCTACTGGAAAATAAGTATTCAATCAGCAGCTTGTAGGCAATGACTGATCTGTGTATTCCGATTCCGATTGTATTCCTTGCTATCAGAATACAATAGCACATACAAAAATATGAAAACACTACATGATTTGCAGGTGTGAAAGTGACGACGTTTCACGTCAAAAGCAGAAGTGATGTAACATTTCGTTGCTTCCGCTGCGTGATGAGACACCTAGCTAACCGATAGGAAGCCTCACTGTCCTCATTCACCGTGTGAACTTAGCACATTTCAAAGAGTGCAAATTGTCAGTGCCTGCTTACCTGATGCCTCTGTAGTTAGAAATTTGTGATGTTTCGAAATACAGTATGAAAGGTTATGACGGCATATACAGTTTCCTGGAAAACGTTGCCTGATAAGCATAAGTGCAGTCAACATGGTCAACTGACCGAAAGAGACAAAAGGACATTGCGCAGAATTGTGACCTGGATTTTTGCATGAAGAGTGGTATCAGATTATATTATCAACCATCCAAGACATATATTTGTAATTCCCAGGAGAATTCAGGCCGTCTTGGATGCCAAAGGCAGTCCAACATCATATTCGGTAACAATTTTGTTATTTTACCATACTTGTTTCCATAATTTTGTCCAGCCCCTGTATATGCCACCTTTTCCTTTTTGGCTCTGGTGTCCACAACATACTCACACCCCCCAAGTAATCTAGTGATGTTCTGTGGTGATCTGCTGCACTGCGTCTGCATACCAGGTCCTGCGTTGAGTCTTTTATTCTGCAACATTGCATTTACCTGGTTCTCTGGTATGCATTTTTGGTACACTGGCCCAAAGCCTTAAGGGATAAAGGACATGGATGAGAGATCCATATTTACTGTGGAACCTCCAATCTGTTCCAGCTCTTTCTGCCAGTTCCCCCGATCCCCACCCTCCCTTCAGTGTGACAGCGAGCAGGGAATATCTCCTTGCTGTCACTTTCTGAAAAGTGTGGCCATGTGTCATTAATTCACAGCTCCCAGAATGAATGAACTACAAGTCCCGTCAGCCACTGAAGCTGATAACTGGTAGTGCTGATTGAACTGCAAGGGGGGTGATGAACACTCGTAGTTAATTTATAAGCCCTGCAGCAGGCGCATGCAGGAAAAAATAAATGCACATTTGTGCATTTATTTTTTCTGATATGGTGAACTTATCCTATAAAATAGAAAAAAAAATCCTTTTGCAATTGTGAAAAGGAAGGGGACAAGATTAATATAAAAAAAGTGAACAAAAAAAGGTGAAGGTCTGCTAACTACCCCCAAGAATGTATGCATTAGTTATGACAGCTAACTATACTAGGATTCTTCTGGTTTTAAAATGCCAGTAACTCCTTTGGTTTTGTATAAAAGTGTTCCCTGAAGTTTCAGAGTGGCATAAAGCCAGTCATGTGAAAGGCAGGACCCCTCCCCCCCACCGGACATATGATAAGTACCCCTGGGAGTACAGGTAGCACATATTGTGAAGGCTTCCTAGCAACATTCATTATTTCCCAGGCACCCAGCTGAGACTGCAGACTGAGCCACAGACTGCCCACCTCTGAGCAATATTACAGAGATAAAAACAATTTACTTACAAGTTCTTGTACTTCGCATAAAATTCTTCGACTTCTACTTCTTCCCCAGACTCCAGCTACAAGGGAAGAAAGCACATTTCCGAGTCAGAGTTTTAATGAACATAGGTGAATCATTGCCAAGCACAATCGGCTGGGAAAGTCACAAGCAGCACAGACGTCTTAGATATTCATAATGTGTAATCCGGCCAGCCAGCTATGTCTCTCTAGCAGGATTCCACTCATTATGAGTAATAAAATGATTTGTATCCATCTGAACTGCAGACTCTGTTCTCCGTGACTCTTTATGTGTTCAGACAGAATAATGTATATCACATGCCGTGTGTTGTACCATCAAGATATTAACCATTAAACCCTTGTAAATAAAAAGCAAATGTTCCCTTGAAGAACAGCTGTCTGACTCTGCATTGTCATATCTGAGACATGAATAATGTTTAACTCCTCCCTCGCTGCACGCCGTTTTCATTCACAACGGCCTGACCCTGTACCTGGCTGGCTGCCAAACCCACAGCGTTAAGTAGACGCCAAGTGTACCATTTTCTCAGGCAGCAGCCAATTAACAACTGCACTCCCTAATGCCAAATGTATTATTTTTGGCTGGCTCAATACAGTCTTGCTGCATTTTTACAATTGGCTTCTACGGGGTGTGTGCCTGTGTGTTGAGAGGAAGCTAACCGCTGACTACAAAATGCTTGTGGTCGACAATTTATATTGCTTTCGTGTTCGCACTTAAGACATCACTAAGGGCATGACTGAATCGGATTTGATACAATGCTCTCACCACGGCGGTTAAGACACCAGTTAAGACGTTCATTTGAGAGATGCTGAAAGAGCGAGTCTGCACTTTCTCAGGAGCTGTTTTTAACTAGAGCTGAATGAATGTGAATGAAGCCAATGGGAGCGCGAGGAAGAAAATTCCTGAAAAGACGATGTCAGCGAGCGTACACTAGAAAGAGTAATGGTTCAATAGCAAAGCGAAAGTGAATTTTACAGAGCAGTCTCCAGTGCTTTCAAAACACAGATAGTAAATCCCCATAGAACTGCCTAGGAGAGGAATCTCCCCCTGAAAGGATCTGGACAAAAACACAGATGTGCACAAACTAAAGCCAGCTAAGCTCACGCATGGGGCATATAAACAGCAATTCAATTTATGCACAATAAACATTACTGTATGTATAATGCCAGGAAATGCAAATGCTTAAAGGGACAGTGCACCATTCAACCATAAACCCTCCAGCCTGACAAAACCAATACAAATAGAACTAAAGTGTGCTGTTTATTTTATTTTTTTTCTCTTTTGCTTCCTTAGAATTTTGTAAAGTGCCTCATATGCCAGTTGGGCTATGCTTACATATTTCTAGTTGCTCCACAAAGCTTCTATCAGAGACCAGCTAGTCTTCCTCTTCATGGCTGTATACTAAATCTGGAGTGATGACAGCGCGAGACGGTTCAAATTTAATTCTTCACAACTAGTATGCAGCCTGAGAGAGAATAGCTGCTTCCATCAGATGCTTCTCAGATGTTTAAAGCCTGACTTCAGGCAGAAAAAAAATAAAAATAAATAGGGTTGGCTTCACAGCAGACAAATCTGTTCTATTGCATTGGGAGGGGGAGGGGGAGGGGAAGTAAAACGTCTACTAAGCCTGCTCAGATGTGAGCACACATGCCTTATAGACCTCAGTGCTACTGCGTTGGCACCTCTGCGCCCTTCCCCTCCAGGTCATTCTGAGGCTATGCTTTGGGAATGGCCAAAGGGAGAGGGGGGCAGAGATATGACTGCAGCACTGGGATCTATAAGACCTGTGGACTTACATCTGAGGAGGCACAGAGAGTGAGAACTGGACTTCCTCCACATGCAAACAGAGTTGATAGCTTTAGTATTAAGCTAACCTGGGGGGTTCTCCTTTGCCAACGAAACGCAACAGGAAACCTAAACAGGATAGGTGTCCTCGTTGGAAGATTTTCCTACCTATTCTGGTGCCAGTGGCAAAATGTACAATTTTGGGTTTATTATTTTCTACTTTGATTACAACGATCCCTAGAACACAGAGTGGGTCAGTCTCCCCAGCCGGGTAGTTTTGCATGCATGAAACTGCAGCAAAAATAGAAGGGTTGCTCCAGAGAAAGAAAATAAAGCGGAAATAACAGTAGGAAATTGTGCTGGCTGCATTGAGTAAGATAAGCCTTACTAGTGTGTCCCTACAGAAGCTAGCACACGTGTAAATCACACCGTATTGTTTACCACCAGCACCTGCCTTATTTTATGTATATTTGGAAAATACATGTTAAGTATCTAGAAAGTGTGAGAAGGAAAGAGATGAAGTGTGAATAATAAAATACAACTAAACTGTAATCTCTATTCAAATGTGCAAACTGTTTAAAACGCTTTGACTGACAATTTCAGCATAAGAAAAAAAAAAAATCTAATAGGAGATATAGGCTTGTCAAAAACAAAGCTAGAAAAAGCTAGAAAAAAAGACAAGCAAACGCACAGCCCCCTCGGGGAATATCGCTATACAGACACAATATGAACAGCAAACAGAAGCACGAGTCATATGCTTGAATACTGCAAAGCAGCCATTTTGTCAGACACAAGCATACACCCGAACAATTCACTGGTGACTTTACCAAGAAAAAAGACATACAGAAAATTGTGGTTCAGCTAACAAAACCACTTCCTTTACTGTGCACAGGAAATTAATCTACTTTATTACAGATATTTATATAGTGTTGGCAAATTATATATTGTGCATTCACATCAGCCCCTGCCCTCAGGGAATCTTACAATCTAAGGTCCCATATCACATACATAGGGACACCTAGTAGGGCCAATTTACCTACCAGAGTGTGAGAGGAAACCGGAGTACTCCGGAAATCTACATAAGCACAGGGAGAACATACAAAACTCCATGCAGGTAGTGCTCCGATTGCTACAAGGCAGAAGCACTAACCACAAATCCACTGTGCGGCCCAACACACGTCTGTCTGCTGCAGATCTCAACACACAAATCTGACATTAAACACGTTTTTAACATATAAAGAAAAACAATTACCAGTTTCTTTGTCATACGGCTGCTCATTATCTTCTCCACAACAGGTCCTTCATCAAGAGCTTCCTAAAAGAACAATCAACCAGAGAAGGGTTCTAGTTAAAATACAGGCATCATGTAGGTTAGAACCATGAGAACAAAGTCATGCATGGGCTGGCAGTTCGCAGAATTATTGGTGGGTAAACATGAAACATTACACCTAATGTCTGGTCTTTGAGGTTTTTGGACAGGGTGAGGAAGGTTTCAAACTTGTGTTAGGCCTGTATTGTGTCTCTGACACTGGCAGGAAGATCTCCATCTACATACATACTCATCAGACATTCTGGTGATAGCTCAACTTTGTTCCCGTCTTAGATGTCCAGCCACCATATTCCAAATAAGAATACACCAGCAGACCACTGGCACCATAATGCAGATATAAGGTGCCCCCTATTGTATTCCTCATCGGAATATACTCCAGAGAGTTGAACTAGTAAGCAACACCGTGGATAAGATCTTCCTGCCTGGGTCACAGAAAACAAAGACCTTGATGGTGGTCGTTGGAGGGGGAAGAAAAACTCTGCCTCTCCTTGTTTGGTGGCGTTTCGCTTTCAGACCCAACTGCAAAAGTAAAGATACATTTTGTTGTGGATTGACCGCAAGTACATGCAGCCAGTGGCACCAACATTCAACTTTAATAAATGGAACGCAAACAAAAACATACTTGTTGGCACACCGTTTCAACAGATCATATCTAGATGAACTTTCTTCTCAATATGATAGATATATGTAATTTAAAAGTTGCCTTTTTCCCCCCATTTTGGATAGCATACAGGAGGGTTATTACCGGTGTTGGTTTATTTATTTTTTTGCCATCTGTGCCCCATTGGGGAGATTTCCCTTCACTTCCTGTCCCATGGGCCAAACAGGAAGTGAGAGAAAATCCCTGCAAATTAAGGCACCCCCAGGCTTCCCAGGCCGCCAGAACTAGTGTCCACATTAGATTTAATATTACTTTTCTGGGGACAACTTAAACGTTGTGATTTTCTTTTACTTTCAATGATAAGGATAAATGGGACCAACAAATAGAGAATATGAATAGCCCTAATTTGTGAACACTGGATACACTACATGCACAAAAGTATACCCAGCCCTTCTGCCCTTTCCCCCTTTGTCGGCTATTTCAGATGCAAATACAGAAGCTTTAGAAGCTGCAGCTATCCAAAAACAAGTAGCCTGACGCTGTGTTTATAAATAAAGGTAGATGCATATAGTTTAACGTTGTTACTTTTGTTTCACTTATCTTCAGATCAAAAAGGTATGAGCTTCAATCTGCATGAGACAAACTTAAAGCAGTATTAAACCCAAAAATATATATTGCAGCTCATTAGATGTGGTGGCTGCATTAGTTTTCTTTTGGGAGGGGGAGGAGAGTGTTTGATGCACTAGCAAATTTAAACACACTAGTAAATTGAATCCAAACTCCAGCTTACAATGCAGTTACAGCAAGGTTTTTTTCTTGTGGGATAAAGGTAAGCAAGCCTGTCAGTGGTAAATGGCCTCAACACTAACTACTACATTTGAAGGACCGCATGTTCTGTTTAAGGACAGACGTACTTGGCTGGGTCATGAAGTGAAAATAAAGGAAAAAAAGCGTGAAGAAAACAAAAACAAATGCAGCCATCACATTTAAGAATTGCTCATTTGCAAAATAAAATGTTTTTGGGTTTAACACCACTTTAAACAGACCCGACAAGGCTTTTCTCAAATACAATTTCTTCCAGTGTAACCCTTTATTAACCATCAAACCACCTCTAATTGTTCACATTGGAGCAACATAAGTTTACAAAACGTTAGCTGCTCGTCTGCTTTAACTCCCGACAATGTATTCCGAAAATAATTTTGCATGAACCAAACAATATCTAAGTGTATGGCTCCAAAAGAATCCCCAGCCACCCCACTCTCGCATTTATGATAATTTCATATACAATCATTTTACAAAAAGAGCAGACAATGTAATAAATATTGCAAAAAACAAAAACAAAAAATCAATATCAAAATCAATACCAATCAATAGATTGTCAAATGATTTGTTCTAAAGATTAATTCTAAGTGGTTCTGCAGCAGATCAACATGGTGTTTTTCCATAAAGTGTAGCGTTTCCATTTCGATACTATGGGAATGAAACGCTATCCACCAATCAATATCAGGGGGGGGGGGGGGGGGGGAAGACTCAAGACTCTAAAAAGAGTTAAGAGTGCAATGTGCAGAGTAATGAATAGCACATTAAAGCAGAGCATCCCTGGTTAGCAGAGACAAACTGAATCCTCAGCAGCACAGGTTGTAAAATATCCCAGCGCTTTCTATTAAGGCAATTTTGTGCTGACTCAATCGCTGCAAGCACTGTTGAATCAGGAATGGATGGACAGTAATAGGCTGCGATGGTTCAAAGAACAGCTTGCTTTTCAGGAGATTTCTTTAAGCCTTTGCTAAGGCAGATAATCACACTGATACCACTCCAGAACTAGCCTGCTATCACTGGGAAAATAAAACACATTTCTATATATCCCATATACAAGCATCACATCCGTACTGATTTTTCACTGCAATATCAAAGCATATTAGGCATTTGTTACTATTGTTGCACGTTAACACTGTCTTTTAAAGCACTTCTACCTTATCTGCTTTAGGACTTTTTACAATGAAAATTTAATTTATGCTCGTCATATTGAGAAAAAAAAAAAGTTAAAAAACAAAGTTCTTTCTTTCAGATGGTTTTCGTTACCCAATATCTGTCATTAGCCATTAGATTTGTTTTTTGTTTAAAGTATAAAAATTGTACAAAAATTACTGTAAAAATATTACAGTCAGCTGTTATGTAGCTTCAATGATAAAACTGAAAAATAGACAATAAAAAAATGTCTTTGGACATTCTAATGGGAAATAAAGAATTTGTTCTTTAGAAGAAAAATAGTTGTACAATTATAAATAATAAAAAAAAAAAAAGTTGCACAAATACAGCAACATTCATAAAAAACAAACAAAAAAAAAAGACCCCACTAATCTTTATAAACAGACCTCCCATGATGTATGTACAATGCAGCAGGGGATGGCTACACCATAACAATCAAATGCTCACTAGCACAGATTTAGAAACAATTTCCCATAAGGGCCAAATAAAGGAAAACACCAGCAAACATTATGGTTAATTATATTAATTATAGATTTGCAATCATCGAGTGTGTAATGGAAGCAAATGGCAACATCCAGAAATCTTATTTTTACATTTTCACTCATTTGATTTACAATAGCCAAAACAAAGATGGAGAAATTCCAACTGTTTGTAAGAAGAAATTAACGAGGTTGGTCACATTGCCATCAAAACAGCTATATGGTGTCAGGGAGGACCACTTACCTGCTGTTCGGACTGTGATAGATTGGAAGGAGAGTCTCTTCCTGTCCCATCAAGATCGTCAGGCTCTTCGTCTGAAATCTTAAATTCCAGATCTTCTGTATAGCGTTTCCTTTTAACTTGTCGGCTGGATCGCCTTTTCTGTAAATAAAAGTTTTTTTTTTGTTGTTTTTAAGCAATAGGACACATGAATCCTTACATTTCACTAAAAAGTCCTGTAGCTCATTCAGTAGCATTACTGAGATTTTTTTTTTCTTTTTTTGGGTGTTGAACTGTACACATAGAGGACACTTGGAGCTTAAAAAAAATAAAATAAAAAATACACAGCACAGTAAAAATAATCTAAGATTACTTTTTCCCCGTTTCTCGAATATCTGGAGATATCTATCATCTTAATATTTTTAGATTGCGATTGATGGCTCTAACTTATGGTATACTCCTGATAGAATGGTGATTGTGAGCAGCCTGCAGATCACCTATAGGCTATGGTTACGAAACATGCAACGCAGGTATAGCGTGTTATTACCTGTATTCCAGAGTCATCCTCCTCTTCTGGTGCTGGTGGTAGTGCTGGTGCTGGTGGTGGAGGTGGTGAGGATGATGATGAAGGGGGTGGAGTAGTAGTCAATTTCTCTGCACTTTCTTCATTTTCAGCACCTTCAGGCTTTACTTTGACAACTTTCTTCTTTTGTGCACTTCCCTCAGCATCAGACTTACTAGAAATTTACATAAAAGGAAAGCTGTAGTTAATTTCTGACAATTGTGTAATACAAATTCCACAGTAACAAGAAATAATATATCGGATTCTTCTTGTACCAAATTGTTATGCAACCGTAATGTCTGCCTCCATTTTGTTAAGTGCTGCGCAAAAATGTAAATAAATAATATATATTTATATATTTTAACTAAGCAGAAGATATATATCCCAGACAGGATACAGGAAATGGTCGAAGAGTATTAACATGATATAGGAGCGATCTATGACAAGGGGAATGCCAAAAGACTGTCAGCCTAAAGGAACCAAGAGAAGTCTACTAGAGATCGCTGTGATCACATCCAATTTAAAAATCCCATATTAAGGTTTCCTTATTCCCCCTTAATCACTGCTCCCTCTGTTAAGGAGATCCATATAGCAAGACTGCTTGCAAATAGCAAGTAAAATAAATTAAGAAAAAAAAAGTAAAATCGCAAAGAAAAACAAAAGCCAATAATATTCCTTCGCTTGAGTTTTTATACTGCCAATCCTGTAGTGCAGTGCATCACTTGCAGTTAAAGTGTATGTTACATCAACATTTCATATTCCTTAAGTGTCTGTTGTACCATGTACTTGTCTTAAAAAGTATCAGGTCTCTTTGCATTGCTTCCCTGTGTGTGAAATATCCATTGATCTTGCCAAACCCCCAGCTCTCCCATTTCAAACAGACCACGCTAGGCTTGGAAGCGCATTCTTCCCAGCATGGTCAGTTTTCTTGCTGCGGTAGGCGCATGGCCTGCCAGTACTCCAATGGTCAGATTTTTGCAGACATTCCCACTGGCACTTGCTTTGTGCACTGGTCCAAATCATTTGGCGGAAGGGGGGGGTTATGGTTTGGGGTTGTTTTTCAGGGTTTGGGCTTGGCCCCTTAGTTCCAATGAAGGGAATTCTTAAGGGGTGAGCAAACCAAGACATTCTGGACAATTTCATGCTCCCACCTTTGTGGGAACAGTTCGGGGATGGTCCCTTTCTGTTGTAACATGACTGCACACAGTGCACAAAGCAAGGTCCATAAAGACAAGTATGAGCGAATATGGGGTAGAGGAACTCGACTGGCTTGCACAGAGTCCTGACCTCAAACCCATAGAAAACCTTTGGGGTGAATTAGAATGGAGACTGCAAGCCAAGCCTTCTTGTCCAATATCAGTGTCTGACCTCACAAATGCGCTCATTAAAAAAAATAAAAAAAAATAAATAAAAATAAAATGGTCAAACATTCCCATACACACACTACTAAACCTTGTGGACAGCCTTCCCAGAAAAGTTGAAGCTGTTATAGCTGCAAAAGGTGGGCCAACACAATACTGAACCCTACAGACTAAGACTGGGATGTCATTAAAGTTCACATGCACGTAAAGTAAGAATAAACTAAAATAACGTGGTTGCACAAGTGTGCACAATCTCTTATAACCGGGGATGTAGACACTGAGCAATCTCATTCAAACTCATGTTAAATAGAAGTCAGTACACACCTGCCATCATTTAAAGTGCCTCTGATTAACCCCAAATAAAAGTTCAACTGTTATGGTAGGTCTTGCCTCACATTTTCTTAGTTGCATCATACAGCAAAAGCCATGGTGGCCAGAGAGCTTTCAAAGCATTAGAGCAGAGGTCTCAAACTAGTTGGCACAATGGCAGCAGTGGGCAAATGGGCATACCAGTACGTCCCCTTTAATAGCTGGGGATAGCAGGCGCGCGCCACCACATAGAGCATGACCAGCGGGACTATGTCCGCCGGTCTACTGGCGATCATGTCATGGAGCCTCAGAACGGGGAAGTGCCTATGTAAACAAGGCATTTCCCCATTCTGGCTTGTGTCATGACAGAGATCACTGTTCCCTATCATCGGTGCTCTGGTCAGGAAGGGGGTAAAATCTTCTGGGGTTAAAGCAGTTAAAGGAGCTGCAGGAATATCTGGCAAGTACTGGCTGTGTGGTACATGTGACAACAATCTCCCGTATTCTTTATATGTCTGGGCTATAGGGTAGAGTGGCAAGACGGAAGCCTTTTCTTAAGAAAAAACATCCAAGCCTGGCTAAATTTTGCAAAGACACATTTGAAATCTCCCAAAAGCATGTGGAAAAATATATATGTTATGGTCTGATAAAAACCAAGGTTGAACATTTTGGCCACAATTCCAAGAGATATGTTTATGCAAAAATAACACCGTACCCCACCATAAACGATGGTGGTGGCAGAATCATGCTTTGGGGCTGTTTTTCTTCAGCTGCAACAGAAGCCTAAAGCCTCATGCACACAATTGGATTTTCCGACAGGAAATGTGTGATGACAGGCTGTTGGCAGAAAATCCGACCGTTTGTACGCTCCATCGGACAACTGTCATCGGATTTTCAGCAGACAAACGTTGGATAGCAGGTTTTAAAATTTTCCGCAGACAAAATGTCTGTTGTCGGATTTTCCGAGCGTGTGTACAGAAGTCTATCGGACAAAAGTCCAAAGTACAAACATGCATGCTCCGAAGCAAGGACAAGCCAGAAGCGGCCGGTTTTGTAAACTAGCGTTCAACGCGTTCAGAATTAACATTCATGACGTGGGAAATTCTGAAATCTCAAAATGCATTCTCCTCTTTAATGGGATAATGAAGCTGCTTTGCTGGTGATACTGATGGTGTTATTGCAAACAAATTCTCAAAGGCTTTTTGTCTAGTGATCTAGTGATTTAATGTCTGCCTACTCCCAAACTGTCATTTAAAGTAAAACACATAGCCAAGTATTCTACACATTTTTTTATTGCGCATTAAACAAAAAAAAGAAAAATTAGAAATGCTTTCAGCCAATAGAACGTAACCAGAAAGTGTATTCTATGCATCCAAAAAAAATAGACAATATACAAATCAAATAATCATTCAACCAAAAAATAAAATAAAAGCCTCATGCATGTGCACTACTTCTTAATATAGGGGGTTAACAATACCAAGAGTTGGCAAAAGCAGGGGTCCGTCATCTGGAGATAATTTCAAAAAACATCTGGATTATTCTCCTGGAGCTCCCGCAGCAAAGTCATATGACATAATTGGTCGGGATTAATAAAGCAACCAATTTTTGGTCCAAGAAATCCTCCTCCTCCTGTTCCTGGACTTGGGTCAAAGCAATAACTCCAAAGCCAATAATAAATAACACGTTATCTCCTCCGATCAGAAACAAACTGAAAAGTGTGAACCGAAAATCGTGAATCAACACTCAAACTTCCACCAACACAAAATTAGCAGAGGGAGCCCAAAGGGTGGCGCTAAAGAAATGAAAAAACAATGTAGTACTTCACTATGTTCGTATTTGTTGGCCGACAATTCCTTGCTCTTTGTATGCAAGACAAGTTTGGGCCAACACCCTTTGGAAAAAAGTTCACGGTTTTGTTGGCCAACAATCCGATTGTGTGTACGAGGCTTTAGTCAGGGTAGAAGGGAATTATGAACAGTTTCAAATACCAGACAATATTGGCACAAAACCTTCAGGCTTCTGCTAGAAAGCTGAACATGAAGAGGAACTTCATCTTTTAGCATGACAACTACCGAAAGCATATATCCAAATCAACAAAGGAATGTATTCACCAGAAGATTAAAAGTTTTGGAATGGCCCAGCCAGAGCCCAGACTTGAAGCCGATTGAAAATCTGTGGGGTAATCTGAAGAGGGCTGTGCACAGGCAAAGCCCTCACAATCTGACAGATTTGGAGCGTTTTTGCAAAGAAGAGTGGGCAAATATTGCCAAGGCAAGATGTGCCATGCCGATAGACTCTCACACAAAAAGATTTAGTGCTGTAAAAAAAATCAAAAGGTGCTTCAACAAAGCATTAGTTTAAGGGTGTGCAAAATTATAAAAAACATTTTAGTTAGCTTTTACTTCCCCCCTCCTAAAAGATTTCAGTTTGTTGTTCAACCGAGTTGTACAGTTTATAGGTCATATTAAAAGAAAGGTAGAAAAAGTTCTGAAGCGATTTATTTTTGTCTTTTTTTTTTTACATCATAGAACGCAGATTCCACAGTGATTTATCACCAGAAGTGGAAGCAAATACCTGCATTAGACGGGTATCTGCTCCCCCCTGAAAGGTTCCAAATGTGACACCCAAGGGGGGGGGGGGGGGAACCAGAGTGTCACATGTGTCACAGGTTGCCACTGGAGTCCTCTTCCACTCCTCCATTACGACATCACAGAGCTGATGGAAGTTAGAGACCTTGCTCTCCTGCACCTTCCGTTTGAGGATGCCCCAAAGGTGCTGGGTTTAGGTCTGGAGACATGCTTGGACAGTCCATCACCTTTACCATCAGCTTCTTTAGCAAGACAGTGGTCATCTTGGAGGTGTATTTGGGGTCATTATGTTAAAATACTGCCCTGCGGCCCAGCCTCAGGGGGGAGGGGATCATGTTCTGCTTCAGTATGTCACAGTACATGTTGGCATTCATGGTTCCCTCAATGAACTGTAGCTCCTCA
Source organism: Lithobates pipiens (assembly GCF_037356315.1). Taxonomy (NCBI): domain Eukaryota; kingdom Metazoa; phylum Chordata; class Amphibia; order Anura; family Ranidae; genus Lithobates; species Lithobates pipiens. Next base: position 456,204,075 of record NW_027507764.1, on the reverse strand, counting down.
GTGCCAGCAGCACTCATGCAGGCCAAGACTATGACGAGCTTTCTTGTGCATCATCTTTAGGAGAGGCTTCCTTCTGGGATGACAGCCATGCTGGCCAATTTAATGCAGTGTGTGGTATATGGTCCGAGTACTGACAGGCTGACCCCCCACCCCTTCAACCTCTGCATCAATGCTGGCAGCACTCATACGTCTATTTCCCAAAGACAACCTCTGGTTATGACACTGAGCACGTGCACTCAACTTCTTTGGTCGACCACGGCAAGGCCTGTTCGGAGTGGAACCTGTCCTGTTAAACTTCTGTGTGGTCTTGGCCACCGTGCTGCAGCTCAGTTTCAGGGTCTTGGCAATCTTCTTATAGCCTATGACAGCTTTATGTAGAGCAACAATTTTTTATTCAGATCCTCAGTTCTTTGCCATGAGCTGCCATGTTGAACTTCCAGTGACTAATGTGAGTGTGAGAGCGATAACATAAAAATTTAAACACACATGCACCCGTCACACCTGAGACCTTGTAACAATAACGAGTCTCATGACACCGGGGAGGGAAAATTTGGACATTTTCACTGGGGTGTACTCTCTTGTTGCCAGTGGTTTAGACATTAATGGCTGTGTGTTGAGTTATTTTGAGGTGACAGCAAATTTACACTGTTATAAAGCTGTACACTCACTACTTTACATTGTAGCAAAGTGTCATTTCTTCAGTGTTGTCACGTGAAAAGATAGAATAAAATATTTACAAAAATGTGAGGGGTCTACGCAAGGCAAAAAGTATTCAGGCGCTCTTCTCTACTTGTGACTATTGGGAAAGCAGCTGGAGACCAGAAGAAGAGGCGAGAACTTTGTCTAATGGACCCCAGTGACAGCACAAAATGTCACCTACTGACAGAAAAAAAATTTTGGCCATCACTTGCCAGGCACAGTCCCCTCCTATAAGCAGTGTGTATGACAAGAACCATCACCTACATATCTGGACATAAAGACAACGGTCTTAACAGGAAACCTTCATGCCATTCCCTGCTGTTCCCCATGTCATGTTTATATGCCGCACTGACTTATGCACAATGAATTTGTATCTCAGGAATACAAAGCATTGTTTGATGATCATCGCGTTTCTTAATGATCATTCAGCATCCACAGGGACACGATTGCTCAGTACCATAAACCAAATAATTGGGAGCAATGACGGAATGAAAGTAAATAACCCATTCCCAACCGTGGATGTACTCCTGGCAAAATCTATTACAACTTCTGATTTCTCATGTCACAGATGGAAAGGCTGGCAAGATAATTCTTCAGAGGGAAAAAAAAAAAAAAAAAAAAAAAAAAGTTTACAAGATCAGAAAAGCCGAATTAATAAATAAGAAGCTGTAACCCACAGAATGGGAATTCCCCTGCAATGTAAAGCAAACTGTTGCATGCTCTACTGTACATAGACATACTTTTCACTAAGCCAACATTTCTGTATTCATTTTTTTGTATTGGTCTTATGTAATATTAACATTTTTTGAGATACTGAATTTTGGGTTTTTACTAGCTGTAAGCCATAATCATCAAAATTAATAGAAATGCTTGACATATCACTCTGTATAATGCATATATAGATTTATTACATACTTTTTGAATAGAATTACTAAAATAAAGTAACTTTTTGATGATATTCAAATTTTATGAGATGCACTTACATACACTATAGATATAGAGCGAGAGAAAATGTATTAAATACCTTTTTTTGCACATATTTTTCATAAGACCTCTCAGCTGCATAGGGGCTTAGAGAGGTGGGGTGGGGGGGAGGGAGAGACTGCAAGGAGGAATGCAAGAAAAAGGCAGAGAAACCGCAGTACACCAATCTTCCCAGTGTAAAGCTGTACAGCCATGCCAGCAAAAGCCTTGCCCATTGGAGGGCATGTAGAATGGCCACGCTGAGAATAATGTGCCACTAGGTCTAGTGTGGTCAGTTTGCAATAGGAAAGCAGGGGGACTGACAGAATCACCAGGTATTTCACACAAAAGGAAGAAATACAAAGAACGGGATATGTTTTAATGCAAGTACATGGTAACACAGACCCGTATATCAGGAATATGAAATGTTAGGGTAACAAACACTTTGCAGCACAGAACTAGGAACATGCAACTCTGGACATTCCTAGTTGTCAGATCCAATGTTAACCAGAAAAATTACTGTTCAGTTAATGGATTCATAGCTTGACACAATGCTTGGTTACATTTGGTTAAATTGGGCAATCCCCTGAACCACAGATTTGCACAATTAAGGCTCACTTCACATATATGTAAATCGTACGCATTAACAGCATTCGATTCGCATAACATGCGAATCGGACCAGCTTTCAATGGACCCGGTTCACACATGCCTGGGACAGCCGCAGCCCTTTTCTGAAAAGGGTCTGTGCAATTTTGGGTCCAGTTTAGGCGCAAATTCAGGTAAAAATTACACCTGAACTTGTAAGCAAAATTGCACTGGACTGCAAAGTGCAGCCGGGCATGTGTGAACCCAGCCTTAGGTCACAAAATAATTAGCATTTGGTGCCCATATTGTTATAGGATGACGCAGGAGGCAGCGGATTGAGTTTCTGCTTGCCCCCCCCCCCCCCCCCGCAGCATCACTGGGCCTCGCACAAGGAAAGCGGCTACTGGCTAAGGTTAGAAAGGGCTGTCCTATAACCAAGCCAGGTTCACATTATGAGGTCAGCTTGGATGTCGTTGCCGCTTCCCTTTACAGAATCCAGCATGTGGTCACTGCAAAGCACAAGGTGAGTAAAGGAGATCATTTATTGCAAAACTCAAGGAAAAGCGGCAGATGTGCGCAGAATTACAAACAATCTTTTCTTTGAAACTACAAAAAAAAATCCCTTCTAAAAGCATCCAGCACAACATAATATCGAGCAAACGTTCAAGGCTGAAGGTTAAGTATGATAAGTGGTATGCATTTTACTGTCATAATCGGGTCATTACGAAGTGCATTATATATTTCCGAAAAAAAAAAAAAGATCTTTAAAAAAAAAAAAAAAAACATTTTTTTCACTGAAAGCTAAACCACTTGTAAGCGTTACTCATTTAGCACAATTGAAAGTAAACCTATTTCCGTCATATGAAGGTTAAAAACAGCAACCATTATATAAACTCTCATAAAAGCTTGCTATGTCAATCATAACAAAGGCAAAAGGCTGTAATTGTGCAGCTTGTTAACAGATAGCAAAATGAAAAACTACTGAAGGAGTGTGATAAATCTGGTGTATAGGCTAGACCTCCACCGTGGGGCTCCCTTATGATAAAGTGATATGGGATTTATGCCAAGGGAGCCAGTCTGACGTTTCCTTGCATGTCGTACAAAAAATAAAAAAAAACACAACCCATGAAGTGCATGCTCAATCGCAACACGGTGCTTCAAAATTACAATTTTAGGAAGATGTGACTGAGGAAGGGGATTACTTTTATCTTCTAAATAAACTTGAAGTCATCTTTTTAGCTTCCTATTACACAGAAAAAGGGCAGTAAGAGCCATGTCCATATAGCAGGGGGCGGCACATGCAGGGGGTGCTTCCAAAAACTTAAATCTGCGTGTATACTTCCATCTACCTAAACTGAACATTGACTGACTGCTCAAATGCATATTTGGTAAATCTGTGTTTGTCATCGCTGCTTCAACTCCATCTGTAGTCATGCTCACTTTATTTCAATGTTTATTTAGCCATTAAGTCTTACCTAAAATTATGGGTTCCCTTATCTTTACAATTTTGGCCTTTTGGTCCTTTTGCAGTTTGAGATTGTGGTGTGACAAGTTTTGCTCCGCTAGTGGTGTGCCCAATATTACCTCCTCATTAATTGCCAGATTCAATCCACACCCAACACAGTATAAAAACAAGGCCTTCTTTACGGGGCCTTCTTTACGGGGAAACACAGGCAGGGGTTTCTTCCAAAAGAAGTGGGGTTCTTTAAATAAGTGGCACTTCCGCTCTTGCCACTTCAGCGATTTGCACAAAGCAAACCACAGCAGACTGCAGGTGACCTCATTTCCACATTGTCTCACTATCCTCTCTGAAACATGCGCGCTTTACCTCTCCTTTTCACAATTGCAGCCTCTCTCTTCAAACTCGCTTTTCTTCACCCCTATGCTCCCCCCACAATCTGTACATATCATCCTCCTTTCTCCCCTCCCCCTAATACTGCACTTATCACCTTTTTCTAACTCTAAGCCCACTTGCTAACAAACCCCCCCAGGATACTGAAGCATGTCCCCTCATACAAATTGTATGCTCATATTACTTCCTTTACTCTTCTGCTTCTCCTAACCGCTGGAGATATATTTCTCCAAACCCTGGGCCTCCCTTATTTAAACTGTACTCAACACACCCATCACCATCGCCCCCAAAACCCTTTGTCAGTAGTCGCAATCTACGCAATTTAGTCTCCATTCCTCTTCTTCCCAATGCCAGCCTCCCCCTCACCTGTGCCCTCTGGAACGCCCGCTCTGTCTGCAACAAACTGACCTCTAATGCCATGTACACATGACCGGACTTTTCGGCAGACTAGGCCTCACAGACTTTTCAGCAGAGTTCCAACAGACTTCCGAACGAACAGACTTGGCCACACACCAAAGTCCAACGGATTCAAACATGACGACGTACAACCAGACTAGAAAAAGGAAGTTCATAGTCAGTAGCCAATAGCTGCCCTAGCGTCGTTTTTTTCTGTCGGACTAGCATACAGACAAATGGATTTTTCAGCGAGTCCGTTGGAAAGATTTGAAACATGTTCAAAATCTAAAGGCCTTTTGATTTTTAGACGGCAAAGGTCCAATGAAGCCCACACACGATCGAATTGTCTGGCGGATTCCTTCCTTCAGACCTTTGCTGTCGAAAAGTCCGGCCGTGTGTACACGACAGTCACCAATTCCTTTAATCTAATTGTTGTCACTGAAACCTGGCTCCACGAATCTGACACCCCTTCTCCTGCTTCCCTCTCCCTGGGCGGCCTTCACTGAACTCACTCCCCTAGGCCTAATGGACGCAATGGAGATGGAGTGGAAGTTTCCTCCTATTCTCCGCCCCCCTCCCCCCCCCGAGCACCTTATTCACCCTCCTCCCTCTTTCCCTCTCATCATTGAAGCTCACTGTATACATCTATTCTCTCCAACTTCCCCAAGAACCACTGTGATCTACCTGCTCCCTGGACCATTATATAGACTTTCCTTGATGAGTTTTCTGCCTGGCTACCCTACTTTCTCTCTTTGGAAATTCCCACAATCCTTCTCGGTGATTTCAACATGCCTGCTAATACAAAACCCCTGCTACTTCTAAACTTCTTAATCTAACCTCTTCATTTGACCTGAAGTAATGGGTACAGGCTTCTAATCACTCTGATGGCAACACCCTTGGACCTTGTATTCTCCTACCTATGCACTCCATGCAACTTCTCAAAAAATACTTTTCCTCGCTCTGACCACCACCTTATTAGTTTCTCTCTCCCTCGGTCTTCCACCACCTTTCCCTCCAATCACTTAACCATCAACTGCAGAAACTTTTGCAACTTCAACTATTCTCTCCTCTATTCTGTTACTGACCACCTCTGACAAAATCTCTCCCCTGTCCTACCCCAAACAAGCCACTTCCATCTACAATAAATCCCTGTCCTCCATCTTGGAAAAGCTCACTCCCCTCACTACATGCAGAATCAGGCTTCGACCCCTACAACCCCAAACAGATTACACTAAAATTCTCAAAGAACGTAGTCGCGCTCTTGAGTGTCTGTGGCACAAGACAAAGTCTCTCAAAGACTTCAACCAATACAAAATATGCCCTCCAACAACACTATTTCCTCCACACTGCCAAGCAGACCCATTTCACAACTCAACACCTTCTCATCCAGTCCCAGAAACTCTTCTGTAATTTCAACTCTCTACTTCGTCCTCCACCGCCTCCATCCACTGACTCACTCACTGCCCAGGAGATTGCTAATCACTTCAAAAACAAGATTGATACAATCTGTGATCACTCTACAGGTATCTCCCCCAGTTAAGACTCCATGTCAACAGGCACAACTGACACTCCCCTTATTCAAATCTGCTACTACAGATGAACTTGCTAAACTCCTTTCTAACGCCAACCTAACCACCTGTCTTCTGGAACCTATTCCCTCTCAAATACTGTGGTTGCCCTCTGACTCTATCCTACACTCTAACCCACATCTTCAATCTCTCCCTCACCTCTGGCATTTTCCTCAATGCTCTAAAACATGCACTGGTCACCCCCATACTTAAAAGGCTGTCCTTGGACCCTACGCCCTATCTCCTTGCTCCCCTTTTCCTCTAAATTCCTTGATTCCTGGTTTAAAAACAACTGAGTAACCACCTCATTAATAACTTTCTTGATCCCCCTTCAATCTGGATTTCGCCCTCAACACTCCACAGAAACTGCTCTTTTAAAACTCACAAATGACCTACTAACTGCAAAAACCAACGGACACTGTTCTGTACTCCGACTTCTGGACCTTTCAGCTGCCTTTGACACGGTGGACAACCCCTCAAAAAAATAAAAAATAAATAAATAAAAAAGCTACTCCCCTCAGTCTCCGCAACTGTGCTCGTCAGTGGTTCTCATCCTACCCATCCCAATGAAGCTCCAGTGTCGCTTACAATTCTACTTCCTCTATTCCTCTTCCTTCTCCGTCTGGGTCCCCCAAGGTTCTGTTCTTGGACCTCTTCTTTTCAATCTACACCTCTTCCCTGGGTCAGTTGATGGCCTCTCACGGCTTTCAATATAATTTCTACGCTGACGACACACAAATCTATCTCTCCACCCCTCAACTCGCTCCATCAGTCTCCTCACGCATCACTAACTTACTAACAGACATATCTGTATGGATGTCACACCACTTCCTCAAACTCAACTTGTCCAAAACCGAGCTTATAAAATTTCCTCCCCTACGTGCCTCTTCCGACTTCTGTCAAGAGCAATGGCACAACCATCCACCCATCCCCACATATTGGCGTGCTAGGTGTTATCCTGGACTCTGAACTCTCCTATCGTCCCCGTATCCAACCACTTTCCAAAGCTTGCCACCTCCACATCTCTTAACCAGGTCCCTTTCTATATAAAAAACTAAAAAAAGTTGTGCTACACCACTCACACACCAAGATAACAAATGTGTGTGTAAAGAATCAGAATGACGCTGCACAATTCAAAAAAAGGGAAAGGGGGGGTGGGGTAAAGAAACAGCGTTCATCTGATATGTGAACCCAATGTGCTAAAATAATCAGACATTGCACCATATATGTAAACTAGTGATAGTTTTAACATCAGATCAATAAAAATCCCCACAAAATTAATAATGTAGGACAAATAAACACCATAAAAACACCATAAAAATTAATTAAGTGAATAAAAACGTGGCCAGAACCCGTGCAAATAATACACAATAAATATGAAAAAAAGCCCAACAGTGACGAGAAACAAATCCACTCTTTCAGCTGTGAAACATGCTCAATCCACCACCGATTTGTGAAGATTCTCTATTTACCAGAACTATATGATACCCGTTACAGAGGGTCACAAAGGCATGTACCAATCAATCAATATCTCTCCTAGACCCTCCGATATTTCAGCCGGTCTCCTTATTGCACATTCCCAAGCCTTAGATGGACCAGAACCCGTTGGTGTTACGGTTAGCATAAAAAAAGATAAATGCGCCAATAGTGTAAAAACCTCCGATTTATTCCATAAATAAAAACAGCAATTGCACTTACAATAATGTAGATGTTTAGAAGCCCAAAGTTCGATGCACCGGCCGGCACACACTTGGACAACCCGTGCTTCCTGGATCTCCAAGCACAACAAATGAGGTGACGTCAGCGTGTCGCTGAGTCCTACGCGTTTCGTAATCGTTACATCATCCAGGGGCACCATTCTAAACAATGAACCCACAAAGCTCCCGATTCACTCCCTGGTTATCTCGCCTTGACTACTGCAGCTTCCTCCTCATCGGCTTACCTTTAAATAGACTATCCCCCCCCCTTCAGTCCATCATGAATGCTGCTGCCAGACTCAGCCACCTTACAAGCTGCTCAGTGTCTGCTACCCCTCTCTGCCAATCCCTTCATTGGCTGCCACTCGCCCAACAAATTTAAAATTTTAAATACTAACAAGTTACAAAGCCATCCACAACACTGCCCCCAGAATTTTTACTGTCATCGCCAAAACCAAAAGGGCCAACCATGGCTCAAATTTCAGGCAGTCAGGTCATTGCCACGATAGGCCAGCTTAAAGTGGACCTTCACCCCCAAATCCTTAGATGCATTGGAATTGTCCCCCATCCCTCCTGACCAAAAAAAAAAAAAAAAACACAGCGACCCCGTTTGTGTTTTTTTTTTTTTTTTTTTTTTTTAGGTAGTTGGTCCAGTCTGTCTCCACAACCATTTCTCATCCAATCGAAAATTTAATCAGCCCCACTCCAGCAGCCGTCTGGGAAATCTACATCAAATATACCAGAACACATCAGCTTAGGCGAGTGGAACCCAATAGCACATAAGCGTTGGCTGCCTGAACCAGGAGGAGACAACAAGCTCCTGATCTGGTCAGGAAAGAAGGTGGCATTACAAGACTTTGTGTGTGGGCAGCTGGATTCACTGCCTTTTATTACAGCACACTGGGCACTATTGCATGCCACTGTACAGCAGTGCAACACACCGCGCTGCTGTACAGTGACAGGGGGAGCTGTGCAATGCATTGAAATGTGCGCCACACTGCCCCCAACTTACTGTAGCCGGAACAGACAGAAGCCAGACACTAACCCGCTGTGGTATAGTATGCAGCAGCTGTCCACTCGATGTTTGATCATTCTAAAAATCACTCACTTTTCTTTGGGTGTTTCCATCATTCCCCCCCCCCCCCCCCTCCATATCTCCCCCTGTAGAAGGCCAACATAGACAGCTCAAATTGTGGCCAATCCCTATGAAGTATGGAGCTTTAGTTGTATACAAGTAGAATTTTGTTAGGAACTTTTTGTTTTTGGAATGTTCCCTTTTCTAATAGTTGATATGGCCAAATCAATGTTCGATTGCAGTGCAAAAAAAAAAAAAGTCCAACAGTAAAAAGTGGTTTCATGGAAAATCTTCCAATGGGGACATTAGTTCTGTTGACCTGGGGGTCCCAAAGAATTCCCTTAAGATACAGGGATTACCTCTAACTTGCAGTTTGGCTATGGGAAAGGAAGGGAAACCTCTGCAATAGGACACAGCTTGGGGGGGTTGGGGTGAGGGGTCTAACAGGGTTTAAAACCCTTCCTTGCTCAATCCAAAATAAAAAATAAAAAAAATTGTTGCCTATGATTCTACTTGAATTCTCTATATTTTATTTATTTTCCCGCTAACACGAACCAGTTCAAGTACCTACAAAAGGGTGACATTGGGGCCTATCAACATTTTCACCTAAGATTTATACCACATAAAAAAAAAGTGCAACTCTAAAGGGCCGGTTCACACTGCAGGCGATGCGAGGCGACACCGACTTGCCTCGCAGCGACCTCAGCGGCAACTTGCAGATGACTTCTGTATAGAAGTCAATGCAAGTCGCCCCCAGGTCGCCCAGAAGTAGTACAGGAACCTTTTTTCTGAGTCGGAGCGACTCGAGTCGCTCCTCTCAGAACGGTTCCGTTGTACAGAACGGGGGCGACTTGCGAGAGCGCGGCGAGGCGAGTCGTGTCGCCTCGCATCGCCCGCAGTGTGAACCGGCTCTTAGGTGAAAACGTTGATAAATAACAAATACAGGCATTATGAACAGATTGTGGTACAGTTTTTGCCTAGTGTCCTTTAATATTTCTGAAAGTCATGGGATGTGAAATTCCAAAAAAATAGTGACCAAGGAGCAAGACATACAGTATATTATCACTAGAATATAAAGTAAAAAAAATGCAGATGCTACGTTTACAACAAAATGGCTTCTTAACAGTAATCTAGGACTGCACTAACAAAGCATATAGGTCTGGAATGGAACAGGAAGGCTTCTGCCTCGTTTTGCCAAGGATTGGATTGCAGCCTGCAGTGACGGGGGACTAGCCTGAGAAATATACAACTTGTTGCTTGTATTTTGAATAAAGCCTCCCTTTCATCCTTATCTGATTACACTCTCTGTGCTCCAGGACAGACACAATGAGCGACTATTCTGTGAGGACCAAGGACTGCAAGAACACTTTTTCTAAATACACACAATACATCACAGATTCTGGTTCCAGAACATTTCAAGTAATTTGCATACTGTGCTCAAATTAAAAGATACTTTATTCATATTATGAAAAAATAAAAAACAAAAAAAACTGCCAAATGGTCCAGTATTGGAATTGTTTCAAAGAAGAATACTTTCATGTATGGAACATCTGACAATGGTTCTACATGAATGTGGACATTTCAGGAAAAGGAAGAGATAATGAAAACAGGAAGTAAACAATGGCAGTTAAAAGGGCAAAACAGTCTGTCTTACTGAGCAGAACCTTCGAGTATATTGAAGGCACAGTCCACATTTTGAAAAATATTTTTTATAAAAAATGCACCCACATTAATAAAAAATAGAAAATGTGCATCTATTAAAGTTCTGCATTGAAGTCTGCAGAGCACTGCAACCTGGAACAGTAGAACATTGGTGCATTGCATAGGTTCCTGTAGACTCTACCCTAATACGGAGGTAAAGACCTTTAGCTGTAGAGGTGGGGGGGGGGTTACAATGGGCTACAATTTTTGTGACATCACTGCTCCACTAAGAACTACAAATCTATCTGCTGTGGGAGAAGAGGAGAGCGTGTTTCCCATTCACATGTCTGAATTTATGATGCAGCTCTGCTAGCAAAGCCACGCATAGACAGCAAAAATTCAAACCGAAAACCGCAATCTGTGGGGAGAAGCACCCCGCCATTCAGGCAGTGGGGAGGGGTGCAGACTCACCAAAGGTTACCATGTTTCATGTCACACCTTAAATGTGTGTGTAAACTGAAACACTGTACCAATGGTAGAATTTTATTAACATGAAGCTATATGCTAAATGAGATATTGTAAAAAAAAAAAAAAAAAAAAAAAAAAAAAAAAAAAAAAAAGTGTTAAAGCGCTATGTAAAACCTACATAAAAACGGAATGCAATGATTTTTAAATCTCATCAACCTGTATTTTATGCACAATAAAAAATAGAAAATATCAAAGGTTAAAAAAAAAACAAAAAAAAAAAAAAACCACAAATGTAAATATTAAGATAAAAAAAAATAAAGGTAATTTTGAATTGATGGCAGCAGCACGTCAAAAATTTTGGGATAAAGCAACAAAAAGATGGCAAACACAATTGAAAAAAAAGTTGGGAGAGGGTCATGTATACCATGGTGTAGCATTCCCTTATCTTTTAGCAACACTCTATAAACCTCTGGGAACTGAGACCACTTACTGGAATTTTGGGAGAGGCATGTTGTCCCCATGCTTGCCTGAGCATATGCTGCGCTAAACCCTGGATACATATCTTTCAGCATTGGTGGTGCCTTTCCAGATGTGCAAGCTGCCCATTCTATATGCACTAATGTAATGTACCCCTATACCATCAGAGATGAAGGCTTTTGAACTGAGCACCAATAAGCCGGAAAGGTCCCTCTCCTCTTTAGTCTGGAGGATACGGCTTCCTTGGTTGCCAAAAAAAATAAAAAAATTTTCATCTGACCACAGAACAGTTTCCCACAGACCATTTTAAATGAGCTTTGATCCAGGGAAGACAGTGGAGTTTCTGGATCATATTCAGACATGGCTTCTTTGCATGATGGAGCCTTACCTTGCATTCTTGGATGGCAGGGCGAACTGTTTTCAGACTGATTTCTGGAATTATTCCTGAGCCCATTTAGTGGTGATGTCCATCACCACTAAATGCAATGCCACCCGACAGCCAAAAGAGAACAGGCATCCAATATTGCGTTTCGGCCTTGTCCCTTGCGCACAGATAGTCTTTGTAATTTTACGTTAAACATTATTCTGAAATAGTTTGACAATTTTTTTAACCTAATTCGTTGCAAAAGGTTCTTCAAGCTCTCCCTCGTTAGTACCACTTGCCGTTCCATTTTTTTTTGTTTGTTCTTTTTTTTATTGCCCTGTCCCAATTTGAGATGTGTTGAGGCCATGAATATCAAAACTACCTTACTTTCTTCTTAAAATGGTAGATATTATATTGTGAATAAAATATGGTTTATGAGATTTGAAAATGATTACAGGTTTTTATGCAGAATTTACACAGTGCCCCAACTTGTTTTCGAATTGGAGCCGAATATTGCAGTATAGGTTCCCATACACATTAGATGACAGTCTCCTGGTTTGGCCTTTTTTGGCTAGACTGAGCAGCTCAGTGTTTGAGCATTACATGGCAGCTCATCGTAAGTGATACATGTCACAGGGATAACCCTGTGCGGGACGCAGGGTGTTCAATAAGGATCATTATGAAAGCAGAAAGCTGTGCGTGGCATCTTATAATATTTTAAATATGTATATTTATAATATACGAGTTAGATGAGTTTCTGGAACCTGCCATGCAGGGAGGTGGAGCCAGGATATTTGAAAGGCTTGAGCTTGGCCTTTTTCCCCATAGTCTCTACAACAATAAAGGAGTTGACCAATAAAGTAACTGATTTTTCTTGGAGTGGAACTTCTCTCCCAACCAACAATGGATTATTTTTAATCCCCATGCTGCTAGTATCAGTAAATAAATAGGAAAATATATTTACTTGTTTTAAACTTTTTTTTTTTTTTTTTTTTACATTTCATCAGTTACTTCCCAATTTTTAGTCTAGGGAAATGTCATACATACCTGGGGTCTTCAGAAGGGAAGGAAAGGAGGATTGGTTAGCCCCGCTAACCACTCTCCTGCATTCATGCTTGAGCTAAGGGCAGATGGATTGCAGGAATTGAATGCAACATGATTTATTTAGCCATGGTCAGAAAAGCTAGGTGGCATTTTGTAGATTTCTCAACAAAATAGTACAAAGACATGGATGGACGGGGGAATGGGGGGGGGGGGGGGGCGATTGGGGAAACGCCTTAAATAATAAAAATGAATTATAGAGTTTTTGGCTTGTGGAGCTCAGATGTAAATGAAGATTCACTTTAAAAGCGTACATTGACTTTGAAATTAAGGATGGGGTAAAAAAAATAAAAAAATAAAGTGAACCTCTGTTCATTTTTCTTTTTTTTAACCTCAATCAAAAATGCAGACACAGGATTTTAGGTTCTGTTCACACTTAAAGAATCATTCTAAATGGTACCCCAAATGTGGTACGATTGCTGCATGACAAAACCCGCATGTAAAATCATGCCCAGCTCAGGGCCAAAATGTGTTTGTTTTTTTAGCTTCTTTGGCTTAACATGCATAGCGAGGTTGCTCTATGCATAACATGCAGAAATTCATACGAATTGTGCTTTTCAGATCACTAGTGTGAACCTGTGTTTCCTCTAAGCCAGGGATATGCAATTAACAGACCTCCAGCTGCTGCAGAACTACAAGTCCCATGAGGCATAGCAAGATTGACAGCCACAACCATGACACCCAGAGGCAGAGGCATGATGGGACTTGTAGTTTTGCAACAGCTGGATGTCCGCTAATTGCATATCCCTGCTCCAATCGTTTGCCTAAATAGCAAATGAGTGATTAAATGACTTAAACACAGCTTTATCTTATTTATTAAAGTGCTTTATTGGTTACAAATTCCCAGTCACATAACCGGACTCTAAAAACATATTTAAAAATTGGTGCTTAGCTTTTTAATTTGATATTTTATTTAACTCCAGGAGAAATATATCCTGCTTAGTTCTCCTATGTTATGTAATGTTTGAGGGGGCTGGGGAGTTAGGTTTGCCATAATTAACCCCCTCTGTACTGTGTCATTATTGGTTAACTAGATGTGCTCACTGACTGTCCTAACAAAGGGTTACTTTGGTTACTTGCCAAGCAAAAAAAAAAAAAAGAAGGTTTGCCAAACGGCCAGTCTATTCTTTAATAAATCACGTCGTCTCATCTGGAAGACCTTATTCCTTATTTACGAAGGCATTAGGGAGTGCAAAAAAACCAAAGTACCCAGATTTCACCACTTCACTGTTCTCTCTGCAATAGGCTGGTGCGGTCTTATAATCCCAAACGAGTCCATAATATAGAGCAGCATGGTGGTTAGATTCTGGGTTAAAACCCCACCATGGATGCACCTTCTATAGAGTTTGTATGCTCTCCCTTATGATTGAGGGATTGCTCCATGGCTTTATTAGGCATTGGATTGAGCTCCTTAGAGGAGCAGGAACTGATGTGAATGCAGTAGAATACGCTATCACTATATAAAACACTAGAAATCGTGAAATATCAAAATGAACAATTACCAAGACTAAGGCCACGTACACACGGGCGGACTGTTCGCCCAACCTTGTCCGCTGAACAGTGTTTGGGCGGACAGTCCGCTCGTGTGTGGGGCTTCAGCGAACAGTTTCAGCGGACAGTTGGACGAACAAGGTCTTACGGAAATTCCGAAAAACTGTCCGCTGAAACAAGGTTTCAGCGGACTGTTCGCTCGTGTGTAGGCTTGTTCGGCCAACTAAGTCTCGCGCATGCTCAGAAAGGATTTCCACGTCGGAAGGTTGCATTGCAGTGTATTGGACGTCGAAATTTTCGTCCCGTCGTACGTGCCGTTCCCGTCATCGCGCACGGTTTCAGCAAACTGTTCGTCCGTCGTGTGTGGCCATGTCCGTCCATGCTAAGTTTGAGCGGACTGTTTGCCGAAACTGTTGGACGGACAAAGTTGGGCGAACAGTCCGCGCGTGTGTACGCGGCCTAACTTCAAACCTATACAGGTTACAATTGTTGTGGTTTTCTCAATATGTTTGTTTCTTCACATGCGCTTTTGGAGGTTTTTCTTTTTGTTAGACTGCCTGTTGTCATGCAGGAGAAATCAGTAAAAATGCATCAGAGACGCAGTGCTTGCTTTTTGATGCATTTCCATTAAAGCCTATAGAACCAAAAACTCAACCAGCTGTGGGCAAAAAAAGTTCCGACCCTTTCCAAAAAACACACAGATATGAATGTGACACATAGGAGATCATAAATGTGCTATAGAGTGTTTCTGCAAATCTGAAAAACGCACGTGTGTAAACCATGCCTAAAACCGTGCCGTTTACTATGTAAAAAAAAAAAAAAAAAAAAAAAAAGTTAATTATAAATAATAATAAAATATAAAAAATAAATAAATCATGTCTGAAAACATCAGAATTGTGGTTTTAGAACCTATTCTGTTAGCTAAAAAGTCAAGCAGGGAGAAAAATAGATGTGGATATTTAAAAAACACGGGGAAGAGGCTTTTGTATCCAAAGTTCAATGCACAAACTTCAAGGTCCCGAGTGCATGGCCCCATCTGACATGTCTGCATGTGTATTGGGTTCCTGTCAGGTGACGACATCGCCGAGGCTTTCATCATCTGTTAATTTATAACAAGCTTGTGCTTTCCGTCTGCTTTATGAGTGATACACTTGGCTTAACCCATATACACACTTTTTTCTTTGGGAAATACCTCTCCTTTTCTCACACTTATGTAATGGCTGTACTCCCTGGCACCTAATTTTAAAAAGGTTTAACTCTCCAAAAAAAAAAAAAAAAAAACACAAAAAAAAAAAAAAAGAAAAGTATTTTAAAGCATATATTTTACCATAAACAGTGAAATAAATTAATAAAATATTTCTGTCATGTGTTCGTACTGTCCTACCACTGAGTACCAACTGGTTAAGATAGAAATTCCACATTTGAAAGTAAACGTTTAGGAGCAGTTGGGAGTTTTTTGTTTATTGTCTGCCCCTGAACTCTCCTCTGTTATCTTATCAGTACATGCACACAGGGTCCTTTACAGACATTTTTAGGTTGTTGAGTTTAAAGGCATTTTTTGGAATGCAAAAAAAATAAAAAATAAAAAATAAAAAAGTTCAGGAGCTCTGTTTACAGGCATTTCAATCGCAGAACACGATAACCCTCGTTTAGCCGCATTTCGTTTACAGGCGTTTTTTCATTTTTGGCTATTTTGAAAAAAAATGTTAAAAAATTAATTATATATATATATATATATATTTTTTTTTTTTAAATGCTTCTAAACACAAACATAGCATGTAAACGCAGCAAAACTGATATTTTAGGTTACTGTCAAGGTACATCGTTCAGGAGAGGTTGTACAAACATCCCGTGTACATGAAGACACACACATTTAGGCCTCATGCACACTTGATGTTGTTAACACTGTTAGGAGCCTCTGGCACTAAACACCCCTGAATGTCAGCCTGTGTGTCTAAGCACACACAGGCGTTTGAGACAGAAAAAAAAAAAAAAAAAAAAAAAAAAAACAACCTGCCAGCAAGTCCAGAAGCAGCAGAATTTTGGCAGAAAAAAAAAAGAAAAAAAAAAAAAAAAAAAGCTTGACAGAACACAGCTAGAAATGTTTAGTTTTAAGCGTCAATTCATTTCAATGGGAAGAAAAAAACTCTTATTATACAAAGCGTTTGATGGTATAGTCCTGGTAGTGATACCCACTCCACTGCTATGGAGGTTTTTACTCATGTTCACAGGAAAGATGTTCAGCTTTTCATTTTTCCTGTGTACAGTCTATATATACTGCATATGCACTGAACATGGGGGCAGCCATATTTGCTCTTGCATATGCAGGTTCTTCTTCCAGCTTAGTAATGCCACACTGTGGTTGTGTTTGACGGTTTCTTATAATGCAAGCCTAGGGGTCTTCAATATGTTTTCTCAATGGTTGATAAAGGCAATCCATCTTAGTTGGCGCTGGTGACCTCCGCTTCTGAAAATATTGACTGGCCTTCTTGCTGTCATAATTACTTCAATACTCTGGAGCAAGAATGCCAAATCACATAAAATGATGAAGTCCTTATCTGCATACTTGTTGGAAAAATCTGACAGTTGCTGGTCTATCACCTGCTGGACCTCACAACGTCTCCCTTCTTCAGAGTGTTAGCATCAGACTTCAGGTGACCTATGACCCCAAAAAATGTCCAATGCACAAAGCAAAGCTAAAAATTAAGAGGAAAAAATTTCATAACCAAGTCTGCACACCTATAATAACCAAGCTTCACACCAGTGTGACTTGACAGCTCAAAGTCACATGGCAAGTCACACCCCATTTGCGGCCATGGAACCACTCAGCGACTGCAGGTTCCTGCACTATTTCTGTGTAATTTCATTGCAACTTGCATTGACATCTGGTAAATTAAGTCACACAGATGTCAGCAAGCCACAAATGAAAATCGCCCCGATAGTCAGCTTTGACGCCACGCTGAAGTAGCATAATCTCAAGGCTGCACTGGTGTGAACCAGGGCTAAAGGCTAAATTTTCAAAATTGCAACAACTTTCCAACAAAGCTAAACTCAAGGCACATTTAAATACTACTCAATAGCCATATAAACCCAGTGTGTGTACCAACACCTATACAAACAAAGCTATTACATTGTAAAAGTAGCAGTGACATCACTGTGCTACACATCACTGTGCAGAGCAGGCCCCACCCACTACAGGCTGCCCGCAAAAAACTACAGGAGGGGGGCGGAGACAAGACCAGTAACCCCGCCCAAAGAGCAGTACTGACTGGTCTATTACAGGAAGTTAGTGCACAGAGGCAAGTGGTACACTGGATTTACTGCACAGATCTGGCAGAAATACACAAAAGACACGACTCTTGCTTTTAGACAGTATTTGTCTATCCTGGTGTGTAGCTCTAAGAAGCTGTCGCTAGATTAGAGTGCATCTATACACAAAACGAATACACTTTGTTTTGCTTTGGATAGAATAGGAAAAAGTCTAAACCTCTGCCAGGTTATACTGCTAAAATGGGACCATGTTAGAGAGATTTCCCTCACTCTCTGTTCCAGGGTAACCTTTTGACAGTAAAGGGAGGGAAAATCTCCAACAGGAAAACTGACAATAACAATCTCACAAGTTTCTAAGTATTTCCTTTAAAGCAGAGTTCTGCGTTGGGGAATAAAAAAAAAAAGTCAGCAGCTATCAATATTTTTACTAGATGGACACTTACCTGCCCAGGGAGCCCACAACGTCAGCACATCAGACGATATTAGGATCAACTGTCGGGTGCAGCCACCGCCATTCAAGGTAAGGGACCCCAGCAGTGAAACCTTTCAACTTTTCGCCCGTTTCTCTACTGCGCATACGCTAAATGCGCTGCGCTTTGATTGGCCTGGTGGCCAAGGAGGAGAGGGCTAAACTTCCAGGAGATCAGGCAACAGCCAGGTCTTCCTGATGTGGGGAAGGGGACCTGTCAATTAAGCGGAAGTTC